>NC_044985.1:8297467-8944260 GCF_008728515.1 Papio anubis
TAGCTTTAAGTTGAGTAGAAACATGAACTTACCTTTTTATAATTCTTCCTCAAATATAAACCTTCTAATTGGAAAACAATATATGGTTCAATATTGGATTGAGTGTTTTCCTTTAGTATCTTCCTAGCCTAATCTTAGATTATATTAATCACTCATTAATACCTTTTGCTTTTTATTCATGCAGACAGAATCGATATTTTAATTACAAACTGCTGAATAATATTCCTTTATCTATCCTTTAATGGCATTGCCAGTTTATTTAGATGCAAACATCTAAGGATTTTTATATCCCCTGGAGCAATTTCTCTTTTAAATACTTTCTGTGATACAGTTGCTATAAAGCAATAAGTGAGCCAAGGAGACGTAGCATGAAATTACATTCCATCTCCGGAGTTTGTGTAATTAAATAAAAATGTGTCACTTACAAGGTTATAATTTTCATCAGTGGATTTTCTGGAGGAGATTGGTGATTTATTAATTAATGCTATTGATATCTTGTTCTTAGGAATCACCAGGTTGGAGAGAAATTGGGAATTCTTTGCTAAAAGCATTGTTCATTCCTCTCGAAGATGAGAGGCAACATCAGAGCAAAACCTCAGGGCCTCTGAAGTCAAGAGAACCTAGGTTTAAATGTCAGCTGATATTCCCCACCTGGCTGACCTTGGGTACTTTACCCAATCTCTTGTAAAATGGGGTTAATAATCACTCATACGTTTTTACAGGGATTAGACAGGTTTTCACAATGCCTAGCATGTTAGTATTTTTATATTTCATTATCAGTGACACCAGAGAAAGACAACACACTTAAATGTCTCTTAAATACAGTTCCTAGCATGTTTCTTCTGAGGAAAATCATAGAAATGACTATGGCCCAGGACCACAGGAGTTCCAGTGAATAGCTATACACAGGTTTTTGCAACAGCAATTTTCAGCATATGGTGTATGAATACGTTTTTTGTCTTCTTTTCAGCGTAAGCCATTTTTAGTGATAGAGAGAAAAGCATCCAAGAGCAAAACCATTTAAAAACATGTCCTTATTGCTGAAAGGAGAGGAAGGATGAGAAATGAAGGCAATGGAGCCCATCCCTAACATTCTCTGCTTTCAAATTCCAAGACCTGTCAGGCTCATGGCCCTTTACTGATAGTGAAAGAGGGCATGGCCTCCTATTTTGACTTCTTTCTTTTGCTGACTTTTATGGGAAGTTCTCTAACCCCTTGGTACAAAGCTGGGTTTTTGTTTGAATCTTAAACAACTGAATGTGATCCCCCATACAGCAGCCTCTTGGCAGCAATGGCAAGTTCAGCTGGAGAGGGCTGGACGAAGCCCCAGCGCAATCAGATGGCATTGTTCCCTGGCTGCATCTGGTTTTGTCCTGGGATGGTTACCACATGGCAAAGGTGAGAGCTTCTTCCTGTCAAAGAAATAGGATCCAGACAGCAGCAGATAAATGCTCAATAAACTCAAGCAGATAAAAACTCAAGCCTCACTTCTTGGTCTATGCCAGGGACTCTCCAGCTGCAGACATGGTTCTTATCATTGGGTGTGTGGTTCTCACCGCAGACCCCACTGTGCAGGCAGTTTGAGGCTGGATGCCCTGGGATGCCAAGAAGAACACAGGGGCCAGATGGAGGTGAGGGACCGAGTCACCTAGGAAGCTGAATCAGGGCCCAAATGTGAATTCACAGTCCTCTGTCATACTTTTGCCCGTCTACTAGCACGTATGGCGGTTACGCTGAACTCCCCCGGCTCTACCATGGCCAGCTAGTTACCTTAGGCTATCAACTTTCAGTTTCCCAAACTACCACCCATCCTTTCAAATCCATTAAGTCTGCCTCTTCCAGGAAGCCCAATATCACCATTGCAACTTACACAGCTCCCACCCTCTGCTGACATCTAGAGCTTCTGCCTTGGGTGCCAGGTTCTGTTCAGCAGGTTCCTGTCTTTTTGTGGCTGCCCCGCCTCCGAGATCAAGTGGGATCAGGAACCACATTCTGAGATTTTTTGGGATCTGCTAGATTTCACATAGATTTTGTTTGCTTGGTTGGTTGGTTGGTTGGTTTGGGTTTTTTGGTTTGTTTTTGGTTTTGTTTTTGTTTTTGAGACAGAGCCTCACTCTGTTGCCCAGACTGGAGTGCAGTGGCACAATCTAGGCTCACCACAACGTCTGACACCCAGGTTCAAGCGATTCTCCTGCCTCAGCCTCCTGAGTAGCTGCGACTACAGGTGCCCACCACCACACCCAGCTAACTTTTGTATTTTTAGTAGAGACCAGGTTTCACCATGTTGGCCCTACTGATCTCTAACTCCTGACCTCACATGACTGGCCCGCCTCAGCCTCCTAAAGTGCTGGGATTACAGGCATGAGCCACTGCACCCAACCAGATTTCATATAGTTTCTATTAGAGGCAATGTGCAAATAAATGGTAGCTGCTATGGAAGGGACCCACCAGGCTAAGAGGGTCTGGCCCACATCGAAGAAAGGGCTCTCGCCTCTGGCTGCTTTCTTCCCTTCTGAGAGGCAGGACTAGATAATATACTGGTTACCTGCTAGGATCCAGAGTCCAGCAGGCAGCAAACTCCAACCCCACCACTAACAGGCTCTGTAAGTTTAGGCAAGTTTCAATGGAGTTTCAGGCCTGTGAGCTGACATCATTGAGGAGCAGATGGTAGAAGTCCTGTACACTCTAAGACAGGGATTCCTCAGAGCCAGACCCACTGACTCTAGGATAGTCCACTCTCGGCAGAGGGAGCAGAAATAGCACAGGGAGAATTAGATGCTGGTCATGTTGATCCCTAACAACCTGCAGCAAACCTGTTCTTGTCGTACAGATCAGGGCAAAGGTTATTCCCACGCAATGGGTTTCTTCTTGAGAGGAAATTGATGGCCTAACCTAGAATCCTACTGAGGAAGCAAGACATCTGCCATTTGAAAATTGAAGAGGGATAAAACCTGTCAATGCTCCCTTTAGAATTCACCTCCTAAATCTAAAAAAAAAATAAAAATAAAAAGTAATTGTTGGCCTCAAAGCATCCCCTCAACTTTATCTTTGCCTTCCATTTCACAAACCTGGCATTTCCATTAAAATTCTCTTTCATAAAAATCGGTTTTCAGACACTGGTGACAGATGATGCTGTCCTTTGCAGCTGAAACCATTTGTGTTGATATCACTTCTATCAGCAACCACAAGTGAGCCCATAAAGTCAGCCATGTCCCCCGCGTCCCATTCATGCCAGACACCTGGGGACCTTCATAATCTCATCCGTCACCATCTGTTGACAGGGGTGGCCCTGTGTGTAATTCAATAAGCCAGCTAACAGCCCAGAGAGTATGTGCTGAGCGCACAGTCCACTCAGATCTGCATTGGGAGTGGGGAGATACTGAACCTCAGCCTCCCAAAGTGCTGGGATTACAAGCATGGGTCACCTCACCTGCCTGGGGCTGAGTCTTATTCCTTCTATAGTAAGGCATAAGGGAGGTGTTCATTCATTCCCAAACACTTACGCAGGGCCCGTGGGGTCTCTGCCACCAACCACTCTAGATTCCAGGGGTAAGACAGTAAACAGATTATAACCAAAAGGGTAAGACAGTAAACAGATTATAACCAAAAGGTTACAATCTAGTTGGAGAGACAGGTGATAAGTGAGAAAACAATACATAATAAGATCATTCTAAATGGTGGTTTAGTGCTATGGAAAAAATATAGCCAGGCAATGATATGAGGACTAGGGGAAATGTGACGGAGAAGGTGGAATAAAAGTCCGTCGCTGCCCACAAGGAGTTTATACTCAGATTGACAAAAGCACTTGACTCAACCACAGTGACAGACCCAAGCAACATTATCACATAGTGTGATTGAGACCATCCGGGCTGCAAGTCTTCAGGGCACAGGAGGCAGAGAAGGTGGCATCACTGAAGACAGCTCAGAGGAGAGCACCTGGAACCAGGTGAGAAATATGAGCATCCTGGAGAGTCATCAACCCCAAGTACCTTCCGTGAGCCAGGCCTCATTGTACCCATTTTGTAGACAAGAAAACTGAGACACAGATGCCTGCAGTTTTGCTGCTGGTAAACAGCGGTGCCAGGGGTCTTTGCTCATGCTTAGCCGCATGAAAAATCTGGTGTTACTGGGCCTCAGATAATCACTGAATGTCTAAGTGTTTGAGGAGAAGCTCCCAAGTGTTATCTTTCCATGTATCAGATGGCCGGTGATGTAAGAGCAGTTCTCCCAGAAAAGTAGGGTCTCCCCATAAAGCTGCAGCTCCAGTCCCAAAAGCCCTACTGTCTTGGATCTGCTTGGCTGGCTGTCTCCCTCCTGCAGCTCCAGCGATAGCTCTGCGGCAGCAGCAAGAGGCAACCTTAGGGAATAAAATAGATCGGAGTAGAGCTGGCCAAGGACTCCCGGCTCCACAGCCATCACTAAACACCTACATAAGCCTCCCTCAGCTGTCACACACCAACTGTGAGTTATCAGGGGAGGTCATGGGTCAGAGAGAGCTTTGCCTAATGGGACACAGAGGGCACCTGAGCAATGTGGGGTGTGGGACTCCAGATGTTTAACGTTTGGGGCATGTTTTTTCCTCTTTTAAAATCAACTTCATTGAGTTATAATTTACACATTATAAGATGCACCTGTTTAAAGCATATAGTTTAATGACTTGTTTTGTGTTGTTGTCGTTGTTTTGAGACAGAGTCTCGCTTTGTCACCCAGGTTGGAGTGCAGTGGCATGATCTTGGCTCACTGCAACCTCCGCCTCCCAGGTTCAAGCGATTCTCCTGCCTCAGCGTCCTGAGTAGCTGGGATTACAGGTGTGTGCCACCACGCCCAGCTAATTTTTGTATTTTTTGTAGAGACAGGGTTTCATTATGTTGGTCAGGCTGGTCTCAAACTCCTGACCTCAAGTGATCCACTCACCCCAGCCTCCCAAAGTGCTAGGGTTACAAATGTGAGCCACTGTACCTGGCCAGATCAATGAGTTTTGACAAGTGTACATACCTGTGTACTTAGGGGTGCGAGTGCTTCTGTCAGACCCTCCTGCAAAATCCCCAACCCGACCAACAGGAATTTCACCACTTACATGTTGGCCCCAGGGACACCTTAGATGGTCCTGGTGAACAGGCCATTTCAACACTACTGCAGCTCACAGACACTGTCAGTACTGAGCCACCCGAGGTCCCTCCGAAACCATGCATCCGGAGGTCTACCAGCTGACAGCTAGGGCCCTCCCAATTCCTGGCTGTTTGAGAGCCAGCGCCATGTCATGGTGAAGAGCCAGACTCTGGACTCTGGAACCAGACCACAAATCCCAGCCTACCCCCTACCTCTGCCTCAGTTTTTCCTTCGTAATGGAGATAATAACAGTACCTGTCTCACAGGAACATCATGAGATTCCGCGAAGTATGTAGGGTGCTTGTCAATGTGGCATACCTAGAGGAAGCAGTGAATGTTACGTAAGTGCTGCCATCATCATGGCTCCAGGGATGGACCGAGGGGGACTCAGTTGTCACTCAGGCCCAAGGAGAGCAAAAGGTATTTATATTTGAGCAGGAAAGGATGATTGTCTTCGTATGTTGAGTCCTTATCTTTCAATTCATCTTTTTTGGAGAAGAAAACTTGGGCTGTTATTTGGCTGTCGGTGTCTGAGGCTTGCAAACTGTATGGGTGGATGCAGTGGGAGGTGAAGTGACAGCAGAGGGAGGACCTCACCCCTCACGACCACACGTGAACTGGACCTCTGTGACCGCATTTTAGAGAGTTCGTGTCCATTGGTAATGTCTTTGTCTCGGAAGCCAGATACCAGGACTGGGTCTTCTGGGTCTTTTTTGTTTGTTTGTTTGTTTTGTTTTGAGACAGGGTCTCACTTTGTTGCCCAGGCTGGAGTGCAGTGGCGTGATCTTGGCTCACTGCAGCCTCAATCTCCCAAGCTCAAGCAGTCCTCCCACCTCAGCCTCCCAAGTAGCTGGGACCACAGGCGCATGCCACCACACCTGGCTAATTTTGTTTACTTTTTATAGACACAAGGTCTCGCTATGTTGCCAAGGTTGTTCTGGAACTCCCGAGCTCAAGCCTTCTTTTTACCTCAGCCTCCCAAAGTCCTGGGACCACGAGCGTAAGCCACCACACCTGCCTAGGGCCAGAGTCTTATTCCTCCATAATCACACCAAGTGGGACTGAGGCCACATCTGCCGAGCAAGTTTGAGTGAAAAAGCCCAGAATCATCTGGACAGCAGAGACAACCCCCCAGCATGGCTTAAAGTGTACACACGACACAGGGTCAGAGTCTACCCCTCACAGCTGCACCTGTGTAGGGTAAATGCACCTGATAGCCATAACTTAAGCGTATGCTTAGAATAACCCCATGTGGCAGATGCACTTGAATGTGTGTTCCAAGCTAGGAAATCCAGGAGTGACCAACCTGCACATTCATTCTTTACCTATGATAAACATCTGAGCGCCCAGCCTGTCCCCAGGAACATGGGCTATACAGGGGACCGAGGCCCTGAGGTTTGGGTTAAATGAAGGTTACCAGGTGGAGGTTTTTAGGGGGAGGGTGTTAAGTGAAAATGCAATATAAAGTGCATGCCGTTTGCAGGAGGTTGTAGTTTTCCTGCTTAGCCTGCTGCTGCTATACCTTGTCCAAGCTGCCACCACTGGACTGTAGGTAAGATGGTTCTTCTGCCCAGCTGGACTCTCTCCCCTGTATGTAAGCCCCCTGTAATATGTCTCATGTGCTGACTCTAAACCTCTTCTTTGGCCTCTGGAACCTGGTGCCTTCTCTATGTGGGTTAATAGGAGTCTGGCACAACAACCTGGAAGGACCAAAGAGCAAGCTCTGAGTGGAGTAAGCAATGTCTTCCCAACAGGGAGCCCCCCCGCCCCGCCCCCATGGCCAGTAGCCACCCATCCGGATGGAGCATGCTCACTGCTCCCAGACACTCTAGCCCCCAACGGGCCACTCCTCCCTGTTGCCATCTCAGTGCACTAGTCTGCCCCCTACTCTGAGCTCGGGAAGGTAGCGCACTTATCCTCTGTACCTCCAGCAACAAGAGCAACGCCCAGCACATAGCAGACAAGGCAGATGTTTATGGAATAAGTAAATAGGGCAAAAATAAACTAAGACATCTCTAGTCCATCATGAAAGGCCTGTACTTATGTCAGGAAAGACAATGACACAGTCTACACTGTCACAGGCACAAGGCCTGGTACCCAGCAGGTGTAGATAAACACTTAGTGAATTAATCCAAGAGGGAAGGTTTCTCTCTGAGATGTTCATTTCTTAAGTCTCTTCTGGGATTAAAGACTACATCTGGGGCCGGGCACGGTGGCTCACGCCTGTAATCCCAGCACTTTGGGAGGCCGAGACGGGCGGATCACGAGGTCAGGAGATCGAGACTATCCTGGCTAACATGGTGAAACCCCGTCTCTACTAAAAAATACAAAAAACTAGCCAGGCGAGGTGGCGGGCGCCTGTAGTCCCAGCTACTCGGGAGGCTGAGGCAGGAGAATGGCGTAAACCCGGGAGGCGGAGCTTGCAGTGAGCTGAGATCCGGCCACTGCACTCCAGCCTGGGCGACAGAGCGAGACTCCATCTCCAAAAAAAAAAAAAAAAAAAAAGACTACATCTGGGAATTTTATTTAAAGTTTAGAAGTGTTGCTAAAAGTTTAACATATATATCTCGGTTTTAAATAGTCGCCTTTGCTACCAAAATTGACTAATTTCATTAAATACTTTGGGGAAGCAGAAAATAATTGAGGTCACTGGCCCTTTAGGTATAATGTGCATCTTAGAGACATCATAAGTGGTTTTAGCTGCTTATTGCCTGCTCTCTGCCTTGGCTACAGGAAGCTTTACACCAATATGCAGTCTACACAATCTGAAATTATCTATGTTCCTTTCCATTTCTGTATGCTAACCTTACAAATGTTTACTTCCTTAATTTTTCTCTCTTCCCTGATTTCTTCATCTGATAATTTTCATATTTTTCTATAAGCCTCCTCAAGATATCTACAAGTAGAAATAAATAGTAAATATACCCAACACATGTACGTATATATTTTTATAATGTCAATATAGATATTACAGTCCTCTGAAAAACAATTAAACTTGGCCTGAGTCTCTGATTCTGTGGCTTATAGAATAAAACCCTTCCTACAATTTCCACAAATTCTTGAGAAAACCTCCTTGAAGCCCCTTCACTGAGTTCTGCAGGAAATGTAACCCACCCCAGCTCTGGTGAGCTTAGCCAACTTGATCTGGGACTCTGAGGTGACGTCTCTGATGGAGCTGGTGATGGCCCAACTCTCCCAAGCTTCATCATTTCTTCCATCTCATTCCTCCCCTAGGATCTCCTCCCAGGTTTTTTTCTTCATTTTTGCTTGCTGGTTCCACCACTACATTTTGGAAGTTGAGCATGAGTTCTCTTTGTCTCTTCTAAGAGACTTTTCAAAGTAATTCTTCCAAAGGAATCCAGTGTTCTCCCTAAAGGGAGTTCATGAGTAAACTTGTCAATGCCTCCTGACATCTCATCAGATAAATCCTGTTACTTTGTTGGACAAGAGTCTCAACAGGGAAGGCCCCGAGGGCTCCCTGTGGAGTTCTCACCTGGGCTACAGAAACTGAATAAATCCACAGCAGTGGACGTGGTGAGGGGTCAGACACGCAGGGCTCTCTCCCAGAATCAAGTGATGTCACTGAGTGAGAGCAGGCTCAGCGATGTGCAAAGATCAGCTTGCAGTGAGCTGAGATCCGGCCACTGCACTCCAGCCCGGGCGACAGAGCAAGACTCCGTCTCAAAAAAAAAAAAAAAAGAAATCTTCTGTCTTGACCTCAGCAGCAGATCTATGTGTTGGTCTAAGAGCAGTGTGAACACATTCATTCCTAGTTTGCAAAGTGATAGAAATAGGTGGAAAATGTGGATTCGCCAAACAATAGACTGGACTGGACAGCAGGACACAATGGGAATTGTGTACGAGGGAATTGTCCTTATTTTCTGACAGATTAGTGAAGAAATGAATATAATCAGTCTTTTATCCAACCCATAGCTAGTAATACTGGTGGAAATAATCAACACAAAATGAAACCAGCAATGGCTACCATCGCACACAGTAAAATTTATACATGCAAAATTTGACCCAGAAAATAGGACTTTTTGGAATTAATGACCACAAAAGAAAACTCATAACGATGGAAGCCATAATCAGTAAAATTTCTTATTCATAATAAAACTGGCCAAAAAATTAAACCTCCAGAGCAAAAATTATATGAAAAGAATTGATTTAGATAAAAAATAACTTCAGGGAAATAAAAGTGGAAACAATTGGAGACAGCTTAACTCCACTTCATAGAAAAGGGACCAAGAAATTAAATTGGATATCAGAGTTTATTCTGAAAAGTGCATTTTCAATGAACATTCCTTGGTGTGGGTATAATTCTTATTCAAATATTTGTATTCAAAACACTGAGTGACGGGAAAGAAGACTCTGGAATGGAGTTCCTGGGGCCAGGTGCAAACAAAATAGACGTTTTTTACATCCGTGAACAAGCCTGGTACAATGTTCTCAGTTAATAGTTGTAGAATGATTTATTTACTTATCTAAAAAGCAAGCATTTCTGCCTCTCTGGCTTGCCTAGTCAAAAGACTTCCCTTCAGAATACCCTTCCAGACACACAGTTATCTCTTAATCCCATGTTTTTCTTCTCAATCCACACAGAACACAGCAGAGACCCCTACCACCACCACCGAGACCCAACTCACCAAACTACATGTCTTCCCCCGACACCAGAATGCCCCATTCAGAAAAGAAAGCAGTTTATATCTGTCAATTAAGATTTCTGTGGATCATAAATAAAAATGTCTTGATTTTAGAACTCTAGGGGAGGAGATAGCAACTAATTTTGAGGCATTCAAGAGTCACTTTTTGTTGTTTCAAAATGCATTGCATTCTTGCTCTTGTAAAAATCTGTTAAAAAAAAAAAAAAAAAAAAGCCAGGTGCAGTGGCTCACACCTGTAATCCTAGCACTTCGGGAGACTGAGGCAGGTGGATTGCCTGAGCTCAGGAGCTCAAGACCAGCCTGGGCAACATGTTGAAACCCCGTCTCTACTAAAATACAAAAAATTAGCCAGGCATGGAGGCATATGCCTGTAGTCCCAGCTACTTGGGAGGCTGAGGCAAGAGAGTTTTGCTTGAACCCAGGAGGTGGAGGTTGCAGTGAGCCAAGATCAGGCCACTGCACTCCAACCTGGGTGACAGCGCAAGACTCTGTGTCCAGAAAAAAGAAAAAAAAAAAGTGGAAAAGTGGAGTGCATCTTCATCTAGGCATCCTAGAAATCTCACAAAATGGTTAGCATCATTATTTGCTGATACATTTACCTCCTCTCTGAAAGACTGTGGGTCCCTTGAAGCGTTGGATGAGTCTCCAGCCTGGAGCCATGCCTAACACATAATAAACATCATTATTTCCTGTGTTTCTTGAGTGAACAGATGAGATCAAGAACCCCAAACAAATTGATAGAAAAGTGAATTCCATTTACGAAATTCATTTTCATCCAAAATAGAAAATCTACAGTTCTGGATGGCTGGATGAGCAGCAGGACAAGAGTCGCAGGCCATTTAGATTCCACATATAGAACAAGAAAAGGTTCAGGTGAACCACATCCATTGTGTCAACCAGCCAGAATCCACTGGCCACTAAAAGGCTAAAAATACCAGAGAGGACGACAGTTTGTTGAACGCCCAGGTCCATGAACATGTGCTAAGTATAGGTTGTAACTGATCCGGCAGAATGGCTGCAGCCTGCTCCAGATCAGCCCATTTCACAGAAGATAGCTGACCCTCAAAAAGGCAACTTGCCCAACAAAGGTGCAAAAATAAATCTAATTCGTAATTGCCCATTGTAGCTGTATGAAGGAACAATAGTGGAGTTTTTAAAATAACCACAGGCACGCAAGCCCCATCCCACTGAAGGCTGTGACTCACGGGTCTAGAGTGAGCCCAGGGTATCTCTGATGTTTAAAAATTTCCCCCACAGGATTCCAATCATAACACGCTCACAAACATGGGCATGTTAGCACCTGGGGAGCTTCAAAAAGGCCAATGTCTGGACCCTACCGGGCCCAATTCAATCAGTGTCTCCAGGCAGGAGCATGAGCACGATATCTTCACAGCCACGACTGAGACTCCCTGGAAACTGCAGCCTGCACTCTTTCCTCTGCGTCTTCCCATCTCAGATAAAGGAGCAGTGCCATTTGCTCACCAGGAAGAGTCGTTCGCAGTGACTGAACCACAGCTATTTAGTAAATCTGGTGCTTAGCAGCAGATGCTGCTGTCTGCGTCTCTGAAAAGAAATCTGGCGACTTCAACCTGTGAGGCCTGGAGGGCCGGAACCACGTCTTCTGTCTCTGTGCCCCCAGCACCTCGCCCAGAGCTGACAGTTAATTATTCTTAAACACCGCCATTTGCAGCCAACATTCCATCACCAGCCTAATAGGAAGGGTACCATAAGCCACATTGGCTCCCAGGAGGGCTGAAGGAACACTAAGCCCTGTGACTTCTCTAGACATCCCACCTCCAGACTGCCTCTTCAGGCACCTGGAGGTCCTGGGCCAGCTCTGCTTCTGGAAACACCAAGATACCATGCGACCGAACGTGGAGCCATGCCTGCCTGAAAGTCAAACTGACCTATCTCATGGCCTGCATCTGCCCAGCGCACTGCACAGGGACAGCTCGGTGCTAAATGTCCAGCCCACCACCTGCCAGGAGGCAACAAGAAAGTCCCGGATCCACCCACCTTTGCAGGAGAGGCTGAACATGGTGCAGATGGCTAATGGCCCAGCTGGGCTGGGAGCCTTGTGTTAAGCATCGTGTCCAGTTTTCCCAAACCTTTTGCAAAGTCAAGTTCTCTGTCTTCCAGGCCTCTTTTGGAGAAGCATGGAAAGTTTATGAATGAAGAAAGACGGAGCTGGGATGAGCTGGGTGTGCTTCCCTGGGGCCATCTCCATCGCCTTAAAGATGAAAAGCCACTGCATTCACAATATCAGGAGCACTTGGAGCCTGGCCATCGCCAGGTGCAGACAGGGGTGGTCAGGAGGAGCAGACGCCAGGGCATGACTCTGCCTGGCACAGTGCAAGATGGGATGCGCACCGCTGTCTGCTAGTCATGACCCTGGGCAAATCACCTGCTCTGCATCTCTGTTTTTTCCTTCATGCGAGGGGCATGAGAACACCTACCTCTCCACAGTGCTGTAATAATTGAAGGAGGGTGGCAAAGGTGTTTAGCAGAGGCTTGATAAACAATAGCCATTATCCTCACCCTGAGATGCTCTGTGCCTAGTGTCTTCTCATTAAATGCTTGTGAAATAACGAAATGGATATATGGGTGAATTCATTAAAAACAAAATTCATAGGGAGGCAACCCTTTTAGAGAGAAGCGAGTATCTTAACCCAGTTTGTAAACAGAGGTCAAAATCCAGAATTTCAAAATAGCTGTAGCTGTCACTTACTTAGTAATGACTGTCTGTGAGGCACGGAGCTCTATAGCATTCAGTCGTCCACATGGTAGATATTATTTATTGATTCATTGGATGAAGACACCAAAGCTAAGGGGTGCTCTTAGCCTCTCCCATCTCCTGCCCTGGCCTTATGTGCCCAATCAAGCATGGAGCTTGGCAGGATGACAGTGCTCCCAGCACCCCCATCACCCACTCACTGTATAAGTATGCGTTCCTCAGCACAAGCCTGGTTGCTGAGTGAGGGCCTGCTACATGCCTTGCTCATGGTCAACACTCAGACACCAGCAGACCACCAATCAGTGGGGTTTCAGATAATTTGTTCATGTATTTATAATCACAAATACTTTTTGGATTTACACCATATGCCAGGCACTATTCTCTATGATGAAGATAGAGCAGTTACAAAGCAGATCAAAGCCTGCCTTCATACGATTTACATTGTAATAGGAGGAGACAGGTCATAAGCAGATAACACAAAAGTCTAAAACGTGCTGGGCACTGGTAAGTGCTGTTTTCAAAGAACTCGGGTTAGAGAGTTGGAGGATGGCAAAGTGGCAGAGCTGGTTTCCACACAGTGACTAAGAAGGGTCTCTCTGATAAAGCAGTTGGAGCAGATTTCAACATGGTAGGGGAGCCAGGTGGTCACATATGGGGGGAAATGTCTCCAGAGAGGATAGAAAATGGGGTGCTCGGATTGTCCTGCAGAGAGCAGGGGCAAGGGAGATTGGGAGGGAGAGAGCATGGGGATGGGCTAGACTGAACTCACTGGGAGTTTTGGGCAGACCCCTCTGTCCACTGGTTCCTTCTTTCTTTTAGACAGTGTCTTGCTTTGTTGCACAGGCTGGAATGCAGTGATGCAATCACAACTCACTGCAGCCTCAAAGTCCTGAGCTCAAGAGATCCTCTCTCCTTTGCCTCTTGAATAGCTGGGACTACTGGCAGGCAGCACTATGCCTGGCTAATTTTTTTTTTTTTTTCTGTAGAGACGGAGTGTCACTGTTTTGCCTATGCTGATCTTGAACTCCTGCCTTCAAGTGGTCCTTCCACCGCAGCGTCTCAAAGTGCCAGAATTACAGGCACACGTCACCCCACCCTGCTGTCTGCTATTTCGAGGAGAGACTGTAGGGGTGAAAGAGGAAAGCCAGTTAACAACCTATTGCCAAAAATGGTTACCAGAATTTGAATGTATTCATGTAGTTAATCCTTGCAACAACAATACTAAGTGGCTACTGTTGCTACCCTTATTATATAAGTGAGGAAACTTAGCCACAGAGAGGTTAAGCAGCTTGCTCAGAATTCCACAATCAGCCACCTGTGGAGGCAGGATTTAAAGTGGGCAGCCTGGCTTTAGGGTCCATGCGGCTGAACATTATATGGTATAGACCCACCCAGTATAACCCACTGGGGAGCACGAGGCAGGGAGTTGTCTTCCTGACATGAGGAAATGTTAACCTACTCTTTCAGAACTCTTCGAGAAAGTAAACCAAAAGAAGTCTGTTCTACGTTTATTTATTTAGCTGTTCCAAATGTTTTGCAGGCCAGGAGCAGCAGCTCGCACCTGTAATCCCAGCACTTTGGGAAGCTAAGGAAGAAGGATGACTTGATCCCAGGAGTTTGGGACCAGCCTGGACAACAGAGTGAGACCATGTCTCTACAAAAATGGATTGTTCAAAAAAAACAGCCAGGTGTGCTGGCACGTGCCTGAATTCCCAGCTACTCAGGAGGTTGAGATGGGAGGATTGCTTGAGGCCAGGAGTTTAAGGCTGCAATGAGCTATGATCGCACCACTGCACTCCAATGTGAGTGACACAGCAAGATCCTATCTCTAAAAAAAAAAAAAAAAAAAAGGCTTGGCTAACCCTTCAACTAATAAATAAGTATGTTAGCATTAATCAAGCTTAGGATATCTCATTTATTCATCTAACATCCCGATGATGCAGATATTCTTAGCCCATTTTACAGATAAAGAAGCTGAGGCTTAGCAAGGCCAAGTAACATGCTCAGAGTCCCGCAGTGGGGATTCAAATCCCATTTCTACTCTAAAGACCATGGTCTTTCTGGGCTGCACCATCCATCTTCCCAATAGTACTTAAAAGAAAATACACACTAGGATTGGGGAAAATTATCTTTCCATGCTAAACCACCAGACTGGAGACTTGAGCTGCAATAATAAAGGGGAATTTTTTTGTGGAATTCATTCTGGGACAAAAGTATTTACTACTGCCAAAAACCTCTAGAACTGGGAAAGCCCAGAGAAACCAGGTCAACAGCTGCCACCAAACACTTCCAGGTAGTGAAATCCAATGGGGTCCAATGGCAGACACCCTCGGTGCTCAGTGAGAAGGCGAAAGGGCCCCAGGAGAGCTCCAATAGGTGAGGGATGCTGCCCTTGGGAAGCAGTAGTTCAAACAGTACTTCTGAAGCAATGAGCTCTGAGCAGTCAATTTCCACTCAGACTGAGAATGGACATGTCTTTATAGACTGTGCCCAGAAAATGTTAGACCGATGTGCTGCAGCTGCCAAATACACCAACAAACTGCTGGCCATGTCAGGAAGGGCAGCCTGGAAAGCAGAGAGGAGTCATTATCCCTCCCTCCCATAAAACCATAGTTCACTTGCACCTGGAGTAGCATATGTGGTTCTGGTCCCTGACCCACACTGGAACAGAGCAAAGCTACGGAAGAGAACCGCCCCGAGCAGGGAAATCCAAATCCAGATCTATTATAGTCAGCATGTACCGAGCCTCTAAAATGGGCCAGGAACACTCTAAGAGCTCTTTCTATCATTCAATCTCACAACAACCAGATTTAGGATGTTTGATCTCCGTCTGAGAAATGCAGATCCTGAGACTGACAGAAACGAATAATGCCCACAGAACCCCATCACTGGTGAGTGGTCTGTGCAGGATCTGAAGTCCAGCTTCCTGGATTCCAAAGCCATTCAGTTTGCCAGAGCCCAGGCCAGCTCCTAGATCAGTCCTTCCCCAAGCTTCCTGCTGCCCCATAGGCATCTTCCCCTGCCCTAAGGTACTTCTCCCCACTTCCCACCACAGACCCTGTAGTCCAGTCAGGGGGT
The DNA here is from genome assembly GCF_008728515.1 of Papio anubis. NCBI lineage: Eukaryota > Metazoa > Chordata > Mammalia > Primates > Cercopithecidae > Papio > Papio anubis. Next base: position 8,313,053 of record NC_044985.1, read on the forward strand.
GGAGGGGCTGCCTCTTTCCCAAACCGAGTGTTGGGGTTTACAGTCAAGGGTCAGACTGGATAAAGAGAACCTATAAAGCATTGAGGAAGGGAGCTGGGGGGCACGTACAGTCCCTGTGCCCTAGGAAAGGTGGGATGGTTTGTGGGTACACACCACAGCCTCAGGGACCCAGACTCATCTACCCTGCTGAGCCAAGCTATACATAAAGCTGAACAGACACGGCTCTAGATATCTCATCTTATCTCATCTAGATACTCCAGTGACCCCACGGAAGGCACAAAATCATGGAGGGTTAGTCCCTGGGCTCACAGAATTACAGTGCAGGTCAGAAAGAAATTAACACTACGAGAGACTGAACTGAACAAGGGCCCGGGTTGCCCACCTTTGGCTCCTGACTCAGATATGCACTAACCATACAAACTCAGGCAACCTTCCTGTGCCTCACTTTCCTCATCTGAAAGGTGGGCTTAATAAGGCGTCATGTGAGCTGATACTTCTGAAGCTTTTTGAAAAGTTTCTCTCATTTGGTTAGTGCTCAACAAATACTATATATTGCCATATCTTGGTCTAGTTTTTCCATACATGGAAAGTAAAAAGACAGTTGTGATTTTTTTTAATCATCAAGTTTGAAGAAAACTATTTACAAGCTTGACCTGCCTTATCATATCAAAACTGTGTATCATATTTAACCTTTCAACTTGCGCAAATGGATCATGCTTTAATCCCATCATGCATTATATTATACAAATAGATACCTACTCGTATTGTTGCTTCCATCTCATCTGTGGAGCAGCCAAATGTAATTTACTAACAATTCCCACCTCAATGGCTGAGCAAGGGTGTAATCTCCCACATACATGCATTGTACAAAATTCCATGTTCAAGTCTTTGGCAGCGTAATGGAGAAGAAAAAAAAAAGCATGTTCATCCACATTATGGATTCCATAAAAACACAAGAATAAAATAAACACATAAATAAAACAAGAATAGAAACACAAGAATAAAATGCTCAGTGGAGCATCTCACTAGTCTTGATCCCATGACTTGTTGCTAATGCCAAAGTTGCCATTCAAGAAGAAGACATAAATTTCTTTCTGGGAACATGTTACAATAGAGATCTAAGAACAGATGCTAAAGAGCTGTATCAGTGAGAACTGTCACCCAAAACAATAGTTTTAAAAAGTAATAATACTAATGGAAAACTAAGACTCACAAAGATTAAGTAATATGCTTAAAGACACACAGTACTAAGTTTCTATTTCCAGCAAGGGTGAACCAGGTAAGACTAATCTTCCCATTAAAGACCATTTAAAAAGCTAGTTAAAAGACAAAGAAAAAAAATCTTCTTGAAAGCATCAATCCACTAACAAGATAGTGAAGATTATTTGTTTGAGATCCAGTAAAGGGCTGGAACCCTGAAAGCTGAGACCAGCACTCAAGGTTACTTTTGCTACGAAGTATTTTCTGGTCTAGATGAGGTAGCTAAAAGACTAAGCTGTACTTTTCAAAGTGTTGTGGAACTAGGGGAACAAAATTATAACCCAGTGTCTTTCAAAGGAGAAAATACAAGTAAACCACTTTTCAGTTTGGAATAGGAGGTATGACCAAGGGCTGTACCTTAGAACTGAGAGTGTTTTAGACATGAATCAGCCTTTTCATGGCTATCAGTCTGACTTCACATCACTGATGACCCAGAAAACCTCAACTTAGATTAAAATGCATTTAAGGCAGGGCTTGGTGGCTCACGCCTGTAATCCCAGCACTTTGGGAGGCCGAGGTGGACGGATCACGAGGTCAGCACTTTGAGACCAGCCTGACCAACATAATGAAACCCCATCTCTACTAAAAATACAAAAATTAGCCACGATTGGTGGCATGTTCCTGTAGTCCCAGCTACTCAGGAGGCTGAGGCAGGAGAATCGCTTGAACCCAGGAGGTGGAGGTTGCAGTGAGCCAAGATCGTGCCACTGCTCTCCAGCCTGGGAGACAGAGCAAGACTCCATCTCAAAAAACAAATAAATAAAAAATAATAAAATCCATTTAAATTAAAATGGCTCAGAACAACCAGAGCCGCTAAGTGCATAGCAAAAACAATGTAAATCTCTAACTGTAGAGAATGTCATGCTAAGCCTGAAGTTATTTCAGCAAATAAATTTCAGTGTCATATCTGTATTATTATCAAAGATAATCAGGTAAATGTGAAGACAAAACTGTATGAGCTAGCAGAAAAATCCAACAGCAGAAACAGACCCACAGAGACTCCAGATAGTAAAATGAGTAGATATAGACTATAAAACAACTACTTACACTTTCGATGATACACAAGCCAAGTTTTAGTTTCACAAAGAGTCAGAAAGTCTAAAAGGTGACATCATAGAAGTCTACTTTTAGTAGAATTAAGTAAAATTCTAGTCCTGAAATATGCAATGATTTAAATTAAGAACTTTGTGTGTTAATTCACAGCAGGTTAGACGTAGGTAAGAAAAAGACTATCAAAACTGAAGCACGAGGTTGCAAAAAGAAAAAAAAAAGACAGGGGGAGAAATTGAATGATTTTTTTTTTTAATCAAAAAAGATTTTGAGAAAGAACAAAAGCAGAAAGGTAGAACAGGACAGGCAAATAAAAAGCACAACATAAGAGGTAGATTTGAAGGTAAATATATCAGCCATTTCAATAAATATCAATTTTTAAAATGTTCCAAGTAAAAGACAAGGATTATCACGCTGGATTTAAAATATATGCAAACATTATATACTATTTAAAAGAGCTGCATCTAAAATATAAAGCTATAGACAGGCTGAAAGTAAAAGAATGGAAAAGGATATCTATTTATGCAAACACAAACTAAAAGTAGCCAGTACAGCTATATTAATAATATTAAAATAGAATTAAGGGCAAAAAGCATTTCTAGAAATAAAGAGACTCACTTCTTAGTGAAAAAAAAATCAATTTGCCAGTAATAATAACAATTCTAAATTTGGATGCGCCTAATAACATGGCCTCAAAATGTCAGAAGCATTTGAACAAGAGTGACTCCATCTGGAAGAGGAGCTGAGTAAAATGAGGCTGAGACCTACTGGGCTGCATTCCTAGAAGGCTGGGCATTCTAAGTCACAGGATGAGATACAAGGTCGGCACAAGATACAAGTCACAAAGACCCTGCTGATAACACAGGTTTGCAGTAAAGAAGCTGGCCAAAACCCACCAAACCCAAAATGGCAATGAAAGTGACCTCTGGTCATCCTCATTACTCATTATAAGCTAATTATGATCCATTAACATTCTAAAAGACATCCCACCAGCACCATGACAGTTCACAATGTCAGAAAGTTACCCTATATGGTCTAAAAAGGGGAGGAACCCTCACTTCTGGGGAATTGCTCACCCCTTTTTCAGAAAACTCATGAGTAATCTGCCCCTATTTTAGCGTATAATCAAGAAATAATCATAAAAATAGCCAACTTGCAGTCCTCAGGGCTGCTCTGCTATGGAGTAGCCATTCTTTTATTCCTTTGTTTTCTTAATAAACTTACTTTCACTTTATGGACTCGCCCTGAATTCTTTCTTGCACGAGATCCAAGAACCCTCTCTTGGGGTCTGAATCGAGACCCTTTCCTGTAACAAAAATATATAAAGCAAATATTTACACAACAAAAAGGAGAAACAGACATATTTAAATTAAAATGGCAGATGTTAACATACTCTCTCAGTAATTGGTAAAATTAGCAGGCAACATGTGTTTCAAAAAGTAACGTTACATTCAGCAAAGTCTCAGGATACAAAATTAATGTGCAAAAATCACAAGCATTCTTATACACCACTAACAGACAAACAGAGAGCCAAATCATGAATGAACTTCCATTCACAATCGCTTCAAAGAGAATAAAATACCTAGGAATCCAACTTACAAGGGATGTAAAGGACCTCTTTAAGGAGAACTACAAACCACTGCTCAGTGAAATAAAAGAGGACACAAACAAATGGAAGAACATACCACGCTCATGGATAGGAAGAATCAATATCGTGAAAATGGCCATACTGCCCAAGGTAATTTATAGATTCAATGCCATTCCCATCAAGCTACCAATGACTTTCTTCACAGAATTGGAAAAAACTGCTTTAAAGTTCATATGGAACCAAAAAAGAGCCCGCATTGCCAAGACAATCCTAAGTCAAAAGAACGAAGCTGGAGGCATCACGCTACCTGACTTCAAACTATACTACAAGGCTACAGTAACCAAAACAGCATGGTACTGGTACCAAAACAGAGATATAGACCAATGGAACAGAACAGAGCCCTCAGAAATAATATCACACATCTACAGCCATCTGATCTTTGACAAACCTGACAAAAACAAGAAACGGGGAAAGGATTCCCTATTTAATCAATGGTGCTGGGAAAATTGGCTAGCCATAAGTAGAAAGCTGAAACTGGATCCTTTCCTTACTCCTTATACGAAAATTAATTCAAGATGGATTAGAGACTTAAATGTTAGACCTAAAACCATAAAAACCCTGGAAGAAAACCCAGGTAATACCTTTCAGGACATAGGCATGGGCAAGGACTTCATGTCTAAAACACCAAAAGCAACAGCAACAAAAGCCAAAATTGACAAATGGGATCTCATTAAACTAAAGAGCTTCTGCACAGCAAAAGAAACTACCATCAGAGTGAACAGGCAACCTACAGAATGGGAGAAAATTTTTGCAATCTACTCATCTGACAAAGGGCTAATATCCAGAACCTACAAAGAACTCAAACAAATTTACAAGAAAAAAACAAACAACCCCATCAAAAAGTGGGCAGAGGATATGAACAGACATTTCTCAAAAGAAGACATGCATATAGCCAACAGATACATGAAAAAATGCTCATCATCACTGGCCATCAGAGAAATGCAAATCAAAACCACAATGAGATACCATCTTATACCAGTTAGAATGGCAATCATTAAAAAGTCAGGAAACAACAGGTGCTGGAGAGGATGTAGAGAAATAGGAACACTTTTACACTGTTGGTGGGATTGTAAACTGGTTCAACCATTGTGGAAAACAGTATGGTGATTCCTCAAGGATCTAGAACTAGAAATACCATATGACCCAGCCATCCCGTTACTGGGTATATACCCAAAGGATTATAAATCATGCTGCTATAAAGACACATGCACACATATGTTTATTGCAGCACTATTCACAATAGCAAAGACTTGGAATCAACCCAAGTGTCCATCAGTGACAGACTGGATTAAGAAAATGTGGCACATATACACCATGGAATACTATGCAGCCATAAAAAACGATGAGTTCGTGTCCTTTGTAGGGACATGGATACAGCTGGAAACCATCATTCTCAGCAAATTATCGCAAGAACAGAAAACCAAACACCGCAAGTTCTCACTCATAGGTGGGAATTGAACAATGAGATCACTTGGACTAGGGAAGGGGCACATCACACCGGGGCCTATTATGGGGAGGGGGGAGGGGGGGATAGCATTGGGAGTTATACCTGATGTAAATGACGAGTTGATGGGTGCTGACGAGTTGATAGGTGCAGCACACCAACATGGCACAAGTATACATATGTAACAAACCTGCACGTTGTGCACATGTACCCTAGAACTTAAAGTATAATAAAAAAATAAAATAAAATAAAAAAGAATGTAAACACCATGAAAAAAAAAGTAACATTACAGAAGAATAGAACAATACAACAAACTTGACTCTGTGGAAACAAATATACAAAGCACAGCACTCAACAACTGAGGATACGAAATTTTTTTTTTTTAATTGGCCATATTGTAAGTTGGAAAGCAAGTCTTCACAAATTCCAAAAAGGCAATATGGTGGCTCTAGACACACATGCTATTTAAAATTTAATTTAATTAAAATTAAATAAAATTTAAAATTTAATTTCTATGAAAAGTGGTCACACTAGCCACATTTTCAGTGCTCAGTAACCACACATAGCTAGTGGCTACTGTCTTTATAATTCTCAGTCCTTTTTAAATTTTCTGTATAGTACTTATACCATATGAAAATTTTTATTTAACTGTCTACTGACAAATTTACTCTTTACTAACATGCTTTTGTCTGTCTTCCCACCTAGGAAAATATTCTGTGATATCAGGAACCCTAATTGTCGCTCATCCTGGGGCCTATTTTGTAAAAGAGAGAGAAAGAAGAGGAAAGATATTTCACTTTATGTATTGGTGATAAATACCCAAGAAATGGCTAATGTTAATGAGGGCTGCATCAATTTAGAATTCAGGAAGTTATACAAATGTCTGAGAGTACGGTTTTCAGGATATGGAATCCCACCTTCCTCAATGATCTAAAAGTCATATCTTTTAGTATAAAGTTGTACATAATAGCTTTGTACTATTTTTGCTCCCAGAATAAGGGGTGGACTTCATCCACCAAGATCTTTATCAATGAGGCCAGGCACGGTGACTCACGCCTGTAATCACAGCACTTTGGGAGGCCGAAGTGGGTGGATCAGTTGAGGCCAGGAGTTTGAGACCAGCTTAGCCAACATGGTGAAACCCCGTCTCCACTAAAAATACAAAAAAAAATTAGCCAGGTCTGGTGGCATGTGACTGTAATCCTAGCTACTTGGGAGACTGAGGCAGGAGAATCACTTAAACCCAGAAGGCAGAGGTTGCAGTGAGCAGAGATCGCGCCACTGCACTCCAGCCTGGGTGACAGAGTGAGACTCTGTCTCAGAAAGAAAAAAATAAATAAATACTCTTTATCAAGGAACCAGAGTCATCACTGAAAACATGCATTCCCATCAGCCTGAGAGTATCATGCTGTTCCTGGGGTGATTAGAAACGAGGCAGAATCAGAAATGCCTTGTGTGCCATGCTAAGCATTTTAACTTTACCTTGAAGCTATAGGGAACCACCAGAAAGTTCTAAACAAAGAGAGGCAAAATAGAGAAATATGATAGTTGAGGAAGCTGAGACACAGAGAGGTTAACCACCTTGCCCATGTCACAGTATGTAAGTGACAAAAGTAAGATTTGGACCCAGGCAGTCTGCTTCCGGAGACTGTGCACATAACCAGCACTTTAAACTGCTCACACAATGAGACAGCAACCTAAGACGCCTATGGAAGAGCTAGCCAGGGGATCCACATTCACTGACACCGTTTCTTATTCAAAGCAGTGGAGCTCATTCAAATTCATAGGTCTATGTAAACCCAAGAACACCGCCTGGTGAAAGCTGTTGTCTTTTTCCTCCTTTTCAGGGAGATAAGGATCATTAAGCTCTAGAGACAATGATAGTTTAATTAAAAGGCAATTGTGGTATGGGAATGTTTCATTAGGGACAGCTAAGTACCGTTGATTAGAATGTCCCGAGAGGGACGGACCTGGTGACCACTGATGGATGTTGGAATGATGTCACTGTTGGAGGCTGTAATTCTTGCACTTGAAAACATGTGCTAGATCTCCTTGTACCATGAGCTGAAGCACCTGCGGACTAAAAGTGACAGTGGATGGCCATGCAGAAGCCTCGTTTTATAGGGAAGTTGGTAACATATTTCTGTGATGGAAAGAATGTGAGAGTGGGAAACAGAAGAACCCAGCCCCGGGCTCTGAGGTTGGGCCCTCCCTCGGATGGGAACAGGTGCTTTGCTAGGCAAGCACTGGGGGATAGAGCTGAAGGAGAAATGGAGCAGCTCATGCCCAGTGGGGAAGAAAGCTGAACTGCTATTTCCACACCCCTTGGTGAATATCATAGAGGGTCTGACTGCACAGAGAAGGAACAATAACCATGCCAGGAAGAAGAAGGGGGTCAGGCACGGCTCTGGAGGCCAGCATGGCCCTGCCTTCCTCCGGCAGAAGCTGTGATCAACATGGCACTGCAGTGAGCATCCGTTAAGGGCAAAGCTTGTTCTATAAATGGACATTGTGATCACTATTCATTTCGTTGCTCTCGATTTCACAGAATCAAATAACTTAGCATGCAAGAGAATTGAAATTGAGGGGGCCAATTCCCTCAGTTTGCAAGTGAAAATATTAAGGTTTGGGGAGGTGGACTTTTCTAATGACAGAGTCAAAACTTGGACTAGAGCCAGCTCTCTGAACCCGGAGCCCTTTAGCTGTTTACTAGCTATCGTGTTCTATACCATACTGTATTCCAGTAGAATGACTTGTGAGTCAACCCAAAATCCTGATCCACCCAGCCATCCCACACACACCACCCTAAAGGGTGGTATTTACAGAGTTTACATTAATTTGTGCCAAGCGAAAATGTTACCAGATTATAGATACAGTATAATCTCCAGTGTTCTCTCTCTCTCTCTCTGTGTGTGTGTGTGTGTGTGTGTAACCAACATCTGACTTTGAAGGAAGGCAGGCAATTGGATAAACAGAAAGGAGACACTGGGGGCTGATAGAGACATGAGAACCAATGCACCAATGCAGAAAGGCTCCTGGCTCACAAGGGCAGTGGTGAGAATGACTGGACAGTGTAGATACTCTGTGAAGCAAAACAGGTGCCTGACGGGAAGACAGGGTTAGGACACAGCCAGACATGAGTTTAAATCTCAGCCAGCTAAGCCACCTAGCAAAGTTCTTCACTTCTAAGCCTCATTTATTCATTCATTTCTTTAGAAAATATTTATTAAGCAACTCCTGAGTACGAGTAAGCACTGGAGTACTAGAGTCGATGAAATGTGCCTCAGTTTCCCTGCTAGTCAAAACGAGGACAACAATACCTTCCTTGCAGGGTCACTGTGAGGATTTAGGTAGAATGCCTAGCCTATGGTCTAGCACATGTACTTGATAAATGGCACCATTTCCTGCAAGTTGGACACATCATTTGGGGCCCGATACAATCATTTGTAGCATCAGGAATTAGGGTGGATTCCTACAACTCAGAAAATGTTCAGTAAAAGATGAAAATGAAGTGAGTCTCTCCCTACCACCACTCCTTCTCGACATCATCATTTACACCGGTCACAAAGCTGCAGCAAAAGATCTTCAAATGATTGTGGGATCTTCTCCACATGATGGGAGCTGGGGGAACAGAGGCAGAAATGCAAAACTGCCCATTATCAAAGCCATTTCCCATCCCAAACCACCCAGCGCTATCGGTGAGAGCAAAGTGTCCATGTCATGCAGCCATTAGCCTTTTCTACATGGGCAGCCTTTAACTAGTCATAACCAAATGGAAAAGGGGTAGAATTTTTTTAGAAAGAAAAAAAAAGACAGAAAAATTGTCAGTAAGAAATATCTGGCTATGAGCCCCACAGTGGGCATCAGTGCCTGGGCATCGGTGCCTTGGCACTAAAGCCCAGATTCAAAAGGATGCCTGCTTTTTGTTTCAAAAATGGGACGCAATGAGTGTCCTACACCGAAAAGAAAAGGTCACCAAGGGAGGGATGATGCTTCTCTGCATTCTCCAGCACCTAGGCGTTAAAGTGACTCATCTGAAATTTAAAAACCAGCCAATTGGAATGTCAAAGGCTTGGCTTATGAATGAATAAAGGAAAGAAAGATATCCCCAGGAAAAAAGAAACAGTCAAATAGAGCCATAGAGTTCCACAACTGGAAGGGACTTCCGCAATCAATAGCCCTCAGATAGGGGAGACAACTGAGCCAGACCAGAGAAGTGAAGAAACCTGCCCAAAGAAACCCAGCTGAGAGGACAGCATCTTAGCCCATTCTCCCTAGAGAATGGAGCTTGAGACAAAGGCCTGGAGGCAGGAGGTGATGCATGCGGTGATCCCAGGAAGCAGGGGCTAGGGAGAGTGAGGCAGGAATGAAAAGCCAGCACTACGGGCCATCACCAAGGTCACTGCTATGGGCAACCAAAGCTCATATTCCAAAAGGCCCCCTGAGCGGTGCACAGAATGACCCCCACAGTTATCTGCCAAAGGAGGAGAAACGGGAGCATTTGTCCACGAAGTCTGTTCCCCCTAGTAAACGATTGTCCTGGGAGGTTTTAACTGCCCTGCACTTCTGCACACATTAGCTGTGCATGCTCTTACTACTCCACTATTGAAAAAGCCCTAGAGCAGAAAGTCAAATCAAGGGATGCATGCTTGAGGCCAGACACCACCAGTGCAAAGAGAACCAAAGCCAGCATTGCACTATCCATCTGACAACGGCTGAACTCAGAAGGGGGATAAAAGGATGCAACTTGGGCACCAGAGGAGTCCACTATAAACCACAGATTTGGAGCTGGATCCCCTAATGCTAATACTTATTCCATGGTCTCAGGATATAATAATAACCCCATTTCTGAAAGACTTAAGGAGCCCATGCTTCTCTCATCACCATCTAATCAGAGGCTCAAGGTTCTAATCAGAGACTCATTTACCTATTGCCTTGAAGGCCAAAAATATAAAATTTTTCCACGGAAAATTCCAGCTTTACCTTGGGGTCACAAGGTAATCTCAAATATTAATGTTAACAGGAAGCTGAGCTCCTTGATGGCATGGACAATATCATATCCTAATGGTATGTTGAGATAGAAATCTTTCACATCTAAAGCACTCATAAGCCAGCTTTGATGTCAATAAGTAATAAAAGTCTGAAAGAAAATGGGTCAATTTTAAGGGAACATTTAAGCAGCAGATCTCAAAAGCCCAGAATCAATGCTGTCCTCTCCTTGCTAGGCTGTTCCCAAAGTCCTTAAAGGAAACCCAGTGGACAAATTAACTGTAGGACCAATGAAGTATCTGGGAATGTCAAAAATGTGACAGGTGGTGCCAAAAATCTGTCACATCCATTGGCAGTGGAGCATATTAACAACCAGGCAAACCCGGCCGTTCAACTTCATTGTTCCAGACAGGCTGCTCGGTGTCATGCCATGCTTCCCAGACTGAGCGGGGCAAGTTCTGAAGGATGCAGCTGTGTGCTAGAGGTACCGAGAAACGCCCCATACACATGCGTGTACGCCAGGAGCATCTATCATGCTTTAAAATATCAGGGATTTTTCTATTTGAAATCTATCTTATAGAGTCAAATGCCAAATTTATATTAATTTTTAAGATAAAATTTACAGCTATGAAGAATTTTCATACTGTGATGGGCAATTTGGGCAGTAGCCCTCAGGCCCCCTAGGGGTATGAATTCACTCTCCTCTGCCTGTAGAGTAATTTTAATGGAAAGGTTTAGAACGCTCTGATGAGGGGAAAAGCTCTTTGCAGTCACACAGATCTGGGTTTTAGAAATTCATCTGAGCAGAGTGTGATGGTTAATACTGAGTGTCAACTTGACTGGACTGAAGGACAGAAAGTATTGATCTTGGGTGTGTCTGTGAAAGCGTTGCCAAAAGAGATTAACATTTGAGTCAGTGGGTGGCGGAAGTCAGACCCATCCTTAATCTGATGGGCACGATCTAATCAGCTGCCAGCTAATATAAAGCAGGCAGAAAAATGTGAAAAGGACAAGATGGGCCAGGCTCCCAGCCTACATCTTCTTCCTGTGCTGGATGCTTCCTGCCCTCGAACATCAAACTCCAAGTTCTTCAGTTTTGGGACTCAGACTGGCTCTCTGTTCCTCAGCTTGCAGATAGCCTATTGTGGGACCTTGTGATCCTGTAAGTTAATACTTAATAAACTCCTATATATATGTATACACACCCATATATATATCCATATATAATCCATACATATATCTCCATATATATACATATCTCCATATATACAATCTCCATCTATATACACATATATATCATATATATGTTAGGATATGATATATCATATATATCATATCCTAATGGTATTTTGAGATAGAAAACTTTCACATCTAAAGCACTCATAAACCAGCTTTGATGTCAATAAGTAATAAAAGTCTGAAAGAAAATGGGTCAATTTTAAAGGAACATATATATATGGAGATATATATATATGAACATACATATGGAGATATACATATACAGAACTATAGGATATATATACACAGAACTATAGGATATATATGTGTCATATATATCCTGTTATAGGATATATATAGGACATATATACAAAGGGCATATATATGTCTTATAGTTCTGTATATATATCTCCATATATATCTCCATATATATGTTCATTTATATGTATTTATATGTTCATTCATATATATATCCTGTTATTATCCTGTTATGGGATATATATATAGGACATATATATATAGGACATATGTGTATATATATCCTATAATATATATATGTCCTATATATATCCTATAATATAATCCTAACGGTATGTTGAGATAGAAATCTTTCACATCTAAAGCACTCATAAGCCAGCTTTGATATCAATAAGTAAAAAAAGTCTGAAAGAAATAATAGGATATATATATCCTATTAGTTCTATATATATATACATAATATATATAGATATATATACTCTATATATATTATTAGTTCTATATATATACACACACATATATATGCTATTAGTTCTGTGTGTATATGTGTGTGTATATATATACATATATGTGTGTGTGTATATATATAACCTATTAGTTCTGTCCCTCTAAAAGAACTCTGACTAATACACAGAGTCACTTGGGATGAGTTATTTAACTTGTCTGAGCCTCAGTTTCTCATCCGTTAAAGGTGGATAAGAATGCCTACTTCCTGGGGCTGAGGGGGGAATTAAATCAACGGTGTCCAATCTTTTGGCTTCCCTGGGCCACGCTGGAAAAAGAATTGTCTTGGGCCACACATAAAATACACTAACACTAACAATAGCTGATGAGCTAAAAAAAAAAAAAAAAAATTGCAAAAAAATCTCATAATGTTTTAAGAAAGTTTACGAGTTTGTGTTGGGCCACATTCAAAGCCATCCTAGGCCGAACGCAGCCTGTGGGCCACAGGTTGGACCACTTTGAATTAAGTGGTATAGTATAATAAAATGTGTAGTGTAGAGTTGAAACTTGATAAACCCTTATTTCCTTCACCATTTTATAAGATAGAAGCAAATAGAATTCAAATAGATTTAAGAAGGGTTTACCAGAGCTGTGAGCTATGGGCCTGTGGTAGCTGATGTCATTAATGGATCCAGTTCTTCCCCCATCAGCCACACACAGCCCCACCCTCTGCTGGGTGCCTTTGCAGGGCCCTCCTTCTCTGACTAGGGACTTGGCCATATGACTGACTTGAGCCAATGTGAGGTAGAGGCTTTAAATGTATGTGCACTCTGAACTTGGTCTGGTGTGCCCTGTGCCATCACCTTGTGTCTGTGAGGGTGTTTAAAGGAACATTTAAGCAACAGACCTCAAAAGCCCAGAATGAATGCTATCCTCCCCTTGCTAGGGTGTTCCCAAAGTCCTTAAAGGAAACCCAGTGGACAAATTAACTGTAGGACCAGTGAAGGACATGGCCTGGCCAGCCTGCTGGAAGAGAAGACACAGGGGAGAAGAGCCTAGTCATTTCAGTCATCCCAGCACAGGTGAAATAACAGCCAGCCAAAGCCTAGAAATATGGGAAACCCAAGTTGGGATCTCCTGTCCAGCCTGCAGCTGAGCCCCATCACAAGAGCACACCCAATCCATGAGTGAAATGCTGTTTAGAGTCAAACACCGGTGATGTGCTCAGGTTGGTTGCTCCATGTGCATATTGTAATAGTTAAGTGACCAGGTGTCATGGGCTGAATCATATCCCTCCAAAATTCATATGTTAAAGCTGTAACCACCAGTACCTCACAATGAAACTGCACTTGGAGATAGGAACTTTAGAGAGATAACTAGATAAAATGAGGCTGTTAGGATGGACCCTGATCCAATCTGACCAGTGTCCTGATAAGAAAAGGACATTTGGACACCTGTAGAGACACCAGGGGCACACGTGCACGGAGAAAAGGCCATGCAGGCACAGCAACAAGGTGGCATTTGCAAGCCGAGGAGGGAGGCCTTGAATAGGTCTTTCCATGATGGCCCTTAGAGAAAACCAACACTGCTGACCCCCTGATCGTGGGCCTCCAGCTTCCTGAACAGTGAGGAAATACATTTTTTTGTTTAAGCCACCCATTCTGTGGTACTTTGTTATGGCAGCTGCAGCAAACTAATACCCACTGGGTTTCTGAGGCTTTGACGAGATGTGGTATTCTGCTGGGCGCTTTACATATGTGCTTCACCGAGTCCTCATCACAACTCTAGGCAATTGGCCCCATAATCCCCAGAGCATGGGGAGACAGCTGAATCTCAGAGATTAGACAACAGCAGAGGGCCACATGGCCAGAAGTGGCCAGATCTGGGCTCTCAAGGGTCTGGTGTTTTGGAGAACATCTCCAAAGCTGATGTTCTCTCCAGTGTGCATACTGAGAAACCGAGGCAGGAGAGGAAGTTCCACCAGCATTTCTACCCTTGTCCCTTGTCCAAATGAAAGTCTCATAATGTATTTAACAAACACAATTTTCACACCAAGAGTAAACACACATCAAAGTTCTATTTAACCGATTAATCAAGGATCCAGCAGAAAGGCACGTCTGGTTCCAAATAGAGTATGTAAAAGTGATCTTTCACACTCAGTGGAAAAGAAAGAAATGTTGAGACAAGACTGCTAAGTTAGACAAAAAAAAAAAAAAAAAGATTAATTCCTTACAGGATAATAAAACCGTAACTTTCAGGGTTCTTTTTTCAAACTGACAGCAAAATTGTCACATCTTACCAGTTTTACAGAACTGAGTAATGTCTGAGCCCTAATCATTGTGCAAACAAAGTTTCATCCCTAGAGAAGATAATCCTTAAGCTGACTTGTTAAAAAATGTTCCAGCACGGTGGTTCTCATACCTTTTGGTCTCAGTATCTCTTTGTCCTTTTAAATAACTTTTTAAATGAATTAAAGCCCCAAAGAGCTTTGCTGATGTGAGTCACATCTATCAATATTTGCTATAGTAAAAATTAAAACTTAAAAACATTTTGAATTGTCTTTTATTCATTTTAAAATAACAATAATAAACCTACTATAATGCACCTTAAACAAAATGCTTTTATGAAAGCTAACTACATTTTCCAAAACAAAAGAAAAAAGTTTCAGGGAGAAGAGTAAGAACGTTCTACATCTTTGTAAATCTCTTAAATGTCTAGTTTAATAGCAGACAGCTGGATTCTGGTAGCTGCTCCTGCGTTCAATCTGTTACAATATGTAACAGATTGAAGTTGGTTGACGTCTGTGAAGGAAATCCAGCCTCTCACACACATGTTATTGAAACAGGGAGGAGGGATATTTTAATAGCCTTTTTGGAAAATTGTGGATTGTTTTATTTGATACTTCTCTAAAGTACCACTGGACAAGTGGGAGTTTCTACAGGTGACTTGCAACATGCAACTTAAAACCGTATCAGTGAACTTTTGTACTCTGTTAGAATAAAATCTGCGGGTCTATCTTACACTTCAAATGGATCTCTTACCCATGTGTGATTGTCTCACAATGGGTACTTAGAAAATATCAGTCCACTGAATTGTGCAGATTGTTGTGCAAATGAATGTTGACATACGTCATTATACGATTTCCAAAAAGTAATGAATTTTAATGCTATTCATGAATATCGCTACTGGTTTTGTTAATGAAACTAGTTTTTTGGGGGGTTTTTTTGTTTGTTTTTTTTTCACTGACAGATGGTGGGGAAGTATATAATGACTAATAGCAAAGTTTCCTGCCCTACCTTGATTTGTGCTAAGGCACAGGCAGTTTTACCCACTGTTGGTTTTGTACCAGTGTGCAAATGTCAACATAGTGAAAAGGGCAAGTAACATCTTCCTGTTATGAGGAAAACAGTGTTGACCTTACCGAGGTCCTGAAAGGGTATTGGGATTCCCTAGTGTTTCAGCCCACGCTTGGAGAAGCACTGCATTGGCATGCCACTGAAAATATATTCAGGAACTTTTTGCCTTATTTGCAAGTGTTAGATAATTTTCCTTAACACCTCTGACTTTCACACAAATAAACAGAGATCATTCATCCAAGTTAGGAGCAGGAAAGCTAGTGCAGGAAGCCCAGTGGGGTTGGTGGGGGAAAGGAGAGGGCAAGGGGCAGGTTTCATGCCTGTCACTTCCTGATGTAGGAAATGTGTGAGCAAGACCACCCTGAAGGAGAAACGTCTTCTCCAGATTTGGCTCTGCAGGGAAGAGTGTATGATCAAAGCAGGAAATAAGTCAGGGAAATCTTCCTAAAAGCACATAGGACGACCCAAAGGCCAGTGGGTGGGCTTAGGAGTTTCACAATGCAGTCAAATGCCAGTTAACCATTAATCAGCAAAGTTAATTAGCAGATAATCACCATCCCTTAGGGTTTATAAGACTCTGCAACTCTCACAGATAAATTAATTTCCAAAGAGAACAAACAACCCACCTCTTTAGAAACCCCTGTGAATATAGGCTTTTGTCTCAAGCCTGCGAACAGTACGCTGATGACTTCTGCTTCGGGATGTCTCAGCCCCTCAGCCCTGTGTACCCCGTTTCCTAGCTGGAGCACGTGGAATAGGATAGGATGGGATGAAGCTGGTGGCGTGGACCAGACACCCATCCATTTGGCCAGCATCTCCTGTACCCTACAGCCCTGTGCTAAGAGATAGGGCCAGCACATTGGGCAGCAACTAGATGGAATCTGCTCACCGTCCAGGAAGAGGGAGACTTTAAAGTACAGACCACAAGATTGAATGTATAATTACAAGTCGATTGAGTACCCTTGGAGGGAGAGATATGGCACCATGATAATATATTTTTAAAATGAAACTATCCTGGGCTGGGGTCTGAAATGCTTCTGGGAAGCAGTGTCTTCTGCTCTGTGAGCTGGAGACTGGGTAGGAGTTCATGGTCACAGGCAGGTGGTCAACCAAGGGACACCCGGGAAGAGGCCCTGTGTCAAGGC
This sequence comes from Papio anubis, assembly GCF_008728515.1. Lineage (NCBI taxonomy): Eukaryota > Metazoa > Chordata > Mammalia > Primates > Cercopithecidae > Papio > Papio anubis. The sequence goes on from NC_044985.1 coordinate 8,329,865, forward strand.
AGAACATGGTGGTACAGTGACTGTTAATAAGCATGGAGAATGAGAAGCACAAGGTCTGAGGGCAGGTGGGGGCCAGACCAGGCCTTGCAGATCAGGAAAAGGCTGTGGGTCATTACGCTGAGAGTGAGGGGTTGCCAAGGGGGATGGTAAGCAAGGTCTGTGCCATGATGCAATTTGCATTAAGAAGAGTATTGAAGGTCCAGAGTGGAGGACAGTGGGAGAGGTGCCAGGATGGGGGTAGTGACTAAGGTAGGAGGCCTTACAGATGTCAGGGAGAGAGGTTGGCAGCTTGGACTAGGGTGGTGATGGCAGGATGGGAGACAATGATGCATTACAGAAATATCAACCAGATGTGGAGATGGAAAGGATTTAAAGATGGAAGGAAAGGGAGGTAGAATGGATAGCATCTAGATTGTTGATTTGCATAATTAGATGGATATTAGTGAACGCTGGAGGAGGTCAGGTTGTAAAGGAAGCTCTGAAGTTCAGCCTTGGCTGTGTTGAGTTTGAGGTATGACGGACAGTCAGAGTAAGCAGTCTGACGTGTGAGGTTGAAGCTCAGGGGCAAAGTATAGACTGCATATACACTTGGTAATTTAAGACACAGATGTGGACGACATTTGCCAGGAAAGAGAGAAAAAAAAGAAGAGAAGAGGAAGGGGGAGTAAGAGAAGAGAACAAGAAAGAAAGGAAACCAGAGGAGGAGAAAGGAGAAGGAAGAAAAGAGAGGAGGGAGGGGACAGAGGGCAGAAGAGGGAAAAGGATGAGAAGGGGAGCTCCTGCATTTGCTCATCTCATATAGAAGAATGATTCTGCAAAGAGACAAAGAGGGCCTGCATGGAGACTGAGAAAGGAGACCTGAACAGTGTGACATCTGAAGAGGCAAGGGAAGGGAGGACGTCAAGACAGGGGAGTGCTAAGATGTGTCAAATACTACAAGAAAACACCAGTTGACTGCGGAAGCCATGTGGGATGCCTTCCTTCACCACTCCAAAGGCCCCTCAACCCTCTGCCCTTGCCCTGCTCCCTGCCCCAGGTGTCTGTCTCCACTAAACCACAATCCTCAGGAGGCAAAGAGCATGTCCCTTGGAGACAAGGGAGCCCCCAGCACACAACATGATGCTATCAACAACCAGGCTGTGAGCTAAAGTCTGATAAATGAATGCATGGAATAGAATGTTCTAGCAGCAGAAAAGACAGGGAGTGAACAAGTGCCTAAAGAAAGAATCCTTCAGGGCAAATCATTAGCTGAACCTCAGAGGATCTTGAAAGGCTCTTCAGTCCCAAGGCTGTCCTATGCCATGTGGTTGAGAGGGAATGAGGAAAACCCCTCATAAAAAACATGAGATCTTTCTTGGTAGCTCATGAGATCTCGTGCTTCAAAGGCAAAACCTCAGCTACTCTGAATGGCACATTCCTGTGATGATGATGTTGAATCACACAGTTTAACTACTCAACACATGATCCTGCTTTCAAGGAGCTTTCGATCAAGTTGAGAAAGAAAGGCTATAAGGTATCAAACAGGAAGATAATAATAGGCAATGGAACAGCAAGTCTGAATTCCTAAACGTAAAATAAGTATAAGGTTGCCAATGGCTGGGTATTTAGCAATGTCACCGAGGAGGGGACATAAAAAAAAGACTGTGATTCACCTCCCTCGGTGTAAAAAAGACAAAACCTCCAATAGAAAGGGAATAGAAATGAACAATACATTTCCAAAAGAAGAAACACAAATCCACGAGGACATATGAAATATAATCAACTAGTAGTTACCAAAGAAAGGCAAATTGAAGCAATCACAGCATGTTTCAACTTAAAAGTAAAAAGGCATTTAATTTAAAGCAAAGACTTGGAACCAACCCAAATGCTCATCAATGATAGACTGAATGAAGAAAATGTGACACATATACACCATGGAATACTATGCAGGCATAAAAAAGAATGAGTTCATGTCCTTTGCAGGGACATAGATGAAGCTGGAAACCATCATTCTTAGCAAACTAACACAGGAACAGAAAACCAAACACCACATGTTCTCACTCATAAGTGAGAGCTGAACAATGAGAACATATGGACACAGGGAGGGGAACATCACACACCAGGGCCTGTCAGGGGTGAGGGAAAGGGGAGGGAGAACATTAGAACAAATACCTAATGCATGTGGGGCTTAAAACCTAGATGACAGGTTGATAGGTGCAGCAAACCACCATGGCACATGTAAACCTACGTAACAAGCTGGCTCGCTCTGCACATATATCCCAGAACTTAAAGTAAAATTTTAAAAAAATTAAAAAATAGAAAAAAATTTTTTTAATGTATTTAATTTAAAATAGCAATATCTGGTGTTGCCAAGGGTGCAAGGAAATGGGCACTGGTATACACTGCTAAGCATGTACACATCCGCACAACCTCTCCACAGGGCAGCTTGACACCACACATCCGGAGTTAGATGTGAACTGCAATTCGCCCTCTGGAAATTCATCCTAAAAAGATAATTAAGGATGGGTACAGAAATTTAATAATAAGGATGCCCACTGCAGTGCAATTTTTTATTACAAATAAAAGTTGGAAATAATCCACATTGCCAAACAGAGGAGGGTTAGTTCAATAAACTCTGTGCACAACGGATGTATGCAAACACTAAAAACACCTTATAGAAATATTTACCAATATGAGAAGAAGTTGTACAATTCCTGTGGGTCAAAACTTCCAGGCATCATTTTGCCCCCAGAGAAACGTTTGCTGATGTGTGAGTGTTCGCGACACTGTTTCCAACAGCAAAAACACTAGGAACAATGGAGCGGACCCTCTCCAATAGAATGGATAAACAAAAGCTGGCATAGTTATTCCATTGAAAACAACATAGCAATATAGTATAAATATTGATTTGCTACAATATAGCAAATCAATACAGCCACACACACCAACACCTGTGTGGATCAAAGCACAATGTTGAATGAAAGAAGCCCACGTGAAGCTGGAAAAGTAATCAACACAAGGACGAATCAGGCATAACTCACTACTATATTGTTAAGGGATATATGCAGATGTGATAAAATTGTAAGGAAAAACAAGAGAGTGATTAACACAAAATTTAGGATACTGCTTCGCACTGGAGACGGGGCAGAGGCAAGCAGGAGGGGCAGACAGGGTTCTTTTAAAGAGTCAGTACTGTCCTATTTTCTATTTCTTACATGGATGTTTATTCTATTAATACTGCTACTCTTCAAACTGCATATATCTATCACATATGCTATTTTCCATAACTGATGTAGGTCACAATTTAAAAAGGAAGAAAATATAAACTAAATAATACAGTGGTGCTCTGAGGATAAAGCAAGTTCTAATTTGTGGGAAAAGGATTAAATATTTGTTTTCTGAAGACAGTTGTTTTGCATTTTGTTTTCTATTAAAATTTATTTAGTTTAAAAAAAACTCAACAGCATCCAGTACAGTGTTAGACATAGAATTATGCTTTATTTTGTTGTTGTTTTTTTCCAATAAGAAGAAAGTCTTTTAAAATAAAGAGTGAAAATGATGGGGAAAAAACAAAAATGTGGAAAGGATAAATCGCTACATTACAAGCTAGAAAACTATACAATATGAACCAAATGAGAAATCAAAACAAAAGGCGACCATCATTATTTTTTGTATCCCAGCTTATCTTGCTCTTGAACTCTTATTGATTGCAAGATACCTGTAAATGCTCAATCTTGTCAGTCGGAGGCAGTTGGGTAATTAGTCTTCCTGAATGTCTCCTCAAGAACATCGTGCTTCTTCCTACTTCCCAGCGGCAGGTGGACACTGGGAAAGGTTAAGGTCCTGGTGCTCTGAGCGAGCGGCTGGCTCCCTGCTGGACCCATTGCAAAGGCAGGTGTCTGTGGCTGGGGGGACTCGTGGCCTGCAAAGCTGTGGTTCTTCCCCACCGATTCCACTGTCTTGCTGGGGCTGCCATTCTTTGGAGAGCCCAAGGCTGCCATCACACTCATCGGATGTCCAGCTTCACGGAAGAGCTTGAGACCCTGGGAACCTGAGAATCACATCTCATACCCACCCCCAAGCATTTTATCTTTGCTTTTGCGTGTCACACTGACGCAGGGCAGGCGAACCCAAAATCGAGGCTTCGCCTGGGAGGGTTGTTACCTTTGTCCAGGAAAGAATTTAAGGATGAGCCAGTGGTGTTAGACAGCAACTTTTATCGAAGCAGCAGCAGAGGCGGTGCGCCTTGTGGAGCAGGGCTACCCCAGAGGCAGTGTGCCCAGAGTGGCAGCTCAGAAGCAGTTTTGTATTCACACTTATATTTACTTTGAAAATTAAGGAACAGATTATGCAAAAAAAATTCTTGAAAAAGAGTGGTAGCTTCTAGGTAGTTGGGTCATTGCCATGGACAAAGATGGTACCTCTCGAGTGTTGCCATGGCAATGGTAAACCGACATGGCACTCTGGTGGGCGTACCTTATAGAAAGTTGTTTTTGCCCCATCCCCATTTTAGCTAGTCCTCAGTTTGGTCCGGTGTCCAAGCTCTGCCTTCTACCTCAATATGAGAAGCAGCAGCCCCCTAGATTTTTCTGAGAGGTGAGCAGTCTTTCCAGGCCATGTCTGAAGATGTGTGGACAAACCTTCTGCTCCAGGACTCACCTGAACCCTTCTGGAAGCCTCTGTTTATCTGCCTCCTCCCCAGCAAAGGATAGGGGAGGTCAAGGATGCTTAAATCTACATTCTTGCCTCCACTCCCTCCACCTGGGTCGCTCAAATAGAAATATTCTTCACTGCATCTCCTGTCTCTACAGTCAACAGCTCAGCCTTGGATTCTTTGTTTGTGCATTAGTTGTGATCAGGTTGGGCTGCAATTGAGACAAAAGCAAATAAGATGTTTTTCATGTACATACAGGCTAGCCTATCCATTGTCTGCTGCTGCACAGCAAATCACCACACATGCAGCCGCTTTAAAAGACACAAAGTTATTAGCTCACAGCATCCATGGACCAGTAGCCCTGGCACAGTGTGGCGCAGCCGCGTTCTGTGCTCAGGGACTCTCAAAGCAGAAATCCACTTTGGCTTTCAAAGTGTTGGCTGGGCTGGGCTGTCTGCAGACTCTGGGGAAGAATCCACTTCCAAGTGCATCTAGGTTGTTAGCAGAATTCAGTTCAATGCAGTTGCGGAACTGAGATCCCTATCTCCTTGACACGCAGACCCCCTTATCTTCAAGCTAATAATCGCGTGGCCAATCCTTCTCATGCTTCAAATCTCTGCCTTCCCCTTCTGCGACGGGCTGGAGAAAGATCTTCCCTTTCAAGGGCTCATACAATTTAGACTAGGTCCACCTGGTGATTCCAGAACAATCTTCCTATTTTAAGGTCAACTAATTCGTACCTTAATTACATTTTGCTATATATCCATGAATAACGCCGAGGGCAAAAGTCATGAGGCCCAAGCTGTGCCTTCCACGGCTGATAAGGCAACTCTGCCTTAAGTCCTCAGGACCCAGGCTCCCTTCTAGTCACCACTCCATCACCCCTGGAAGGGACCCCTGCCCCCACAGCCCAGGATTCAACATCTGTACGCCAAGGCAGATGGGTATAGGGTTCATTCTGACTAGGTTTTAAGGAAAGTTCTCAGCAGCTGCTGCACAACGTTTCTGCCTTCATCCCATTGGTTCTACTTTGTGACACCCTCGCCTGGTTGTAAGGAAAGCTGCGCAAGGTAGCTCCATTCTGGGTGTCAACGTGGCTGGGTACAAATTCTATCAATAAGAAAAAGATGGAAAATGGATAGTTGGGGACAATACGTAAAAAGAAAATCTGGGGAAAGCCCATAAAACCCCTTTTTCTCTCTTGTGCGCTTGGCCTTGAAGTCTTTAAAACCTTTCGTTTGAAACTTAAGCTAAAACTGGCATTTTTGTTGCAGGCAATGGTCCTTTCCCCCTTCCCCAGGCAATCAGTCTCAGCCTCCAGGCCTGAATTTACTGGCAGAAAAGCTGAGGGAGAGGATGTGAATTTAGGGAGAAGATCATTATGGTACCACATTTGAATGCAGAGATACAGGAGCGGCTGTTGTCACCTAATGTGCACCTCTCACCGTTGTCTAGAAGTGTTTGACTCCAAGCTTCCTCTATGCTCCTACAAGGGGAAAGAAGGAATGGTGCAAGGCCATCTCCGTGGCAGTATTCGGTCCCAAACCCTGTAAATATAATTCCATTTACGAAGCCTAAAACAAGTAGATGTTCATTTTCTTTCACAAGAAAGGAAAAATGACATTCCATAATGTCATGCTGTTATAACCCACCTAACACAAAAAATATATATATAACATGCCATTATAACCCACCTAACACAGAAATGGAGCCAATGATGTGTAGGAGCAATTTTCCAGTTTTGGCCATGCTTAAGGAATACAGTGGATGGGCCCGTCACAAGCGGCCAGTGCCATCAGTCGCAGCTCTGCATAACCTAAAGGTTCACAGAGGTGCTTCCTTGCCAGTCAGGAAGGGAGGATTTACCTGGGCAGGAGTTCTCCTGGCTAAAGGCACTCTAACCGGAGCACTCCTGGGACACGTGAAGACGTCGTAATGCAGACTAGTACTTCAAGCAGTTTATTTTTTCCTGATTCCTGCTTCTTAGAAAAAGTAATAAATTAGTAATTTCTGAACCTAGAGTGATCTAGAAGGAAAAAAACAGAAACATTTGATTCTGATCAATCTGAATGTGCAAAGGGACTCAGCCACTTCCCAACTATGAGAGCTTCTTAGCAAAACAACTTAAACTAGGAGTCTTCATTCTGGGATTAGGACGTCAACCTATATCTTCTGTTCTTAGAGTCCTACTTCAAGGCTCTGAGTTGGTATATGTGAATTCCAGGAACATTAGCAGACGCTCAGTTGCTCAGTGCAATCGGTAGTTATTGGTGCTGTCATTGTACCATATGGGATCAGGATTGCGTCATCATTAAAAATCAGTGTTGTTGAGCTCGGTTGCAAAGAAGTTTGATTAGACAATCCAAGCTACTCTTCCTAACCAAGATTCATCGGACATTGAGAGAGGGTTGAAATGTCACTGTTGAATTGCAGGACGGCGTGGCTCTCAAATGACATTCTGTCCAGGGTGCAGGGAGCACCCACAGGTGCTTTGCGGTAAAGGCACTTCAATCTCATTTCTAACACTCAGGAAACGCTGAAATGTAAGGACTTTACCTGCTCTGCCTCTGATGAAAATGGGCCAATAACAAACACATAAGTGCCGTTGTTTACCACAGCAATGCCCATGGCAAGAGATTCCCACATTCCCACCCACCACCCCTCATGGCATGGCCAGGATGACCCAGGGCAGACAGAAAGACTTTCTTGTAAGTATCAGAGGAATGAAAGCAGACGTCTGAACAAATTCTTAGTTCAGGCCAGGCGCGGTGGCTCATGCCTGTAATCTCAGCACTTTGGGAGCCCAAGGCAGACGGATCATGAGGCCAGGAGTTCAAAACCAGCCTGGCCAGCATGATGAAACCCCATCTCTACTAAAGATACAAAAACTTAGCTGGGCATGGTGGTGTGTGCCTGTAGTCCCAGCTACTCAGGAGGCTGGGGCAGGAGAAAAGCTGGAACCTGGGAGGCAGAGGTTGCAGTGAGGAGAGATCATGCCATTGCACTCCAGCCTGGGTGACAGGGCGAGACTCTATCTCGAAAGGAAGGGAAGGAAGGGAAGGGGAGGGGAGGGGAGGGGAGGGAGGGAGGGGAGGGTGGGAGGGGAGGGAGGGAGGAGGGAGGGGAGGGGGGGGGGAGGGGAGGGAAGGGATTCTTAGTCCAACTACAGACCGTGGTGTTTGGGACACTCCCACATTCTCAAATCAAGACTAACCTTCAACAGGTCTCACAAGCTCCCAGTCATGCTGATGCACCAATCCAGGAGCCACAACTGGGAACCAGTGCTCCAGGGCAGCGGTCAGCAATCTAGAACCCTCCAGTGGGCCAAATCCCACCTGCCTCCTATGTTTAGACAGCCCTCAAACTACAAATGGTTTTTACATATTCGAATGGTTAGAGCGAAAGGGTAAGGAACAGGGAAAGCATTTCATGATACTTGAAAATTATAGAAAATTCTTATTTCAGCATCCATAGATAAAAGCACATTGAAATGGAAGCACATGGAAGTGTTGTCCGTGGCAGCAGTCCTCAACCTTTTTGGCACCAGGGACCAATTCCATGGAAGACAATCTTTCCATGGACCGGTGTTGGGAGTAAGGGTGGTTTGGGGATGAAACTGTTCAACCTCAGATCATCAGGCATTAGTCAGATTCTCATAAGCAGTGCACAACCACTTAGATCCCTCACATGCACAGTTCACAACACGGTTTGTGCTCCCATGAGAATCTAATGCTGCAGCTGATCTGAGGGGAGGTGGAGCTCAGGTGGTAAAGTTCACTCACCCACTGCTTACCTCTTGCTGTGCGGCCCTGTTCCTAACAGGACATGGACTGGTACCAGTCCACAGCCCAGGGGTTGAAGACCCCTGGTCTATGGCTATTTTTTTTTTTTTTTTTTTTTTTTTGAGACGGAGTCTCACTCTGTCACCAGGTTGGAGTACAGTGTCGTGATCTCGGCTCACTGCAACCTCCACCTCCCAGGTTCAAGTGATTCTCCTGCCTCAGCCTCCTGAGTACAGGCGCACACCACCATATCCGGCTAATTTTTGTATTTTTAGCAGAGACGGAGTTTCACCATGTTGGCCAGGATGGTCTCAATCTCCTGACCTCGTGATCCACCGTCCTCGGCCTCCCAAAGCGCTGGAATTACAGGTGTGAGCTGCCGCGTCCGGGTCTATGGCTATTTTTGTGCTACAATGGCAGAGGTAAGCACTTGCAACTGAGACCATAGAGCCTGAAAATATACACTATGTGTTCCTTTATAGAAAATGCCTCCTCTGGGGAAAGCAAATGGCTCCATGGAACACATGAAAGGGAAGGGGGATGCCCAGAGTCTGGTTTCCTGCTCTTTGTCCTGTGTTCCTGGTTCATCTTAAGATTAGTGCTTTACTGAGAATAACTTCTTTAATGCTTAGGTATTAATGAAAGGAAAAGATATTTTTTAAGTTGCCTTTAATCTTTCCCTTTCTGCTTACATTCAAATGAAAGCAATTACAGGGCAGAGGCCTGCTAAGAAGTATGATGATTTATGCAAAATTAATGTGGCAAGAGCTCGAACCAAACGTATTTATTAAAGTAACCCAAATAATCAGATCGTAGCAAATAGAAAGAAAAAAATATACAAACCTGTAATTCCTAGCCAGTATTTCATTTTCGTTTACATTTAAATGATAACACATCTTGTGGCAAATTATTTCAGACTTTTTCTAGCAGGAGAAAGAGGAAGAAAAATGCACTCATTGAAGGAAAGCTCTGCAAGAGGCAAAAGTGATAAACTTCCCCAAGCCTATTTACAAATGCAGTCAATGAAACAGAATTTTAATGAATTGTGCCACATAATCTGGCAGTTAATGAGCTGCAAAAGCCTTTGTCAATTGCAGTGACTAGGAACTAACTCTTTCAGTTTCAAGATCAATAAGAGAATTCTCTGCTCTGCATTACCCAAAAGGGAACTCTGGGGAGAAAGGAAGTTGTCAGAGGAATGTCATCTCTACAGGTCTCAGCAGCAAGTCCGCCATCTGTTTTGTGTGTCTCCTCCACCACTCCCCGCCAAACCTTTATATTTAAATCCCAACTTCAGACTGAGGAGTAAAAGACAGTTTGGAGATCAAACAGCACAAGTCCTGTGAATTGCCAATACAAAATGACAACAAAAAGGTTTGAATGACTCTAAAAATATCTCCCAATGTTTTAGAAACTGTATTGAGTCCAGATGCTGTTCTGGACCTCTGGGAGGGGGTAAAACCCTTGACATTCAGTGTTTTTGATAGACAAAGGCAATGGGAAGTGGGTTGTTGTGGATTAAACAGGCCTGAGGCATCCTGCTAATTTGTCCTTCCATAACACTTCTTTTATCTGCTGTTTTCATTGCTCTGCCGCCAAATAATCACATTCTTTTTCAGAGGTCTGGGATTTGCAATTATGGTATGATCCATCTCTATCACCCAGAATTGTTGCTAGGGAGATGTGGTTGTTGCTATGGTCCTAATGCCACAGGACATAAGAAATCCCAGGTGGAAAAGACTCATCATTCAACAGCAGATCAACAACATTTATTGAGCATGCACCAAGTGGAAACAATGAGGAACCTTGGGAAGGCAGAGATGAATGAGACCTCAAAACCACCTTTAATTTGCTCTTAGACCACTGGAGAAGACAGACAATTAGGCTTGTTGAATGAATTAATAGACAATAGAGTTATAGATCTCTTGTTTGGCAGGGGCCTTAAAAAGATTTTAGTTCATGTTAGGAACCCAGTGAATATGTTCCAATTGAGAGGCAAGAAACGTGTATGTCATTTCAACACCCATACAAACTAAGTGAAGCTATTCCTACCACATCGTCCCCCAACACCCAATCTTGGAGTTTACTTACAGGCAATTTCCACTACACCTGTGTTTTCACCCATTAAGGCTCTCTCTCCCTCTCTGGCATCAGGTGTGAAACTATTAGCAAAAGCCACAAGAAAGCAATTTCAGGAAGGGAAAGCCTCATAAAATGTGAAAAATTAAAGCGGTCCTGAATGTTGCATTGAGGAAATTGCCACGGGCAATCCCATTCTGTCAACAAAATGTTCCACTTGGCTGCAACCAAGACACCAGTGAAATGTGTTGACACATGGCACGGTAGGGAAAAGGGAGAATGAGGCACTCAGAGAATCAGGCTGCCCCAGATCACCCAGCATTCATTCTAATATTTAGTAAACTTCTGTCAGACTAGAAAGAGATAAAAAGATGTAGTCCCTGTCTTTGAGTACTTTACAATCTAGCCAAAGAGGTAGGTTTGCATACAGATCTTAACAGAGGGGAAAATGAAGCGATTCCTATAAGAAGTGCCGCTGAATACCAGAAAAAGAGGTGAGACCTGCTTCTACTTCAAGAAGACCTGAAATGTGATAGCAGCCCTTCTGAATAAAGGAAACGAGTCATCCAAAAAGTGCCATGGAAGGAGACTCATCTCAGGGCGAGAGGCTTTGGGCCCTAGAGCCCAGATTCGCCCTTCTGTGGTTAACTTCTCCTTGGACTTGGGCATGGGGGTCTGAAGGCTTTTACTGATCAGATCCAAGGGTAATGTGAAATCTTTCTCTCAAGTGCCATTGCACAGCTGAGGCAAGGCTAGAATATTCAGACAAGATCAAATCAAGTGTCAAAGGTTAAAAAAGAACTTTGAAAATTGATAGCCCAAATTATCAAGCATGATGACTTCATCTTTCACTCGTGGCCCTCCTTTCCCTAGAGGGTCTCCTCTTTCCTGGAGCTGCCTTGTATCTTTGTAGTGAGCGCCATGTCAGCATCACCCAAGACGCTGTGAGCCCATGCCAGGACACTCCTCTCCTTCAAATCTGAATACAAGAGGAGACGCTTTTAGAGAGAGGAGTTTCCTGCCTATAAATTCGGTTCTGATTTCTTCTCCAAGAAGCCACCTTGGAGGACCTCAAAACGAGCACCCCCTTGGAAGAATTCCTATGTGCCCACAGGGTCACGATTTGCAGCAACCTGCACACAACACAATAGTCAGCCTCGGCACACGGAGCTACAGATGTGCAGAGCTGGAGGTGAGCAGGTGCAGGCAAAGATGTTCAGTTTTCTTCAACATCTGTGCTGGAAGCAGCAGACTGTCTTTCAGTGCCACTAATTCACACTACAAAGAAGGATGTGCTGCCATTTCAACTTCTTCAAATGTGAAAAAGTAGCAAATCTTAGTCCTCTCCTTCCAATCCAATTCAGAGTCTCTTCTCTGGCTTTCTGAATCTCCAATGGCTTCCTCTTCTGTCCATCCACCACATCTACTGAGGACCCAGCCACTCCCAAATGCCTTTTCCATCTTCAGCCAGGCTGATTTCAGAAATAATTACTCATCAGCACCTGTAAAGAGTCAGATGCAGTCCTCAACATGGAGGAAACCAAGTCCAGTGAGACTCAGCTGCTGCCTTCAGAGAGCTTAGCACCAGCGAGGGAGCCATGCAGGCAAGCCAGAGATGACCGCAAACACTGGAAGCACAAGACGCACAGGCTCAGTAACCCTGTGTGCAGATAAGTACGGACTGGATTGTCAAAAAGGTGGTGAGTGGTGTCCAAGTAAGTGGTCTATGAAAAGTCACACCAAAACACAGCATGGCTCATTCACAAAGCCACAGACCATGCAGTGTAGCAGGAGCAGGAGGGTTAGAAAAAGATGAAGTGACACTGTCAAGACAAAGCCAGCCCAGGAAGGATCTGGTGAGCCACACTGAGGAAGTTCATCTTCATTCTGAAGACAATAAAATCCCGTAAGTGGTTAAAGCAAAGGGAGATTTGCATTTCCAGAGAGCACCCTGGTGGCTCTGGGGAGGCTGGCTGAGGAGAGTAGCACAGCTGGAGGACAGTTCCGGGACTGTCGCCAGGAAGCTGCTAAGGCCAGTAGGATGGCAGCGAGGCCAAAGTCAGAAAGAGGAGGCTGTATCTGAGCAGTATCTAGGAAAGAAATTTGCAGCACTAGGCAGCTAACTGAAGCTCAGGTGTGAAGGAAGGCAAGCACACGTGAGCTCATTCCTTCCTCTGCCCCTTTGCTCAGGCAGTACTCCAGCCTGAAATGCCTCCTGCCCTTTCCTCACCCACCTTGGCCTAAAACCACTCTTACCTGCCCCCAGGAAGTCATCCCTAACAGCCTCCACCCACACTGTTCTTTCCTTTCTCCCCCACACGCTGTCAGGACCTCCCAGCTGAAAGCTGAGCAAGGCTGTGCTGCTGCTGCATTTTTCCATTACTCCCTCTGCCTACTGGATGCAGCTCCCTGCGGGCAGACCTGGTCTTCCAGCCAATGCTGCTTCCCATGCATCTTCTACCTCTCTCAGTGTCATCTCATCCGCATTTGCATATGTTAACTGCCACACAACAGTCTCAGCAGATGCAATAATAACTGGCTATCAAACTGTCATCTTTTGAGAGCCAGGTATGTACCAGGCATCACTCTTTTTGTCTATCTATGTATCTATCCATCTACCACTATGTCTATATTTTTATGTATATTCTTTTTTTTTTTTTTTTTTTGAGACGCAGTCTCGCTCTGTCGCCCAGGCTGGAGTGCAGTGGCCGGATCTCAGCTCACTGCAAGCTCCACCTCCCGGGTTTATGCCATTCTCCTGCCTCAGCCTCCCGAGTAGCTGGGACTACAGGCGCCCGCCACCTCGCCTGGCTAGATTTTTGTACTTTTTAGTAGAGACGGGGTTTCACCGTGTTAGCCAGGATGGTCTTGGTCTCCTGACCTCGTGATCCGCCCATCTCAGCCTCCCAAAGTGCTGGGATTACAGGCTTGAGCCACCGTGCCTGGCCTTTTTATGTATATTCTTATACATAAAATAGTATAAATATACTATTATATAAAAATATTAAAATAGTAGTATATTTTTTACGTATATTCTTGTCCTTCTAGTCTTAACAACAACCCTTCAGGGTAGGAAGAATTATTTGCTTTCCAGAACGAGAACCAAGTGTTAAAGTGTTTAATCAGAAACGGAGAAGGGTCTGAGATGGCATCCTGCTTCGTAGGCTAATAAGTTAACCTGCCACCATTTTATATACATATAGTGACAGAAGACACAAGACACCTGGATCAGAGACAAAGACCGTGTATTACTCACAGCAAAAGCAGCAGCTGGAGCAGTTGCTAGCATCAGTTTTTTTTTAAACCCCAACCTCCACAAGGTGACATGGTGAGGTCCAATGGCACCTGCACGTCACAGGACAGGAACCCCCAAATGACAAAACCCTGATCTTCGATAGGGCTACTGGTAACTTCCGTTCTCCATTACAGAGAGAGATCTGTTTTAAAATTGGAATGTAAGCAAATCCTCCAGGGAGGAGAGTGGGAGTTACCTATCCTGGAAGGTCTCCAAAGAAGGAGCCATTGCTAAAGCTTTATTATCTCTGGTTTCTATGGCTAGTATTCAAAATGCTTGAACAGACAGTCTGAGAAATGTAGGAACACAAATGCTGAGCCATGATGTGCTGTTCCCCCTGCTTGTCTCCGGATGGCCCATGATGGTTCCTTGGTTTATAGCTCCTTGTTCTAGGACCCACGTCACTCTCCCCAAGGGCAGGCTCTGCGGAATCACAGCCAGTTAGTAACGGCTGCCACATAACTACCACAGGCTATGAACCCTGCCAGATGCTTTACAAACTATCTCTAATCCCTGTAGCAACCCAGTGAGGTGCGTATTATCGCTCTCACCTTAAACATGAGGAAGTTATGACTTGCAGGTGAGTGTCTTACTCATTACTACGCGGTGGAAGCAAGATTCTTTGCCAGGGCAATCTGACTACAAACCCTGTGCTTTTCTTTACTCTTAAAGCCTTGAGAGTCTCCTTGGGTCCCTGAAGAGGTCAGGCTCCTCTTTGCCTCAGTGGAAAGAGCGGAGGAGCTGCCTTGCTTACTATTAATTAAAAAAGCCATTACTTAACCAGACCCTTCCTAGCAAGATGGCCTTTTAAGAATAGCAATTAAGAGTCTATATTTTTTAAGCAGATCCAATTTAACTTAGAGCAGGACAAGATAAAGGGTACAAGCTCATTAACTAAAAACGCCATGCTACCTTTGCTACGAAAAGGAGTTTTTAAAAAATCCAAGTGCCTTAAGAAAATTAAAACAACATCCAGGCAGCTTCCTACATGCACACAAAACACAACCGCAACATTACGGCTGCGAATGCCAAAGCTCAGTACGATAACGTCATTGCCTTTCCAGGCACCAAGCAGATGGGGATGGGGCAAAAAACAGCAGGTGGTGGAGCAGAGACCCCGCAGAGCTGCAACCACAGCCTGCCCTGTTTGCACCACGCCTGTCCCAGCCAACTCCTGTCACCAGCCCACAAGAACCCCGGGCCACAGTCAAACTGGCTTGCAAAGAAAAGCCTAGGAATACTTGTTTTACGATTATTGCTTTTAAATCCCTACCACCCAACTCGCACTTCTTTTTCTTGGGGTCAGAACCATTAGTGGCACCTGCTGGGCATTTCATTAAGGCTGAAGACGTTAGACATCTGCCAGGTTGGAAGACAGAGCGGCCTGTGTGGAAGAGGGCAATAGCCACACACCAGCCATGGAGGTTCAGGTCGGTCCGGGGAACTGTCGTCACGAGAACCAACCATTTTTGGCTGCTGCTCTGGTTCCAGGTTGAACAAGGAGTGTGTCGTCCGCACTGTTCCACCATGAACCCAATCCCTTTGAGGACCTGTTCGCAAGGAGATTTTTTTTTTTGATTTTTTTTTTTTTTTCCGAGACCGAGTCTCGCTCTGTCACCCAGGCTGGAGTGCAGTGGCCGGATCTCAGCTCACTGCAAGCTCCGCCTCCCAGGTTCACGCCATTCTCCTGCCTCAGCCTCCCGAGTAGCTGGGACTACAGGCGCCGCCACCACGTCTGGCTAGTTTTTTTGTACTTTTAGTAGAGACGGGGTTTCACCGTGTTAGCCAGGATGGTCTCGATCTGCTGACCTCGTGATCCCCACATCTCGGCCTCCCAAAGTGCTGGGATTACAGGCTTGAGCCACCGAGCCCGGCCCGCAAGAAGGTTTAATTGAATGGAGACAGATGGGACACTGGATTCCGGCAATGATGTGCGATGAGGCTGCCAGTTTGCACACACCGTGACTGATGAAGTGTACAGCAACAACGCACCTCGCAAGGCCCTGCTCTTTCCCCAAGAAGCAGCTCCTTCATCTCTCCTCCTGGCCTCACTATTAAAAATGGGGAAAAAGGTGGGAAAAGGTGGAATTACTGTGAGGTAGTCTGTGTAAGTGAAGCATCTATGAACTTGCTCCCATACACAGCACTGACCATGGATCCAGGCCCATTTTAGAAGGAAGTTTCAATGACACTGAAAGAAAACATATGGTTCTCTCGCAATAACATGGCACTGTGTAGACATAACCTAAATTTGAAAACCTCTTAAAATAGAAACCTTGATTCCATCTGTCCCTTAAAAAAGAAAAACTCATAATTGCTTATAACCATGTTCATTTACCATTTTCTCAAATGTTTAACAGCTGGTGCGGGGCAGCGGCTAGAAGAGCAGGAGGAGACAGGGGTAATTAATAAAAGTCGTTATCCTGCCTTGATTTCAAATATTATCAGGGCTTAAAATGTCAAAACTATGTTCCCACATTCCTCAAATGACTCGCCCATAACGTGTCGTAACTGAATCCAGCCCACATATTCAACCTGGAGGATTCTAAAGAATGAGCAAGCTAACCCTGACTACAGTACTTCTTTTGAAGGACTTTTGAAGGCTTTGACTCAGGGAGAACCATTTGCAGAGAGAATTCAATTGACGAAGAAGAGTATATGCCAAATATTTATGTCTTAACATTCAAATTGAACTTCTTTTCAAGACAAGGAATCAAAGCAGCAGGAAGTTGGAACCTGGTAATACATCTGTGTCTGCGGGGAAATGTCACTGGTTATACCTAAAGATGCGCGTGTCTGTGTAGAGCTGGTATATCTCTTGGGACGGATTCCAACAGATATATTCACAGGTACACTTCAGCTGTAGAGTGTCTTGTAGCACACTGAGGATAATTTGCCTTACTGAGGCCGTCTCCTGTCCAAGACAGTTTCTCAAAGCCGGTGTGAGGACCACAAGCCCAGATTACCCGTGATGTTTGTAGGCCCTGCACACTCACTCCTGACCCTCATGCTTGCAGAATCAGAATCCCCAGGTGGTCCCAGACTGCATGCCAGCCACCCCTCAGCTGATTCTGATGCAGAGTCAGGTCTGGCACCAACGCAATCAGGGCTGCTGCCTCCCTGGCCACTCGCACTGGACACCTGCAACAGTAAGGCAGGTCCCTCCTGTCCAGCTAGCTCTCTGCAACCATGCCTGGAGGTAGTATTTAGCCCACAATTTCATGAGGGCAATAAAAGGATTTGTTGAAAATGACTGAACACGTACCACCTGGAAGGAGGAGAATCTTGGAGAGTTAAATTCACCATGATGATAGGACACCCCGGAAATGACCATCCCCAGGGTCCCTGCATTGCCTGCTGGTTCTTCCTCTTCAGAGAATAGTGAAGGGTTCTCTGCTAAATCATGGGCTCAGTTCTCATCCAGACTGAGGTGGCTGGTAGCCCTCAGGTTCTGCTGGAGTGCTTCCCACCCGACCTCTTCCCATGCCAGCCTGCACAGTCGGAACCTATATATGAAAAACCCTCAACCTCTTCATCTGTAATTCCCAGACTTCACTTAGGCAGGTGGCATAGGAGAAATCATAACACCAGTTGACTTTTGTTGAGAGTCAGGCCCCATGCAAGGGTTTTGCATGCACATCTCACTTAATCTACACACCTCCCCTATAAAGAACCGGTACAACAACTATTTTGTAACGAACAAATGGAGGCACAGAAAAGTTAAGAAACTTCCCCAAGGACACACAATTAGCCAGTGCTAATATAATGAAGTAGTTTCCTTAGAGCAAACTTGTTCAACCTGTGGCCTCCTGGCCCCACGCAGCCCAGGACAGCTTTGAAGCCGCCCAACACAAACTCACAAACTTTCGTAAAACATTGCAAGATTTTTTTCCTATTTTTTTTTTAGCTCATCGGCTATCATTAGTGTTAGCGTATTTTATGTGTGGCTCAAGACAATTCTTCTTCCAATGTGGCCCAGGGAATCCCAAAGTACAGAGGAACCCCCTCACTTAGTTAATGTGTCTAAGGTCCAAGGATGTTGGCTATTTTACATAACTGCTCTAAGCCTTATCTTCCTCGCCTAAGAAAGGGAAGTGATACTAATAGAATTGTCATGGAGCTAGATGAGTGTGATGGTTAATTTTAGGTGTCAACTTGACTAGGTAAAGGGATGACAGAATAGATGGTAAAACATTTATCGGTGTGTCTGTGAGGCTGTTTCCAGAAGAGATGAGCATTTGCATCAGGGGACTAAGCAAAGCAGAGCCACCCTCCCCAGCATGGGGAGGCATCATCCAGTCCTTGGAGGACCCAGACAGAGCAAGAAGGTGGAGGAAGGGCAACGGTGCTCCCTCTGCTTGAACTGGGCCATCCATCTGCTCCTGCCCTTGGACATTGGAGCTTCCTGGTACTCATTCAGGCCTTTGGCCTCAGACTGAATTATACCATGACCTTTCCTGGCCCTCCACCTTGCAGATAGCATATTGTGAAACTTCTCAGCCTTCATAATCGCATGAGCCAATTCCCATAACAAATCTCCTTTTATATCTATATCTTTATTTGTGCTATTGTTTCTGTTTCTCTGGAAACCCTGACTAATACAGTGAGTTAATTTGCAAAATGCTCAGAACATTACCAGTGCCTCATAAGCTCTCAATAAATGCTGTTGTTCCTGATTTTGTATAGTTCCTAAGACGGTTCCTTCCCTCTGGTGCTCTGTGTCTGTGCAAATAACCTACCCCTACTGCAAGAAGCAGTATCCCTCCCCATGTGTGCTCTGGGCCCGTGTACCGCCTTCCAGCCTAAGGGCTCCGAAGCTCCCTGGTCAGTGACCCTTGACAAAGAGTCTTTGCTTAACCAAACTTTAGTTAGGCTCTCAGCCTTCTCCTAGGTCCATATGTGCACCTCCTTGTAAAAATCCAGCTTCAGCAAGAACCCTGCCAAGTCCGTTTTGGAAGAATCCCCCCACCCTCGATACGTGATCACCTTCCCTATCTGACCAGGTTCTTCATCCTCCACCATCATCCAGGTGATGTCTGGCCACCCTGGCCCGTCTTCAGCAAGGATCCCTATTAGGTCTGTTTAGCCAGAATCCCCCTTACCCTTGATGTTTCATCTTAACAATTTTCCATCCACTTTCTCCCAACTTGCTCCTTGGCTGTAAACCTCATGTGTGCATGCTGTATTTCAAGTTGAGCCCCGTCTCTCTTCCCTGTGGCAAAATCCCATTGCAGTGGTCCCTTTACCTATTGTGATATCTTGAATAAAGTCTTCTTTACTGTGCTTTAACAAGTGTTGTTGGCCAGGCGCAGTGGCTCATGCCTGTAATCCCAGCATTTGGGGAGGCTGAGGCGGGCAGATTACCTGAGGTCAGGAGTTCAAGACCAGCCTGGCCAACATGGTGAAACACTATCTCTATTTTTAAAAAAGTACAAAAATTAGCCGGGCGTGGTAGCGCATGCCTGTAATTCCAGCTATTCGGGAGGCTGAGGCAGGAGAATTGCTTAAGCCGGGGAGACGGAGGTTGCAGTGAGCCAAGATGGTGCCCCTGCACTCCAGCCTGGGGGACAGAGCGAGACTCAGTCTCAAAAGCAAACAAACAAACAAAAAATGTTGTTGAATAATTTTTTCCTTAACGCCATCTTCCACCTTCTTCTCCTTTGAACCATGTTTCCCCCCACCCCACCGCCACGAACAAAAAGGGGACACCCTGGTTGTATGACGGGAAGAGTGCCTTCTTGGTGACAGCCTTAGCCAAGAACAGATTTTCCTCCATCGCACAGAAATGTGGCTGTTGTGGCACTTCTCTCTACCATTATTAACCCTCCTGCCAACTCCACCCACCCCACCCCACCGCAGCAGTTGAGCCTCCACATCCATCAGCTTGTCCTCAGCTCCCACCAGCCTAGTCTGCACTTGCTGAAAGAAAAAGTTCAGCATCTAAACTACTTACAGAAACTGAACTTGCCTTTCCTGTGTCATGGGCATGTGGGGTGCAGCTGGGCTGCAGGGAAGACGGAAGCCAGGCCCTACTTCACTCACATGGGATGGCCTCTCTTCTGTTAATCTTACCATTTCTTCCTGCCCAGACCAGTTTCCTTCCCCTCCATGAAGCCTTTATGTGCACTCCAGCCTACACCAACTCTCCCTTCTCTCTTTTCTCTGAAGTGACCCAGAAATCCCATTACTAGGCATATACCCAAAGGAATATAAATTGTTCTACCATAAAAACACATGTACACATATGTTCATTGTAGCACTATTCACAATAACAAAGACATGGAATCAACCTAGATGCCCATCAATCGTAGACTGGATAAAGAAAATGTGGAGGGAGGGATTGCATTGGGAGTTATACCTGATGTAAATGACAAGCTGATGGGTGCTGACGAGTTGATGGGTGCAGCACACCAACATGGCACAAGTATACATATGTAACAAACCTGCACGTTATGCACATGTACCCTAGAACTCAAAGTATAATAATAATAAAAAAAAAAAGGAAAACAAAAAAACAAAAAAAAAAAAAAAGAAAATGTGGAATACAAGGTCATATCCTTCGCAGCAACATGGATGGATCTAGACATCTTTGTCCTAAGTGAACTAACATAAGGAACAGAAACCAAACACCACATGTTCTCACTTATAACTGACAGCTAAACACTGAGCACAGATGGATACAAAGAAGGGAACAACGGACACCAGGGCCTGCTTGAGGGTGGTTGGGTAGAAGGAGGATGAGGGTTGAAAAACTAACCTACCAGGCACCATGCTTATTGCCTGGGTAACTAAATAATCTGTATATCAAACCCCTGCAACGTGTAATTTACCCATGTAACGAACCTGCATATGTACTCCTGAAACTAAAATAAAACTATATTAAAAAAAAAAAAAAAAACCGGCTTTGGGCTGGATTTGGCCCACAGGACAGTTTGCCAACACCTGCGTTTTAAAAACAAAAAAGAAGCAAATTTCAGATCAGTGTGTATAAGTTGAAGGACAAAGTTTCCCTGTCTAGATAGAAACAAAATAACATAAATCTGTATATGTTCATTATTATGTATATATATGCTTTTTAAAGTCTGGAAGGATTACCAAAAAAATAATAAAATGATCAGGCCACCTTTAAATAGCATGAGGAATTTTGACAACTGTCTTTTTTTATGCATGACCTCTATTCCCCTTCAACCACCATTTAGATAGCAACTCTAATACATAATTTTTCTGAGAAAGAAATTAAGTAAGCGTGTTCAGCCCCCTCCCTCAGGAACAATTGGCAGGCGACCAAATCCCAGGCCTCTCTCCCAGCATCAGAACGCCCAAGCCAGCCAAGACAGGGGCCAAAGGCAACCACAGCCTGCTGGAGCAGGGACTTTGATACCTGGTCTTTGCTCTTCAAGATCCAAAAGCCAGAAACAGGAATTTTTTCAACACAGCAATTCATTTGAAGTATTAATTAAAATGCAAATTACTCCAAGATGGCTTGGCTTTCAAATGTTTGCTCTGTAGTTTTCATGAATATAAAGCATATGACGGGCTTCTGTTTCGAACGATCTGCATACTTGCTCACCGTTGAAAAAACGCTTGACTCGAACATAACTGCCAAGCAAGGCAGTAACACCTTTAGCAAGAGCTGTTCCCCTTCTGGAGGACAAGGGAGAAAAGAGTTGGGGAACAGCCCCCTCTGCCAAGACTCAGCCTCCAGCAGAGTCCTTTGAGTGGGGTGGAGCCTGCCACCGTCCAGGAAGGGGAGCCAGTTAGCAGGGCGCACCACCCAGCCCTTTACAATGCATCGGCTGGCTCTTGGGCCTTTCCTTCTTGAATCAGGAAAAGAAGAGAAGCTGTGAACAGACATGAAGCTCATGAGGGATGTTACTGGCTTTGTGTGTGTGCGTGTTTTTGTTTGTTTGGGGTTTTTTATTTTTGTACAGACAGTCTCACTATGTTGCCCAGGCTGGTCTCAAACTCTTGGCCTCACATGATCCTCCTGCTTTGGCCTCCCAAAGTGCTGGAGTTACAGGCATGAGCCACCACTCCTGGCCATCTGAGTGTTTTTGAACCAATCACTTTGTCCCCAGTTTGGCAACGGATGTTTTCTGTTCTCAAAATTTACCTTGGATCACCCCTTCCTACAGAGAGCTGTGTGTCTGCTCCTGTGTGAACCCCAGGTTTCCTATCTCCTCCCTCTCTGATGTCTCCATCCCTGATTTCAAACTCCTCTTCCCTGCAGTATTCAAAGAACTCCTACCCTCCTCAGCTACCTCCTACTTCTGCACTTGCCCACACGAGACCCACCCAACGGAAGACCGTTTACCAACTCTCCTCTATCACTAACCACGCCTCACCCCCAGTTCCCACCCCAAACAGCTGTCAAGGCATCTCTTGCAAACACAAATTCAGGGGAAAGGAGTCATGCCCACCTTACTCCATCTTCCCTTCAGAAAGTCCAAGGAGATGGGAGAGGAGGCGTGAGAATGACACAGCCCTCTCTTATTTAGACCTTGCTTCCTGCAGACATTTCTGCTTTGGCAAATAATCAAAGGCTCAGATGGCTCCTAAGAGCTGCCTGCCGATCTTTGAGGGGCTGTCTTGTGCCAGATAAGACAGGACGGACCAGGCATCCACAGGGGGCTGCACCCCACACCATTGCAAGGTATCGGAAGGGGGTCCCCATGACCACACATCGTGGCCCTATCTCAGGCAGAGGTTGAATTGGATGAACCTCCAGCTTCTCCCACAAAAGGCCTGTGGACTCTACATTCTCACAGCTCCGGCTTCAGAGGGGAGAGAACATCTGAATGCTGGCCACGTGAAAGTGTACCTAATTGCTCCCACAAGCTCGGGTTACCTCCTGCCCTGGCTGCTCACTCTGTCTTACTAAGCAGGCACTCGCTGGTCCAGGTTTAATGAGTAAAACATCTCACATGAGCAGCATTCGTTTGTTTGAAAGCAAAAGCAATTTGTTCTTTTAAATAGGTTAAGCCCACCTTGACGGTGTTGTGTATATTCTTATTTTGTTTGGCCAATGTTTTGTTCAAAAGAATCCAAAGGGGAACTCTGGTCCTGCCTTTTCGGGGGATCGTCATCAGTTCTGAATTAGAAAAGTGTTAAATAAATAGATTTTCCCGAACTTAGAAAAATGTCTTAGTGTGGTTGTGCTTATTTGTTTATTAGATAAATAAACTTAGTTGATTTCACCCATTCGACACAATGCTAGGCTCGTGTTTATTTCACTCATTTGACACAATGCTAGACTTAGCTAAACCCAACCTCTCTGGGCCACGCTGCCCTCAGCACTCGCCAAGTGCATGCCAAGACCCACTAGAACATTCTTTCCACTAAGGCTATCTACCCCCAGCTGTTTAGTTTAATTCGGTTTGGTTTAGTTCCATTCAGATCAGTTTAATTTAGTTTTGCTTAGTTTTTCGCTGCTTTATTTTGTTTTGGGGGTGTGGGCAAAGTGAGTAATCCAAAAACACTCAGAAAGGTCAATGTGCTAAGATGCATGTTGGAGGTGTGTTTCGGAAAAGACAAATAAACAGGCATCTTCTCAGCTCTGCTCTGTGCCCAGCCCAAGCCTCAATAGTGCTGGGATATGAAAGTACTCTCAAAAAGCCACCAGTCTAGCAGAGGCAATGATGCCATTGAAAGTAGTGGCAAAAACCACAATTACTTTTGCACCAATCTAATTATATATACATATATATATTATATACACATATATTTTATACATATATATATATGGTTTACTCCTTAACCATACTTTTGGTCATATGCTATGTAGAAGGCATGGCATAAGGTCCCATGCAGAGCCAGGGCCCCAGTTTCGGGGTGCCAATAGCCCAGCAAGGGAGAGAAGACAGACACAATAACCCAATGTGAAACTGAATGAGTCAGACAATTAAATGCTGTAAGAGTTAAAGGGAAAAGAGCCCACAGTGGGGTTGCTGGATTTAGCAAATAAAAACACAGGACATCCAGTTAAATTTGAATTTCAAATGAACAAAGAATAATTTTTATTATAAGTTTGTCCGAAATATTGCATGGGCCATATTATGTTATTTGGGATGTACTTATAAGAAAAATTTTTTCATTTATTGTTAATCTAAGATTGAAATATACCTAGGCGTCCTGTACTTTATCTGGCAACCTCAGCATAGTGGGCTGAGAAGATGAAGCCAGACTTGTAAGAGGAGGTAGGATGTCAAGCACACAGAATGTTAGAGGGAAAGGACATTACTGATATTCCTGGGGAAGGTCAATGTGAGAGAAGTTTAGGGTGGGCTGGGGGTGGGATCAGCGAGACCCCCTCAAAGCTGGGAAGGCAGGAGGGACCATATGACCCTGTGGAATGCTGACTAAATTGCCTGAGTCAACCACAGACAAGGAACCTTATTCATCAAATCCATGTCTTCCTGTATGATAGGAGCATGCTATTAAAAGGGAAAGACTACAGAAGCTTTTCCAAGGCAGACTGTCTATCTCCCAGCTTACGAATGTCAGTTACACTTTATACCCCAGTGTCATTTCTTAAAGAAGGGCTCATTTGCTGGAGTTAGGACCAGCTCAATTCATGCTCAGAAATTTCTTTAAAGGGACCTCTCAGTCCCATTTGAACCACGTTTGATCAAAATTAGATGTGTGCTGAGGCAGTTCTAGTAACTGTTAGGGTCTTCGCAAATGAGTTCTGATGGTGACATTCCCATCTCACCAGCTCACCACTGCAGGGTCTTGGCAGAGTCCCGTCACCCCTCTGAGCCTCGGTGCTCTCATATATGCAGTCTACCTTACCCATTAGGGTAAGGACTAGAGGCAGTGCCTACAAAGCACCTAGCATAATGCAGGATGCAGTGGACACTCCCGTTGACAGGAACCTGGTTTTCAGCACCATTCTGACAGATACATGCAGATTTCTGCTCTGCAAAACGGTCATCTGAGCAGTCTTCAATCTCCCTTAAATAAAAGTTTATGAGCTGAGTCCTCCTCTTTCTCACCAGTTACTCTTTAACTAAAGCCTCACGTGCTGCAGCTGCACAGCCTGGTTAGTGGTGAGAGAGACAAGCCACGCCGCGCCTGTGTGCTCCTGCCAAGGCTGCGAGACCTGAGAAGAAGCACATGGCATGTCCTGGAAGCCTTCCGAGCACTGCCGTTTATCCTTTGCAGGACAAACTTAGCACTTCCCCAATCCTCCGTGCTGCTGTGGTGCTTTAAATCAAAAGATCCTTTGATGGAAAAAGAACGATCTCTTTTTTCTGAGCTGGCTTGAGCCCATGTTCCCCCAGTTGATGTCAGGATCTGCCTTTGGCTCCCATCCCACACTGTTCCCTGCAGCCCCTTTGATTCCCTCCCTGCAGCAGCAGGTGGCCCACCTGCCCATGCCTGAGGACACAGGCAGGTCAACGATGAAGTTGGCACCTGCTCCAGTAAGAGGAACCAAAGACACTTTCTGAGCCGAACATTAGGTCTTGCAAGTGTGATCCTTAAGGATTTCAAATAACGCCAGCCAAATTTCCTGCACACTCGTCCAGCAGCTATACTGGGTAATTGTGCCTGACCTCAAGATGTTACATAATCTCAAACTCAGCTTCCTCATCTGTAAAATGGGAATAGTCCCACGCTCAGGGCTATTGTGAGGTTTAAATAATTCTCTACATAGGAATATCCTAGCACTGCTCTTGGCAAACAATCAACATTCAGGAGATGGTTATACATTTATTGAGTGTTTACTAAGTACCAGCGATTGTTCTAAGCGCTTTGCAAATATTAACTCATTTAATCCCTGCAACAACCCTACAAGGGAAGGGCAGTTATCACCCTCCACCCCCACTGTGCTTCTAGTGAAGAAATAGGGATGCTCCACCAGGTTCCGTGTCTTGCCCAATTCATGCAGCATGTGCAGGTCAGCTGGGCTCAGAACTCCAGACTCCAGGCTCTGACCACTACTACCCCATCATTGCCTCCTTACAGAAGTGAAAGTCAGTCATTGTACCATTGCAGGAAAGTCACAGGTTTATGCCAGTCATAGGCAAGGTCAGCCTCAGGACCTTGTGGCTGTGCAACAGAATGAAGGCTGCACCCCACACCTCACGCCACCACCTCTGGGCTCAGCCCTGCTTCTCAGTCACAGGGAGCATGGTGGCTGGGCCACCATTGCTGGTCATCATCCCCCGTTTCTGAAGCTCAGTCACATCGGTGCTACCAGGAGATCCTGGTGGCGTCTGTCAGGTCTAAAAGCCTATGTCCATCCTGCAGAGCATGCCCTAAACATCCCACAGCTTGGGCAGGCCATCTTCCTCTCTCTTGAAAGACGTACAGCCTTCCGTGTTGTTGCCCACAGTCTCCTTGAGACCCCATCCTCCCACACCCACTCCCAGAGCCATGAGAAAGGCCAGCTGCCCCCAGCAGCTCACTCCAGGCTCCCCAGCCTGCCTTGGACTCGGTTCGTCCTGTCCTGCACCATCCCAGCTCCTGAGCCTGTTGATGGTGTCCCCCGGTCCCCCGTGCTATCACTCCTCAGATGCCATTCTCAGCATCACTGTCATAGTTACAACCTTGGCTCCTCCATGCAATGGTTCTGGATCCCAGTACCAACTGGAGAGGTTCTGGAGAACTTGTGGCCCCAAGACCTCCTCACTCCATGCACCACACATACTGGCAGGTGGCTCATTCTGCAGCTAGGGGAGCTGGGAGCAGACACATCCACTGTCCCTCAGCAATGATGTCCCCCAGCTCCACCAGCGGCCACATCTGCACAGCCTCCCAGATCAGTTTCACAGCTCACACTTCTCTTGAGATCTGCCCTGAGACCGAAGAGCTTGAAAGCAGCGTCGGCCATCACCCCAGTCACTGCAGAGGTTGTGAAATGCCAATCAAGTTGTGACTCAAATATTTGTCCTTTGTTTCTACAGCTCACTCATTAAGAAATTTCCATGAAATTGACCTTAGCTTCCTATTTCTTTTGGCACTCATCTGATTTGTCTGTGTTTCCACATATGGCAGGAGATAAAATGTAGTGAAAACACAAACTTTTCTTGGTACCAAAGGACCAGATAACCACTATCCTCACTCAGACTCCCCAAAAAATATTCTTTAAAAAATGCTTGGTTGTGTGCACGAGTGTAGCTGGCTGCCACATTTTCACATTCCGTCCTCTGAGGACCTCTACTGCTTGCCTGAGTTTCCACTATTGTATATGCATTTTCTGGATAAGTCACCTTACAGTTATTTGTAACATGAGTGTGATGTGGTTCATCTGTCCTCTAAGTAACAAACTCTAACTGCACGGAAATGGGACTTCCCATGGGAAATGTACGATGAAGAAAAGGAGGAAGAAACAGATCCACAGCATTTTAGGAAGCAGCACCACGGAATGCTTGGTGCCTCAAACCAAACCACCAGGAGCTTCCCGCCCTCGTTTCCCACAGGAGACACTTTCAGTCCATCAGCCAACCCGATCAATGTCCCCCACTATGGCCCTCTCTGTCCCCTTGCTGCCTCTCCCCTGCCCCAACCCTAGCCTTCTCTTGCCTAGTGTTGCTGCTGCCTCTTAACCAACCTCTTGGCCTCCAATCTCTCCCCTGCCTCCTGTATTTTAACAATGAGAAGAAGGATCTCTTCAAAATACAAATCAGATAAGTGCTCACTCCCTGCTTTAAACACTCGAAAAACTTCCCAATGTACTTGCAATAAAATCAAAGCCTTATTTTGATTTTCAAACCAAAGACCTGGTCCCTGCCTTGCACTCTGACCTCATCCCTTCCTGAAATAGCCCCCTCTCTTCCCCTGTCCCCTGACCTTCTCCCATCATGCTCTCCATTTTCCGCAGAACCCCGCGGCAGGAGAACTGCGTTGCTCATCTGTTGATGCAGTTATTGTCTGTCTCCTCATTAGAACACGGGCTCTGGACAAGCAAAGACCGTATCTGTCCAGTTCCCCTCTCTGTCCCAGTGTCCAGAACAGCACCTGGTGCTCAAGTATTTGCTATATTAAAATGAATGAGCACAGAAGGTGTCTGAGGAGGACAGATGTGGCTGAGAATCCCAAAACAAGCCTGGGCTGCTGGACTCGTGCATGCATCAATTCATCCTGATGTTCTTGGGTTCTGTGGGGATGGTGCATGTGCTGCACAGATCCCACATTAGTGGGGACTTGCAGCTCCAGATGCGAGGGCACTGTGGGCAGAGTGAAGAGCTCTCAGCCCCTCCAGGGTTTGCCTCCGCTACAGAAAGCCTCTCACCTAAGGCTACACTCTTCTCAGCGTTGCTCACACCCAATGACTGATCCAGGCAGGAGCAGAAAGGTCTGCCCTCCTCTGCCCAAGAAAGGAAATCTCCAAAGGGCCCATCTAGCTCCAGCACTCCCCACGGGGCTGTGCTCACTGTGGCAGGCCTGCATCATAGCAGTTCCCTCTCCTCTGCCCTCTTCTGATGCCTTCCCCTCCCTTCCACAGATGTAGCTCCCCTGGGCTCCCCTACCAAACCTCCTGCCCGCTGAACATCTCAGAGCCTGCTTCCTGGGAAGCCCAACCTATAACAGGCTTCCCCCACTTCTAAGCACCATGTCAGGGGCAGCAACGCAGAGACAGAAAAAACAGGCGCTCATACCTAGTAGGAGAAGCAGACAAACCAGCTGACAGCCACAGGGCCCTGTTATGATAGTGCCATGATGGAGGAAGGCTCGTAGCTATCCGGGGCACAGAGAGGGTCTGCAGCCAAGCATTGAGCTCTCCAGCCAGGCAGAAGCACCAAAGATACTTCCTGTAAAACATGATGCTTAAATTCAGTTCCGTTAGCCAGGAGGATGACGGGAGCAGGATGCAGATGCAGGGAGGTGAACTGGGAGAGCCAGCAGGGCCCAGGTAAGGGGGACCCAAAAGAGCTGTGTACTCTTGCATTCAGGAGTGCAGACTTCATCCCCAGATCGCAAGAGCTGCTAGAGTGTCAAGCAAGGGAACAGGAAGGAGGCACCACCAGAGCGGGAGAGGCAGCTAAATGCTGAATGTTAGAAGGCATCCCAGGCCCCAGACCCCGGCATCCATGCGAAGGTCAAAGAGAGCCCAGGCTGCACTTCCCTGTGCCCGGTCTGCCCTCTCGGGGCCTCTGTAGTCCCCCATTGCTGGGGGTGGGGGCCTGGCCCAGCTAATCTCTACCTAATGTCTCAAAGCGTGACCACCCTCTATGCCAGCTCGCTGGGTCCCCAGGACACATCACTCGCTGCCCCATGGCCCTCTGCTCTTTCCAAGCCCATCCATCACACACCCTCGTCACTTGGTATTTATCACCTAAGGAAGGGCCACAACCTGCAAATCCAAGTGCGGCTATGTGACTAAAGCCAGCTCTCCGCATTTCCATATTTCTGTCGGAATGACATTATCTACTTTTGACCAGAATGCTTTGTGACCCTCTCTGTTAATGAAATATACCATGGTGATTACAACCTCTTTTAGGCTTGGTATTTGAAAGTATCGGTGGCTTTTCAGAGAACATGCTTCACAAACTGCCTGGAAAACTCCATCACTTGAGAGAATTTGCTTTTGACCCAAGTCTGATTTTTTTTTTCTTTTTTTCTTTTATTTTCTCCTTTTTTGTTCTCTCTCGCACCTCTCTTTTTTTTTTTTTTCCGTTTATTTTTGTTTTGTTTTTTTTTTTAATTGGGGAAGGAGTGGTGGGCAGGAAGGTAGGCTTCAGCCTTCATTTCCTGACTCTTCGTAAAAGCTTGCAGAGTAACTGATATTTTTATTCTGAAAGCATTTCCATCTACGCCAGACCACTGGCTCGGCTTTAGCTAATTAAACTTGTGAAACGAGGAAGTGGATGAAAGTTCATTCCAGAAATGCAGGCTGACGCGATTCTGCATGCTAATTGAGCCTATGCCCCCACAAAAGGACACAGGGCAGGCGGGCTTTGGAGTGTCCCAGCAATGCCCCCTTTGCCCGGCCCTGGAGGGTGGGGAGGGGACCTGGGGTGTGAAATCCATGGAGTAAAAATCTGACGTCTGGAACGTGATAAATCACCATTTGCTCTCCTATTTCAGAATATTTCCCCCATATTTTTATTCAATACTGCCAACAAAGGACCTGCAGTGACCAGAGGGGCTCTGAGGACTCCCATCTGGGTTCTGCATTTAAATCCCCATCAGAAGTTACAGAAGGGGGCCAGTCACAGTGGCCCATGCCTGTAATCCCAGCACTTTGGGAGGCTGAGGCAGGTGGATCACTTGAGGTCAGGAGTTCAAGACCAGCCTGGCCCACATAGTGAAACCCCGCCTCTACTAAAAATGCAAAAATTAGCCAGGTGTGGTGGCGTGTGCCTGTAGTCCCAGTTACTTGGGAGGCTGAAGCACAAGAATCACTTGAACCTGGGAAGTGGAGGCTGCAGTGAGCCCATATTGTGCCACTGCACTCCAGCCTGGGTGACAGTGCAAGACTCTATCTCAAAAAAAAAAAAAAAAAAAAAGGTTACAAAAGGGATTGGCATTATAAGAAGAGTAAAATTTTTATGAAACAAATCTATGATGTGCTTGCTTAATAGCAATGGTTACAGTTCAGCAGCTACGTTGTGCCAAGTGTTACACAGATATTATTTCTTCTTCTCAGAACAACCCTTTGAAGCAGGCTTCTTTCTCTGCATTGTCCAGAGAAGTAACTGCAGCTCTGAGAAGAGGCGCAAGGTCACAGAGCAAGTGGGTAGCAGACTTGAGCCTGGGTGTTCCCGACTCTCAAGTTCATGCTCTTTCTGTTGAGGGAGATTTGAACACGGGGACTCTGCACCTGGTTGAGCTAAACCAGCACCGGCATAAGAGGTCAGGAAGAGGTCTGCAGTCCAGCCTGCCCAGATGACATTTTCCCCCTTTGTTCTATAACTGAAGCTCTGTTACTGCTGACACTACTTGGTTTTCCTATCTTTAGGTAAGAGAAGCTGAGGAGTGCCTGCATTCCTCACTCCCCATGGCCTAGACAAAGTCTGAGTCACCCCAGGAGCAGTGGCATGAGAATTTCTGAAAGAACTACCACAAACCATCCCAAGATAGGGCTGGCTGGGATTCCAAAGAAACACTAAACGCCCAGAGGGGATCCATCTAATGCATTTATTAGGAGAATTTACATATACAGGGCTTCATCATCCTTGAAACAGTCAGCAAGATAGGAGATGCTCTACCCAGGTATGTCAGAGCGAAGGTCATGGAGTTTATATGAAGGTTTAAGACATTTAGCTGAGGGCTGAGGCCACTTTCTCCATATTTAGCAACATGTTTGATATCTCAGTGTTTGGGGCAACAGCCTAAACAACTTTATCAGTGCCTGCGAATGTTCAAAGCCCAGCTTGGGTGCAAGTCTGCAAGGGAAAATATGCAGCTGGCCAGGTCACAGAGCGTGCAAAGCATTGTGTGTTTCAAAGGAAGAAAGTGAAGGGAACTCCAAGATGCTTTTGAAACTGTCGATGCTACTGCTGCTAAACAAAGCAGAGACGCAGTAACCCCAGCAGCACCTTGATGCCAAGAAGTGGAGAAACACAGGTCAAATTGCAGATAGGTCAATGCTCCAGAGGGTGCTGAATGGACACACGGGATGGGATCCCAGTGACAAGCACCCTCACACTGGTGACGGAGGCCATGCTAGCTGCCTCATCCCCACAGGGAGCCCTGCAAGGAAAGAAGCATGCCAGCATTGCCATGGGGAAAAAGGAAAAGAAAACTGAGGATGAACCCTATCAGATATTAAAATATATTCCAAAGCTACTGTGATTCTTTTAATTTAGTACTTGTTCAAGAATAGACAAAAATAAATAAAACACACAGAATAAAGAATAAAGTAACATCTCGATACATATTTTACAAATAAAAATTTAGTAGGCAATAAACACAGCATTTCAGATTGGTGAGAAAAATGAATGGATTTGTAAACTGGTAATGGTACAACTAGCCAGCAATTAGCAAAAATATATAAACATGATCTCTAACTCAATTCCTATCAAAAATAAGTTCCAGATAAATCAATTAAAATGTAAGAAATAAAAGCAAAAGCACTAGAAAAATGAGGACAAACATTTATAATCTCAGAGGAGAGAGGGCCTTTATAAGCTTGACATAAAATTAAAAAGCCATAAAGAAAATATTGATAAATCTGACCACATAAAATCTTAAAAGTATCTAAAGATAGCCAAAAGACAAAATAGAGAAAATATTCTATCTCTTGGCAGATGAAAGACTAATTTCTTTAATACACAAAGAGCTCTTGTAAATCAATAAGCAGAAGATGAACCCAGCAGAAAAAAAAGTGTTATGACCGTTAACAGGCAATTCAAAGAAAATGAAATGCAATTGACCATCACATAAGAACAACTGTTCACCTCACACAAAATTAAATAGATGTGAATTACAGCAACATAAATTATCTTCTACTCTTGTCTCCCTCCCAAAGTAAACACAGCAATCTTTTCAAAACACAAATTTAATTATACCTCTCCACCATTTAAATCTCTTTAAAGGTTTTCCACCACTCCTGAGAAAGGTTTTAAATCCTTAGTGGGTCCTGTGCGGGCCCTGAACCCATCACTCTTTCCTAACTCCTCCTACCTGGGTCTTCTCTCAGGACCTTTGCACCTGGTATATTCCCTCTCCCCGAGATGCTTTTCCCTCTCCTCTTCCTTTCTTCCCTCCCCTAATGAGCTTCGACTCATTTTTCAGATTACAGCTCAATTTTCCCTTTCTGGGGAAAACTTGTCCTGACCCCCAGCCCATTCCCTCACTACATTAGCTGTCTCTTCTATATGCTCTCCTATCATGTATTTTAGCACCTATAAAATGTGATTATTAAACTAATGTTTGTCTCCTCATCTGGACCATAAGCTCCATTGGGAAACTGATTTTATCTATGTGATATTTAAATTATTGTCTCCTCATCTGGACCATAAGCACCATTGGGAAACTGATTTTATCTATGTGATTTTTAAATTATTGTCTCCTCATCTGGACCATAAGCTCCATTGGGAAACTAATTTTATCTATGTGATATTTAAATTATTGTCTCCTCATCTGGACCACAACCTCCATTGGGAAACTGATTTTTTTCCCAATAAAAAATACACTTTTCTTACAGAGTGTGGTGGCTCACGCCTGTAATCCAGAACTTTGGAAGTCCGAGGCGAGTGGATCACCTGAGTTCAGGAGTTTGAGACCAGCCTGGCCAACATGGTGAAACCCCATCTCTACTATAAATACAAAACACTTAGCTGGACATGGTGGCGGGTGCCTGTAATCCCAGCTACTTGGGAGGCTGAGGCAGGAGAATCGCCTGAACCTGGGAGGCGGAGGTTGTAGTGAGCCGAGACCAAGCCACTGCACTCCAGCCTGGGCAACAAGAACGAAACTCCATCTCGGAAAAAAAAAATTTTGCTTTTTTATCTTCATCGTGTTCTTGAAACATAACACACAATGCTTGCCATATAGTAGATGCTCAATTAGTATCTTTGAGTGACTGAATAAACAAAAGAATTGTTTTCTCCCATGATATTGCAAATATTAGAAAGGTGCAGAGAGAATTGGGCATTTCTGATTAGCAAGAAAAATTGTTGGAGATCAAGTTAAATTGTGCCAAACAGGATGAATTTATCTGTTAGCTAGACTTGTAGATGTACACAAAGATAGGTGAATGAACATGTTGCTTGTGGCATTCTTCGTGGTAGCAAAAGCCAAGAAACAGCATGCATATTCTTTTTTTTTCTTTTCTTTTTCTTTCTTTTTTCTTTTTTTTTTTTTTTTTGAGACGGAGTCTTGCTCTGTCGCCCAGGCTGGAGTGCAGTGGCGCAATCTCGGCTCACTGCAAGCTCCGCCTCCCAGGTTCACGCCATTCTCCTGCCTCAGCCTCCAGAGTAGCTGGGACCACAGGCGCCCGCTACCATGCCCGGCTAATTTTTTGTATTTTTAGTAGAGACAGGGTTTCACCGTGTTATCCAGGATGGTCTCGATCTCCTGACCTCGTGATCTGCCCACCTCGGCCTCCCAAAGTGCTGGGATTACAGGCGTGAGCAACCACGCCCGGCCAGCAGGCATATTCTTTAAGAGAGAGTAAGTTAGAAAAGTTATGATACACCCATGCAATGAAATAGTGTGCAGCCATTTCAGAGAATGGTGCCGATCTTCACATGTGGGAAGATCTCCAAGATCACCTATGAATTGAAAAGGCAGGTTGTGGAGCAGTCCGTGCAGTGCGATTCCATTTGTGATTTTTCAAAGGAAGCAATAATACATCCTTTGCCTTGCAGAGGAAATTTCTGGACCAATGAGCAACAAGCGATGCATCATGGTAACTTGAGGAAGAGGGACCAGAGGGGGAGACTTACACTCTTCACCTTATGTCCTTCAGGACAATTTGAATGTAGTCATGAATACATATTACATTTTTAATCGTGCAACCTAGTTATTTTCAAAAATCAATTGTTTAATAAGGGATCCATAAGGAGTTCATCAACACCATGGTACAGAGCCCCATTATCGCCAATTATCGTCTTTCTTTCTTTGCTCTCTTAAAGTTTGACAGTTCTTAACCTTGGGCCCTTATCTTCTCTGCTGTTTTTGCCCATCCTCGGCATTATCGGTGACTTCACAGCACTAAGGGAGCTTCATTTAAAAGAACGATTCCATAAAGCAAAATCCCTCCAAAATTCACTCAAGCGCTCCAGCTCTGTCTGCGGAATCAACACTCGTTTGTCCGGGTTTTCGCACACCAACTCTCGCCTGAACCAAGGTAGTCCAGGGAGGTTCTCTCGTGGTGTCACGTCCTTTAAATGGCCCACGTAAGAAGAGTCCGTGGAAACAGAACGCGTCTATTCTAGGTCTGAGTAGAGTTGCTTCTTCCCACTACCTCTCTTTAGTGCTTCAAATTAATTTTCAGGTGGAGCTGCCAAAAGCTAGTTACTCCAGAAATAAATATGTACAGGAAGAGAAAGAAATCTACCTGTAATAACCATATGGAGTATACCAACACTGCGTTCAGGAGGAGAAAAGAATTAAGTAACAGCACACTGTGGTGTAGTACAGCTTGTTTCCATGACGCTATAAATAATAAAATCACCCCAGACGCTGCCTGAAGTGAGCTATGAAGGATACTTGATTTCCTCCAGTTCTGTTGGCCGTCTACCATCTGTTGTGCAGCTAACGCCACTGAAGGGAGCATTAACACGGCTAAGAGCCTCCTTCATGTTATATCTTTCCCTGTGTGCTTTTCAAATAGCGTACACTGTCGAGGTAGCGGCGTGGCTATTCCTGATTAGAATAACTCTGGGAGCGTTTCCGTCCATTTCTTCCCCGTCTCGTCTCTGCCTGGTTGCCTTTGCCTGCCCTCCACACCCTGGCAGCAGACGGTGTTCGTTTATTTCTGAGGAGTGGGTGGGGCCTGACCTGATGGCATGATGACCACACCTTGATGCCAAACAGGAGGACCCAGACAGTGCAGGTGGGTGGAGAGGCTCCGGACACAAGTGTTGAGGCCCCAGCAGAGGCAGGAGAGCAAAGGACAGCTCAGCTGGCGGCCCCTTTCTCCAGGTGTTCATGGTTGCTTGCTGCCATGGCAGGTGGCAGAGGAGGGCCAGGGATTCCACGGGCTGGATGGAGGAGACCCTTCCCACCCACCCCCTGCAGAGTATGGCCCTGCTGCCCCCTGAACCACTGTTTCCCATGCCCCATTCTGTCCCCAGAGTCCGTCTTCTCCCCTAAAGTCATGGGTGCTGCCTTTGGGATGCCCTGTCCCAGAAGCTTATCTTTGCTCTCTTTGGCTCAAAGAAAAGGTGAGCTCTTTGCACTGCACGACAAAGGGATGGTAGGAGCCTGATCTACACTTCACCGCGGGCTTACTTTTACTAGTTCATTCACTGAGCAAACCAGTTTTCATCCAAATGTATGTGTCCCTCACCCAAATGGTAGCCCATGATGACACTATCCACCCTCCCCACCAAAATTACAACGCCCTCTGGAGAAACCGGGATTATGAAAAGCAGGGGCATACACCTTAGAAGGACCCTACGAAAATCTAGACAAGAACTGGGGAGCCCAGGAGGAGGTAAGGGGAAGAGGGTCTCTCCTAGCCTTTCTCTGGGGACACAGCACCACTGATTTAGCTGTGACTGCAGGTCGTTGAGAGCTGAGTCGTGCCAGCCCTGTGCAGAGGCCTGGGTTTGTTCTGGAGGCACCCTCTGAAAATCCAGGCAAGAGGAGCATTCATCCAGGCCAGGGTGTCAGTTTGGACTCTTTAAGAGCATAAAATAACAGCAGCGGTGCCATCTGCTTGCTCCTTCACCTCAGAAACATGCAGCCTCCTAGTTGAGAGCATGGCCTACAGAATGAGTCAGAACCGGGTTCCAGTCTTATCCCTGCTACCTAACAGCTGGGTAGCCCACGGTCCTCTACAATCTCTGAGATTCCATTTCTTCTTCTATAAACTGGATCTGAGGAAACCTACCTCGTTGGACTGTTACGAAGATGAAACAAGATACTGTGTTTAAGGGACATAACACAACACCTGCATTTCCTTTCTGAAGAGAAAAGTCAAACCAATTCTTCTTCACATTGGCCACCAGGGAGCTCAGCATCAACTGTCAGGCTCAGTTGAAAGCCATAAGGCAGGACCTGTGATGGGTACTCTCCTCGCCTTCTCTCCAGGCTCAACATATGTCACTTATTCTTATTTTCTTTGGACCTACATCTTTCTTCTTATATTTACATTGTTTTATGTTATGTGTTCCCGTTTTAAATTGCCTCTAGGACTTTGTGAAAGGAGTAAGTATATAAGGAGTCCACCTGCCTTCTGGGTTGCAACTTACCACTGCAGACTCAGCTGGGACATGACCACTGTAAACTCAAAAGATGACTGATACTCTTTTAGCTCTGAAAAAATTCTGTATTTAAACCAACCTTTATTCTCCTAATACACAGAAGGTGTCATGTGCAACATTGTTTAAAATTCTTCAAGGGTAACGGAAAAAAGTCTCCAGGGCCTTCTCAGCTCAAGACTGGGGCTGAAAATTTACCCCAAGTGTCCTTTGCTCCCTGGGGAGCAGGCAGCCACCACACAGCTGGGATGTCATGCCTGACTTAATCTCTCCCTGTGGCTCTCAGTGGAGCTGAGCTCAATAGAGGTCACCCAAGGTCAGTGTAGCACATCAGAAAGACAGGAGCCTGGAGGCATC
This sequence comes from Papio anubis, assembly GCF_008728515.1. Lineage (NCBI taxonomy): Eukaryota > Metazoa > Chordata > Mammalia > Primates > Cercopithecidae > Papio > Papio anubis. Next base: position 8,366,834 of record NC_044985.1, read on the forward strand.
CCCTGTCCATATTGCCAATGTGCCCTAAGGGGGCATCCCGCCAGGGGCTTGAAAGACAGGGAGCCATGGGGCTGGGAGGCTGGGAGGCTGGGAGATTTCTCACTTTACCGGAGATGCAGACAGGCCTAATGAGCAGAGAACACCAGTGTAGGGTTTCTCCTGTGGTTTCCTGTCAGGGAAACTCAAACCAGGGAAGAACAAATGCCAACATGGAGCCCTGATAAGCGGTCATGCAGCGGGAGTGCCTCTGCGATGGTGCCGGGACCCAGGAGCCCAGGAGCCCAGATTCCATTGCTGAAACAGGGACACAAACCACACCTGGAGCAAGCAAGAAGGCTGCAGGGGCCCTCACAGGCCAGGGTGCAGCACTCCCTGAGGGCATTCCGTTCCTAGGACATCTGCAGTGGCAGACGCCTTGGCGGGGGGCATCCACTACCCTACCCATATCATGCCTTGGGAAACCTGCGGGGTCCACATGGCTGCTGCGGCAGTACACCCTCCCCAAGCCCCGCCATCATGGCAGGCAAACAAGTCAACGTCGTCAACAGTCTCTGTTCTGCTGTGTTCAAAGCACCGGAGCCAAAGCTCCACCCATGTTTCACCGTTTAGCTCCAAAGGCATTAAACAGCACAGATCCTAAAAATATTGCTCAGCTGTGAATTTCTTCTATCTCTTGTGCCTTAACTTGCAAAAGAGTCCCGTCTTTCTTCACCGTGTTAGAGAGAGGGGTCCGGTGCAGGGCTGATGGGGAGGCGGTGCCATGCGGGGTCCTGCCCAGGCTCTCACCTGAACAGGCGCAGCAGCACTTGCCACCTCCTCCAGGGCTTTGCCAGCATCTGCCTCACCAGCTCAGCTCACATTCTGCTCCCCTCCTTTCACCATCACCCACCTTCTACAACAGCGCGTCTCACTCTCTACTGAGCAAGCCCAGGTTCTTAGCTGCTTTACAGATTTTCAAGATCCCTTCCGATGCGCTTCCTGGGTCTCCATTTCAATCACCACTTGAGCCTCACCAGTTCCAGCAACTATGTCCCTCACACTTCCCTCATTACCCTCTTCCAGTCAGTCAACAAATACTGGGTAAGCACCACCTAAGGGCATTGCATTATACTGGGTCTTGGAGAAACAGTAGCGGAAAAAAAAAAATCAGTGGCCTGGGGCATCAGGGAACTGACAGTGTAACTGTGGAGAGAAATAAATCATCCCCGGGTGCACGATCGCCTGTTATATGACCCTGGACAAGCCCAGGCTCTCCTCTGCTGACTGGGTATAAGCCTCTTCTTCCTGGCCTATAGTGAACAGTCATTTTTCGCAGGTCTGCGAACAACTCCCCTCTTTCATGAACAGAATCTTTTGTTTTCCTTCCCATTCTTAGCCTTGTGACTTGATAAAGTTAAACCCACCCCCAGCTCCAGGAGAGGGTCCCTAAGTCAGTCAGAGAGTCCCATGCCTCTGACCCAAGGACGGACACACAAACTAATTAGAGCCAAGGACATGCAAGGAGACTTTCCGGGGCTTTGTGGGAATGGAGACTGTATCCCTGCTCTGTAAAAGCTACGAGAAGAGACCCTCTCTCTTCCACTGGATGGCATAATCAGAGGTCGTAAAGATTAGAACTCAAGCAACTATTTTGAAACTGCAAGCTTTCCTGGGCTATTAGCAACCTTTGGTATAAACCTTGGGAAAGAAGCCCAGGCCAGGAAGGCAGAGCAGGAACAAGGAAAATATTTGCCCGTTAGGGATCGTTGTTGAGCCCTAGATCAAGCTTCACCTGAATCAGGACTACCTCTGAGTATATCAGTGATATGACCCAGACAGTGACTCCCCTTGGTAGATCAAGTCAGCCGGAGTCTTTCATGTCACTTGCAAACAAACCTGCTCCAGCTGATGTACTCCCTCACAGAGGCATGGTGGAAATTAAGTCAGGAAAAGCTCTCTGAAGTTTACATAAAGCTCTCCACACCCCAGGCAGTGTTATGCAGCAGGAAGCACTCAGCAGCTGTCCAATAAACACGTTTCGTATCTTAAGGCCTGATCACTCCTGCAGAGAAATTATCTCTAAGTCTGAGGTGTCTCATTGAAACAGAAGTTCCCTAACAGCCTTGATCCATCCGGAACAGCTGCTGTCAAAAGCTACGAGGACCACAGTAATCACAAAAATCATAGCCAACAAGGAGTTTCTGTAGCAGCGTCTGATGAAGCTACCATAGGCCATGCTCATCACAAAAGTCACAGCCACGGGGCCTCCCTCAGTTCATGCTGCTGCCAAGGTTCCCAAGGCCCAGCCTGAAAGAAGCTGCTTATCTGTGTTGCCAGAAACTGAGCTGCAATCTCAAAACATTATTTCTGGAAACTGAAAAGAATCCCAGGTACATGATCAGAGCAAAGGAGAAACTGTTGGTGGAGGCTGTCAATTAGGGAGAAACCAAGGCATGTTAGCCTTCAGGGGACAGATTTGATGCACACACTCAAGAGCCAAAGATCCTTCACTTCACAAGGGATTGCCAGGAGGCCTGGGATCAGTCTGTGGCTGAGAAGATGAGCCCAGCCACATCATTTCATGCGCTCAGATGCATCTCTGAACAAATGTCATCAACACACTGACGATGATGCTAAGAAAACAACTGTCCCGTGCCAGCCTACACCTCTGTGGCATATCTGGTACCTGCTTTCCTCCTTTTTGTGGAGAGTCAGACATAGGATGGCAGTGGGGGATGGGCTCTGACCTCCAACTTATGTGTTCTAGGCATCTCAAGTACTGGGAAAGTTCTGGAACTGCTTCAGGCTGTGCGGGGCAAAATCTGATAACCAGCGGCAGCTATGGAGGCCAGGAAAAGTCTCAGGTGCAGCCCGGCCACGTGCTTCCTCAGGGCCCTCTTTTTTTTTAAGACGGAGTTTCGCTCTTGTTGCCCAGGCTGGAGTGCAATAGTGCAATCTTGGTTCATTGCAACCTCCGCCTCCCAGGTTCAAGCGATTCTCCTGCGTCAGCCTCCCGAGTAGCTGGGATTACAGGCACACGCCACCATGCCCTAATTTTGTATTTTTAGTAGAAATGGGGTTTCTCCATGTTGGTCAGGCTGGTCTCAAACTCCTGACCTCTGGTCATCCACCCGCCTAGGCCTCCCGAAATGCTGGGATTACAGGCGTGAGCCACCACACCCTGCCAGGGCCCTGTTATGAGTGTGTCAGAGGTCCAGACTGGCCTGCACAGGAAGGTGGTCTCCAAGTCCTCTTTCAGTCTGGGCTACACAGGACCACCACACTCAGTGTGAGTGCCCACTCCCATTCCCATGGGCCTTAGCTCCCTAGAGATCTCCCGAACCTTCCCCCACAACACACAAAGACATGGCAGCCATGCCCCACACACAGCCCACAGCACATACCCACCTGCATTTCATTATAGCTCTATCCAGGATGGTGTGATATGCTGCCCATTGTTAAAACCTGTATACCTACTAACAGAAAACTCTGAGCTTCTGCTAAGTAATCATATTTTATTTTCTAATGACACAGTGAGTTCTGTTGATAGTGTTTCTTTGCTTTGGTTGCTAAGAGGTTAAGAACCAAATCTGTAACAATCTCTCATATCTGCCTAAGATCCTAGGACCAGCATTTGTGTACCTACCAGCCTTTCCTGCCCGGGAGATCTCATGTGTACACCTTCATTTTGCTGTGACCTCAATTTCTTCATGTTTTGTTTTTTTTTTTATCAAGTTGAGTATGCACACATGTTGACATATATATATGTTAGAGAGAGAGAAAGAGAGATACAAACTCACAGTCTTCTTAGAAGGAGGCTGGAGAGTATGGAGAGAAAGAACAGATCAAAAAAAAAAACTTTTAAGTCATGTGTTCTTACGTTGCAATCTTAGGACAAGATGGGAGCCATGAAGATGCACCTCTAACTTTGGAATAATTTCATCAGGCTCCCTGCTCAGAAGTCCCAAGTAATAAGTGATCTGTCACATCTCAAAAATAACCTTATGTAAGCTGAACAGCCAAAAAGTCACTTTTGGAGATTATTTATAAACATAGGTGATCCCTGATGGAAATTAATCCATTCATTTTATAGAAGTCAGAAAAAATCGAGAGACTCATTCAGAAAGTACTTGGAAGCAAGCAAACAACCAAGAAGTGGAAACCCATGAATATAGAAAGGATGTGCCTACTGACTGTGTGATAATTATCCCGCCTGCAGACCAGGGACCGCAGCATGAGCAAAATGCTGTGCAGCATAACTTACTGACACCTGAACCAAGGTCATCCTTGGGTGCACCATTCTCGGGATTCAGACCAGTTCATAAATGGTAGTTAATGGCCCGTTCCAAGGAGAATCTCTGCATACCTAATAGCTGTGGGTGACATTTTAGAATATGTATCTATTCAAAGTGACACATACATAGGGAATCTGTGATCAAGCACCTGCCATACAGCCAAAAATATAGCGAACATTTCAGTCAGCGGCTGTGCCAAGCATCGGTAAGCACCTAGTGCATACACAGCTCTGTGTCCCTATTTCCTGCTTCATCCAATGAGTCAAGTAGCATCCACTGGATCTGCTTTCAGAGCTGTGTTGAGAACATCAACAGATATCTTAGTGTAGAACTAGCCACATGGATGGTGACATTGTCATGTCTTTTGCAAAGACACACATTCTGCATGTCCCAAGTCTCCTAAAGGTCTTGATTAAAGTTATTTCCAGAAGAGGCAGCAAGATGAAGTGTTCTAATGATCTAGCCCATACCCTGGGAAAAGGGTGTCCAAAGCAAAGTGCCTGGCCTTAAGGAGTTTGTATTCTACTTGGAGAGAGGAAATTATAAATCCCCCATTTTGCTTTTGAGGAAACTGAGGCACAGGCTCACATGATATCCGAAGTCAAATAGCTTGTTAGTGACTGATACAGTCTGGATATGTGTCCCCTGCAAATCTCATGCTGAAATTTGATCCCCAGTGTTGAAGGTGCAGCCTAGTGGGAGGCGTTTGGGTCATGGGGGTGGATCCTTCAGGAATGGCTTGGTGCCATCCTCACAGTAATAAGTGAGTTCTTGAGCTATGAATTCCTGCAATTATTCCTGAGAGCTGATTGTTAAAAAGAGCCAGGCACCTCCCACCAACTCTTGCCCCTCTTTTTTGCCATGGGATCTGCATAAGCTGGCGCCCCTGTCTTTTCTGCCATGATTGGAAGCTTCCCGAGGCCTCTCCAGAAGTGGATGCTGGTGTCATGCTTCTTGTACAGCCTGCAGAACCACGAGCCAAGTAAACCTCTTTTCTTTATAAATTACTCGGTCTCAGGTATTCCTTTACAGCAGTGCAAACAGAGTCAGGACTAGAACCCAAGATCTGGGGTTATTTGGGATGTGGCAGATGCTGCCAAGGCTCTACTTGCTTTATTTCAACCCCACCACTTCAAGTGCTCCAAATAGCTACCAAATTGCCAGCATCTGCATCTCTGTGCCTGGAGGTTTTGCTGGATCCACAGAATGCTGTTCTGCTCCCTGCATGGCAAATCAGAAGTGCCAGGGAATTAGCATCCCCCACAAGCAGCCCCAACCAATGACTGACAGGAAACGGTGCGCAAATACCCAGCTCCTCCACCCATTGGGAAGGATCATTCTGCAATTTCTCTTTTGCATCATTTCCCCGCAAGTCTTCCCTGCCCTCCTGAATGAACTGCTTGTACCTCAATCCTTATTTCTAAGAACATAGAACACACAGGCAACCAAAGTGAAAAGAGACCCATGGGGCTGTCAAACTTTAAAACTTCTGCACAACAAAGGAAATGATCAACAGAGTGAAACGGTAACTTATAGAATGGGAGAACATGTTGCAAATCCTGTATCTGAGAACAGGCTGATATCCAAAATACATAAAGAACTCTTACAACTCAACAGCAAAAAAAAAAAAAAGCCAGATTAAGATATGAGTGAAGGACTTGAACAGACATTTACCAAAAAGACATTCAAATGTTCACCATCACTAATCATCAGGGAAATGAAAATCAAAACCATAAAATCTTACACTTACCAGGACAGCCACTATCAAAAAAAAAAAAAAAAAAAACCAGAAAATAACAAGAGTTGGTCAGGATGTGGAGAAATTGGAACTCTTGTGATATACAACGGGATAGTATTCAGCCTTAATAAGGAAATCTACTAGGTACAGAGGTTCACATCTCTAGTCCCAGCTACTTGGGAGGCTGAGGTGAGAGGATCACTTAAGCCCAGGAGTTTGAGGCCAGCCTGGGTAACATAGCAAGACCTCATCTTAAAAAAAGAAGGAAATTCTGTCATATGCTACAACTTAGATGAACCTGGAGGACATTATGCTAAGTGAAATAAACCATTCACAAAAGGACAGATACTGCACGATTTCACTTATATGAGGTATCTAAAGTAGTCAAACTCTTGGAAACAGAAAGTAGAATAGTGGTTGCCAGGGGCTAGGAGGTAGGGGGAAAGGAGTTTTTCAATGGGTGTAGAATTTCAGTTTTGCAAGATAAAAAAGCTCTAGAGATCTGTAACACAACAATGTGCATATAGGTAACATTACTGTACTATACACTTAAAAATGGTTAAGATGGTAAATGCTGTTTTTTATCACAACAAATAATAATAAACTGAAAAATATGTAGGTAAGAAACAACTAGAAAGTATCACTAGCAGGCAGGGCAATATGATAAAGGGGAAGAAACGTGGTCTTTGCAGTCAGTAGAGCCAGATCTCAGTCCTGGCGCCCCATGACTAGCTGCTAAGTTGGAAATTCCCATTGTTGTGTCCCACAGCACTTGGTACACTGAATGCTTTCCTATGGGCAACTTGCTGATACAGAGTCTGTCAGGGAAAGAGGCACTCTGCACCTACAGGAGATAAGTTGAATTCAGTTTTAGGTGTGTTTCTACGGGGATGGAATTACAGGAGAAAACAGCTTTACTCCTGAGACAACCACATATCTCTGCTTGGTTTAATGCACAGGAGCCCAACCCAGTGACATCCTGGGTGGGATTTTTCCTAGCCACCTGGCTCTGAAGAGTGATGCACAGGACGCCTGCTTGCCAAGCTTCACTGCCCCACAGGTGCACTCTCAGCAGCCACCTGTATGGTCACTGAAGGGACCTTCACAAATGACAAGAACTCAAAGGAGGGGAGCCCTGAACCCTAAGTTGGAAGGACAGTAGGAGGGTCAGTGAAAGGTGGTCGGTGGAATTCCGGAAGCCAGGTGAGGAGGAACACCCAGGCGATAGGAGGTGGATGAACCTACCTAGCCGACAGACAAGCTGGGGAGTCCACCGTGGTCTTAGGAGTGGGCTGCTGGTGGTAGGTGTATATCCATTCCCTTCTTCTCTAGGCTCTGCCTCCGAGCTCCTTGGGCGAGAAGCTGTCTCCTTCATCACTACACATGTCACCCTCTGTAGCAAGCACACAGTAGGTTCTTGGTCAGTGTATGCTGAACTCATTCCTTTAGATTTAGGCTCTAAGGCTCAAAGACATATTGGCACAAAGATGGCCCACTGGGTCTCCACATGGCTGGAGTGTGACTCAGCCCCTGCCCACTGCAACATAAATCCTTGTGTTAATGCATAGCCTTGTACAGGGCTTGACATGTGAAGGTGGAAATATATTAATCCAAGGTCTGCACTAATTGGCTCTAACAATCCCAGCCTTGGGCTCCCTGTAACTGCTACCACGCCACTGACCTAATAATGACAATTTATGTGGCAGCAAAAGTGCACAGAATCTGAAGGATTTGTTTTGCTGACTTTAAAGAAAACACTCACGGGTCATAACGATATGAAAATGTTATTTCCCTTGGTGAGCCACATCACAGAAAGCTGGGGACAAAAATCCTGTTCAAAGAGATGGTCCCACCAATGCTTTATGCTTTCTCAGTCACAGACTGTGGGGAGACAGGGGACAGATGGGCAGGACATCCATGCTGGCTTCCCTATTGGGTCTGCCTTCTGTAGCCAGGGCTATATGCAGGGGGTTTCCAACTGTAGCAGGGAGATAAAAATTGTTATTTAAAACCCAAATTGACTGTGGCTGCTTTTGCAAGCAGCATGATTCTTTTATATTACAGGCTAGTAGGGTGGAACTCTTCCTGCTTCCATTTTAACTGAGCACCAAGACAACAGATACCCAATGCCGAAGAACCTGTAGACACATCTCCAAAGGCGGAATTTATCAAGGTCGGATGCAGAACCTCGTCCACTGCCTGAGAATCTCTCACCCTCTCCATGAATACAAAAAGCAATTATATCTTTGGAGCACTGTGATCCAGATATGACCACAGATTATACACCACAGACTGTGCTGTGAATCCCACCTCCTGCTACAGGCTCTGTGGCCCCTACAGCTGGAGGATGGGAGGGCTGAGTCCTGACTCCCACCTGAAAAATCAAGAGGTCAAAGGTGAGCAAGAAGAGTTCTGAACAAGAAGAGTGCTGAGCAAAGGATGTGTTTCCCAAGGATCCAATGTGTGCCCCGTGGGAGAGAAAGTCAGCTCTGGGATATCTTAGGGTCAACAGGGCCACCTCGGGGGCCAGAGAGATCTTGATCTCAGCCACAAGAAGTCAGGATAAGACTCCTTGCCTCGGGCTGCCGGAGGTGTCTCTAGCTGCTACCCAGAACACAGGGCTGCTCAAAGGGACGCAGTCAAGGAACCCACCTGGGAAGCTGTGAAGAGCTTTCCAAATCCCAGCACGAGGGATGCAGTCAGCTCTCCGCACCTGCCAGGCCCGGGAAGCAGGAAGCCAGTTCCCCGCAGAGCCAGCAGGAGTGAGATAGACCCTCCCTCCTCCAGCACCTCCATCATCATCCTGCAAAGGTGGACAAACTAAGAAAAAGCCACTCATGTCCCCAAACCTGAGCCAAGCTGGGAGAGCGGCAAATACTTGTCATCAAATTGAGGTAAGATCTGGGACTGGACATTCGAGTTACTGAACTGGGATTTAAAGTCCCTAAAATGGTCTATTACCCAAGAACAGAGAGAGAGGCTGTGGGTCTGACAGTTTCACCCAGGGGCAAAGCAAAGTCACCGGCACTAAGTAACCTTGAAAGGGGAATAGGGGACAAACTAAAGCTGCATTTGATCCCAGCCCACCAGTCATACATTCCACACCCTGGTTATTATATCAGTGGGGATGAAACCTCTGTTCTCCTTGCATAGACTGAGAGCAGAGAGATATATTCCAGAATCCATTCTCCCCTCTGCCATGGAGGCAGAACTGTAGCTGGGCACAAGGTTGCAGGCCAGGCTACAGCTCGGGCTCTGCATAGCTGGTGGAGCCCGGTGACTAGGTTCTTGTGCATGGGATATGAGTAGTGACCATACACGCAACTTCCTGGGCTGGTCCTGTGGACTCCAGTGTGGACTCTTCCACACATCCTTTCATTCTCGCTGGCAGTTCTCCAGCCAGGGGTGGGGGAGCAGCAGATGGAGGGAACTTGCTTCTCTGAATGATCTCATGGAGTGGAGCTGGACTTCCCATCCATCCACAGATCCATTACAGGAGGGGAAAATACGGTCTGTGTTTTGAGGCATTGCCTGGTGAGTTACTTTTACCTCATCTTTACCTTATCAACCCTATCATGGGAAAGCTGCAAAACCTAGAGCAAGTGTCTGTTGCACAGTGCATCACTGGACCGTTGGATTTGCAAAGGAGAGTCCAGAAATGAGTTTCTGGCTAGGGACCACTGAATAGCTCTACATAATACAATAGGAGTTTTTTCCGGCATCGTGAGAGATGGAAAGTGGTGATAGGCAAGTGGAAACCAAACACAGTAGGCACCTAGATTTTGAGTAGTTGAGAAGGCTGGAGAGGTTTTTTTCTGAAGTGAAAGAATGCTAATATTCAATATTAAATTAGCCACTACATGAAGTTTGCTGTAACTTTTCTCACTATTACCTCAGAATTTTTCATAAAAGCCCACCTCACTGAGCTACTTCATGTGCGTTGTTTTGTTTTGTTTATGCTACATTAGGATAATAATTTCAAACTTACTAATTATTAATTTTTTTAAAGGCATATGAGAGAAAATAGCATAGTGAGGCCCCATGTGCCCACTACCCAGCCTCAGCACTTAGCAACCCATGGCCAATCTTGCTTCATCGCTATACCCATCCATTTTTTTCCTCCCGAGACAATTCTGAAGCAAATCCTTCTTGATGGGAGTACTCAACACCACTTTTAAAGTATTCTTGCCAAAACAAATCCACAAACCGTTGAAAGGGTTGATTGGATTCTGTTTTGATTTCTTTTGGCAAGACTACTTCATAAGCAGTGTTGGAAACTTCCACAGGGAGACACATAATATCCAGCCTTCTCATTTCATGACATTGAAACCATTGATGATCATTCAATGTAGCCATTAATTACTTCACTAGGGCTTGCAAAATGGTGACATTCTAATTGTATCATTCCTTCTGTATCCATTAGCCTCTGTGAAGAGAAACCTTCCCCGGCAAATTATTTGGTTATTTGGTTATTCTGAAGTACAGTTAGTATGATAAACACAGGACTAAAAAATTATTAATTTCCTTTTATTTGCCACCTTTCAAAATTATGAATGGGTTCCCTAGAACCCAAGGGTTACAAATGAGGCATATTATTCTTATCATTATCATTATGAACTCCTTATTTAAACATATTTAATGTATTTGATATCATGTAGTTATTCTTATTGATAGTCAAATTGTCTTATGTTCGACCAGTAGAAGCCATTTTGATATGACTCAGTAATCTTGGAGAGTTTTCTCTCCTAAAAGGGAATAAATTAGGCAGATCTGTTTCTCACATTTGGGTCAATCTCAGGGCAGAATAATGAAGTAGTTTCAAAAAGCATAGCATAAAGTCATAATGTGGCAAAGAAAGAACCTAGCCAGAAGTAACTAGAAATGAGTAACTAGAAGTAACTAGAAATTTACAAAAACTTTGGTGAAAGCATTTGACTTCCCACATGAAGACATAAGATGGAAGATGAAGCCCATCTTATCTGGATAATACAGGGGAAGATACCCACCTCCGACATCTGGTTCATGTAGCACAATTGTGGCAGAGGTGCTATTTTCTTCTCCAGGGTTTTTCCATCCATCCTGCTTACCGGGGCCTTTACACTCCAGGTGTATCCCTCTAGTGTCTTGAACTCAAGTTCCCACCACCTAAACTCTTTGTCTAGCATCTCCTCCAGAAAGCATCTAGTATGCTCATTCTCAGTGAAACATACAGGTTAATCCTAACATTTCACATCTTGCTTAGTTAGTTAGCTTCCCCTGACAACTCTACTAAGTAGTCAAAATAGCAATAACCCTTCCAGAAAACAAGATGTTCGAAGCAGCCTGGTAAAGTGGTAAAGGTCAGAGTCATTCCTTCCAGATTCTAGTCCAGGACTGCCAATAATTAACTGTGTATCCTGGAAAGGCACTTCCCTTCTTTGGGCCTCAGTTTCTCTAGTATCTAAAGCGATTGGAGTCGTGGTGTCAAAAGTCCTTTTCACTTGGAACATTTTGTCGTGTAGGTGAAAAGACATTGAAAGGTAAAAAGCATCATGTTAAGTAAACATGCTTAACTATACAACACTCATTTGAGGCATTCTTTTTCTTTAAAGTGTGTTATTGGAAAACTTTGAGAGAATTATTCAGGTAACTAAAACATTAAGGATTTGAATCCACACACTGTAGACCACCACAAAGTAATTTTTGCCAAGCCCATGGTCTATTAACATGCAAAAGTCTCCTGAGATACAGACTTACTCAATGGGAACATTATAGAATAGCATAAATATGACTTGTCTTGATTACATAATTATTTGCTTCCTATCACTTAGGTCTTCCTGGTAAAATTTCAGTTCTTTGAGTTGTGTCTTATCATCAGGGATCCAAGCAAAAATGTGATAGTATATTTTCAGAAATTGATTGATAGCAAATGACCATGCATTACCCCCTATTCCCAGGGCTGGCCCAGAAATAGGCCGCACCATAAACCATTAAATGAGTATTTATTGTGTTAAACTCGTGTTCTCAGCCCTGGATCCCCTGGAGATCAAGAAGAAATGTATCTGATATCAAAGAGTTTACAACCCAGTTGGGAGTAGAAGATAAATGAATACACAAGACATAGCATCCAACAAAACAATAAGTATTGGACTGAAATCGTAAATTGCATGACACTGCCCTTGAAACATCCTGTCTTCAGAGAAGGAAAGGATCCAGAGAGGGCCTGGGAGCCAAGGCAGGCTCTGTGGAGAAGTAAATAAAAGCCAGGACCCTGCTTTACCTTTTCTCAAATAGGAAACACCTATTTTACCGTCATCATATATGATCAGGTGGAAAGGACCAATACTAAGAAAGTGAAAGTTTCCTCAAAACCCTGCACCCAAGAGAAAACACTGTTAGTAGGTCAGGATTGGTACACACCTCCTTGGAAGACTCTGTTGGCCGCCTACCAATCTATTCACTCTCTCTTCTAACTTTTGTAACTAACTTTTTATTGGAGTAAAAAATACAAAACATGAGATCTACCTTCTTAACACATTTTTAAGTGTTCATTACAGCATTGCTAACTGTAAACACAACGTTAAAAAGGAGATCTCTAGAATTTATTCCTCTTGCACAATGAAATCTTTGTATCCATTGAACAGCAACTCCCCTTTTCCCAGTTCCCCCAGCCCCTGGCAACCATCATTCTACATTCTGCTGCGATGACTTTGACTACTCTAGATAATTCATATTAGTGGAATCATGCGGTATTTGTCCTTCTATGACTGGCTTCTTTCACTTAACACAATGTTGTCAAGGTACATTCATGCAGCATACAACAAGATTTCTTTCTTTTTTGTGGCTGAATAGTATTCCATTGTACACCACATTTTCTTTATCCATTCGCCCATCAATGGACATTTCCATTGTTTCTGTAACTTGGCTACTGTAAACAAGACTGCAACAAACATGGGAGTGCAGATATCTCTTCAAGATTCTGATTTCAATTATTTTGGATAAATACTGAGAAATAGAATTGCTAGATCCTGTGGTAATTCTATTTTTAATTTTTTGAGGAGCTTCCATACTGTTTTCCACAGTGACTGCACCATTTTACATCAATACAGGACACATGGGATCCAAGTTCTTCACATCCTCACCAACACTTGTTATATTTTGTGACTTTTTTGGTAATAGCCAACCTAATGGGTATGAGGTGGTATCTCATTGTGGCTTTTATTTGCATTTCCCTGATGATTGGTGATGTTGAGCATTTTTTCATATGCTTGTTGGTCATCTGTATGACTTCTTTGGTTAAACATCTATTTGGGCCTTTTGGGCTTGGTTTGTTGGAGTTTCTTGTATATTTGGGATATTAATACCTGATCAGATATATAATTAGTAAATGTTTTCTCCCATTCCATAGGCAGCCCCTTCACTCTGATTGTTCTCTTTGCAAATGCTTTCAGTTCGATCTAGTCTCATTTGTTTATTTTTGCTTTTGTTGATTTTGGTGTCATATCTAAGAAATTATTGCCAAGACCAATGTCAAGATTTTTCCCTATGTTTCCTTCTAGGAGTTTTACAGTTTCAGGTATTACATTTTAAGTCTTTCATCTATATTGAGCTGACTTTTGTGTACGGTGTAAGATAAAGGTGCAATTTCATTCTTTGGCATGTGGATATCCAGTTTTCCTGACACCATTTGTTGAAGAGACTACTCTTTCCCCATTGTGTCCTCTTGGCACCCTTGTCAAAGATCAAGTGACTGTATAGGCATAGGTTTATTTCTGGGTTCTCTATTCTGTTCCACTAGTTTACAAGTCAGGTTTTATGCCAGTATCATATTGTTTTGGTTACTGTAACTTTACAGTATGTTTTGAAATCAGGAGGTATGAGGCCTCTAGCTTTGTTCTTTTTTCTCAAAATTGTTTTGGCTATTCAATGTCCTTTGTTGTTTCTATAAATTTGGGGATTTTTTTCTATTTTTGTAAAAACCGCCACTGGGATTTTGATAGGGGTTGTAGTGAATCTCTAGATTGTTTTGGATTGTGCAGACATTTTAATATCCTTAAGTCTTCTAATTCATGAACACAAGCTATATTTCCATTTATTTATGTCTTTCTTAATTTCCTTCTCTTCTTTCTTGTAAGGATGAATTTGATTTTGTTTGAGCATCAGGAGCGCAGATGATTTCAGAGTTCCCTTTCCAGCCTCAGGGGATAAATATGAGCTAGTATTATTCACCCTGGTAGTTCCATAATTAGTTCTAGAGACTGGTAAGGCTCAGGCATCAGATTCAACCCTGGTTAATTAACATAACGGAAGTTGGCTGGGGCTTTAAGAAGTTTCCCTTCTTAATAAAAGAGAAACACAAGAAGAGATGGTTCTTCCTGACTTTGGACATTGCCATGGAATGAAAGGAAGTCTGAAGGAGTTGCAGCCAACTTACACCCTTTAAAGAAAGTCAAAAGAATGTCTCAGTGGGAAACTAAGAGCCCTGACATTCTTAAGCTGGAAAATTAGCCAACCCTATAACCAACCAGGCTCTGACCTCCTGCCATGTAACATAATAAACCTCTCTTAATGTTCAAGGCACTTTTGATTAGGTATTTTGTGACTTGCAGCAGCAAACGTAAACCAAACATCTAAGTTTTCTATATAGGAATATACACAATTATACATAAATGAGCATATACTATACAAGGTGCCTCGCGACCTACCTTGTTGCATTTATCAATATGTCATAAGGGTCTCTCCATATTATAAAGAAAGCCTTCTTCACCATATACATGCATATGTTTAAGTCATATATATCTGAAATAGTGCAATAAGGTGCTAAGAACCAAGAACTCCCATTCCAGTTCAGAGTAAGGTACAGTGAACACACCATGTCAAGTCTCTTCCATTGAATGAAATTATAAAACTTGGAAAGAATGCCTGGAGCAGTTATTTGAGAACTATAAAAGTAAATCACAGCAGGTAAATTAAGAAATACCAGAATTCAAAGTATTATACTGTGAGATTGACGGTAATTTTTCTATTTTACCTCCAGTTTCCCCTGGCCTATACCCAAGGAAGCCCAGAATCCAGAAGTGGGTGTCAGGACGTGGACAGAAAGAGCACCAGCAAAGCCCTCTAGTTCTGGTTTAACACGCTGGAAAAAGGTCCTCTAATTCTCAGAGAGAGTGGGGGAAATCCCACACTTTTCTTTTCCTTTTTTTTCTTTTTTTCTTTTTTCATTCTCCATTCTCTTATGTCCTAGCCTCAGGGGAATCTCATGGGAGCAGGGGCTGTGAAAGATGTGGCACCAGGATCCCACTACCACCTAAACTCTCAAACAGGGGAAAGTCTCTCTGTTCAGAAGAGCATGGACAAATCCCCCTTGTTGTTTTTTTTTAATCTCAGTGTTTTTCCACTGCTTGTCCCCAGGAGCAGGGGCAACCATAGCAGAGCAGAGTAACTAAAGCCACAGCTTTCTGGCCAGAGGATGAAAAAGGAGAAGCCCCAGGAACCAGAATGCACCAGAAAAATCTCAGAGAAGAAATGCTCTAGATGGCCCACACTCGAGCTGCACATGCGTGGATCTGATCTTCAACAGCAAACCAACGACTTGAGAACTACACTAAGAGGCCGCCACCTGCATACCCAACTGGCTGTTGAGGAGCAAATGTGTGCGACAGACATGAATAGCACTATAAATGCTTTTTAAATG
The DNA here is from genome assembly GCF_008728515.1 of Papio anubis. Taxonomy (NCBI): domain Eukaryota; kingdom Metazoa; phylum Chordata; class Mammalia; order Primates; family Cercopithecidae; genus Papio; species Papio anubis. The sequence goes on from NC_044985.1 coordinate 8,382,522, forward strand.
AACCCGAAATTGAAACCACATTCCACAGAGGACTGGTCAGCACTCGCAGCCTAAACCCAACTAGGTTGTTGGCCTATTAAAAAAAAATTATCAACTTCTCCATAGGATTTAAATAAGGCACAGAGTTTCATAATATCAAAACATTCAGGACATAATCCAAAATTGCTCAGCAGTTACAGAACCAGGAAAATCTCAATTAGTATGGAAAAAGACAAACAACAGATGCCAACACCAGATGACACAGATGTTGGAATTATCTGACACAGATTTTAGAAAAAATGTTCCAAGAAGTAATGGTTAACACTCCTGAAATGAAAAGGTATAAAGTCTCAGCAGAGAAATCCAAGATAGAAAAAACAACCAAATGGAAATTTTTATATCAGAAAAATACAATAACCAAAATAAAGAACTCACAGGATAGGCTAAAAGCAAAATAGAAATGGCAGGAAAAAAAGTCAGTGGATTGAAGAAAGGTAAATTTTACCAAATGATCAAATATTAGTGTTATCAAAGTCTCAGAAGAAAAAAATAAGTGGTTCTGAACAAGTTTTTGAAGAAATAATGGTTAAAAACTTTCTAAATTTGGCAAAATATGAGCCTAAAGATCCAAGAAGCTCAGCAAAGCCAAATAATTCATATCTAGATACATCATCACAAACTTCTAAAATCTAAACACACAAAAAATGTGAAAGCATCTAGAGAAAAATGATACATTAGTTATAGGGAAACAACAATTCAAATGACTGCAAGTTTCTCATCAGAACCCACGAAAACCACAAGAGTGGCAAACTGTTTTTCAACTCCTAAACTAAAAGAACTGTCAAGTCAAAATTCCTTCTTCAGTTAAAAAAAATCCTTTAAAAATGAAGGTGAAATAGGTAGATCTTCAGATACTCAGATAAAAGGTGTTATTGGTTGAATGTATATGTCCCTCCAAAACTCATATATTGGAACTTAACCCCCAAGGTGATGATAGTATTAACAGGTGAGGCCCTTGGGGGGTGATAAGACCATGAGGGCTCCACCCACACGGGTAGAATTAGTATCCTTATACAAGAGGCTTCAGAGAGCTGCCTCCCAACTTCTGTCCCTTCCACCATATGAAGACACAGCATTCCTCCACTTCCGGAGAATGCAGCAAAAAAAAAAAGCACCATCTTGGAAGCAGAGAGCAGCCCTCATCAGATATCAAACCTGCCAGCACCTTGATCTTGGACTTCCCAGCCTCCAGAACTATGAGAAATAAATGTCTGTTATTTATAAATTACCCTGTCTCTCATATTTTGTTATAGCAGCCTGAACAAATTAAGACAAAGGGAAACTAAGATAATTAGTTGCCAACAGACCTTCGCTAAAAGAATTACTGAAGGAAATTCTTCACACGGAAGGGAAATTATATCAGAAGTAAACTTGGAGGCAGGCACAGTGGCTCACACCTGTAATTCTAGCACTTTGGGAGACCAAGGCGGGAGGATTGCTTGAGTTCAGGAGTTTGAGACCAACTGGGCAACATAGTGAGACCGGTCTCTACAAAAAAATTTTTTAAAAATCAATTGGGCATGGTAGCTCACACCTGTAGTCCCAGCTATTTGGGAGGCTTAGGTGGGACCACGGATTGCTTGAGCCCAGGAGTTCCAGGTTGCAGTGAGCTGTGATTGTACCACTCCAGCCTGACCCTGTCTCAAAAAATAAATAAATAAATAAATAAATAAATAAATAAATAAATAAATAAATAAAATAGAAGTACACTTGCAGCACCAGGAATAAAGGAAAAATAGTAAATATCTGGGTAAATATATGTACTAGTCCATTTTCACACTGCTGATAAAGACATACCCAAGACTGGGCAATTTTCAAAGGAAAGAGTTTTAATTGGCCTTACAGTTCCACGTGACTGGGAAAGTCTCACAATCATGGCAGAAGGCAAGGAGGAGCAAGTCACGTCTTACATCGATGGCAGCAGACAAAGAGAGAGGTTGTGCAGGGAGACTCCCATTTTTCAAAACCATCAGATCTCATGAGATCTATCACAAGATCATAAGATTCACTATCTAGAGAAAAGCACAGGGAAGACCTGCCCCCATGATTCAATTACCTCCCACCAGGTCCCTCCCATAACAAATGGGAATTCAAGATGAGATTTGGGTGGGGATACAGCCAAACCACATCAATATAGCAGACTATTTTTCCCTCTTGAGTTTTAAAAATGTTTGAAGGTTGAAATAAAAATTATAGTATTAGCTGATGGATTTTCAATGTAAGTAGATGCAACACATAGCACTATTACAACACAAAGGGAGTATAAACAGAGTTGTATGGTGGTAAGATTAATGATTTTACTTGATTGTAAAACATAGTAAACATTAATTCTAAGTAATCAACCTAATCAGCGTTAATATAAAAAATCAGAATTACTTTTCAGAGTAAATCTTAAATGTGAAAAGTTAAGGATATATATATTGTAAACCCTAGAGCAAGCACTAAAATAAATAAACTTATTTATTTATTTATATTTTGGATATTAAAAAGTATTCAATTAACCCAAAGAAGGCAGGAAAGGGCATACAGAGGAACAGAAAATGGAGGAAACAAACAGAAAACAAATCAAATGGTAGAGCTAAATCCAAACATATCAATAATTACATTAAATGTAAATGGTCTTAGCTAGGAATTAGCAAACTGACTTCAAATATAATGATATAGGTAAGTTAAAAGTAGAACAACAGAAAAAGATATTTCATGCAAAAATCAATAAAAAGAAAGTTGGGGCTGGGCACAGCGGCTCACACCTGTAATCCTAGCACTTTGGTAGGCCGAAGCAGGCAGATAACTTGAGGTCAGGAGTTCGAGACCAGCCTGACCAACACAGTGAAATCCCATCTCTACTAAAAATACAAAAATTAACCAGGCATGGTGACGCATGCCTGTAATCCCAGCTACTCAGAGACTGAGACAGAAGAATTGCTTGAACGTGGGAGGCAGAGGTTGCAGTGAGCCGAGTTCACACCACTGCACTCCAGCCTGGGCAACAGAGTGAGACTCTGTCAAAAAAAAAAAAAAAAAAGAAAAAAGAAGGAAGGAAGGAAGGAAAGAAGGGAGGGAAAGAGAGAGAGAGAAAACAGAAAGAAAGAGAAAAGAAAGAAAGAAAGGAAGAAAGAAAGAGAAAGAAAGAAAAAGAAAAGGAAGGAAGGAAGGAAGGGGAAGAGAGAAAGAGAGAAAGAGAGAAAGGGAGGGAGGGAGGGAGGAAGGAAGGAAGGAAGGAAGGAAGGAAGGAAGGAAGGAAGGAAGGAAGGAAAGTTGAAATGCCTATATCATCAAAACATACTTCAGAGCACTGAATATTATCATAAATAAAGAGACACAGTATATAATGATAAAAGGTCCAATTCATCAAGAAGACGTAAGTATTCTAAATGAACAAGCTCCTAACAACAGAACTTCAAAATACATGAAGCAAAAACTGACAGAACTAAAAAAAGAAACAAACAAATCCACAGCTAAAGTTGAAGTCATATTGGTTTCTACTCCTGCGTAACACATCATCACAAATTCACAGGCTGAAAACACAGCACATTAATCATTGCACAGCTTCTGTGGGTGGGGTCTGTGTATGACTTATCTGGATCTTCTGCTTACGGTCTTACAAGGTTGCAATCAAGGTGCTGGCCAGCGCTGTGTTCTCATCTGGAAATCTGACTATGGAAGCTTCTGCTATTAAACTCCCTCAGGTTGTTGGCAGGTACCATTTCCCTATGGCTGTAGGGCTGGCAGCCCTAGATTCTTGCTGCTTGTCAGCTGGATACTTCCCTCAACTCCTGGAAACTACCCTGTTTCTGGCCACATGGGCCTCTCATCACAACTATTTACTCCTTCAAGGTCAGCAAAAGAAACTCCTGGAGCATATCTTCTTGGAAGATGGAGTCATATAACGTAACATAATCCCGGAAGTTACATCTATCACCTTTGCCATATCCTGGTAGTTAGAAATACACCATAGGTCCCACTCATACTCAAGGGGAGAGGATTATACAAGAGTGTGAACAGTACACAGGGATCATTGGGTACCATCCTAGTGTCTGTCCTTTACAGAATCTTCAGTAATCTTTTTTTCTCAATAATCAATACAACTAGTACATAGATAATCATCAAATATATAGAACTAAACAATAGCTTTAACCAATTGGATCTAATTGCTATAAGTAGAACATTTAATCCAAAAGCAACAGAATATACATTGTCCTCAAATACACTAATACATATCATATGTATTAGTCATAAAACAAATTTTAACAAATTTAAAGAATTTAAATCATACAGGCGAAGAGTGGTGGCTCATGCCTGTAATCCCAGCACTTTGGGAGGCCAAGGTGGGAGGATCACAAGGTCAAGAGATAGAGACCATTCTGGCCAACATGGTGAAATCCCGTCTCTACTAAAAACACAAAAATTAGCCAGGCATGGCGGTGCGCCTATAGTCCCAGCTACTCAGGAGACTGAGGCAGGAGAATCGCTTGAACTTGGGAGGCGGAGGTTGCAGTGAGCAGAGATTGTACCACGGCACTCCAGCCTGGTGACAGAGCAAGACTCCGTCTCAAAAAATAAAAAAAAAAAAATCATACATAGAATGCTGTCTGACCACAATGGAATTAAACCAGAAACAATAATAGATAACTGAAAAAAATCTTCAAACATTTGGAAATTGAAAATCACACATCTGAATAGTCCATGGGTTAAAGAGGACGTCATAAGGTAAATTAGAAAATCTTTTGAACTGAATGAATGCAGATCTGAATTCTCAAATTTTGTCAGATGCAGCTGAAGCAATACTTGCAGGTAATTTAGAGTATTGTATGCTTACATTAAAAAGGAAGAAATGCCTCAAATTAATCATCTAAGCCTCCACTTTTAAAAACTAGAAAAAGAAGAACAAAATACGGCCTAAGCATGTGAAGGACAGAAATAATAAAAATAAGAGCAGAAAACAATGAAATTGAAAACAGAAAAAAAGATAGAAAAAAAAATTTAAAAATAAAAGCTAATTTTTTGAAAAGATCAAAAATGGGTAAACCTCTAGTAAGAAAAAGAAGAAGAGAAAAAAAGATACATATTACTAGTATAAGGATTGAAAAAGGGAATATCACTACAGACGCCACAGAAATTAAAAATATAATAAAGTGATCAGGCACAGTGGCTCACACCTGTAATCCCAGCTCTTTGGAAGGTCGACGAGGGCAGATTAACTGAGGTCAAGAGTTTGAGACCAGCCTAGCCAACATGGCAAAACCCCATCTCTACTAAAAATACAAAAATTAGCTAGGCGTAATGGCTGGCACCTGTAATCCCAGTTACTCAGGAGGCTGAGGCATGCGAATCACTTGAACCCCGAAGGCGGAGGTTGCAGTGAGCTGAGATCGCACCACTGCACTCCAGCCTGGGGGACAGAGAGAGACTCTGTCTCCAAATGTATATGTATTTGTATATTATATATAGTATATAATATATTATATATTATATTATGCATATATTATATTATATATTATATTATATAATTATATATATAATAAAATATATTATATATAATATATATAATAAAGCAATATCATAAACAGTTCTGTGCAAGAAAATTTGACAATGGAAATGAACCAACTCTTTGAAAACCAAAATAAATAAATTCATTTAAAATAAAACAGATAACCTGTGTAGTCCTATAACTATTAAATATATTAAATTCATACTTTAAAACCTCCTGGAAAAGAAATCTCCAGGCCAGATGGCTTCACTGAAAATTCCACCAAACATTTAAAGAAGAAATAACACTTAATCTCTTCTAGCATAGAGTTTGACTCATTTTATGAGTCCAGCATTAGCCTAGTTACAAAGCCAAAAGCAGTACAAGAAAATAAAGTAACAGACCAGTATCTCTCATAAACACAGATGCAAAAATCTACAGCAAAATTTTAGCAAGTTGAATCTAACAATATACAAAAAGAATACTAATTATGGCCAAGTGGGGTTTATTCCAGGAGCACGAGACTGATTCAATATTCAAAAGTCAATCAATCAATATAATATACCACATTAACAATCTAAAAAAGAAAAACTTCATAATCATATAAATTGATACATAAAAGGCATTTGCCAAAATTTAATATCCATTTATTACGAAAACTCTCAACTCACTAGGAATAAAAGTGAACTCTACCTCAAATTAATAAAAGGCATCCACAACAAACCTACAGTAAATGTCATATGTAATGGTAAAAGACAGGATGCTTTCATCCTAAAATTGGGAACAAGGTAAAAATGTCCACTGTCTTCACTTTTATTCAGAATTGTACTAGAAGTTAAAGCCAGAATACTAAGATGATTGAGGGAAAAAGTATACAGATTAAAAAAGAAGTAACAAAACTATCCATTTTCACATATAACATGAGTGTTCACACAGAAAATTCCAAGGAATCAAAAAAAGCGGGGTAGGGTCTAAGGGTTATAAATGAGGCTAATAGTGAGTTAGGACTAAGGATAATAAGTGAGTTTAGCAAGGTCACAGGATAAAAGGTCGACATTTTAAAATTAATTATATGCCTGAAAACAAAAAATAAAAATAATACCATTTACAACAACTCCAAGAAAATAAAATATTTGGGAATATATCTAACAAAACTTTACAGCACTTATAAACTGAAAACTACAAAACACTGATGAAATAAATTAAATAGAACCTAAATAAATGGAAAGACATACAGTGTTCATGAATTGGAAGACTCAGTGCAGTAAAGATGTCAATTCTTCCCAAATTATCTATTGACTTAATGCAATTTCTGTAAAACTCCAAGCCCGATATTTTATAATACAGACAAACTGATTCTAAAATGTATATGAAAAGCCAAAGAAACTAAAATAGTCAAAATAATTTTGAAAAACAATAAACTTTCAAGACTCAAACTCCCCAATTTCAAGACCTATTATAAAACTACAATATCAAGACAGCATGGTATTAGTGAAGAAATAGACATATGGGTCAATGAAACAAAATGAAGAGTTCAGAAATAGACCCACACAAATATGATAAATTGACAATGATGCAAAGACAATTCACTGGAGGAGGAAAGGATAATTTTTTAACAAATAATACCGGAACGAGTGGACATTCATATGCAAATGAACCTTGACTTGAATCTCACACCCTACATAAAAATTAACTAAAAATAGATTATAAATATAAACTATAAAACTTTAAATAAACACACACACACACACACACACACACGAGAAAATCTTCATGACATGGTAATATGGTTTGGTTTTGTGTCCCCACCCAAATCTCATCTCGAATTGTAATCCCTACATATTGAGGAAGGGACCTGATGGGAGGTGACTGCATCATGGGGGCAGTTCCCCCATACTGTTCTCATGATAGTGAGTAAGTTCTCATGAGATCTCAATGGTTTTATAAGTGTTTAGCAGTTCCTCCTTTGCTAGTGCGCTCTCTCTCTCTCTCTCCCCCTCTCTCTCTCTGTCTCTCTCTACACCTTGTGAAGAAAATGCTTGCTTTCCTTTGTCATCTGCCATGATTGTAAGTTTCCTGAGGCCACCCCAGCCATGCAGAACTGTGGGTTAATTAAACCTTCTTTCTCTATAAATTATCGAGTCTCGTATGTCTTTATAGGAGTGTGAAAATGGACTAATACAGCTGGGATTAGGCAAAGTACTCTGAGACATGACACCAAAAGTACTGTTCTTAAAAGAAGTGGTTGATAAATTGAACTTCATCAAAACTAAGAACTTCTATTCTTTGAAAAACATTGTTAAAAGAAGAAGAAAAAAAGCGAAAAACAGAGAAAATATTTGCAAAGCATGTAGCTGATAAAGACTTGTATCTAGAATGCATAAAGAACTCTCAATTCTGAATAAGAAAACAAACCAGCCACAAATGGGCAAAAGATTTATACAGTCACCTTAGCCAAGATGTACCAGTGGAAAATAAGCATATAAAAATATGCCCATTATCATTCATCCTTAAGGAAGTATAAACTAAAATAATGAGATACCACTACACACCTGTTAAAATAGCTTATTGTTGTTGTTGCTCAATGGAAAATCCCAAGTGCTGACAAGGATGCAGAGCAAATGGAACTCCTACACACAGCTGATGCAAATGCAAAATTATATGCTTTAGAATATATCATATGGCAGTTTCTTACAATGTTAAACATATCATACAAACCAGAAATCCCACTTCTAGCTATTTACCCAAGGGAAATGAAAACCTATGTCTGTACAAGCATCTGTACATGAACATTTATGGCAACTTTTCCGTAATCACCCGAAACTGAAAGCAACCCAAAGTTTCCTCAACTGATTAATAGACAAAGCATGCTACAACCTTACCATGGAACACTACACACCAACGAAAAAGGAGCAAACCACTGACACACACAACATGGGTGAATGCCAGACACATTATGCTAAGTGAATGATGTCAGACTCAGAAGGATACATACGGTATAATTCCATTTATATGACATTTTTGCAAGGTCAAAAATATAGGAACATCAAATAGATCAGTGTTTGTCGGGAGCTAGAAGAACTTTAGGGACTACCAAAGTATTGCTTATCCTGATTGTGGTTATACAACTATGCAGTGTTTTTTGTTTGTTTGTTTGTTTTTGTTTTTGTTTTCGTTTTAATTCTCAGAACTATATACTAAACAGGGTGGATTATACTTGTTTTTAAATGGAAGGGTGTGGAGTGTAGCATTGTGTATCAATCCTTTTTCTGTTACTTCACCAGGCATGTGCTGAGCCCTTACCCTGCACCAGATGTATGAATTCCCCAGTTCTTGGCACCCAAGATGGCACCTCCCTGTAGACCACAGATAGCTGGGGCACCCAAAGCAGCATGCATTTGGCAGCTGCCTCGCCTCTTGGCCTGATACAACAGAGTTTCATCGCTTAGTTTCCAAGAATGTGTTTGCTTACAACCCACCAGGAGACCAAAATGAGAGCTCTCCAAAGCAATTTTATCCTCTGGTTTTAAGAACAATTTTGCAATGCCTTTATAGAGCCAGCATGAAACTAAGAATGCATACAATCTCAGTAATGGAAAAGCAGAGTGGGTGAGGCCACACTGCCCTGAGACTCTCCTCCAAGGATCACTTTGGGTCAGGTCCACCCTGATCCTACTGCCTCTCTTCCTGCTCTCAACAGAAGCTTGATAAGCACATCAGACCAGTGCTGAAAAGCAGGTCTGTATTTTCTCTAGCATGGAGTAATTTCTACCCAGGGACTTCCCTGACACTGTTTGTCAAGCAAATTAGTTTGTCAAGCAAATTAAAAGTAGCTGCTAAAAATGTGACCCTGAGCTGCTATATTCTTGTTACTCTGATCAACCCCACCCCTGCCTCCTGAAATTTACTTAAGGGCAGCCATCTTCTCCATGGCTCCCCAGTGCCTAGGCCAGTTCTCAGCACACATTAGGTGCTAATATATGGAATCAGTCAGTGAATGAATGAGCAAACATAAAGCCATTCAAAATTCATTTATTAAAAAGTCTATTAAAGAATTGAATCTACTTGTTGAATGCCTCTCCTCAGTGTCGTTGTGACTGAAGAAACAATGAGCGCAGTATACTCTTCTGATTGATGGGACACTTTTGTGGGGGGCATGGGATGGACCACGTTTCATGTTTGCTTGGCTCAGGAACTTTCCATGTGTACAGACACCTTGACAGATCAGGAAGGCCTCCAAAAGCCTTTCCACGTACATAGCTGTCAGTGTGACTCCAATATCTACTGGAGCAACCCAAACTCTTGGCATCTAGGTAAAAGTGAATAAAATTCCTAATTTCAGTGTGTGGAGCCTTCACCAGGATTTTGCAGAATCCCGAGGGACTTCCAGGGGCACGGCCCAGGCAGATTCTGGGCTTTCTTCCACTCACGCCTCCTCTATTCTGTGCCACATCGACTGATCCAGATGTGAACTGAGGCTTTCCCTAGTTCGTTCTCTCTCTCTCTCTCTCTGTCACTCACACACACACACACACACTCTCTCTCTCTCTCTCACACACACACACACATACACACACAGCACATAACACAAAACTTTCATATGAAACTTTGGCAAGTAAACTTCACTGAAGATGAGGGGAGGGATATCCATGGGGCCGGCTCCCACAGCATGCAGCCCAGTCAACTCGTTCTGAATCAGGTGTCAGGCATTCCTGCTCCCTCTCGGTGACCCATGACCAGAGGTCATTGTCCGGACAGCCCCCGCACTGGCTGGAACTCCAGGTTTCCCCATCTTGCCTGCGGCTCCCACCTCTTCCTCCGGCCTCCTTCCTCACCTCTCCTCTTTCGAAGGACATAAAACAAATCGTCCTCGTTGTCTCATTAAAAGCAGTTTAGCATCCTTTTTGTGACCTGAGATCCCTCTAGCGCCCGTGCCCTCAGGGTCTCGCCCTCTTTCCAGGGGTGTTTCAAGACTTTTCCCAAAGACAGCTCCTCCCCAGGAGGGACCCAGAGCCTGACAACACCAGTGGCCCTGCCCTAGGACGGGACACAGCAAGAGCCAGGGTGCTCTGACCTGGCTCCATCACCACCCCCTCCACGTCAGCGACACCCCTGGCAGAAAAGAGCACAGGACAAGGCCGCGCTTTCCTTGTCCCCCCTTTCATTACGTGTCCAAGTAGTTGGATCTAATCCATTAGGGTCCTGGTCCCTCCCTGGTGCAGGACTCATTAAGCCATCGCTTCACACCTACTATGCACGTCGGGTCCCAGAGCCCTCCCTCTCCCCCTGGCTGTCAGTACCTCAGACTTCAAGCGCCTCCCCCCTTGAAGTACGTGGCACCCCCTTTGGCCTTCCAGGACCTCACTGCTCCCTCCCAGGGCTCAGGTAGCAGAGTCCAAAGGGAGGCTGCTGTAGAATGGCAGGTAAGGACGCCTGGGGCTAAGCGGACAAGCCATCTCTTCCTGGGTGACAGGAGGCGTAGCTGCAGACCCTGCGGAGTGGGACACTGCACGCTGGCCTCTGAGACCGGACTGCTGGGCCACGGGGCGTGGACCGTTTCGGAGCAGAGCGCACCCTACAGGCACTTTATTTCTGTTTGTGGGAAACATCGTCCTAATAGGCAGACTTTGTTAGATCACGACGCTTTACTGCCATCTGCTGGAAGCATATTGTAATAACTACACAAACCTACAGAGTGAACGGTGCCCGCCTTGGTGTGGATCCAATGGGCAGTGTTTGTTCCCCACAACAGACCGACGACCTGCCCTTGGCCCGGCTCCAGTCCCCGGGCACCAAGACACCAGGAGAGGCCGGGTGTGCACAGTAGTGCATCTGGGCATGGGCGCGGCAAAGCCACATGTCCCATCACCATGCATCCAGCCCATGCTGAGCCCAAGAATCACATGAGGGAGGAGTCTCGTGATAGGCTCAGCCTTTGCAGCAAAATGTCCAAAAAAAAATGAATTTTAAGTAAGTTAAGTCCCAAAGTAAGTAAGTTCAAGTAAGTAACACTATGCGCTGGAGAGAGGTCAGACCAAGGTCGGTGTACTGACCTTGTCTTTTGTTTTCTGTATTCTTGATGCTTTGACACTGGGGCCCTTGCTGACGCTAGAGGGACTTCTCCTTCCAGAGTCAGCCAGTTCTAAAACCTGCGTGGCTCCCTGGCATGGGGTGCCCCCTCCTCTTGGGAACTGAATAACAGTCTTTTCAATAGCAATAGGATCTGTTGGCCTTCCTGTACCCCTTAGTTTCTGTTAAGACCCTATACTTCAACACGGTGCATAATCAACATACTAAATAATGCCTGTTTTCAGAAGGAACTTATGTGGACTCCAACTGCCATGGCTCTGTCTTTGCTCCAAATCCTAGTAGGACCCTGCTACCTGCCCCACCTGTACCCACCCAACCCCTGGTTTGCCCAGAGCCACACGCTCCTCCTTTTATGCACGTGACTTGCTGTGGTCTGGTCTTATTTCTTTCCGGTTTTTAGCTGCACTATCTGCCTAGTTTGCATTAAACAAACATTCAAAACTGAATCTCTTATTTGAAAAAGACAACTTTTTACACTCGACCTGATGAGTCTTTCCCCTTGGGGGTGGCAAAGTGTACCTAGGACTCCCAGTTCAGGGTCTGGAATGGGACCCAGCTGGCTTTTATCCCAGCTCTACTTCTCAGTAGCTGTGTGGCATCAGAAAAGTTAGGGAGGTAATATGGAGAGTTAACAACAAGAGCTCTGGAGCTCATTGGTCTGCATGTAGATCCCAGATCTTCTCCTTACCAGCTGGGTAATAACTCAGCAAGGCTCTTAACCTCCCTTAGCCTCAGTTTTCTCACCTGTAATATGGGGACGATAATCATAAAACCCACTTCATAAGTTTAAAGAGGTTAATATTCATACAGCACTAAAAGCAGACCTTGGTGCAAATGTGTTTAAATTTCTTACAGAAGCTGGATATTAGACCTTTGTCAGGTGCATAGTTTGCAAAAATTTTCTCCCATTCTGTAGGCTGTCTGCTTACTCTGTTGATAGTTTATTTTGCTAAGCAGAAGCTCTTTAGTTTAGTTAGATCCCATTTGTCAATTTTTGCTTTTGTTGCAATTGCTTTTCGTGCCTTCGTTATGAAATCGTTGCCCGTGCCTATGTCCTGAATGGTATTGCCTAGGTTGTCTTCCAGGGTTGTTATGGTTTTAGGTTTTACATTTAAGTCATTAATCCCTCTTGAGTTGATTTTTATATATGCAACACCGTATTTTCTTAGACGATGACTCTGAATGCTCTTTAGACACTTGCTAGTTTGCCACAGTCCCTGCTGCTCCCCAGTATCTCAAACTCATTCATGTATTTTACCTGTCTGGCCACTGCAGCCTTAGAGTTTCTGACCCCTACAAGTTGACTGGAGTCCAGGAAGACAATGACTTTCTATTCCAGCAGGCTGGCTTTTTACTGTGCCTTCCTGTGCATATTTTATCATTCAAGTCATCCATTTCCCCTGGAAGCACCAGTGATGGGTTTGAGGAAGGTCACAGGAAAATCTGAGGAGTGAATCCTCTTTTTACACCCCTTTTCAGAAAGGCACAGTGGCCAGGAAACATTCTGTCACTTTGAAGTAGTAGTAAAAAGAGGAGCCTGACCACAGGGTCCTTGAAGCTCTGAGCAGTTCCTCCGAAGGCCCCAGGTGAGACGCAGCTGCTGGCAGGGAGCCATAACTTTCCCAGAGCCCAGTGCCCAGAGGCTGAGAGCCAGGGAAGCCCAGTGTAGGCTCAGCTCCCACAGGGGATGTCACATCCGGGATCACAAAGGTACCAGCAATTCATCAAACATAATCACCACAGATTGTATCCATGGAGGCTGGACGGAATTAGGAAGCTGCAGGATAAAGTGGATGCATTTCTGATTAGAATTTCTCAGCCCTGAGCTACTGAGGATAATGAAAGTCACACTGGGAGAGGAGCAGAAAAAGGAAAGAGGAGAGAGAAGGAAGGCAGACACCAGTTTGGCCCCCATCCTAATCTCTAAATGGAAGGAGCACAGAGATCCCTCTGTAGTTCATTTTCCCTTGGGCTCCTGCAACCTCATCTCTCTTCGAGGACTGGCTGCACCACGGGGGCCCCGGGCCCTCACCTCACTCCCACTTGGGAATGTCTAGGGTACAGCCCCGTAGCTATTTCTCACATACTCCCTGGGTGAGATTTCAGAAGCCCTGCACTAGAGAAAGACCAACAGTAGTAATAAAGACTGCCTTTCACAAGTCTTTCTTTGATGTTTTTAAAGGAGTTTTAAAAAGCTCTTTAAAAAAAAACACACACACACACATATTTTGCCATAAAGATCACTAAGGGGCCCTCAAGATTGCAGTTACCTATCATTCATTCTGAAGTGTGGGGAAAGGTGGGAAGGAAAAGTGAGCTAATAGCGGATTTTGCACAAGCACAAGGGAGCTACGTGGCTCTTCATAGGACACATGCCCTATTTTGCATCCCACCCTATGCTCTGCACGGGATATGCAAAGATGAAAAAAGTAAGCCGCTGTGCACTTGGGATAAAAGACAAGAAACAAAGGACTCGAGCACAATTTGTGCTCAAAGGAGGGGTGCCACTGAAATTGGAGGCTAATCTGATGAAGTCACCAAACTTAACCTTCCTGCCTGCTTTTAATGGCTTATTTCTAGTCGATCTTAAAACTCCCACTAGCTTCCTTATAGATACCATCTCTGACTGGGCGTCACGATAGTAACAGTTGCTTCAGGTTGTTTTTTGGAAACTAAGGGTCAGCTCTTGTTTAGTTCAAGCCAGTTGGGACCACCAACTCTTCAACCGGGCCTGCATAGGTACCTGGAGAGGCGTCTATGTCAGAGGGCCAAGAGTTCCACCCTCCAATCATGCTCACACATTTATTTTCTGCACATATGTCCTATGAAGAGCCATACAGCTCCATTAGGCTTGTGCAAAAACCCCTATTACCTCACCTCTCCTTCCCACCAACCACCTTTCCCCATACTTCAGACAACCACAGTTTCTCTCCCATAATTACCCCCACACCCGATTTTCAGGGAGGTGGAATTGAGATTTGTTCTACTGTCTCCTCACGTGGCAGCCTTGAGAATAAAATCTTTTCTCTTTCAAAAAAAAAAAAAAAACAAATCATCACCACAGTGATTGGCTTGTTTCATGTAGGCAGAAATGAACTTGGTTGCTAACACAAGGGAGCTGAGGGGAGGGTGGTAAAGGCAACTAACTGGGAGAAACCAGGGAAGGCTTCACGGAGGAAGTGACATTGACATGGGAAAGAGAGGAAGACTTTCCATGGGGGCACCACCAAGTGTCAAAGCGTCCTCTGCAATGGTGGAGGCAGACAGTTAACCACCAAATCTACCCTGGCTGTCCCAGTTACAGCCTTGTCACTGGGCATAAGTCAGCACAGGTGAGCGCCGCACTTCCCAGCCTCCCTCTGCTGGAAGTTCAGGTCACAGGATGTAAACAGAACTGACGTGTGCCACATCCAGGTCATCTCCAATTTGAACGGTGAGCCCTTTCAGGAAGGGTTTTAACCAAGGAAGCAGCATGATGCGTTTGGTGTTTTTGGAAGTCCCCTAGGGCAGCCAGGGCTGAGGGTGAGTAGCCAGGAGGGGAGAAAAGAGCCAGGGAAATTTACAAGAAGGTAAATCTCCTTCCATTGCCTAGACAAAAGCAGATGCTTGTCCTGAACTCCGCTAGTGAAGGAGGGTCAGGGAGCAGCAGGACCCCCGTGAGACAGCCTGAGTGCGAGACTGAGGAAGGGCATGAGTCTGACTCAGTCACCTAACCTCAGTCTCTAAAAATACAACTTCCTTTCTCATGTTTGCTCCAGTAGTCCATTCTCAAATGCACAGGTGCAGCCCTATGTGAGACCCACCCACACACCCATAGTCAGGACGGCTCTCTTGCTGATGCCACACACCCCAAGACCCATGTGCCACCATCCTGAACATCCCCCAGGAAAGGACTCCATGGATGTGGGCAGCCCAGAAACTGTCCTGAATTCCCTGGGGGAACCTTACCAGGCACATCCAACCCTTCAGAGTCACAGGCAAACCTAAAAAGGCACCCTTCTGGGTGCCTCGGCTGTAGGGGAGGGACAGAATGTCTCCAAGCAATTGAAAACAATTGAAGGCAAGAGGATTATAAAAGAAAACGCTAGATTTGTCCTCAAAATGGTGAGTTAGAGCAGGCAGGCACAGTTGGCTAACAAGGATAGGAAAGGGTTGGAAAAGGAGTCCCACACACATTCGCCTGTTAATCTTCATCTATCTCCTGACGCCTCCGCGGGGAGAATTTCTCTCAACTGGAAATAAATAACTCAGGGATCAAGGATATAATCGGAGCTCTTGATCCAGAGTGTGACCTTCCACTTTTCTCTATTTATTTTTTAGATTAATCAGAGTCTTTACTGGGCTCATGTCAATAAACAACAGGCTTTTTCAATATATACCACCTGCACATCCAATATATCCAAGAAAATAAAAACATATCCACAGGGATTAGTAGCCATGAATCACCAGGAGCCAAAGCAAAGTGCTGTACATTTTCATAGCCCCAACTATCTGTCTCTTCTAAATGGAAAAGAGGTCAGCCCAGCCAGCCCCTGCTCAGGAAAAGGAAATGTGATATACCTGGCCATATTTTTGACAAAACATTTGCTTGAAGAATAGCTGCGTTCTGATGGCTGCGTCATGCACAAAAACAGGACTTGAAGCTGAAACGTAAGCCTATCTTCGATAAAAAAGAAAGACAAGGGAAAAAGGGAGCAGGAAGAAAGACTCGGAGCAGGAAGGAAGGGAGGAAAGGAGAGAAAGATGAGAAGAAAATCCCAGCAGAGAGTCCTTGCTCTTCCCCGTGGCGTGGTTTGGAAAGGCTGCCACAGCTGCAGGGCGTTGAGCAACCTGCTTGCCTCTTCCAGGACTCAGTTTCTTCAGCTGCAACCCAGTGGAGGAGGCAGGCAAGCGTGTGCGTAGACTTGACAAATGACAGCAGCGGCTTTGCAAACCAATACGGAAAAGACACATTGTTCAATAAATGGTGGTGGGACATTTGATAACTTAATGGAAAAGAATAAAAGCAGATTCTTGTCTCTAACAGCCCACAGAATAACCCCAGAAGAATTAAAGACTGTTCACAAAAGACCATGAGATCTGCAGAGGGAAAACAGAGCTTTCCTTCCTGAGCACAATCTGCAGATTAGGGAGGCTCAGCCTTCAGTACGAGTGAAAGTGTGCTCGCTGTAGAGCAAAGGGAGAGAATGTTCTTGCCCAGGTTCTCAATCAGGTCCGTTTATTCTAACAAGGATTCAAACTTGTTCCGTTCAGCTGGAACCAAATATTCAAGCGCTGACTGGGTAGTTTCCAACCTAGAAACAGAAGTTTCTTTCAAACAACTGGATTGGAGTGGGGAAGAGAATGTTCTGGAAGCAGTTTATCTTGGCTCTGGTTATAGGAACTGTTCTGGCTCGGGAATATAAAGCAAAACGTTTGTCAGGAGCTGGTTTTTCTGAGAACCGAGGACATGTGACCATTCTTTATTAGTCTGCATCACTGCCTGGTTCTGCTTTTAAATTGGAAGCATCTCTATTATTCACAGGAAGCCTGCCTCTATTAATCACAGAGAACTTGGGGTCTTATTTTAGTTTTACTTCACAAGGCCTAAATGGAAAAAGGCAAATTTTAAACTTTTAGGGGAAAAATAGGCTATCTTTTTAACTCCTACGCAGAGAAGCCTTTGTAAAGAAATCACAAAAAGCATAACCCACATAGGAGAATTTTGGTAAACTTGACACATTAAACTTTTAAAACTTTCTTGTAACAAAAAACATCATAAACAGCATCAAAAAACAAAGGCACTAACTGAGGGGAAAAAAAATTTTTTTTGGAAAAAAACACAATTAAAATAAAAACTAGGGAAAAACGAGAAATACAGATAAGGCCCAGAAGAGGAAAGAAAATGGCCAGGAAAGATATCAACCTCACAAGATGTCGGGAAAACTTCAGTTCAAACAACAATGAGATGCCATTTCACAGCAAAGAGAGTGGGAAAATCCTTGATAATTCTGAGTGTTGGTGAGAATGTGGAGAAGCAGAAACTCACCTAAAAAGTAGCTGTTGTACCCTGAGAAGCTGATACCAGAAAGCAATTCCCTTTCTAGGAATATTCAGCAGAGAAGCTCTCACTAATGCGCACAACAAGATGTCTGAACAATAATGTTCCCAGATATTTGGCTTATAATAACAAAGATACCACAAACATCCTAAAGGTCCAGCACCAGGAGAATGGCTAAATGGCTTGAGGTAAACCTCATCTGTATTTAATTCATACATGGACAGCTATTCATATATGGAAATCCCAACAACAGGGCTGAAGGGACAAAACAAGGTGCAGGAGGATATGGCTAGCGTGATACATGATACCATTCGTGTAACACTGTAAGCTGCAAAGCGATAGTATGTGTTGTCTGTCATACACAGATACTAGTGCGTGTAAGACACACATGGCAGGTAAGCACCAAGTTCACGATGCAGCTTAGCTCTAAGGTGAGATAGAAAGGGATGAGGCTGTGCCAAGTTAGATAGAGGAGCATTAGCTGCATCTGTCATATTTCTTCAAAGAGCTGAATTAGGCCGGGTGAGGTGGCTCATGCCTATAAAACCCAGCACTTTGGGAGGCTGAGGTGGGTGGATCACCTGAGGTTGGGAGTTCCAGACCAGCCTGGCCAACATGGTGAAACCTCCTCTAGTAAAAATCAATAATTCATTGAGTGTAGTGGTGTGGGCCTGTAATCCCAGCCACCCGGGAGGATGAGGCCAGAGAATCACTTGAACCCCAGAGGCAGAGGTTGTGGTCAGTCAAGATTGCATCATTGCTCTCCAGCCTGGGTGACACAGCGAGACTCTGTCTCAGAAAGAAAGAAAGGAAAAGAAAAGAAAAGAAAAAAGAAAGAAAGAAAGAAGGGAGGGAGGGAAGGAAGGAAGGAAGGAAGGAAGGAAGGAAGGAAGGAAGGAAGGAAAATGGTATATATTCAAGGTGTTCTGCATGATTTTATATACGTATACATGATTTTATATACATGATTACCACAATCAAATTAATTAACACATCCTTCACCACAAGCAGTTACCATTTGTGTGTGTGTAGGGGATGGCGGAAAGTAAGGACACTTAAGATCTGCTCCCTTAGATAATTTCAAGTCAATAATGCAGCATGATTAACCACTGTGAGGGAGTTAGTTTTATAATCAACTTTCCCTAAAATACTTCCAGTAAAAAATTATTAGTATGAGTATTCCCCCAAAAGGATTCCATTATCCGATGCTTTTAGGAAATTGATAGGGTTTGAGTCTGTGTCCTCACCCAAAACTCATGTCAAATCGTAATCTCCAGTACTGGCGGTGGGACCTGGTGGGAGGTGATTGGATCATGGGGCGGTTTCTCGTGAATCGTTTAGCACCATGCTCTTGATGCTGTTCTTTTGATAGAGTTATCATGAGATCTGGTTGTTTAAAAGTGCAGAGCACCTCCCCACTCTCTCTCTCGCTCATGCTCCAGCCATGTAAGACGTGCCTGCTCCCTCTTTGCCTTCCATCATAATTGATAGTTTCCTGAGGCCTCCCCAGAAGCCAAGCAGATGCCAGCACCATGCTTCCTGTACAGCCTGCAGAACCACGAGCCGATTAAAACTCTTTTCTTTATAAATTACCTAGTCTCACGTATTCCTTTACAGCAGTGCAAGAACAAACTAATACAGAAATGGTACTTTCTAAATATCCCTTCTTTGGGATTCACACACACGTGAACATATTAAAGGCTCTGAGAAGTCCTGCAAAAAATAAACTTCATTAACTTGGGTATCAGCATTTCCAAAACTTAGCTAAGCATAGAATTCCTTTCAGCCCTTCACCTCACAGGCCCAGGGATCCTCAGAAACACTTTGGGAGATGCTGGGCTATGAAAGCTCTGACATTAGATGTTTATTGCATCCAAGAGTCTGATCTACGCAAGCCAGGCAGGTAGGGAAGAAGTCTGGGTGAAGCCCAGGACCAATTCCCATGAGCGAAACCTCATTGTCACCATGTTTTGAGAGACAGGGAGAAGAACTCAGCAAAAGTCATGCTCATGACAATCTCAACATTAGACATTTTTCCCTCCAAGTCTCCATCATCCCCATTCACCCACCCCCAACACCACTTCTCCTCCTAGATGCCCCATTTCAGTTGGGTTGGACTTCCAACCTCCAAGTCAACCACCCTGCGTGATCCACTCATCTGAAAGTCCCTGCACTGGCCACCTCTGTGCTTACATGTGTCTTTAACCTCTGCATGCCCCAGCCTGCCAGGACCCAGTCTCCACCCTCTGCATCAGGATGAGAGGCCCAGGCTCCTCATGGTCCTCCTGCCCACTATGTCTCTTCCTCGAACACATCCTATACATCCTCCACTCTGCAGGTCGCTTTTTCTAGAACACTAAAATGGCCACAGCACCTCTCCACATCCCTGTCACCCTGAAAACTTAATCGCTTTCCACATGTGAGCCCTGCTTCCACTCCCATCCTCATCCCCAATTTAATCCCCTCTACTGCTGTCCCCAGGATGTGCGGCGGGGCTTCACACCTCCATACTCAACTCAAGCCTCCCCTCACCATGGAACTCTCTCTCACCCCTCACACCTCCATACTTAAGTCAAGCTTCCCCTCACCTTAGAACTCTCTCTCACCCCTCTGGGCCTGGCCAGCCGCCTGATCAGACACCCAACCAGCCAGTCAACCTTCCCACTGTGCTCTCTGAGCTCCTTGGAGGCAATTTTCTTATACTGCCACACCTTGCAAGGAACTGAACAGGAGAATGTTAACAGCTATTTCTCAAGCAGGGCATGTGGCTGGTAAGGAGAGAGGATGAGAGGAGGTGAAGGAGGTACCGTACAAACTTCAAAACTCTGCCCACGGCACCATTGGGATCTTGATGGATTTAAGTGTTCTAAACATTTTTGACACATAAAACAAGACATGTCCAGATTTCAAAGTGGGATAGTAGATTTTCTTTTGGCCTCACAAGAACAATAAAGCACTGTAAAAACTTTAGGTTCATAAAATGTAAGGCTTTTCTGTTATTTTTCCCAAAAATGCTATCTTCCTTTCTCTCAACGCAACTAACCCGTCGCATAAAATGAATATAAGCCTCAGCCTCCAAGCTGCGAGTTCCCAGAGATCAGCGTGGACTAATGAGAATTAAAGAGTAGCCTTAATCACATGATCATAGAAATCGATTGTATTCGAATTGAACTGTGTGCTTTTGCAAAGCATTTCCACATATCGTCATTTGTTTGTCGTTCACATTAATGACAAGATAGAGGGAGCAGATATGACTCCCACCTTGCAGAGAACGGTGAGACCAGAGAGGCTAAATGTTTGTTTAAATATTTGTTGATCAAATTTGAAACCAGAAGTGTTTTTTTTTTTAATTAACTTTTATGTTAGGCTCAGGGGCACAAGGTTTGTTATATAGGTGAACTCCTGTCATGGGGATTTTTCCACAGATTATTTCATCACCCAGGTATTAAGCCCAGTACCCAATAGTTATCTTTTCTGCTCCTCTGCCTCCTCTCACCCTCCACCCTCAAGCAGATCCTAGCTTCTGCTTTTCCCTTCTTTGTGTTCATGAGTTCTCATCATTTAGCTCCCACTTATAAGTGAGAACATGCAGTATTTGGTTTTCTGTTTCTGCATTAGTTTGCGAATGATAATAGCCTCCAGCTCCATCCATGTTCCCATAAAAAACATGATCTTGTTCTTTTTATGGCTGCATAGTATTCCAAGGTATATATGTGCCACTTTTTCTTATCCCATCTGTCATTGATGGGCATCTGGGTTGATTCCATGTCTTTGCTATTGTGAATAGTGCTATAATAAACATTCAAGTGCATGTGTCTTTATGGTAGGATGATTTATATTCCTCTGAGTATATACTCAGTAATGGGATTGCTGGGTCAAACGGTAGTTCTGCTTTTAGCTCTTTAAGGAATTACCATACTGCTTTCCTCGATGGTTGAACTCATTTACACTCCCACCAACAATGTATACGTGTTCCCTTTTCTCTGCAACCTCACCAGCATCTGTTATTTTTTTACTTTTTAATAATAGACATTCTGACGGGTGTGAGATGATAACTCATTGTGAAAACCCAGAAGCTATTAGTTCTGACAGTTAACATGTATTATTTACTATGTGGCAATCATGTTCTAAGACAGTCTTATTTGATCTGATTTAATCTTCCCAACCACGCTATGAAGTGGCTGCTATTATTATCATTCCCACTTTACGATGAGAAAATTGAGTTTGTTTCTACTCAACCACAACCTCCAGATGAGGAAGGAGATTCTATCGCCCATGGTTCTTGGTTATAAGTGACAGAAACTGAACCTCGCTACTTTAAGCAAAGAGAATATTTATTAAAAAGTATATTGAGTTTGGATGCAAATGGCTTCCAGCTGTCAGAAAAAAGAAAAGGCCTATTGGTTTCATAGCTCATCTTTATTATATTTTTATATTCACTATTGTTTTATCTGAATGTTCTCTTCTTTAATAATGAGTTCAAAGTTGATGAAAGATGATGCACTGCATATATGTCCCAGTTAGGAGTTCATGATTTCTCACTTGGTTTATTTAAATGTGCTAAAGCAACTCCCAAACTGTCACACTTTTTTCAGCTTTTTTAATGAATTTTGCATCTGATTTAAGGAAAAATAAGTATATAGGCTGACTGACAGGAGGGGATAGAGAACCACTCAGGAGGGGATAGAGAAGCACTCTGAGGCTTTGCAACCAGAAGCAAAGCCCAAGTTCATCCCACAGACCCAGGCTGGGGCCACCCCCCAGCCACTGACCCAGGGCATTGGCCTGGCCTGGCACACACCGCCTACAGCCCCACTGTCTTCACCACCGCAGATGCAGTTCCTGCCTCCCATTCAAACCCTGGGCAACCTCAGGACTGGCCAAGCCTAAGTTCCATGCCCTGCCCTGGTACTGAGGGAGGTGGGAAGTGGAGGAGCAGCGTGTCCAGCTTCAATTATGGGAAGCAGGCCTGGACCCACAAGGTGGGGAATTCCCCACACATAGCAGGGGCAGGTCAGATGCTGTGTCCACGTATAGACAGGTGAAAGCCACTCAGGAACGGACTGAGCCGCCCCTGCCTGACCTTTGTGCCACCTCTCCATGGAGACCACGTGGGTTTGCTGGAGGGTTGTGGGGGCAGGGAGGTATCTACCTTTTCCAGACAGTTCCGCACACAGTTTTGGAACATGGTCTAAGGTTTCTAACAATAACCTCAGAGTATTTCCGAGATCGCACTGTGCTCCTCCTGATGCTGAAGACCACTGCTCTCCCGGAAGGTGTCAGGGAGGGATGTGGAGACCCCTGGGCCACCCTTGTGTCATTCCTGAGCCAACATCTGCAAGCTCAGTGCTGTGGAGGGAAGAGAGTGGCAGGAAGGAAAAGAAGGATGAAAATGGAGATGGGAAAACGTAGCCTCCTCTCCCCTCCCCTCCTCCCACCACCCCACAGGGTGGAGCCCAGGGTTCCTGAGCCACTCACTCACCCTGAAGTCTTGTCCAGGATGGTTCCTGAGCCCCTCTTCTGCTTCAGCCAGGTGGTAACTGGAGGGGTCCCTGGCTGCCACACGAGGATGGCCTTTCCTCAGTTACACCTCCCAGTCTTCTTGGCACCCAGGGTGGCAAGTAGAAACAGATTTTGGAGTGGGGGGTGTTTATTTCACCATGACCCAGCTGCCTTCCTCCTTCTTCCTGGATGAAGCCTTCTCTGATCCCTGACCCCTGACCTTATGACTTCCTGACCTCTAGACCCAATAGTCTGGTGCTATTCCCACCCCTCCTCTGTGCCTCCCTGGTACATAATTACTGCATCAAACCCCATTTTATGTGTTTATCACATGCATGACTTGATTCTCCATGAAGGCAGGGATGCTATTTTATTTCAAGGTATAACTCCAGATCTTAACACTATGCCAGAACGTATGCAGTCCCAATATGCAAAATTCATTTTAAGGATTTATTAATTACAAGGCTGCTCATGCTAACTGATTTCTCAGTACTTATCAAACAGCAAGAACTTGAACTCTTTCTGCCCAATATTTACCAATAGCTCAGCTCTAGAAAACAGTATTTATGAAAACTTGTCAGCGTATTTATTTTTGTAGATCAGAACTCATGAACTGGCAGCCCAAGGCTGAACTTGGTCCTCAGGAATATTTAGCTGGGTCTTTGTGGTCTTTGCAAGTGGGAGGGGAATGCCCTTACCAGAGCTGGTACTCACCAGCTCCCCACCGGCCTGCCTCCCTGCTATCACACACAGCAACTGCCTGCCACACCCTGGGGGCATTCAGGTTTATCCCTTCTGCTTCAGATGTGCTAAGGTGTTACTTTCGGAGTAAGTCTAAGACCAGACTGCTGCATGCCTGGGTCTCATTGCTGGGTACAATGTTAACTCCCTTCACTGAGTTGAGCTTAGATGATGTGCCCACAGCCAGTGCCAGGGATGCAAGACAGAATAGTCCTGTGCAAGACACTCCTCCTCGTGTTCTTGTAAGAATGGTTTGATGATGTGGTCCTGGAAGTGAGGAGCCTTTAGAAGTACCCACTGGAGTTACTGGAACCAGGGGTCTTTATGCCTCTCCTAAACCATTGATTGATGAGGAATCTCCTGAAATTCCATAAATCCTGTAAATGTACAGTGCTACTGATTGTGTCTTCCTCTTGAGTGGGTGCTTAGAAAAACATAGAACTACAGTTTAGTCCACCCCTAGAAAATTATCTGAACCTCCTGGATGTATTTTCAGTGAGAACTATTCCTCTGGTTCCATTCTTTTCCACTATTTTCCCTCCTTTTTTTTTTTTTTTTTTTTTACCATGTTTCAACTGCAATGTGTCTTCCTGACTAATCTTTTTAAAAGAATGTATAATAAAAGCAATGATATTAAAAGACTGGTTGACTAACTGATGTCCTGAAAACTATGAAAAGGGCACAGTAGATGAGGAGGTGGGAAAAGAGCAAAATCTAATCAACATCTCGTAAAGAACCCAAGTCTTCCATGGAAGCTAGCATCACAGCAGTGCTTGTCGTACGGCTAATAGCCGTAATTGCTATTAATATTTGTTGCTTTAATATTTATTAAAGGAATAAAAGAACCTCAGAATTAGACATGGCAAGAAGTGTCCCTGCGTGGTCAGGTTGATCTGGCACATGATAGGAAATCAGTAAATGTTTGTTGAATAAATAAATAAATGAGTAAACAAATTGAACAAATGAACAAGCAGCGTGGCGAAGGTCTAAAGATACTGAACCAGAAAGCTTATAGAGCAGGAAGTGGTGTCGTCATCGCTGTGATTAAGGTAAGCCCCTAGGATAAATGGTTGGTAGACAGGAGAAAGCTGCCTGCACCTTCAGTTATGGCCAGCCCAGGACAGGTAGTCATACCCAACGCAGCACCCCTCCAGACATAGTCAGGGTGGTGGCAGCACCGAAACTGCAAAAGCCTTCCTGGGGCCTCCACACCCAAGTCCGATTTCAACACTTCATTTTTCCCCACTCCTTACCCAGTTCAGTTTTCACTCTGTGTAATTGCTTTCTCTGGATTTAGCCAACTTTCTCTGGAATGTTCTAGAAAAGCAATATGAAAGCTATTGCAGCCATGCCACCAGTCCAGAGTTTCCCAAAATCTTCCAATTCCAACTGATACTGATGTTCACGAGGGTCCCCTGAAACGTTTGATAATTGCCAAACCTCTGAACACCCACAGCATACAACGTCCCCGTTAAATGCACAAAGTATATCTGAGATACTTAAACAGCTTCTTAAACCCTTAGTGAAGATTATCACATACTCAAAACTGAGCAAATACCGCCAAGACCTAAGAGAGCAGTGTCTGTTCCGGACGTGGCTAGGTTCGCTCACTGGCTCCTCTGTGCCGGTCTCATGAAAATCAATATTCAAATTTTGTCTCTAAAAATGACCATTCATCATGTTTTAAGGGCTTTCAGGGTGCTTTGCAAATAAATAGTTGAAACCACAAATATATTACATCCTCTAATGCTAAGGGTCTAAAGTCACTCTTACTCCAAAATTAATTTGCACTTTCTCTCTTTCTCTCTCCAGCCTCAGAAGAAAAACTATTAAAGTGCAAAAATCCTGAACAATAGATTTAACAATGCTAGAGAGGCAAACCTCAGAAAGATACTAAAAGAGCATCAGAAAGGAATCAGAATTCCAGCCACAGTTCTATTTCCGCCCCCCCAAATTATCAAAATAACTCAACTCTCACTCAATATCATGTGTTTTCTTCATTAAAGGTACAGTGCGCCTCATCTCATCACCCTCCCTCCCCTCAAATGCATCGGTATTACTCTGCCAGTGAAGTCTGGTCTGAAGGGAAAGTTCAAACTTCAAATATTAAATCTGAGCTTCACAGAGTACTAATGAAGAAATCAGACAGAAAACCTTTGTAATAACAGACTCAGACAAAAATAAAGCCCTGGAATCAGCTGGAATAGCCATGTTTAGTTTATGGAATCATTTATGCTCTTAGAGCTTCAGGGCCTGGCGGCTTTTGCTTTAGGCTCCTCTGTGTGTACAGGCATGGATCATCCAGTTTTTTAAAAGCTGCTGTCAAAAACTGTCTTTAGGACCACAGCTAGAGTCGTCATCAATTTCTCTCCTTCCCCTGTCTACCTCCCAGGCATCAGCAGTCTCATTACCCCCTAATTTGTTCTGCATCTGGTGCCGTAGACCTCTGGCCTTGCAGGCGCCCGCTCTGAAACATGCATGTGAAACAATGTGGGGCTCCCAATTCCAGTGCCTTAAAGGCCAGGGAGGTCAGCTGAAAAGTAGAAACATAAATACATTTTTGGCTGAGTGTAGTAGCTCGCACCTGCAATCCCAGCACTTTGGGAGGTCAAGGCAGGAGAAGAGGTTGAGCTCAGGAGTTCAAGACCAGCCTGAGCAACATAGTGAGACTTCATCTCTACAAAAAAAAAATTTTTTTAATTAGCTGGGCATGGTTGCACATACCTGTAGTCCCAGCTACTCAAGAGGCTGAAGCAGAAGGATCACTTGAGCCCAGAAGATCAAGGCTGTACTTAGCTATGATTGCACCATTACACTATAGCCTGGACAACAAAGCAAGAGCCTATAAAAAAAAAAGAAAGAAAGAAAAGAAAGAAGGAAAGAAAAAGAAACACAGAAAGAAAGAAGAAAGAGAGAAAGAAGAAGGAATTACTAAGAAAAAGAAAGAAAAGAAAAGAAAGAAAAGAAAAGGATTTTAGAAAGTATTTGATTACTATCTTGTTCTGCATACAGTAACCCTGACAAATTAACAAAGTTTATTCAATTATTTGAAACTCTAGCTTAAAGCAGCACCATCCAACAGAAGTAGAATGCAAGCCACATATTTCATTTTAAATATTCTAGTAGCCACATTTTAAAAACTGAAAAGAAACAAGTGAAATAAATCTTTTAAATATTTTTTGTTTAACCCAATATAGCCAACATATTCTCCCTTCAAAATATAATTAATACGGCGTTGGTGATAGAGTGGTAAGCATAGCTGCCTTCCAATATATAATCAATGTGTCTTCCAAATCTGGAGTGTATTTTACACTTACAGTGCATTGGGATGCAAACACAAAATTTGAAACAGACATAGTTAGAGTTCATCAAATTTATAGTTGAAAGAGTAGATTCACATGCCCAAGTTGTTCAGACATAAAAGTTCTCTAACAATTAAATGAAGCATTTCTTTTTAATTTAAAATTTTAATGAATTAAAATTCCAAAAAAGTAAAAATGTAGTTTGGTCACCCTGTCCACATTTCAAGTGTCCAATGGTCACTTGGAGCTACAGGTTACAGCCTTAGGCAGAGCAGGTTAGGACAAGGGCCACCTTTACAGTGTACTCTAAGAGTTGGGCTCTCACATCAGTCCAACCTACGTCGAAATTCTGGCTGGCACATTTACTAGCTGTGTGACTTTGGGCTAGTCACTTAACCTCTGTGTTTCCGGTTTCTGTTCTGGAAAAATAGGGCTAACAACACCTACCTCTTAAAGCTGTTAAATGAAATCCTAGCTGTAAGAGGGCCCTGCTGTAGGTACCTAATAAATATTACCTCCTACTCGCCCATTGAAACCTCCTCACCACCTTTTTCCAAAAACTGATTTTGTAAGTAGATAAGGCAATTCGCATATAACTTGAATTTAAGCTAAAGCATCCTTCCACCAAAGACTTTGGAGATTCTGCCCCGTCTTGTGAGTACCACTAGCGGTAGGCTCCTGGTAGGCCCTCTAGGCCCCTCCGTTCTAGCCAGTGCCCCTAGCATTTTAATTATCTGCTGACACTTCAACTCTCCTACTGGACTGAGAATAACTTTGATGGGTTTTAGCTCTGCAAAACCAACACATACACCGGGCCTGGCACATCCCAGGAGCTATTAAAATATGGTTTTTGAATAAAGGCATGAATCACCCTATAACGCTATGTGTGAAAAAGGGGGGAGGAGGAAAAACTTGTAAAATATGTAAGCCTTATCCTAGCATTATCTAGGGCAGAAATGATGCCGCCTAAATTAGCAGAGACAGCGTTATCCAGGAAGTCTTCCCTGAACATACTGGCCCACAGGGTTCTCAAACTGTGCTGAAGATGGGTGAAGATGGGGGAACAGTCCCCAGCAACTGTGCATAGAATGCTACAAAATTGTTCTCCACCCCTTCCATCAGTGTAGCCTCTCCATCTCTTTCACAGACTGATTCCCGTGCTGGAAAAGACTTTCCTACCTCCTCCCCTAGCAGGCCAACACCTATTCATCCCTTAATATTCAGCTTATTCATTTCATCCTCTGAGAGGCCTCCCCTGGCTCTCTGCCCTTCTGTGCCTCTGCTCCCATTGTGCCACTGTGGGACCTACTACACAGTTCTCTGTTGTACCAAGGGTACTACATTTCAAACAATTTGCTTCATAGCTGTCTTTCCCCCAGGGCTCAGTGTGAGCACCTTGAGACAGGAGTTCTGTGTCCTCAGGCCAGCTCTGTGCCTAGTGCAGGGGCTGTGGGGCCAGTGTCTGCAGAACTGAACTGAATTGAATCAAATTAAAATCGTTCATCCCTTGCGTGTGACATTTTTAATGACTAAAGTTCAGAGAACCGAGTTTTCTAGTTTTCTGTAGGATTTTCTAGAATTTAATTTTTGTAGCATTTCATCTTTCCAGGAACCAGGACCCCAGCATGTGTCTCTAGAGCCCAAGAGTGGGGCAGAGATCAGGCATGAAAGCGTCTGGGGGAAAATGGGGGAAGTTCCACTTCCTGAATACCACCTCCTAGCCCAGTGCCCAGGTGCCACTTACATCCACGTGCCACCAAATCCTCACCATGTTTCCGCCATGGGTGCTGTTATTCTCATTATATAGACAGGGAACCTAAGGTTCAAAGAGGTTAAATAACTTCACAGAGCTTTTGGTGGAGCCGGGGTTCCAAGCCAGCTCTGTTGAAATCCAAATTGAGTGTTCTTTCCACTACATGGTGTTGCTTCCGTATGCTTCCGGAATGCTAGCTTGCAAAATAAGAAAGACACAAAGAAAGGGAGGGTAGATTTTCAAATTCTGCCAACAGCCAACCTTCTCTCCCAAAGTTAAACAGGCCATAGAGGAGCCATAGAGAAGAGGAAGAGAAGCAGCTGCGAATATCTTCATTCATTCCACAGGTGTGTATTTAATACTCAGTATGGTGCACACATCAGATATGTAAGAGGCTGTTGGAAAGATGAAAAGTCCATGAGTGTAAATTCCAACTCTGTCCCATACAACTGTCTAACTGTGGACAATGTACTTAACCTCTTGGAGCCTCCATTTCCCTATCTGTCAAAGAGGGATAATCTACCATGCAAATTAGAGCTAATATATGTAAAGAATTCAACACAGAGCATGGCCAAGAGCAGGCAATCAACCAGTGAAAACTAGTATTATTGCAAAGTCAAGACAAGAGCCTTGCCCTCTGTGAATTTAGTTTATCAGGGGAGAGAAACGAGTAAACAAATAATCTAATGAATACATATTATGCGGCAACTTACCAGGAAATCAGGGAGTGTCCCCACCCCCAAGTGGGCTGCTCCCAACTCACGGGAGGTGTTCTTGGGCCCCCCAGCCTGTTTGAGCATTTTCCCTCTCTTTCTCACTCTCCAACTGGAGATGTCCTAGAAGTGATGCAGAGGTCCTGTCTACATCACTGTCGGAGACTGGACACCGCTGCCCTCAAAGCCAACAGGACGACAGCTCAGCTGGGCAGGCAAGGAAGCCCCAGTCCCTGCACACAAAGGAAATGCATGAGCCCTCA
Source organism: Papio anubis (assembly GCF_008728515.1). NCBI lineage: Eukaryota > Metazoa > Chordata > Mammalia > Primates > Cercopithecidae > Papio > Papio anubis. The sequence goes on from NC_044985.1 coordinate 8,412,435, forward strand.
GCTTGACAAAGGCCCTCCTCTGATGCTGGGATGTGCAGGGCATGTGGCTGACTCCATAACATGCAGGGCAAATGATAATTAAATCAACCCGCATGGTCCAGGCATTCAGGCGTTTGAAATGGGCACTTGTGTGGAATGGGTTCCAAAATGATAACACACAGCTTCTTCTTTCTTTCTTTTTTACCCTGACAACATTGTGACTAATGGCTTTACTTTTAGGGTTGCTGGATCATTGAGTAAATTTTAGGCTCATTAGTGAGAGCGAAAGCGGCTTTCTCATTCTTGATCTGTTTGTCATCAATATATTTTCCTCTCTACTCCTTTCCATGGCTGTCATGATCAGCGTGAGTGCCCTTGACATGGGATTTAATGACATGTGGTCCACAGTCTCCACAGACCCAACAAATAAACAGTGACAACAGCAAGGCACAGATCACTAAGCGTAAAGGAACTGTAATGGACACGTCAGTCAATTTGAACTGACTGGGCAGCTCCTACCTCCTGGCCTCCTCCCTCCCCACGGGGCTTTTCTCCAGGAATCTGTTCCCATAGCACCTGCCGAGGTGGCAGCCGGCCAAAGGATTCTGCTCCCAACCAGAGCTGGTTAAATCTGGAGCTGGTACCTGACACAGCTCCAGCCATTCAGCTGGCTGGCCAGCAACCAAGCACTGTCTGTCCCTGGAATCTGAATTAAGGGTCACAGCTATGTTAATCCGTAATGGGCCATGGAATTGTCATAACATGCCAATTTGGGGCTGGGCTGGTGGCCCCTTGGACTATGTTCTTGGCAGAGTGCAAAGACGAGCATAAGAATTAGGGAGACACCGACAGAAACAGAGATGGGGGTGCTCAACCCCTGAGGGAGAGGTCTGTGGAGGAGCCCACAAAGTACTTTCTTCTGCCTGTACCTGGTGTCATCTGGTCTCCTGAATGAGGCAGGAATGTTTTACCTGGAAGGCCCTGGAAACCTTCCTAGTATAGCCACCTCTCTTACACATGGGCAGACTGAGACCAAAAAGGAAAATGCTTGACCAGGGCTACCAGAAGTATCAAGATGGACTTTACACTGGACTGTCAACTTGGCTAGGCTATGGTGCCCTGTTGTTTGCTCAAGCATAAGCCTGAATGTTGCTGTGGAGGTATTGTGTGATGTAATTAACATTTAAATCAGAAGGCTAAGTAAAGCAAACGACCCTCCTTCGTGTGGGTGAGCCTCATCCAATCAGTTGAAGGCCTGAAGAGCAAAAACTGAAGTTTCCCAAAGAAGAAATTTAACCTCACACCTGCAGTGCATGATAAGCCATCTCAGCAGCCTCATGATACAAAATCAATGTGCAAAAACCACTAGCATTCCTATATACCAACAACAGTCAAGCTGAGAGCCAAATCGCAAACAAACTCCCATCCACAATTGCCACACACACACATACACACACACACAAAATACCTAGGAATACAGCTAACAGGGGAGGTGAAAGAGCTGTACAAGGAGAACTACAAACCACTGCTCAAAGAAATCAGAGATGACACAAACAATTGGAAAAACATTCCATGTTCATGGATAGGAAGAATCAATATCGTGAAAATGGCCATACTGCCCAAAGCAATTTATAGATTCAATGCTATTCCCATTAAACTACCACTGACATTCTTCACAGAACTAGAGAAAACTATTGTAAAATTCATATGGATAACTAAAAAAGAGACCAAATAGCCAAGGCAATCCTCAGCAAAAAGTACAAAGCTGGAGCCATCATGCTACCCAACTTCAAACTATACTACAGGGCTACAGTAACCAAAACAGCATGGTACTGGCACAAAAAGAGACAAAATAGACTAATGGAACAGACCAGAGAACACAGAAGTAAGGCCACACACCTACAACTATCTGACCTTCGACAAAGCTGACAAAAACAAGCCATGGGAAAATGATTCTATTCAATAACTGGTGCTGGGATAACTAACTAACCATATGCAGAAGATTAAAACGGGGCCTCTTCCTTACATGACATACAAAAATTAACTCAAGATGGATTAAAGACTTAAACATAAAACCCAAAACTATAAAAAACCTAGGCAATACCATTCAAGACGTAGGCATGGGCAAAGATTTCATAATGAAGACACAAAAGCAATTGCAACAAAAGCAAAAATTGAGAAATGGGATCTAATTAAAGTAAAGAACTTCTACACAGCAAAAGAAACTATCAACAGAGTAAACAGACAACCTACAGAACAGAAGAAATTTTTTGCAAACTATGCACCCGACAATAGTCTAATATCCAGCATCTATAAAGAATTTAAACAAGTTTGCAAGAAGAAAACCCATTTAAAAGTGGGCAAAGGATATGAACAGACCCTTCTCAAAAGAAGACATACATGCAGCCAACAAGCATATGAAGAAAGTTCAATATCATTTATCACTAGAGAAATGCAAATCAAAACCAATGAGATATCATCTCACACCAGTCAGAATGGCTATGAAAAAGTCAAAAAATAACAGATGCTGATGAGGTTGCACAGAAAAGGGAACACTTATACACTAAATTATTTCAACCATTGTGGAAGACAATGTGGTGATTCCTCAAAGACCTAGAGACCCAGCAATCCTATTACTGGGTATATACCAAAAGGAATATAAATTATTCCGTTATAAAGACACATGCATATGTATGTTCATTGCAACAGTATTCACAATAGCAAAGACATGGTATCAACCTAAATGCCCATCAATGATAAACTTGATAAAGAAAAAGTGGTACATATAAAGCATGGAATACTATGCAGCCATTAAAAAAGCATGAGATCATGTCCTTCCCAGGGACATGGATGGAACTGGAGCCATTATCCTTAGCAAACTAACACAGGAACAGAAAACCAAATAAAGTATGTTCTCACTTATAAGCACATCAAAACGGTCTTTCTGTAGTGTGTACTGAGCACTGAATGGGTCAAGATGCTTTCCCAAGAGGCTGAACTAGTCAGAGGGAGTCTGTTGCCTAGCATAACCTGGAAATGCAAAGATGCTTCCTGTTGCAGCACAGCCGCATCCTGGGCCTAAGGATGCCTCCAGGCTCTCTCCTTGTCTATGGATGGATTGATATGCATCCAACTCTCCTCCTCTTCATCCTGCATGTTGACTTTGTTCTCAAGCAAGTTTTGCCTGTGTGGGTCCGAGGTTGCCACCAGCAACTCCAGGCCCCATCCCCTCTGTTCCAGTCTTTCCAGTAAAAGTCTCAGAATTGAGTTGCACTCAGCCTGCATAGGATCACATGTCCAGCCCTAAACCAGGTTCTGATTCTGACTGGCCTGACGAGGGTCGTGTGCCCCCACAGGAGCAGGTGGAAGAGGAATGAGCATTCCAAAAGGACAAGAGGGTGGTGTATGAGAAAGGAAAAGGCTGCTGACAGGCAGATGCGACAGATGGCCGTGACAAGCCCCTTCCATGCACTCAACTTTCCAGGCCCACATCAGCCAGTCTTCAGAGCAGCCCAGATAAGAAACTAAAGCTTGGGAGTACGTTCCCACAGCAAGCACAAGGTGAGCAGGATTCAAATCCAAGTCTTAGTTTCCGAAATGGATCAAAGTTCCTCAAGGGTGCTGGTGCCTCTGAGCTGTTCCATGGGCTTAGCAGAGTTTGGCTCTCCCAGCACATCTTCTCCCAGAGAGTGAGCAGGATTCTTTAATCTGGCATGCCTCTGCCCAGCCATGGGCTCCAGCCTTCTCTGGAATTCTCCTGTCCAAATTCCCTGGCCACCTTCTGCTCCGGTTCCTGTGTGCGGCGATGCTTCACAGCTGGTTCATCACGTGTTTGCAGTGCTGACCACTGTCTCATGCATGCTTTGTGTGTCAGGCAGCCACACTGCTGCCATCTGACCACTACCTGCACGGCGTGAGGTAGGGCAACACCAGCCTGCCTCCTTCTAGACTTCCAAGCACGCTTCTGAAGAGTGGCCAAAAACTGGCCAGCATTTTTAATATTTTGGGAATGAGTCAGCCAACATTTGAAAAAGCTGCATCTTAGCAGATACGCTAAATTTTCTAAAGCTTGATATCGATTAGGAGTTAAAGTCAGGTCTAGGTCTCAGTATTAATAATTCAATCTCTTTATCACCTGAATTTTGTTGTAAAGCAGTGCTGACCAGTAGAAAAATAATGTGAATTATATATGTGATATTCAGTTTCCTAGGCACCACTTTTAAAAAGTAAAAAGGAGCAGGAAGAAGTAATTTTAATAATATATTTTATTTAACTCAAATGTGATCATTTCAAATATGATCTCAGATGTGATCATTTCAACATGTAGTCAATTTTCTAAATTACTTACGAGATACTTTACATTCTTTTTTTCAAAGTCTTTAAAATCCAGCATATAGTGTACACTTACAGCATATCCCAGCTAAGACCCTCCACATCTCAGAGGCTCAGGAAACACACGAGGTAAGCTGAACAGCTCAGGTCTCAAGGATTAGGTACAGAGGTTGGGGCTAGCAAGTGGCGGCTACTTACGACCCCAAAGTCACAAATTCCTATTCTGTGACTACAAAGAAATCAAGAAATCACTAAGGCGCTCTCTCTCTCCTTCCCTTCATAACCATGGGGCCATGTGGTAATCTCTGGCTCCCTTTGTCATCTTCACTGCAGCCCACTTCGTCTTAGGGTAGATCCCTGGCGCCCGTAAAGCGAGGCAGAGAGCAAAGCCAGAAGGTGTGAGTATGCGTATGTGTGCCCAGTGTGCACATGCCACCTCAAGCCCATTCTAGGCGCTGTTTCCAGCCAGGTCATCTGTAGTGGGCAACTTCACAGGTTGCCACATAGGACCATATCATCTGTTCATCAAAAGCTTCTTCAATAACTGAGAGAGAGAAAAACAACTTTTTAAAGCAATTATCACATATCTGAAATTATCTTGCCATTCCATACTTTCTCATCATCTTAAATCCTTCTGACACCCCAAAGAGGTGCATCTCATGCCCCCTTTCAGTCGGTGGAAACAGACACTCAAAGAATGTCAGTAGGCTGCCGAGCGCCACATAGGTTGGTAATCACAAAGCCAGATTCACACCCAAAATTGCCTGCCTCTCAAAGTATATGTTCCCCTCCCCACACTCCCCCGAAATCAAACCTTAACAACTGTCTTCATCAGCTCAGGCTGCCATACAAAATACCACAATCTGGGTGGCTTAAACAGCAAGAATTTATTTCCTCACAGTTCTGGAGGCTGGAGCCTGAGATCAGTGTGCCAGCATGGTCAAGTTCTGCAGGGCCCTCCTCCACGCTGCAGACAGCCACCTCGTCACCGTGCCCTCACACAGCCAGGAGAGCAAGCAAATTCTCTCTCTCTCTCTCTGCCTCTTCTCTTAAGAACACCAATCCTGATGAGTCAGGGCCCCACCCTCATGACTCACTTAACGTTAATAGAGTCACATTTGGGGTTAGGGCTTCAACGTATAAATTGGGGGGAACACATTCAGTTCATAACAACACCTAGTACCACTACTTCTGCCAAAATGTCAAACTCTGCCCTTACCCCAGATCCCACACCTCTCAACCCAGTACCCCCACCCACCTTCCTGCCCTATCTGCCACATGCTACCATCAGCAGCTCCCACAGCAGAGGCGCGCAGGGGCCACCCAACTGAGGAAGGGACTGATGAGCTGTTAATGTCCAGTTACACTCTTGACCTGTGACCACTGGCTCCCCTTGCCTCTAGGTCCTGAGGGCTCCTTGACTCCCGGCTGCCCCGACTCTGGCCCCTGGCTACAGTCTGACTGTTGGCCTTTGTGTCCCACTCCCATGCCTGGCTCTGAACTTTCTTCCCCACTGGGTCTCAGCTCCCCAGCCCTGCTGCCCACGCCATCTGCCCAGCCGCCCAGTTACCTGTGGTCTCCCTGAGATGACTGTCTGGTGGCCCTTCCCACTGTGTCTCCCACAGAGCATCCACTGCCTCGCCCTGCCACACATGGGCCACAGGTATCCCTGTGAAGTGGCAGCTACACAGCCTCTCCGAGAGGCTGGAGGCCAGGCAGGTTCCCAGGATGGAGGTGGGTGGGTGAGTCTGCACCCAATGTATAAATAGAGCATCCCAAGAGATCTCCCTCCAGCACATCGTCAGAGGCCACTTATGGAAAAGCCACACTGAGCCGAGTGCAATCATTGGAGGTCCCGGCTTTCGCCTCAGGATTACTGCACAGCCGTCACCCACAGGAAAGGGAACAGGTGTGCTGAGGAGCCTGCTTAAAAGAACTGCTTCCCAGACCTTGCCTGAGACAAGCCCACACATATACAGGGAACCAGCATCCCAGGGTCACAAGCTAGAAAAGAAACAGAAAGAAAAAGTGAAGTGAAAGTAATGAAGAGAAGAGAAGTAGAAGAAGACAGAATCAAGAGTGAAAAAATAAATACTCAGCAAGGGCCGGGCGTGGTGACTGGTGTCTGTAATCCCAGCACTGGGAGGCCAAGGCGGGTGGATCACCTGAAGTCAGGAGTTCCAGACTAGCCTGGCCAACATAGTGAAACCCCATCTCTACTAAAAATATAAAAGTTAGCTGGGCATGCCAGCCCATGCCTGTAATCCCAGCTACTCGGGAGGCTGAGGCAGGAGAATTGCTTGAACCAGGAGACTGAGGTTGCAGTGAGCCAAGATCGCACCACTGCACTCCAGCCTGGATGACAGATCGAGGCTCCATCTCAAAAAAAAAAAAAACTACAACAAAAAACTTCAGCAAGGAGTGGTGAGCCCAGCACCAACTCACTGTGTGAGAACCTCTGGTCTCCACAGAGAAGAGAATCAAACTTCTGCATGTCAAGGCCTTTACTTAGGAATCAACCCATTTCCTATACAAAGCATCAGATTTAGGAATCAACCTGCGGTTGGTCAATCAGGCAGATGCCAGTGCTTGAGAGACCAGTAGCAATCAACATTTGCTTACCTCTATGCAGGCAGTCACTGCACCAAGCGCATTGTGGGCACTATTTCTTTTGACCCTCATGAAAACCTAGGATACAGGAATTATGCTGATTTTACATGGGAGAAAATACCTTTTCACCTATTCTTTGCCGTAAGGAAATGTCTTGCCATGATCACCCAGTTTTAAGTGATGGTCAGAACAAAACCTCCATTCTGCCGGACTGCAAAGGCCAGCTGTTGACCATTATGTTTCTTTTTAAGCTAGGATTCAGGGAATGTTATTCCACAGGAAATGCTTAAGGGTGGGGAGAGAGGATTTAAATGCGTAAAAGAAAGTGACTGTGAGCAAACACTGAGAGACGCAGGTGGGTTTGGTGTGTTGCGGGTTGAAATTCTGAACCCTTCTCCCAAGCAATCAAGTCGAAAATCCAAATTGCTGACCCTTTCTTTGTGAAAATGTTCACTCTCTCTAGAAACAGAAGGAACTCATCCTGGAATGCCACTTCAAAAGCACTGTTTCCTTCCACTCAAGAAGGTGTTAAGAACACTTACTGGGGAGAGTATCTCTCTGAGATAACCCACCTAACTGTGGAAATTAAGGTATCCACACTTTGACCATTCCACAGCCATCATTGAGAAATAGAGAAAGGTTTGTTGGCAAAAATCTGGGGGCCAAGGATTTCTTGATACACTTTTACTACCTCCTTGGCTGGGGCTGCAGCACTGCACACCAGGCGTGTCACCTTGTAGGATCTACAAATCCTCTGAGAAATAAATTCAGGGTGGCCACACATCTTGTGAACTTGACTTCACACCAGCAGAAAAAGAGAACTAATAGACCATGCAGCTAGGTGTGGAGCCAGCGAGAACTAGTGATGGAATCCTGGTCCCCAGAGGGTCATAAATCCCCAAGGCCGCTCAGACACAGATGTCCAAATGCACACCTAGACTTGCACTGTCTGACATGATCGTTGCTCACCACGTGTGTCCCTTGAGTGCTCGCAGGTAGCTGGTTGGCATCGAGATGTATTCTAAGTGTAAAATACACCCCAGATTTCTAAGGTGAAGTATGAAAAGTGAAATACCTCATTAATAACTTTCTACTCATTACTTGATGGGTTAAATAAAATATATTATTAGAATTAACTTTATCTGCTTCTTTTTATTTTCTTAATGTAGCTACTAAAGAAAAAAAAATTTTGAAACAGACTGTCACCCAGGCTGGAGTGCAGTGATGCAATCTCAGCTCACTGCAACCTCCACCTCCCAGGCTCAAGGGATCCTCCCACCTCAGCCTCCTGAGTAGCTGTTACTATAGGCGTGTGCCACCATGCCCAGCTGATTTTTGTATTTTTTGTAGAGACGGGGTCTCACCATCTTGTCCAGGCTGGTCACGATCTCCTGGGCTCAAGCAATCAGCCTGCCTTGGTCTGCCAAAGTGCTAGGACTACAGGCAAGGCCACCGCACCTGGCCAGAAAATTTAAAATTATATATGCAGTTCACATTCTGTCTCTACTGGACAGCCCTGCTGTAAACAGTCAGGCCACCGAAGGAATCCTGGGTCTTATTAGGATCTTAGCAAATCCATTTGTGCTTCCCATCTCTTTTCCAAATACCCCTGATTGGTAGAGCAGGCAAAGCCCCCAGTCCTGCCCCATCCCCCTTTCTAACCCTTGTCTTTCCTAACACAGAGGATGCAGAGGTTGGGGACTTCCCTGACACACACTTTAACCAGGCTGACAGCCTAGCAAAGGGCTGGCAACATATTTGAGGCAGAAGCTCAGGGGTCAGACTCCTGTTCGAACCCTGGGTTTATAATTAGTAACGTGTGAATTTGGAAGTTATGTCTGTGTTTCCAAAATTCTTCTATGGTGGGGAAGTGCAAATCAAAGCCACAGTGAGATATCACCTCACCCCTGTTAGAAGAGAAAAGGGAATTCTTACACATCGCTGAGGGGAATGTAAATTAGTACAGCCATTATGGAGAACCCTATGGAGGTGCCTCAAATATTGAAAATAGGGCTGGGTGCGGTGGCTCACACCTGTAATCCCAGCGCTTTGAGAGGCTGAGGCGGGTGGATCACCTGAGGTCAGGAGTTCGAGACCAGCCTGGCAAACATGGTGAAATGCCATCTCTACTAAAAATGCAAAAATTAGAAGGGCATAGTGGCAGGCGCCTATAATCCCAGCTACTCAGGAGGCTGAGGCACAAGAATTGCTCGAACCTGGGAGGCAGAAGGGAAGCTGCAGTGAGCCAGCCTAGGTCGTGCCATTGCACTCCAGCCTGGGTGACAAGAGTGAGATTTCATCTCAAAAAAAAAAAAAAAAATTGAAACTAGAACTACCAGATGATAGAGATATCAGCACTCCCATGTTTATTGTAGCCCTATTCACAGTAGCCAAGATTTAGAAGCAACCTTAGTGCCCATCTATGGAAGAATGTGGTACATATATACAATGGAATATTATTCAGCCATTTCTAAAAAGAATGAAATCTTGTCATTTGAGACAACATGGATGAATCTAGAGGACATGATGTTAAACGAAATAAGCCAGGCACAGAAGGACAATTAAGCCACGATCTCACTCATATGTGGAATCTGTGAAAGTCGATCTCATAGAAATAGAAAGTAGAATAGTTGTTACAAGAGGCTGGGGAGGGGAGGCTGGAGGGAAGGGAGAGGTTGGTCAACCAGTACAAAGTTAAATAGGAGAAAGGAGTTCTGGTGTTCTACCGCACAGTAAGGTGGCTGTAGCTAACAATAATATATTGTGCATATCAAAATAGCTAGAAAAGAGCATTTTTAATGTTCCCACCACAAAGAAATGACAAGCCTTTTGAGGTGATGGATATGCTAAATACCCTGATTTGTTCCTTGTATGACATAGACATGCATCAAAACATGACACTGTACCCTATACATATGTACAAATTATTGTATGTCCATTTAAAACAAAGTAAAAGAGCTTGGCTTTTAGCAAGGCTGCCCTTAACAGGTTCATTTGCAAGGTTCAGGACAAAAGTACAGCTGGGAGCCCTCATGACATAGTCAGGCTTCAACATATGAATCGGGGGGCGGGGGACACAATTTGGTCCACCAGGCCGTGTGTCCAAATATCTAAAAGATATAAATCAAGCTCACAAACTGCTTGATCAAATACATTCTATCCTCCTCTGTTGACAAATACACCTTTCTCTGCAACAAACTTTTCAAAATGTGTAACCTTATGACTTTCATGTTACTAACAGTAGCAAGATGCCAAAGACAACTGAGTGCAGTGATTGTGCCTTCCTGGGTATTCTACTGATTAGTAGGTAATGTTTGGATGACTGACGATAAAAAATAGTTAATTTAATATATTATTACACGTTTCTTCCATGAAAGTTTTTATCCCTTCATTTTATTAAACACACAAATTATGTTAAAAGTTTAATCGTAATTTGTGTTCTGTTGTCAGTAATGATATTAGAGATTAAAAAACAAAATGGGGCTAGGCACGGTGGCTCACGCCTGTAATCCCAGCACTTTGGGAGGCTGAGGCAGGCAGATCACAAGGTCAGGAGATCGAGACCATCCTGACCAATATGGTGAAATTCCCATCTCTACTAAAAATACAAAAAGCAGCTGGGTGTGGTGGTACATGCCTGTAATCCCAGCTACTCGGGAGGCTGAGGCAGGAAAATCACTTGAACCCGGGAGGCGGAGGTTGCGGTGAGCCAATATCACACCATTGCACTCCAGCCTGGACAACAAGAGTGAAACCCCATCTCAACAACAACAACAAAAAAGGAATTGTATACAAAATTTAAACATTCCTTCAAAGGTGTCAATGAAAAATTAAAATTATTTTTCCTAAATTTTACAAAAAGTTTTTTTCAAAAATAATCTAAATCATGTATCAAAGTTAAAGGCAATGTAAAGTCATAATTACTACCAACTTTTAAAATCAAATGTATTTTGTAAAAGCTCTTTTTAAGTTTTTGAAAGCTTAAATCTTTTACATTGGTTATCTAAACATAAAACTACTCATGATTCTGGCATTCACTGTCCATCTAAATGTCAACGTGATGAGCAGGTACCATGTTTTATGGTGTTGTGTCTAGACTTATAGACATACAATTTTGCAAAATGTTCCCCAGCCATCAGCGCAATGTTTGTGACTATGGACCTAACTGGTGTGTACTTCCAACTGGAATGTGAAATGAAATAGGAAAATGAATGTTAGCCCTAGTGGATAATGACACCCTGTTTTGCAAGACTCTGCAGTCTTCACGTGTTCTGAGAGAGAGAATCTGGCAATTTAATTAGTCTTCCTTCAAGGAAAATTTTGACAACTTAATTAGCTTATCTTTCCCTCTACCTAAATGCTTCTGCAACTTGAACCCTCCCTGTCTCCAAGGCATCTCTGAAGTCTGTTCATCTCTGAAGGCTGCGGTGGCACAGCTACAAACCTTGGCAATCTTCCAACACAGTTGTCTTTTATTCTGAGGAAATAGGAAGAGATGTGAAGAAACGTTTCCCTGGAGCTGGAACAGTGTTAGTCACACAGTGGATGTTTAAGGATACAAGTCACTCTGTGTCCCTGCTAAGTTCCAAGAGGCAGAGGTGTTCATGTGTTCCCAAATCTGTGTTGTGTGTTTCTGATTTGCAAGGAATTTACAAGGCCCTCTTGGATGTGGTAAGCATGGAGCATGGGGTAGGGTTACTCTTGCCAGCATCTTAGGGCAGCTTCAGGATACAAAGTCAATCAGAACTGAGTTCACTCACTGAATTCCACCATTCTTTTAGTGTGTAGACTTGCAGGAAACAGTAGTTAAGTTACTAAGTTCTCCAGGATTCTTAGTTTTCTGATCTGTGCAATGAGGACAATGAAACCTTACCTCATTTAACATTGTCTTGAGAATGAAATGAGATAATATTTGTAGAACCTCAAAATATTTTTGAGACATAATTGGTGCTCTATTACTATTGAATAAGTCAGTTACAACAAATGAAGTTAGTAAGCTCTCTAGGCACCTGTTTTCTCATTTACAAAATGGGAGAAGTGATATCCGTGTGTGATATTGTGATATAATAATAATAAATTTTATCTCTGTCCCCCGATCCTGGCACACAGCTCCTAAAACCCTTGAAATTTCCGTAGTAATAAGAGTGCTTTTTGTATGCTAATAAGATGAATGACATCTGGGGGCCCCTAGAAAGCTTCAGGATGGGGACTGATCACCAAAAAGATCAAACCATAAGTGGAGGGTTGGGGCATTCACCCCACTCTCCAGCCTCTTGGGAGGAGACGGGGCTAGAGATTGATCACCAGTGGCCAATGATGTCTTCAATCATGCCTGCATAATGAAGCCTCCATAAAAACGGGAAAGGACGGGGTCAGAGAGCTCTCTGGTTGCTGAACTCACAGAGGTTCCTGGAAGGTGCTGTGCCTGGAGAGGGAACGGAAGCTCTGCGCCCCTTCCCTCTTACCTTGCCCTACACATCTCTTCCATTCAGTTGTTCATCTGTATCCTTTGTAGTATATTTTATGATAAATGAGCAAATGTAAGTAAGTGTTTCCCTGAGTTCTGTGAGCCACTCTAGCAAATTAATCAAACCCAAGGAGTGGGTGTTGAGAACCCTCCATTTACAGTCATTGGGTCAGAAGCATAGATTACAACTCGGGGCTTGTGATTGGCATTTGAAGTGGGGTCAGTCTTGTGGGAATGAGCCCATAACCTGTGGGATATGACGCTGTCTCCAGGTAGATGGTGTCAGAATTAAATTAGAGAATTGGTTAATGGTAGGGAGAAATTCCCACACACATTCTGCTGACCAGAGCTGAGTGCTGTTGTGTGAGGGTAGAAAAAAACACAGTTTGGTTTTACCTTCGGAGTATGTCATTAAGATTATATTAAGAATTAAATAACATAATTGGCACATAAGAAGGGGTCAATATTAACTGGAAGCAGTGTTTATTGTGACGTGGTGATGATGATGAGGATGAGGATGATGAGAATGACGATGACAACTCCAAGCACAATGCCAAGCACATCCCATTTCATCATGAAGCTCTTCAAACGGGCATTAGACAAAACCAAAAGTAAATCTCCACACTCAATTCAGACCACAGTATTGATAAAACAACGATTACTGTTTTTCTCATAATTATTAGTCTGTCATATAGCTAACATTCACTAATAAAGGACAGTAAACACAGAGCAGCAAAAGTCTACATTCTTTTCCATGGGAGCATATATAATCCCATTGAGAAGATGACTCTAATATACAAGAAATAATTTTGTTAATAAGACAGAATATAGCACTATTAAGTCAAATGCTAACTTGTATTGTGCTGGCTTCCTGGAACAAGAATTCCAAAGGAAAAGTGACTGGTGAGGCTGGAGCAGTCAGTGGGTTTGTAATTGAATGACAGAAGAAAACAGATTTTTTTTTGAAGAAGAAGAGGAGGAAGGAGGAGGAGGAGAGGAAGGAGAAGAAGAAGGAGAAGGAGAAGAAGGAGAAGGAGAAGGAGAAGGAGAAGAAGAAGAAGAAGAAGAAGGAGGAGGAGGAGGAGGAGGAGGAGGAGGAGGAGGAGAAGGAGAAGAAGAAGGAGGAGAAGAAGAAGAAGAAAAAGAAGGAGGAGGAGGAGGAGGAGGGGGAGGAGAGGAAGAGGAAGAGGAGGAGGAGAAAGGCCAGGCAAGGTGGCTCACACCTGTAATCCCAACACTTTGGGAGGCCAAGGCGGGTAGATCACCTGAGGTCAGGAGTTGGAAACCAGCCTGGCCCACATGGCGAAACCCTGTCTCTACTAAAAATACAAAAATTAGCCGTGCCTGGTGGGACATGCCTGTAATCCCAGCAACTTGGGAGGCTGAGGCACAAGAATCACTTGAACCCAGGAGGCAGAGGCAGCGGTGAGCCAAGATCACGCCACTGCACTCTAGCCTGGGTGACAGAGTGAGACTCCAGCTCAAAAAAACAAAAAAGAAAAAAAGAAGAAGAAGAAGGGAAAGAGGCAGAAAGGGAAAAAGGAAGGAAGGAAAAGAAACAAGGAGGGAAGGAAAGGAAAAGAGGGAAGAAGGAACCAGAGTTGTATGAATAAAGACAGTAGAGATGTTGGAGTACACGGGTCTATCTGAATAACACAGAAAAAATAAAGTCATATATTAACATCAAGATTTCCCTTCTCACTGGTTCTAGCTACTTGTGTTCCCAGAATTTAAGGCTGAGGCCCCGTCCTTTCACTGTTAAATGATGCTGCTATGAGGAAACAGATGGTCCTCGTGTTGCAGAAGTAATCACTGCCGCAATCTTGGATCCATATGGGAACTTCGGTTAACACAAACTTTGACATACCCTCTTGCAGTTCTTTCTTTTCTGATTATTATCGAGTTTGTTCACTGTCACTCCTGGTGTTAGAAATACTACCGGTTAGCATTCTAGTCATTATTCACCATTAATTCCTCCAGCACTCCATCACCACATCCATTATTAACCATCTGGTCCATCCTTCCACTTCTGTATGTTATTTACATATGGCAGTTACCCAAGTTAATGTGGCCATTTAGACGGCCAGGTTTGCACTCATTTCCAAAACACAGTTACAGGGATAATATTTTGCCAACATTAAATCAAGGCATTTTAACCTCACCTCCTCTTTATCCACATGCAAACACCTATTTCCTGGAATGTGGCGTATTGCTCCAGGGCAGAAGACTGCTAGACCATGACCTCTTCAAGAAGAAAATAGGCGAGAAAGTCGGACATTGTAAAAAATAGAAAGGATTTGCTAAGTGTCGTTAGAATCTATGTGATGCATCAAGGACCAGTGCTGGGAGACCAGAGTCTAAGTCCTTCTCTACAAGGGAGAGATGCAACTGAAAAACGAAAGGAAAGCCCACCCTTCCCAGCCAGGGAATTACGGAAAGAGGAAGCAGAGATGTGCTGATAAGGACTGCGATGTGAGGGACTGTGTCAGATGAAGGGCAGGGACCCCCAAGGCCAGAGGGCCACTCCTAGTCACCTTGAGGGACTCTTGGAAGCTGCCACCTCAAATGCCCATCCAAGAATCTCTCTTCTTCCTTCATCCCAGGATACAGATGCCACCTTGGAGAAGAGAGGGGAGGGGAAGAGAGTGGAGAAAAAAGCACTGCGCTTGGGCCGGACACAGTGGCTCACACCTGTAATCCCAGCACTTTGGAAGGCCAAGATGGCTGGATAACCTAAGGTCAAGAGTTCCAGACCAGCCTGACCCGTATGGTGAAACCCCATCTCTACTAAAGAAACAAAAGTTAGCTGGGAATGGGGGCATGCTCCTGTAGTCCCAGCTACTCGGGAGGCTGACACAGGAGAATTGCTTGAACCCAGGAGCCAGAGGTTGCAGTGAGCCAAGATCGCACCACTGCACTCCAGCCTGGGTGACAGAGCAAAAGACTCCTTCTAAAAAAAAAAAAAAAAGACTGTGCTTGTTTTTCCCTAAAAGATTCAAATGTATTAGCTAACAATTTTTAATCAAGTCAAACTGTTTTAACGTATAAGTCAGAGAAAAACTAGATTATTGACAACATAAAAAAACTATACACATCTGGCTAAGGAAATTTGCAATCTGCAACATACAGTAGTTTTTTGTCAATTCAGATTTTCTTCATTAATTTTGAGTCCACATGAACTCAGGCATGCAAAATCAATGCCTCTATCTAGGGACAAAACAACTTACTGGTTCATCTTACAGAGTAAATGAAATTATAGAAAGAATATTTACCTACTTAAGAGAATAAAACTATTAAACATCCTAGAAGCATAATTTGCCTACAAAGAATGTAATTTCAGCTAAAGAAGCAAGCTATGATGTTCAGGATGGTGTTTGATATGCTAATTATGTAGTCTTCTAATATGAATTTATTATTAATGTCAGCTAACATTTACGGAGCCTTTAATATGGGCTAGTCAATGTGCTAAGCAGTGACAATAGCTCCAACCCTATGAGGGTTGCTGTTATTACGCCCTTTCATAATGAAAAATCAAGGCTGGAGGAAGTGTCTGTTATATTTATTGAGTTCACTATACAAAATGTTTATACTCTATGGAGATGCTACTGGCTGGCCAGTCAAGTTCATGTAATAACAAAGGACGTATAATGGAATTCAACTGTACAAGGGTCCTTTATGTGGGGAATAAAATGACCACAGGAACAATTCGCGGATAAATGATCGGGATGAGTTTCAGACCACTTCTCCCATCACTGGAATGTAACTACCTCTGCTATAGAGATAAATGGGCTCTGACTCACCCACAGGAACACTAGTCTGGTTTTGCCAAAACCCTATCATCGGCCAGGGTTACAGACAATATTGCTTAGGTTTCTTGACTAGTTTTTAAGCTCAGAATGTAGGAAAAGCTCCTCTTTCAGTAAGAAAATCCATCTTTGTTCATTATGAAGCCTTGGTGGAAACCTTCAAAGGCGCCATAGGGCCCTGCTCCCGCACTGCATCTCCCCCTGCCTTAGAAAGCAATCTGCAGGGCCTGGAGCGGGAGGGAGCTTTTGCCTTGTATCACACACTCTTGAGAGTGGACAGGAATTGAGTTTTGATCAGACAAACCTGGCTGGAATCCGTGATTTGCCACACACTATTTGTGTGATCTCTGAGCTTTAGCTGCGTTAGCCATTAAAACACACGTAATAATATCTAACTCATAGGGTTGGCCTGTAATCCCAGCACTTTGTGAGGCTGAGGCGAGTGGATCATGAGGTCAGGAGATCAAGACCATCCTGACTAACACGATGAAACCCCGTCTCTATTAAAAATACAAGAAATTAGCCAGGCGTGGTGGCGGGCGCCCGTAGTCCCAGCTACTAGGGAGGCTGAGGCAGGAGAATGGTGTGAACCCGGGAGGCGGAGCTTGCAGTGAGCAGAGATCGGGCCACTGCACTCCAGCCTGGGCGACAGAGCGAGATTCCCTCTCAAAAAAAAAAAAAAACTAACTCATAGGGTGGTTGTGCTGATTACAGGAACAAAGGTATGTAAAGCCCTTCGCATGGAATCTGGCACCTGGTGAACATTTCAGTGAATAGTTGCTTACCACTATTTTACTGTTAATAAAAAGCACTCCTCAAGTGAAAACACTCGCTGCACCAAAGACTTTCCTAAGTACAAGTCATGTGGAAATAATCCTGATTTAGTCAACTTCTTGACTTTCATTCTAAGAGACTCAAGAGTAAGAGGATCCTTTTAAAAGCCCTTCACCGACAGGTGGTGGATCAATTTGTTCAGGTCTGTTCTAGAGACGGGCCAGTAGAAAATGGATCCTAGTAACTCAAGGAGAAATAAATATTGCATCTCACCTTAGGTAAAGAGACATGACCACACATTTTAAGGAAAATTTGAAAGCATCCCTGAGGAGCCTTCCAACCCAGTTTATTCTCTGTTCAAGAGCTAAGCTAGTTGGAGGGTTTGGCTAACAAGAGGTTGTACTAACTCCACTGTTGGCTTTATAACTTTTTGTTTAAATTTTCTTCAAACTCGTTCTTTGAAATATTATAGTAATTTTAAAACATTACAACAAAATACAATAATTTTTTTTCAAAAAATAACATTTATAATGCCAGGGGTCCAACTGCTGACTTTTTGTTTTTTTGTTTGTTTTTTGTTTGTTTTTTGGTTTTTGTTTCATTTTGTTTTGTTTGAGATGAAGTCTCTGTTGCCCAGGCTGGAGTGCAGTGGCACGATCTCGGCTCACTGCCACCTCCACCTCCCAGGTTCAAGCGATTCTCCTGCCTCAGCCTCCGAGTAGCTGAGACTACAGGTATGCGCCACCACACCCGGCTGTTTTTGTACGTTTAGTAGAGATGGGGTTTTGCCGTATTGGCCAGGCTAGTCTTGAACTCCTGACCTCAGGGGATCCGCCAGCCTCAGCCTCCCAAAGTGCTGGGTTTACAGGTGTGAGCCACCGTGCCTGGCCAATTGCTGACGTTTTGGTGTATGACCTAATCCTAATTCTATTTTCACATTCCTCTGCTTCCCTTTATACTCATACTCTTTGGGGGAAAGTGCAGTACTCACTCTCTCAAATTTCTGAGAGGTTGCTCTTCCTCAAGCTGCTCCTCCAGTCAGGTTTTTACCACTACCTTCCCCCAAAGGGCTCTTGTCGACATCACCCGTGGCCTCCATGTTGCTCAGTCTGAGGGCCAAATCTCAGCCTTCTTCCTAACTACCCTCTTGATGGCATTTGCCTCAGTTTCCCTCTCCTGCCTCCTGGAGGCACTTTCTTCACCCCACTTCCAAGGCATCGGCCTCTCCGGTTTCCTCCTACCTCACTGGTCCTCTCTCCACTTCCTCTGTGGTTTCTGCTCTTCTCCCAGCCTCCCGAAATTGGAGGGCCGAACCCAGGTCTCAGGCCTCGGTCCTCTTTTCTTCTCTCAGGCTCCTCATCCAGACCCATGGCTTGAAATAGGTCTCTATGCTCTCTCCCCAGGTTATGTCTCCAGCCCTGACCTCTCCCCTGAACTCCAGACTTGCCTCTGTAACTCTCTACAAAACACCTCTACTTGGCTCAGTGATGCACTTCTCACATTTGACATCCCGGTCTTTCCCAACTCAATCCTTCCAGGTGCTCAGTCCGAAACCTTGGAATGATCCTGGCTTCATCTTTATCTTTCACCCATTCAATCTGCCCAGAAAAATAATCATCATCATTTCTCAATTCAGAATATATCCAGATAAATCCTACTCAAATCTCCCCTTAACCACTATTACCCCTGACCAAGCCACTACCATTCCTCTCTGTACAATTGCAGGTCACCTCCCCAAGTGTCCTCTACAGATTATGGCTGTCCAGTGGAAATAGAATGCTGCCACATATGTAATTTAAAATTTCCTAGCTTCAAGTTGATTCTGGAGAGCTATAAAAAATTAAAACATTAAAGAAAATTCTAGTAGCCACATTAAAAAGGCGGAAAAACCTAAATTAATTAATTAATTTTAGCAATATTCTTTATTTAATCCAATATACCCAAAATATTACCATTTCAACATGTATTCAGTATAAAAATCAGTAAAATGTTCTACATTTTTTCACACTGTTTCTAATACAAAGTCAGTGTGTATTTCACACTGATGGCACATCTCAGCTCAGACTTTGCCACAACCCAAGTGCTCAATAGCCACAAGTGGCAAGTGGCCACTAAAGTAGACAGTGCAGCTGTAGAATATTCCAAACCGCAGCTTTCAGAATGATCATTTTAGAAGATAAGTAACTATGTCTTTCCTCTACTTAAAACCCTGCAGGGGCTCCCCATGTCCCTCAGAGTAAAAGCCGAATCCCCTGCAATAGCCGATAGGAACCCCCGTGAGTTGTACACCCCTTATCTCTTTGACCTCACTCCTCCCTTCGCCCCACTGCAGCCCTGCCAGGGCTCCTTGCTAGTTCTTGTCTGTGCCAGGGACTCTGCACCCCAGCAGCTCTGCACTGCTGTTCCTTCTGCCTGCAACACTGTTGACAGCCCATAATTCACTCCATCATGCCTTACTCTTGACTCACACACAGCCTTCTCAGTGAGGCTCATCCAGACCTCCCCTTCTAACACTGAAAATCCCCCACCCATCCAAACACACACCCTTAATATGTCCTTTCTTCCTTAGACTTACCTACTTTTTTTAATATATGTTTAACCTTCGAACACACCATAAGTTCAGCTTTCTCCCCACACTGGAAAGTAAGCTCCATGATGCAGTCAGGTCTTTTGCCTTCTGTGTTCACTGATGTGTTCCCAGGGCCTAGACCAGAACTTGGGCTACACACAATAAATACTCAACAAATATTTGATGAGTTGAGTTATATTTTTATTCACTTAATACAGCATGAAGAGCCAGGCATGGTGTCTCACACCTGTAATCCTAGCACTTTGGGAGGCCGAGGCGGGCAGATCACCAGATGTCAGGAGTTCGAGACCAGCCCAGCCAACACGGTGAAACCCCGTCTCTACTAAAAATACAAAAATTAGCTGGACGTGGTGGCGTGTGCCTGTAGTCCCAGCTACTCAGGAGGCTGAGGCAGGATAATTGCTTTAACCCGGGAGGTGGAGGTGGCCGTGGGCCGAAATCCTGCCACTGCACTCCAGCCTAGTCAACAGAATGAGACTCCGTCTCAAAAAGAAGAAAAAAAAAATATGGCATGAGGATTGTTCCCTTGCCATTAAATATTCATCTCTATCATTTAGACAATGGTGTGGTGTATCATTCATGGAGGCAGTGCCTTTCTACTGAACCAACCTAATTGTGAGTGCTAAAGTGTTTCCAGTTATTGTCATCAGGGAGCCGTCATTGGGATAGAGGTACATGTGTGTTGGTAAACCTGATTCTATCTGAATCAAAGGAAATGTAAATGTGTAGGTCTCTGATACATATTAATATATTGCTTTTCAGTCTTAGATTTCCCTTTACAAGCCAAACTTAATGAACCCTCTAGTTGAATAGAATTTCATGTACCTGTGGGATTTTCTCCTTTGAATAAACTCCTAGAAGTGAAATAACTAGATCAAGGCGTGTGCATTTACATGCTGGCTCTGGTCCACGTGGACTGTACTTGTCTTTGTTGTTGGTTGCACGTAGGTAGGTCAGTCGGCTGCGCAGCTTCATCACCTACATAGTTTTATATATATATATACACACACACACACATACATATATATACACACACACACATACATATATACACACACATACATATATATACACATACATATATATACACACACACACATATATATACACACACACACATATATATACACACACACACATAATTGTTCTCCATCCCACCCAAGTTCACCAAACTAGAATCTCTGTAGGTCAGGCCCAGTCATCTGTATTTTTGGAGCTGGCTGGTTAATTTTAAGGTTTGTCTGGTATTTCAAACTACTAACTGAGAAACTGAGTGGCTATGTCTTTGAGAGGGAGCACCACCACCAAATAATATTTTCACTTCCATTAAAAATATAATGGGTGGCCAGGCACAGAGGCTCACGCCTGTAATCCCAGCACTTTGAGAGGCCAAGGCAGGCGAATCACCTGAAGTCCGGAGTTCGACACTAGCCTGGCCAACGTGGTGAAACCCTGTCTCTACAAAAATACAAAAAATTAACCAGGCATGATGGCAGGTGCCTGTAATCCCAGCTACTTGGGAGATTGAGGCAGGAGAATTGTTTGAACCTGGGAGGCAGAGGTTGCAGTGAGCCGAGATTGTGCCATTGCATTCCAGTCTGGGTGAAAGAGGAGACACCATCTAAAAAAATAAAAATAAAAAATAAACATACACACACACACACACACACACATATGCTGGGAGTGGTGGCTCATGCCTGTAATCCCAGCACTTTGGGAGGCCACAGACAGTGGATCACTTTACCCCAGGAGCTGGAACCCAACCTGGGCAAGATGGTGAGACATCATCTCTACTAAAACTTTTTTAGAAACTAGCCTGGCATGGTGGAACATACCTGTAGTCGCAGCTACTTGGGAGGCTGAGGTGGGAGGATTCCTTGAGCCCGGGAGTTCAAGGCTGCTGTGACCTATGATCGCACCTCTGCACTGCAGCCTAGGAGACCAAGTGAGACCCTGTCTCTAAAAAATAAATAAATATCAATAAATAAATAATTAAAATATAATGAAAAGAAAATAAATCAATCTGAGGAAGACAGCACATACTAAAGGTATGTGAGTGGGTGGCGATTTTTCAGTATTTTTTGTTTTTGTGGGTTTGTTGTTTTGTTTTGCTTTTAGTTTTTATTTTGTTTTGTTTTGTTTTGAGACAGGTTCTCATTCTTTCACCCAGGTTAGAGTGTGCAGCCGCAACTTCCTGGCCTCAAGCAATCCTCCCACCTCAGCCTCGCAAATAGCTGGGACCACAGGCACATGCCACCATGCCAGGCTAATTTATATATATACATACATATACATATATGTATACATATACATGTACGTGTATATATATACAATCTGGGTCTCACCATATTGTCCAGAATGAACTCTCCCAGGCTCAAGTGATCCTCCCGCCTCAACCTCCCAAAGTACTGGATTACAGGCGTGAGTGACCATGCCCAGCCCGGATTTTCAGTTTTAAAAAGAGAGGTCTGGGTAGGCCTCCCAGAGAAGGTCACATTTGAGTCAAGAGGAAGGGGTGAAGGAGTGAGTCACGGGCTGTCTGGCAGTGTGTTCCAGGATCAGGTGGGCTCTCATGCTCTGATGGGGATTTCCCCGACCCCTAATTGCATTCCCACACACGTGCAGGTGAAGCTGTTCACACTGCCCAGAGAACAGCCCTTGAGTCAGAGAGGTCAACAGGGGTTCACTAACAGAGTCAGATAGAGTAGGGATGTCAGCTGTCAATCCCCTAATGCCCACCAGGAAAACCCATCAGGCAGAACTACGTGGATCCAACTCAACAAAGCAAGGGTGACACCACCTTGATGGTCTCACTGATGTCTCAAAGGGGAAATCAGGGAAGACTATTTATAAGGTTTTAAGGCCAAGGCTGGTTGATTTTATGGCAAGAATTACAATATGGAGAACTGATTGGGATGGAGCAGAGTTTTGATACAGCAGCTGGAGATTGATAGGCATGGTGAGGCGAGGGTCTCAAAGCCACGTTGATGAGAAAGCTGTTAATCTTGGTTCACAGTCTTATCTTCCGGGAACAGGTATTTCCTGGAGGAAGCAGCTAAGTTATTTCTGTCTGGTCCCCAGATTGTTTGGTATAAAATCAGGTATAAAAACGTAAACAGTTCTTCCCAGAATTGTTTAGCACAAGGACAGGAAAGTGTGTTTGTTCCCTGCATTATTTAACACGGAGAGACTGGTTCAGTTCTCACAGAGAATGCACCCACCCAGACTTCGTGATTGGAGTTTGTAAAGTACAAATTATTAAGTCTTTGTAAATAAAATAGATTTCCTTATCTTTAAGTAGCGTCTACTTTAAAGCCCACAATTGCAAGAGTTAGATGAGCTGGTTAAAACCCCACACAGGCCTTTTCATGTGGCCCACAGGGCCCCTGGGGATGCTGTGCACAGGGCCTAGCACCTGAGAGGAATTCAATATATGGCTTTTAAAATCAAACCTCTTAAACCTTAGCAAGCAGCTCTCCAATGCCAAGGAAGAGGATACTAGAAGGGGCCCTTCTGGAGGAGCAAGGTTTCAAGCCATCTCAGGGACCATAGTCAAAGTCAGGGAACCCACTTGGAGCTAGGTCCTTCCTTACACCTAGGGAGGTGAAATGTTGCCTCAAGGTAGCTTCAGCTACCAGCCAGACTCTGCAGCTTGTGACAAAACATGTGGCCTAGGAGATTCAACAAGAAGGTACCAAGGGCACCTGGGAGACTCCATGCTACACCTTATAGAGCTCTGTTGGGGTCCATGTGTTTCCTAAACAAAGGAATGAACACACAAGACAACACAGGACGAGACGAACATGGCAGCCACCCCGAACAGCACACTCTGCTTTATTTTATACAGTCGGTCGTGGAATGTTGCCAAGTCACCAGTCACATGTTTTTCTGACCTTTTCCTAACTTTCTGGTTTCTCAAGATGTTTACACATTAACCAGTCCCCAGGGTCTGCTGTTTGCAGCTGGCTCCTTTGTCCTCCCTGTTTGCAGGGAAGGAACGCCCTGCTTTGTTTGCAAGAGCAGGACTTATCGGGAATATCTCATTTGTGAGCACATAGTCCTCTTGCTCGTTCTACTTACAGAAGACGACTTTAATCAGACCTCTGCTAGCTCCACTTTTGAGGTGGTTCTTCTAGAATGCATAACAGAAGACAGTTATTTAGAGGCCGGAATTTAACTCCACTGACTGCACAGAGCCCCCACTCTGTCCTCAGTGCTAGGGTAGAGGAGCAGCTGCCGCCCCTCCATGGCACACACAAGACACTGGTTCCCAACACATGGACTCAGTGTGGTCCTCCCTGGGGAGGCAGGGAGGTGGACTCTGAAGAATCTGCTTCTCTGAAAGTTAAAGAAAACAGACATGCATTGGCCTGAAGTGCTGGGACGAGGTCACCAAACATGGGAGGGTTAACCAAAGTCCTGGACTTCTATGATTAAAACACCAACTGCAGGCGCCTCCGTGGACAAGTTACTTAACTCCTCCTTGTGCCAGTTTTCCATCTGCTAAGTAGTTGACAAGCAGGGCTGCTGTGAGGATTCGTTAATCCTTGTAAAATACTGCAAAGGGCACCCAGCACAGAGGGAGTGCTACGTAGGGAGAGCCATTATTATTATTTTTTCACTCTCTGTGAATCTTTACCATTTTCCCATCTACACGTCTGTCTCTATCCAGACCATTCATGCCTTTCAACAGAGATGATTGGAAGAGGGGGGTAAAAAATGTATTCATTTTATGTATAAAATATAGAGAGAGATAGATGGATATATAAATAGATAAATAAATGGGCCAGGCGCGGTGGCTCATGCCTGTAATCCCAGCATTTTGGGAGGCTGAGGCAGGTGGATCATGAGGTCAGGAGTTCAAGACCAACCTGGCCAATATGATGAAACCCCATCTCTACTAAAAATACAAAAATTAGCCAGGCAAGGAGGCACACGCCCATAATCCCAGCTACTCGGGAGGCTGAGGCAGGAGAATCACTTGAACCCTGGAGGCGGAGGTTGCAGTGAGCCAAGATCATGCCACTGCACTCCAGCCTGGGTGACAGAGTGACACTCCATCTCAAAAATAAATAAATAAATGGGTGGAAAATAGATAGATCGATACTAACTACACAGTACAAAAACAGATATCTAGTAAATCTGTGGTATTAAAATTTCATGATGGAGTGAGGGGATTAGGAAAGGAAGTCTAAGTCTCTGCAGGGAGCAACGATGCAAAAAAGTCTGGCCAGCACTGTTCTGGGCTGTGAGACCTGAGAGCCAACCTGCTTAGTCTTGGAATGCCCAGCCCCTAACGCAGTGCCTGCAGAAAGTACAGAACCTATAAATAAACTCATATCCATCTCAGGTAATTCCTTACAAATCCCCATTGTCCCATCAGCTTGCCTTGAGATATATCTGTCTCTGTATTGTAATATTAGGAAAGAAGAAATGCAGAGTGACTCCTTAAGAAGCAATTTATCAGCAACTGGCCTCTGGGAGCTGCAGGGAATGGAAGCCCATATCACCTGCCTGGCCTCCACCCATCTCATCCACAGCAGGGGGAGGCCCATTTGTGCTGGTTCTTAGGAAAACACCTGCCTGGTAAAGGTGGTCTGCAGGTCCAGCACCTCCCTTTCAGCCCTCAGCAGCTCCCCAGGAATTTAGGCCCAGTCCCACTTCAGCAATCCCCAAGTCAAACTACTTAGGGTCCACCACTCTAAGAGTTACTATGCAGATTCTTTTAAAAAAAAAATTGAAAAGCACATGCAGAAGACTGATGCTGGTTTAATAATTCTGCATCTCAATTTAGATAGACAACAATACCTGCATCCTCAAGTAGAATGCAAAAATGGTGGGATTTCAAGCGTCTACTATCCCACTTAATGGGGATTTGTTGGGGCTTTTGGCTGTCAATTCTATACTGTTTTCTTTTTAGGGGGCTTTTTAAATATGAGAAAGATATGTTTCTTAGTGCCTCAAATCACACATGCTGTGAAGTAACTTGAGTTGCCTATGTATAGCGCTGGCCTCGGTAATACTGCTTGGTTAGAAAACTGCTAAAATCAAAGAATGCCCAAAATAGAGCCTGACATGGAGTTTGTCGATTATGCATTAAGCACATAATTTAAATGGAATTTTGGCTATCTGATACACTTACTTTTAATTTTGCAACAGGGGGAAAAACCTGCAAGAACTCCACGTCACGGAACCTAAGTCACTCAGTGGGCACACTCAGGTTCCCACTGTGCTTCCAAAAGGCATCAGGAACAAGGGTTCATTGCCACGCCCCTCCCTAGTCTGTGCTAAATGCCGAGGAGGAGTCCTGCCTGGCGGCCATGGCCATGGAGGCAGTGTTGTCCACCCCAGACTGTCTGTAAGCCACATCCCCAACCCAGCTGCAGCTTAATGGAGACAAGACACTCTGAGACCTACAAAAATGAGGCTGCAGAGAGCAGGCAGGCCAGCAGACCGTGAGCACAGGGAGATTTCTTCCACTGAACCCTGAGACAGGGAGTTAGATGTCCAGGTGTGATTACAGAAAGCAGGATTCTTTATTTACATTTTCTCTTCGTTCATGTCTTTAACGAGCTCCTACTAATGGCACACATGAACTGAAAATGTTTTAACTATGGCTGTCTACATCTTATCAGTCTTATGAGCCAATTACAAGGAACTGCTCATTTGCCAATTGCAGTGAACTCCAGGTTAATTACACTGAACAGGTGTCTCACCAATAATAACGACTGTTGTAATCTCAGACAGACAAACAAGAAGGAAGACATTTGAAGATGATGGAAGGACAACTCTGTGCCCTACTAGTGACAGCTGGTGGCCGTGTGGTTCCCGTCATCTGAAATGCTCCACCGTTTCCCCTGAAAATGTCTTTCCTCACTCAACCTTCCACCTGCTATCCTCCAGACACAGTGCTGGCTAAAAAAGATGGCACTTCATATTCTCATGGTAGGAAGGGAACAGCCACTGTCTGTCCTTCCTCCTATGAGCCAGGCACCAAGCTAGATGTTCCCCCAACACTGTCTCACATAATCCTTACCACAGCACTGTGAGGGGGGATTATTGTCACCAGTTGTAGATAAGAAATGGAGGCTGATGGTCAGGTACAGTGATTCTAAAACTTCAGGGCACATCAGAATCGCCTGGAGGGCTTACTGAAACGTGGATTGTTAGCCCACCCCCAGAGTTTCTAAGTCAACAGGCCTGGGGTCTGAATTGGGACCGGGAATTTGCATTTCCAATTAGTTCCTGGATGAGGCTGATGTTACTGGTCCCGGTTCACATTTTGAGAACCACTGGAATCATGGAATAGGTATGAGCTGAGGTTTGACATAGACTCAGGTTCAAGTATAAACCCTACTGATTACTTCTCATATGATAATTGGCAGGTCACTAAACCTGGCTGAGCCTCGACTATAAAACAGAGATAATGGCATCTACTTTGCAATGTGGCTCAGAGGACTTGCAATAAAAGGTGCATGGAG
Source organism: Papio anubis (assembly GCF_008728515.1). Classification (NCBI taxonomy): domain Eukaryota; kingdom Metazoa; phylum Chordata; class Mammalia; order Primates; family Cercopithecidae; genus Papio; species Papio anubis. Next base: position 8,439,474 of record NC_044985.1, read on the forward strand.
GGCCTAACTGGAACCCAAGTAGCAAGCACTCAATAGGGCATCACTGTTGTTAGGGAGGCCAAGCATCTGGCCCCTGTTGCACTGTGAGTCCAGCATCACAGCCAAATTGGGACTCAACACTTTCTCCACAACTTGGCTCTTTTCCTCCCAAGGCCTTCATTAACTTTCCTATTCCCACATCCCCAGCTCCCGAAGTCCTGGTGCACTTACAGGATGTACCACACAGTGATGCCCATCATCCTCAACAGTCTGAATCAATCAGTATTGCGTCTTACTCCCCTGCCGAGTGTAAGTTCCTTGAGAAGGGAACCGTGTTTTATGCTGCTTCTACATGTCCCCTGCATGAAGACTAATGTACAAACCGCTGAATCATCCTGGGGCAGTGAGGGCTGCCCTCCACATCCCCACCAGTCCCCAGGGAGCTGACTCGCCTTTGTCTCCAGTTACCTCTGAATTTGTGAAAGCAGTTCCATAAACTTTTTGGAAACTTTGCTCATAAAGCCACCATAGTATTAAAACTACAGAGAGCCTAAGTTCCCATCCATTTTAGTCCTTTGTTTCACAATTGAGAACAGCTGGGTTTGTGGCAGATCCAAAGGCTTTAGATATATCAGGCTTGAGGTCACATAGTGATGTGACGTTGGATAAGTTACTTAACCTCTTTAATACTCAGTTTTCTTATCTGTAAAATGAGAACAGAGACCTTACAAGTTTACTGAGCTACCGCTAATATATGCAAAGTGATCTGCACATAATCATCACAAAACAATTGATAGTTATAGTTAGTGCTATTGTTGCTGTTAATAACCATCACTAGAAATCACAGGAGACATAATCCTGTTTTGTTCATGTTATATTGTCTGTAATATGCATTAAAATATCTCAGTATGAACAGCAAGGTGTACACATATATACAAATTACCTTTATACCCAGGAGTTATTGAATAACATTTGAATCATCTAGTCATAAATCCATACTCCAGAGGAAAGTAAGGCCTTGCTTCAGGTGTTTTCATCTGTATTTATACCAGGAGTACATTAGTTAGCATAAGGGGTAAGAGATGGACAAAGTGTTACACTGCCAAATAAGACTCACAAGGATCAGAGGTCTTATCCAGTACCCAGATTTACTAGTACATCCAAGGATGCAAGTAATTGTGAGGCACAGGTAAAGCAAAGAGAAGTCTGGGACACCTGGCATAGCTCCCCAGGCCCGTTCTTGCCACACTAGCATGCACTTTGATGTCTCTAAGAATTGCATGCAGCTGCATCGCTTACACAAAAGGGATCTGCTCTGGTTATAAAACATCTCCATTTTTATACTTAAATATTTACCTAGCCTACATGACACTCTCCAGGTAGTCCTGTGACATAAATCCATAGATCTCAAGTTTTTTTTTTTTTTACTGTTATGGACCAAATGTTTGTGTCCCCCATCAAATTCATATGTTGAAATCCTAAACCTAAATGTTATGGTATTAGGAGATAGGGCTTTGGGAAGGTAATTAGGTCATGAGGGTGGGGCCTTCATGAATGTAATTAGTGCCCTTATAAAAAGAGACATGAGAGCTTGCCTATTCTCTCTGCTCTACTCAGGTAACGATACAAGAAGAAGACAACCTTCTGCAAACCAGAAGGCAGACCCTCACCAGACACAGGACCTGCTGATACCTTGATCTTGAACTTCCCAGCCTCCAGAACTGCGAGGAAAAATGTTTGTTGCTTAATCCACTCAGTCTATGGAAATTTGTTGTAGCAGCCTGAAAGAACTAAGACACTTACCATAAGCAATCCTATAAAGACCAAATACATTCTGCTAAAAATCCTTCCATAAGTAAGGACTCTCCTGTTAGCTACTGTTGGTTAGCATTAGAGTTACCGTCAGTGGTTTTCCAGGAGGCCTGTTATTAACATGTTTACAAGAGACTTAATCAGATTGCCTTCCTTCTTCCTTTCCCAGAGGCATCCCAGAACCCTTGTCCAAAGGAAAGGAATAAATTGCAGGACTGCTGCTAACCATTCTTTTCACAATATTAGAAATCCTCTTCATTGGTTAAATGAGTGGAACTCAAAAAATATGATTGACTAAAAAGATTTACAGGATTTACTGCCTTTGCAAAAATAAAATATAAGAAATAACCAGCCGGGTGTGGTGGCTCACACCTGAAATCCCAGCACTTCGGGAGGCCAAGGTGGGTGGATCGCTTGAGGTCGGGAGTTCAAGGCCAGTCTGGCCAACACGGTGAAACCTGTCTCTACCAAAAATACAAAAATTAGTCGGGCATGGTTACACACATCTGTAATCCCAGTGACTCAGGAGGCTGAAGCAGGAGAATCGCTTGAACCTGGGAGGCAGAGGTCACAGTGACCTGAGATCATGCCACTGCACTCCAGCCTGGGTGACAGAGCAAGACTCCATCTCAAAAAAAAAAGAAAAAGAAAAAGAAAGCGTCTGTCAAACCCAACAGGTTTCCCTGATAGAGGAGTGTTCCAGGTCTACAGTGTATTCTCCCACCATCTTCAACTTAACACAAGGTTTTGCCAGCTGACTTGACAGCTGTCTGATTCTACCACTAGAATAGCAATTCCTCTACCATGGCACCAGGGGGCCTTTCATACAAGGTGCTTGTCAAAGCACATAATAATTGGTTGTGGACTTGACCTAAGTTTGGAGAAAGAGATTGTAGAACTCTTCTTTGCCTGCTTCCAATAAATACGGCTTGGTAATAAATGTAGTGTGTGTGGTAGAACTGGATCTGAGACTTGTTTTCATTATAATTGAGCACCTGATGGCAAAGCGATGGGAAGGGAGCTAGTGTCCTACCTTCCTCAAAACATCAAACTCGTCCAAAGTCCAGGCAATTATGAAAAGGACTAATTAGTGAAGGTCAATTAGCAGAGAATTTACGGACCCTGCTCCTTGTCCTGCACTGCCACTAACCAGCTGTGTTGCCATGGCCCCAGTGTCCCTTCTGGCTTCAGTCTTCTCATCTGGATTGAATCCTATTCATCTGGACTGAACTATTATTGTTACCTGCTCTGACAGCTTCATGTCCTACTGAAGGGCACTGTAGTAAAAATGGGGGTTGCAGAGGAAGACACACAGTAGCAACTTGCTTAAAATACAAAATGAGCAAGAAAAGGGGAAAGATAAATGTGGCCACGGGATTGTGGGAAGGGAGGAGGTCCAGATGGGTTGGGAAAAAGAAGGTGGCCCTTTGACATCCCTCTCTTATCTTTGAGGCAGTTGAAATAAGGGACATGAGGAAACTTGAATAAGTAGAAGGAAAACAGAAATGTTAATATCTAGGGTGATCATATAATTTATTGTCCAAACCACCAGGACTCTTTTGAGAGCACTAGGGAACTTTTTTTTTTTTTTTTTTCTGAGACAGTCACACTCTGTTGCCCGGGCTGGAGTGCAGTGGCGCGACCTTGACTCACTGCAACTTCCACCTTCTGGGTTCAAGCAATTCTCCTTCCTCAGCCTCCCGAGGAGCTGGGATTACAGGCACACACCACCATACCTGGCTAATTTTTTGTATTTTTAGTAGAGATAGGGTTTCACCATGTTGGCCAGGCTGGTCTTGAACCCCTGACCTTAAATGATCCACCCGCCTCAGCCTGCCAACGTGCTAGGATTACAGGCATGAGTCACCATGCCCGGCCAGGAAGATTATTAATAATAGTTTCAGAACAGATATAAACAGGCACTGTCACAGGCATATCAGGATGAATGTCACTTGACTCATTGCTGGCACTAGTCTGTGCATCAATACACAAAATTTAGTCATGCATCTGATGGTACCTGCCATTAGGGCGAATTAATAAAGGCAAATATGATTTCTTTCAAAGCTGGAAACTTATTTTTATGAAAACATTCAGTCAAATATGGAAAGAGCAAAAGGTACTTTACTACTATCATTTTTATACTTTTAATTACTATCTTAGCTGAATTGGTAGTCTTATCTTTTGTCCTTGATAAAGAACTTCTTCAACCCTTGAGGGGAAAAAAAGGAATATTTTCCCTCACTAATGGTATGAATATTTTAAATAGGTAGAGTAGAAAATATCTTTCAAGCTTCAATAAAAAAGGCTACTCAACTAATCAGACTCCCTTTCATATCATGATCATCATTAAAAATTAATCTACTAATTTTATCTTTTCAAATAATATTAGAGAAAATACTACCTTACTTCAGGAAAAAATACATATATTTATAAAAGCGAGACTGAACTGGAGTAGAAATGCTAACTCTAAAGAGACAGAACATAAATGTCCAACAATAATAAATGGTTAAGTAAATTCTAATACATTCGTGTAAGGGAAAATTGTGCACCCATTATAACTGATCATTTAGAATTGTGTTGGCAAATAAAAATACCTATGATATATTTAAGGAACAGGTATGTGAAATCATATCAAATATCTTTAAATCTACAAGTTCGTAATAATACTAAAAACAAAAGAGAGAAAACATTTCATTGTTCACTGGGGTGATGATGAGAAACCTACCCATTATTTCGAAAACTGGTACAGAAAGGAAAAGAATCAAGCATTTATCCTGCCCTTATTCTGTCAGTTATGCCTCTGGGTAACCAAATAGTTGTGGAGGGGAAATTCATGTTTACAGAAGTATTCCAACTGATAAACAAAAATGATATGATGGGATTACAGTATCACCCTTTTACACCTTGTAACGAATTAGTAGATCCAGGTAACAGATCTAAGTAACATAAAAGAGACCAGACATGATGCCTCCTGGAGCATGTACGCGACACCATTTATAAAGTATTAATAGATGTGACTAGCCAAAGAGGAGCCTGAATTTCATCAAGCTTTCAGGTCTAACTAGCAACGCACCGGAACTACACAGGACAGAGGGATGGCATAGAGACACCATGGGGAAGCAATCAGCAAGATCCAGACAGAAACTTGATAGAATAGATGACTGCATTTCTTCAACAAATAAACTATAAGGGGAAAAGACAGAAGAGGAGCCTATGGATTTAAAAGATTGCTAAAGAAGACATGCATGCAGACAAAAGCATATGAGAAAAAAGCTCAGTATCACTGGTCATTAGAGAAATGCAAATCAAAATCGCAATGAGATAACATCTTACACAGGTCAGAATGGCTACTATTAAAAAGTCAAAAAATAATAGATGCTGCCTAGGATGTGGAGAAAAGGGAACACTTACACACTTAGTGGGAGTGTAAATTAGTTCAACCATTGTGGAAGACAGTGTGACGATTCCTCAAAGACCTAGAGACAGAAATACCATTTGACCTAGCAGTCCCATGACTTTGATTTATATACCCAAAGGAATATAAATCATTCTGTTATAAAGATACATGTGTGCATATGTTCATCCCAGCACTATTCACAATAGCAAAGACAAGGAATCAACCTAAATGCCCATCAACAATAGACTGGATAAAGAAAATGTGGTATATATGCACCATGGAATACTATATAGCCATTAAAAGGATCGAGACCATGTTCTTTGCAGGGACGTGGATGGAGCTGGAGGTCATTATCGTTAGCAAACTAACACAGGAACAGAAAACCAAATACCACATAGTCTTACTTATAAGTGGAAGCTAAATGATGAGAACACTTGGACACATCGAGGGGAACACCACACACTGGGACCTACCAGAGAGCAGAGGGTGGGAGGAGGGAGAGGATCAGGAAAAATAAGTAATGGATACTAGGCTTAATACCTGGATGATGAAATAACCTGTACGACAAACCCCCATGACACATGTTTACCTGTGTAACAAACCTGCATCTCCTGCACATCTACCCCCGAAATCAAAATACAAGTTTAAAAAATAAAAATAAAAATGTCCATGTTAACTTCTAAAAAAAAAATGTGGTCCATATACATCATGGAATAGTATGCAGTCTTTATAAAAAAGAATGAGATCATGTCTTTTGCAGGAACACAGATGGAACTAGAAGCTATTATCCTTAGCAAACTAACACAGGAACAGAAAACCAAATACCACATGTTCTCACTTATACATAGGAGCTAAATGAAGAGAAGTCATCAACACAAAGAAGAGAACAAGAGACACTACTTGGGGGCCTACTTGAGGGTGGAGGTTTAGAGGACGGAGAAGAGCAGAAAAAAATAACTATTAAGTACTCGGCTTACTACCTGGGTAATGAAATAACTTTTACAACGAACACCCATGACACAAGTTTACCTATATAATAAACCTTCACATGTACCCCCAAACCTAAAGTAGGAGTTTCAAAAAAAGATTTAAGAGACGTATCAACCAAAGGAAACTATTGTAAGTATGCCTTGATCCAGATTCAAATAAACTGGAAAGAAAACAATTACAAGACAATTAGAGAAATGTAAACAGAGATTGAATATTTAAGGATATTAAGACTGTGCTAATTGTTAAGCTGTGAAAAGGGTATTGTCATTTTTTAAGAGTTTTTGTCTTTTATAGAGACATGCTGAGATATTTACTGATAAAATGAGAGCATGGCTAGGATTCGCTTCAGAATAATCTAGGTTGTGGGTAAACTGCAGCTCAGATGAAATAAGAGGCGCCACAAATGGAGATTCAATATGGATTTCAGTCCATTTTAGTGTACGTTTGAACTGTTTCACGATAAAAAAGATTTTTTACAGTGAGGGTAGGGAAACAGGATATTTAGTATAATCCCATTATGGAAAAGAGTACGACAGACACCTACAGACATAAGAGTGAGCTCAGGAAGAGAATCAGGCTAGGCTCGGTGGCTCACGCCTGTAATCCCAGCACTTTGGGAGGCTGAGGTGGGTGGATCACTTGAGGTCAGCAGTTCGAGACCAGCCTGGCCAACTGGTGAAACCCCATCTCTACAAAAGTACAAAAATTAGCCAGGCGTCGTGACACATGCCTGTAATCCCAACTACTCGGGAGGCTGAGGCAGGAGAATCACTTGAACCTGGGAGGCAGAGGTTGCAATGAGCCAAGATTGTGCCACCGCACTCCAGCCTGGGTGACGGAGGGAGATTCCATATCAAAAAACAAGAAAAAAAAGAAAATCAAAGGGAACACATTAAAGAGTCTAGGAGCTATCCCTGTGTGGCAGGACCATGGTTAATTTCTCTACTTTTATATCTTTCTCATTGTTTACACTTTTTTAATGAGCATATTTTTTTTTAATCGTTTTTTCAAAAAGCCACTTATGCTTTTTTCAAAAGAGCCTTTGAGTAAATAAGAGATCTGCTGCCTTCAGGGTCTCTTGTGGGTGGCAATTCTGGAGTTATGCTGATGGATAAAAGCTTATTGCTCTGCTAATCTTTCTTGTTATTGGAGTTTGGAGCTATTAAGGCACATTGCCCTATGGAGTAATATAACATCTGAAATCATGTCAAACAAACGTTCGCATGGTGAAAACGCCATGTTTCACAGGCGTGCCAGAAAGGGTATAATTGGACCCATTAAATATGAAACATGTGAATTCCAAAGGTTACTGAATAAATAATGTTATTTAACAAAGTGAAATTAGAGTGTGAACAGGCTAAAATTAGAGTTCATTTCCCTTCTGAAAATTCCATCTCGTACTTCAGAGAGTGAGCTGATGGGGCCTTCCCTCCACCAGCTCCTACCTGGATTTGACAGCGTCTCCCAGAATGAAGCACTGGCTTCGCTCTTCTCTCTGCACATGTGCACCAGGAAGCTCCTTCGGGCTTGCATCACGTACAGTTCTCGAGTGCCTAATGGGCAGAAGGCCTGTGTTAGGCGCTGCGGTGGAGGACTGGGGGACTAAAAGGACAGGGGTGAAAAAAAAATGACTTTTGTTTCTTAGAAGGAGTCTCACTCTGTCACCAGGCTGGAGTGCAGTGGCACAATTTCGGCTCACTGCAACCTCTGCCTCCTGGGTTCAAGTGATTTTCCTGTCTCAGCTTCCCAAGTAGTTGGGACTACAGGCATGTGCCACCACACCCAGCTAATTTTTTTAGTAGAGACTGGGTTCACCATGTTGGCCAGGCTGGTCTCCATCTCTTGACCTTGTGATCTGCCTGCCTTGACTTCCCAAAGTGCTGGGATTACAGGCGTGAGCCCCTGAGCCCGGCCCAAAAAAAATGACGTTTTAAACAAAGGCCTTGCTTCAGAAGATTGTGATCCAATTGGGATGTCTCTCTCTCTCTCTCACACACACACACACACACTCACGCACACACACATAAATTGATACTAAAATACCAATTGCAGAATTGTAGGCATTTCCTGCTCTTATGCACTAAATTATGTCCCCACTCCCACCCCCAAATGTGACAATATTTGAAGATAGGGTCTTTAAGGAGGTAATTAAGGCTAAATGAGGTTGTGAAGATAAGGCACTGATCCAATAGAATGTGTGTCTTCATAAGAAAAGGAAGAACTACTAGGAGTGCATGTGCACAGAAGAAAGGCCTTGTGAGAAGGCAGCCTTCTGCAGGACAGGATGGGAGGCCTCACCTGGAACCAACCCCGCGGGCTCCTCGATCTTGGACTTCCAGCCTCCAGAACCGTGATAGAAGAAGTGTCTGTTGTTTAAGCCCCCGAGTCTGCTGTATTCTGTTATGCAGCCTGAGCAGGCTGATACACCTGCAGCTCACACTTCTCCATGTCACAAGTACTTCCCATTCTTCACTGCCACATGCAGCTTCTTCACTCTTCAAGACTGGCCACTCCATCTAGGGGACAACAGAAACCATGGAAACTCTCTGCTTATCCTCAATCACTTCTTGGGATCCCCTTTCAAACACACTGCAGTCGGGAATGCCCAAACCCAGGAACACAGCTAGCCCATGTAGAGCCTTTGTGTGAATTAGAAAAAAGGCCCTCCTTTGGTCAATATGGCCCTGGGGACACACAGCAGTGAGCAGACAGTGTCTTAACGGTCATTAGAAGATGGCACTCCTTCCTCCACACAGACTCAGCCCGATGCCACGGTGCACAGGTGGGCAAGCACAGTCCCACCATGCCACTTGGCCTGATGTCCTAGTGCAGCAGTCCCCAGACTTTTTGGCACAAGGGACTGGCTGAACGAAAGATAATTTTTCCATGGACTGGGGGGGGGGGGGGGGGGTGGGGGATGGCTTGGGGTTGATTTAAACACATTACAGCATGACATTTATCATTAGACTCTCATAAGGAGTGAGCAACCTAGACCCCTGACATGCACAGTTCACAATAGGGTTTGTGCTCCTATGAGAATCTAATGTCACCACTGATCCGACAGGAGGGAGAACTCAGGTGGCAATGCTCGCTTGCCCACCACTCACCTCCTGCTGTGTGGCCCGGGTCCTAACAGGCCACAGACAGATACTGGTCCATGACCCGAGGACTGAGGACCCCTGTCCTTGTGCCCAAACACATGCAGAGCTCCGAACAAGCCCCTGACCACCTGTCCCAAGGCTGGCTCCTCACCTCAGTCCAGGGCTGCACAGATGGCAGAGAATGGCAGTAGCAGTAGAGTCAAGGACAGCTCCTGTGTTCCTGAACTTCCCCCTCATTCCCCCAACACCAGCTCCAAAGCTGCTCCCCCCCAGCAGGTGCAAGCCCTGTTCCACATCCCCCACTCCAGAACCTCAGCCTGGCCTATGCCTGGGGACTCCTCTGACCCACAGATGCTGCCCTTCTTCCCTGCCTTTGTCATTCCACCCCAGACTGAAGGGAATCCCCCAGGAGGCTGCTGGGGCGGTTGGGAGGAGGAGTGGGCCCACAGCTCAAGGATCCCCAGGGGGACTTCACCCCAACGCCTCTCTGCCCGTGCGAAGCTGTGAAAGCTCTTCCAGGAAGGGCCACCTGGTGGCAACTCCCATTTGAAAGGACGTCCCATGTAAGCCCAAATTGAAGAATTTAACCCAATACTAAATTTTTAAAAGAATGAAAATGCAACAACTCTGTCATGGGGAAAATGTGAATTCAGAGAATAAAGAGTAATGATTGGGTTCCTCTTAGTTTCTTCTAATTCTGCTCATGAGCAGCTCGTAGCTGATCTCTCCTCCAACACCACCGCTGAAGATAACACCTGAGGATGGCATCTTCCCCTTAGATGTGGCCCTGTGCTGGGCTTCTCCACGGGCAGCACGTTCCACCGAAAGCATGGTGTGACTGGAAAGATGACTTTATAAAAACCTCCTGGCTAAGAATTTCTCTCTCATCTCCCCATCACAAGGCTACCATTATGGCTTTATTTCTTTGGCCCAATTCTGGGCTCTTTTAGAATGTCACCATTTCAGGAGCAATGACATTAGGAGTTCTTGCTACCACCAGGTGTAGGACAGCAGTTATGAGGCCAGGCTCTCAAGCCAGGTTTGGAGATTCAAATCCTGGCTCTGCCATGTAACTGGTTCTGCGACCTTGGGAAGGTCACCTATCTTCTTCTTGAGTCCAATTCCTCAGCTGAGAAATGAGGACAATCATCATCCTCTTTCCTCCCTGGCTTGTTGGAAGTGTTAGATGGGGTGATGTGGAAGTTGGTCAGCACAGTGACCAATATGTAGTAAGCAATCAGTAAATGTTAGCTATCATTAATCTTGGATGTTCAAATGTAAATTAGTCTATCAGCTGTGTTCTTAAAGGGTGACAGACATTTAGACATGGTTGGCTTTAAACTGACCAAAGAGTCAGCAATTCCAGCCTCTCCCAGTTGTCACCCATCTTTTCACAAATGTCACCCACTCTCCTGCTGATGTCACCCTCCCTCACCCCAAGGTCAGCCACCTCACCACAATTTCACCATTCCCCTCTCATTCTTAGAGTGCCTGAGTCCTACACAGAAGGTGAAGCAGCTTCTCCTGGTCTCAAGCTTAGGACCTGCCCTTGGCTTTAACTGGAAACTGATATGTAAGTTGTTGAAAAAAACTAGTCCAGGATACTTGGCTGAAGACAAGGTAAATATAGCTGACATCCTACTCCTCCCGTGGCTGTACATTTGATTTAACCAAAAAAGCACGGGTTGAGGATTTAATGAAAGCCCATTCCCAGGTTGGAAAGAAGCAGAGTAAAAAGAGAGAGGTTATTGAAATTTTCACTGCCAGGCAGGAGATGCATGTCTGGCCCCAGTGAGTGAGTCAGGGAACCCATCAGCATTGGAAAATGAATGAGACGGCCATCAATCTCACTCTACTCTCACTCCCAACTAAAACAGAGCTGGGCCACACCACTCCTCAAGCTGTTTGCCAGCTGAGCGCCACCGCTCTGCTCCTAGACTTACGGAGCCAATAAGGGCACAGCAGGGCTGGAATTTGGTTGGAAATCTCCAAAAGGCATCTATTCTGTCCCCTCTCTGATACGATCAGCTTTGCGACTCGAAGCTGAATCTCCCTAACACATAGGTGAATGGGTGTCCTCTGCAAATTATCTGAAGATAGCAGGAATTCCCCTCCCCCACCAAACTATTCCCCCCACCATTGTAAAGCCATGGCGTTGAGTTATCTTCAGGCAGACTACCTTCTTTTTCCTCTTTTTAAATATAAATATTCTGGAAGTGATCATGAAATAAAATGTCATCAAATATTAGTGGCAGAGGGTGAACTGGTTTCTCCAGTTTCTTACTCCATGGGGATGAGTCAAAAGCTTGTTGTTGGGGAAAAGGTTTGGTATTACATGGTATGATAGAGATGATCACAGCCCAGAAAGGACCGTGCTCCCACTCCACAGTCAGGTTGCTGCTGGGGAGCCCACCAGGGACTGCACTTCCCAGATTTCCCTGCATTTGGAATCAAACATTTTGCAGCGGAATGTGGGTGACAGTGGTGGGTGTTCCAGGCTGACCTGGTAAAGCATTAACGCCCTTTCCCTGGGTGACTCCAGGTAAATCTTTCACAGCACAAGATGGCAACTCCATGAGATGAAGCAGCTTGGGTCCCTGAGTCACCCCTTGGAAGATAACTGCCTGCATGGGATGAACTGTGCCAATTCCGAGATTTGGGGTGGTTTGTACAGCAGTTAGCACCACTCGGCTGACAGGAGAGGCGTGGGCAGAGCTCAGGCCGGTGGTGGTGCTGTCACAGACATGGCTGTGGGAAGTAGGGGCATGAATGAGAATAACGGGCACTTTATGGGGAAGGAGGGAGGACAGAAAAGCACGCAAACTACTCCCACTACAGCCAAGCGTTCCCAGACTGCAGCCACCCTGATTAAGTCATGTTAGGTCATTTTGTGTCCAGAATTGGTGGGTTCTTGGTCTCACTGACTTCGAGAATGAAGCCACGGACTCTCGCAGTGAGTGTTACAGTTCTTAAACATGGGGTGTCCGGAGTTTGTTCCTTCAGACGTGTCTGGAGCTTCTTCCTTCTGGTGGGTTCGTGGTCTGGCCGTCAGGAGTGAAGCTGCAGACCTTTGTGGTGAGTGTTGCAGTTCTTAAAGGCAGCAAGTCTGGAGTTGTTCGTTCTTCCCGGTGGGTTCGTGGTCTCGCTGCTTCAGACCTTGGCAGTGAGTGTTACAGCTCATAAAGGCAGCGTGTACCCAAAGAGTGAGCAGCAGCAACATTTATCGCAAAAAGCGAAAGAACAGGCCTTCCACAGTCTGGAAGGGGACTCCATCGCGTTGCTACTGCTCGCTGGGGCAGCCTGCTTTTATTGCTTATCTGGCCCCACCCACATCCTGCTGATTTGTCCATTTTACAGAGAGCTGATTGGTCCATTTTACAGAGAGCTGATTGGTCCATTTTACAGAGTGCTGATTGGTACGTTTACAATCCTTGAGCTACACACAGAGTCACAGAGTGCTAGTCCTTGGTGTTTCTGCCCGGTTGAGGAGGAACTGGTGGAAAAAACTTGAGAGTGAGGAAGAGAAGCTAGCTGACTGGAAGAAGATGGCCTGTCTGCTCTGCCGGCACCAGTTCCCAAACAAAGATGCCCTAGTTAGGCACCAGCAACTCTCAGACCTTCACAAGCAAAACATGGGTATCTACCGACAATCCAGGCTGAGCGAGCAGGAGTTGGAAGCCTTGGAGCTAAGGGAGAGAGAGATGAAATACCGAGACCGAGCTGCAGAAAGACGGGAGAAGTACGGCATTCCAGAACCTCCAGAGCCCAAGCGCAAGAAGCAGTTTGATGCTGGCACTGTGAATTAAGCAACCCACCAAAAGCAACCCACCAAAGATGGCATTGACCACAGTAACATTGGCAACAAGATGCTGCAGGCCATGGGCTGGCCGGAAGGCTCTGGCTTGGGACAAAAGTGCCAAGGCATTACGGCTCCCATTGGGTACTACTATAATTCCTTAACCCAGCAGTACTTTTACTGGGATGGGGAGAAAGAGACCTACGTGCCAGCTGCAGAGTCTAGCTCCCACCAGCAGACGGGCCTGCCTCCTGCAAAAGAGGGGAAAGAGAAGAAGGAGAAACCCAAGAGTTAAACAGCCCAGCAGATCGCCAAAGACATGGAACGCTGGGCTAAGAGTTTGAATAAGCAGAAAGAAAACTTTAAAAATGGCTTTCAGCCTGTCAGTTCCTTGAGGGAAGAAGAAAGGAGAGAATCTGCTGCAGCAGACGCTGGTTTTGCTGTCTTTGAGAAGAAGGGAGCCTTAGCTGAAAGGCAGCAGCTCATCCCAGAATTGGTGCGAAACGGAGATGAGGAGAATCCCCTCAAAAGGGGTCTGGTTGCTGCTTACAGTGGTGACAGTGACAATGAGGAGGTGCTGAGAGTGAGGGCTGCTAGCACATTGTCACCTCTCAGTTTGACAAGCAGAAGAAAAAAGAATCCATTACTCCAAATACAAGTTGTTTTGAGAGAAGAAACTTTTTTCTGTATTTGGTTGGGAGTAATGAGGTGTTTTAAATTTTTGCTTTGGTTTTGATCTGGCTTTCACTAGGCCTGAAAAGTCATTCCAAATAAGGTATTGCTTATCCCTAAGCTTCCCTGCACACGCAGACATTTAACTCCTTAAAAACACTATCCTAAATCCACGTGCATACTACTGCACTCATTTCTGTAGTTTCTGAACCTCCACACTTAGATTTGGATCAGGTGGTAAAGTGAGGTCATTGATAAATATCTTACCTTAAGTCTCCTGCCCCTAGATCATGCTATGGGACAGTCACTGACTGCCAGGCTGGGGTCTAGGAACTAAGTCAGTAAGTGTCTGTTGAATACCTAAATGAAACACTATTCAATATCTTTCCTCTTCTTAATCAGTCAATCTATTTTCCTCATAGCTTCTATGCCAGTACAATTCCCCCAGCCCCCATTCTCTACAAATGCTGGGCAAGGGGATGGGGGACAGGGCATAAAAATAGAAACCATTTCAAACAAAATTCTCCCACATCTTAGTTTGGGTTAAGGGTTAGCCCAGGTATGAGCCAGCCCATGCATTCCACCAAAAAGTTCTGCCACAGGCTATCTCAGGATAATGTCTCCAGGTGAATGAACTTGTTTCTTTCTCCATTTAAGAAAGTCTCCATTGCTAATTCTCCAATACTCTAAGTGACATTTACACAGACACACACACACACACACACACACACACACACACACGGGTTGAACAGTATTGAATACCCTAACAATCAGTGTTCTGGGAGGCAAGCAACTCTAGCTAACTTAAGCAGAAAAGAAATTGATTTGCAGTGCGTTGGCTGGCTCACAGATTCAATTGAAATTATCTGGGAATCAGGTTCAGGAAAGAGAAAAAAGCTAAGGAAAATAAGGTATTGAGAAGATCACACTGTGAGAACAGTCTTCTTAGCACCACAGCCATGGTCTGAATGTTTGTGTCCCCCTAAAATTCTTATGCTAAAACCTAATCCCCAAAGTGATGACATGAGGAGATGGGGCCTTTGCAGGGTGATTACAGGCCCTTGTGAATGGGATTAATGCCCCTTATGAAAGAGCCTGGAGAGCTGCCTTGTGTCTTCTGCCACATGAGAACACGGTTAGAAAGCACCATCTATGAACAAGGAAAAGAGCCCGCACCAGACACCAAATCTGTTGGTACCTTGATCTTGGACTTCCCAGCCTCCAGAACCATGAGAAATAAATTTCTGTTGTTTATAAGCTACCTGGCCTCTGGGATTTTGTTATAGCAGTCACAGCAGACTAAAACACATACCATCAGTGACACCATTGTCACTAGACTGCTGTCTCTATCTCAGCCATAGAAAGGAATCTCTACATGTCCTGTGCAACTCTGTCACTTGCATTTCAAAGTCCTAGGCAGAAACATCCGATTGACTTAGGCTAGGTCACAAGCCTGCACCCTAGCTTCCAAGAAGCCAGGGTAGGTGATAACCATCCTCCTTCATTTTTTGAAGTGGGTTATTTGGAAACTAGTCAGCCAAAAATAATGGACTGCCTTTTGCAGTCCATCTCTTCAGCTCCCCAGCATTTTCTCACACTAGTCTTCCCATATTGGGAACTTTCTAAAAGTGTTTCTAACATAAGACAACTATCCATTAACATGCTGAAAGTGCTCCCAACTCTCCTCAAGGTGAGGCACCCATATTACATCAGCTATCCCAGATTTCTAGACCATGTCCATTCCACTTATATATTTTAATGAATTTCTTTTCATTGTACCACTCTATCTTGATATTCTGTATCCTAGGTAACAAATCATGAAACAACCACCATCAACACTACAGACAACAATCAAAGGAAATTCATTAAAGTATATGAACGTATACATTAAAAGACATGAAAGAATAGAGTAGCCATCCATGCTTCTGAAAACACGGTGGTTATGTCTCCCAATCTGCATCGCTCAATATATGTTCTCTTGCATAGTCTCTGGCACCTACCATGCAGCTATTGACCTGAAGAATGCCTTTTCCTCTATTTCAATAAACAGAAAATCAAAACAAACTTTTTAAACCCAAAGCAGTTTGCTTCATCTGATAAGGACAACAACACACTTTTACTGTCTTTCTTTGGGAATATTTTATAGTGTCAGTTTTGTGCCATACTTACACCACAGGAGTATCTCCCATATCACCATCATCCTACAGGATGCTAAACTCACCCACAATACTAATGACACCAGGCTTATGGAATATGGAAATCAGAAGGTTGCAGCCATACTAGATGATTCTGTAACACACAAAGGGTCAGAGATAAACACCATGAAAATACTTGGGTGTGTCATCTCAATACAGTTTCCAGGGTCCAGTGGTCTACAATACCGATTTCCACCCCCATGAGTCTGGAATATGCCAGTTTTGAAGTTTTAGTATTGAAGGGAGGGATGATCTACCAGAAGATACAACAGTTGTTCCACTGAATTGTAGCAGAGGCTGCTACCTGAACCTTTCTTGTTTCACATGCCTCAAACAGGAAAAATTGGAAGCTAGAATGTTAGCTGGTATGATTGATATTCTTAAGAGGAATCAATGCTGCTCTACCCAATGAGGGCAAGAAGGTGTATGGGATAAACTACAGTGGCCATTAGAGGGTTTCCTGGTATTTACATGTGTGTGAGGCAGGATAATAGACCAATGCGTCCTAATTCCCAGAACTCGTAAATATGTTAGGTTACACGGCAAAGGAGAATTAAGGTTGCTAATTAGATGACCTTAAAATAGGGAAATAATGCTAGATTATCCTGCGAGACACAATTATAGTTATACTATTAAGTTTAAAATAATTTGGTCTTTGTTTTAAGTCATATTTACATTCTACACCAGTCAAACTTGATAGAAATCAAGATTTTTATGGTGGCACTAATCTTTGAAATTCCCCTGGAATGTAGTATTGCTTTGGATTATCATTTAGTAGTGAAGAGCCCCACACTAAAGAGAATCAAGATAGTTACCAAATTATGGCTAGCGAGTAGTTAGAGCAGTAATCAGAATGTTCTGACTCACATGGATCTTTGGGGGCTGGTTAATTTTAGAGACTCTAGAATTGAAATAGGTACACAACCCACTAATATTCTACTTGATCTATAAAATAAACAAAAATATCCCCTATAGATCTAGTGATCAAGTCATGGTCCTTCTGTTACAGCAGTCAGAGCAGGGAAAAGCTATCCAAATAAGGTATTGCTTATCCCTAAGCTTCCCTGCACACGTGGACACGTAACTCTTTTTAAAAGGACTTTATTTTACCCTTTCTCCCATAATATCCTTGACTACATGGATCAGAAAGACAACATGGGGATTCTAGCAACTGCTGAGTATATATATGTGTGTGTGTATATATATACACATATATATGTGTATATGTGCGTGTGTGTGTGTGTGTGTATTTTAACTTTAAACTCACAAAAGGAAGAAATAATCTCAGGATGTAGTTTATTATAAAGCAGGCTCAGGCTGAAATCCACAACCTGACTCCTGTAAGCTCTCAGTAAAACCACTAGACTAGCATGACATTCTGTCCCTGGAGAAATTAGACCTATTTCAGAACTAGTGTTCAGTAATCCCCAAAAGGACTTGTTTTTTTCCTGTCCCTGGTACCTGGTTACTTTAGGTGTGTATTTGTGATGACACTGTAGGATCCTTCCTCAAGGGAACCTGTCTTTCCTTTGATCCAAAGAGCTCTGGGTCCGGCAGCTGACTTAGGTTTAGGTATTAGGGAAGGACCATGACTTGATCACTAGATCTATAGGGGATATTTGTTTTGTTTATTTTACAGATCAAGTAGAATGTTAGTGGGCTGCCTACCTATTTCAATTCTAGAGTCTCTAAAATTAACCAGCCCCCAAAGATCCATGTGAGTCAGAACATTCTGATTACTGCACTAACTACACCCTAGCCATAATTTGGTAACCACCTTGATTCTCTTCAGTGTGGCTCTTCAGCCTCTATTATTCCAGAATTGTCTTACCCGGATTGAAACGAGGGAGGCCCTTCCAACTACAATGTGTTCCTACCAGCATGCAGAGCAATCCCAGTTCCATACTTCTCAAAGGTGCTGATCCTTCCTCTCGTTACAGATGTCTCTCTTAATGCCTTAAAGAAGAGTGAGGCGGGCAGATCACTTGAGATCAGGAATTTGAGATCAGCCTGGCCAACATAGTGAAACCCCGTCTCTACTAAAAATACAAAAATTAGCCGGGCATGGAGGCACGTGCCCATAATCCCAGCTACTCGGGAAGCTGAGGCAGGAGAATCACTTGAACCCGGAAGGTGGAGATTGCAGTAAGCCGAGATTGTGCCACTGCACTCCAACCTGGGTGACACAGCAAGAACTATATCTCCAAAATAAAAAAAAAAAAAACAAGAAAGAAAGAAAAGCAATGTCTAGGCCCTCTTGAGGGGCACATTCTGAACCACTCTTAGACCTTGGTAACCAGGTTTATTGTGCTAGGCTCTATACTGCAGGGGGGACTGCTGTGATTCTCCTCTTACTGTGCCCCTTTACACAGGGTGAAGTATCTCATAAGGTTACAATAGTCAACTGTCAGTCATGGCTGCCATTTCAACTGAAAGGTCAACTGGAGTGACAGAGAGGGTGGATCTGCTCCCAAGCTCACACACACGGTTGTTGGCAGGTCTTGATCCCTCACCACATGGGCACAGAGGGTGGCTCACAAGACGCCAGCTTGAATCTCTCAACCAAGGGTTCTCAGAGAGGGAGAGAGACCCCCCAAGAAAGAAGTCACTGTGTTTTTATAGCCTAATCTCAGAGGTGACATGATGTCTGCTGTACTCTATTCATTAGAAGGACTTCACTAAGTCCAGCCTACACCCAAGGAGAAGGGATTACACAAGACTGTGAATACCAGAAGGTTGGCATTGGTGCAACCTTAGGGACTACCTAACACAGCTTCCTTAGTAGGACTCAGGAATACTCCCAAGTAGGAAGGGCCTTGTGTAGGCAACAAAACAGCAAATGCCCACTACAAGTACTCAGGTAAATTAAGTACCCAAAGATTAAAGGAACCAGAATAGACTCTGAAAAAAGCACAGGACACAGGACAAATTTAGAAGTTCTCCCATTTTCAGTTCATTTTTGCCTAGTTCCTAAGGCATATGTGCAAGCCCAGCGATTTGTCTGTGCAGAACAATGTCCACATGGTGTGATTCAACAGACACAAAGAAAGTTTGTCTCCTGGGACCCAGGGAAGCCTCGCCCCCAAATCCCATACTGTCACTCTCTTTTTCTCACATTTTGTACATTCCAAAATGAGATTTTTTTTTTTTAAGCATAAAGCTTCTTGACATAAGGCAAACACCTCTGAGGCTTTTAATATGGGAAAGTTTTATCAATCATTATACCTTGGTACGAATTTGGTGGCTTGGGTATTTTCTAGAACATTCTTTGATTGTGAAAGGAGGGTATAGGAAAGAAGAAATACCAGGAGAGTCCCTAGAGATGATCTTGAGGTGGTGATTCTGTCCAACAGAAGCAAAGGGGCATTGAGCAGAGGTGGATATAAAGCCATCCTTTGTTTTCTTCATCATTTAGCACACAATTTTCAGTCAGCAACAAACAATGGCATTATATTGATGCACAGTCCTTGTTTTTCTTTTTTTTCTTTTTTTTTTTTTAATTATACTTTCAGTTCTAGGGTACATGTGTATACATGTGCCATGTTGGTGTGCTGCACCCACTAACTCGTCATTTACATTAGCTATATCTCCTAATGCTATCCGTCCCCACCCCCACAATAGGCCCCGGTATCTGATGTTCCCCTTCCTGTGTCCAAGTGATCTCATTGCTTAATTCCCACCTATGAGTGAGAACATGCGGTGTTTGGTTTTCTGTTCTTGTGATAGTTTGCTGAGAATGATGGTTTCCAGCTGTGTCCATGTCCCTACAAAGGACACGAACTCATCCTTTTTTATGGCTGCATAGTATTCCATGGTGTATATGTGCCACATTTTCTTAATCTAGTCCATCACTGATGGACATTTGGGTTGATTCCAAGTCTTTGCTATTGTGAATAGTGCCACAATAAACATACATGTGCATGTGTCTTTATAGCAGCATGATTTATAATCCTTTGGGTATATACCCAGTAATGGGATTGCTGGGTCAAATGGTATTTCTAGTTCTAGATCCTTGAGGGATCGCCACAGTCCTTGTTTTATCTGACACTTCATTCTATGACACCCGAGTGAGGGAGACATCATGTCCGCTATTTAATAGAGGAGGTTAAGTGACTTGCCCAATGTCACAGCTACTTTGCTATTTTGCAGCAGAGTCAGAATTACTACCAAAGGAAGTGGATTCCAACATCAGTGTTCTTTCTACTACATCTTCCAGCCCAAGAAAGCAGGATAATGGCAAGGTGGAGGGCAGGGGGGTGACGGCAGGTCTCCAGAGTGATCTTTAGAAAAATACACTCTTGACAAGGAGAGTTGTCACTCCTCGTGACTCTGACAACACAAATAAAACACCCCTACTTGAATGGATGGCAAACAGTTTTGCAGGCATTAGGGGTTTTTAATCCAATCTTGAGCACTCAGATTTTGATTAGACAGGACATTTGGGGAAAGAGTAGTTTATGTTGAGTGGGAAGCCGTATTGTTCTGTGCTTAAAGTATGCACGCTCTGGGAGGGAGCTTTAGAATATTACGGCTCTGAAAGAAACACTTTCATCCTGGCAGTGGTATTTTCAAGCCTAAAACGACTTCATCATTTTCAGTGGCCCATCCAGACACAGCCAAGGACAAGGCTGATACCCAGGCTGATGCAAGTCTTGGATGGCCCTTTAAGTCCTTGTTTTTGTCTTCTACTTCAAACTTGAGAGTAAGGGACCTTAGGTTGACTTGTTGCTCAAGAACCAGGGTGAACAAACGTTTTCTGTGAAGGGCCTGCTAGTAAATATTTTAGGCTTTGTGGGCCAGACATCTCTGTCACAACTATTCAGCTCTGCCACTCTAGGGCAGAAGCAGTGACAGGCCATAGGTAAACAAATAGGTGTGGCCAGAGCTGGCTGTGAACTTGCAGGACCCGGAGAGTTGAGTGCTCCTTAATTTGTTAAACCCTGGGCACCTTGCTTGTCTCACCTTAATCACAGGCCTGAGCAGGACTGTATCACAATAAAATCTTGCTTACAAAAGCAGTAGGCATCCTAAGAGCCAAAAAGCAGAAGCAATCCAAGTGTCTATCAACTGAGGAGTGGGTGAACAAAATGTGGTCTATCCATACAATGGGATATTATTTGGTCATAAGAAGGAATGAGATACTGACACATGCTACAGCATGGAGAAAACCTAGAAAGTGGTATGCTAAAAACAAGAAGTCAGTTATAAAAAAAAACCCAGTATTATATGATTCCACTCATTCAAATGGAACATCCAGAACAGGGAGGTCTATAAAGACAGACAGCACATCTGTAGTTACGTGGTGAGGAGGGGCAGAATGAGAAGACATTAAGGGGTAGGGATGGTAGCTAAAGGGCTTCGACGTGATGACAATGTTCTAAAATTGACTGTGGCGATGGTTGCACATGTCTGTGAACACACTGAAAACGACTGAATTGTTCACCTCAAATGGGTAAATTTCATGGTGTGTGATTTGCATATCAATAAACTGTTTAGGGAAAAAGGAACACAAGTGGTCCACAGGCTGGATTTGGCCCATTCTCCAGAGTTCTCCAGAGTTTGCTGACCCAGCTGTAGTGTAATTTTTTTTTAACGTATCTTCTTTCATATTCACGGTAAACCTGTGAGGCAGATATTATCTGGGCTCTAAATGATCGCAGAACTTGCCCAGGGTCACTCAGCTAGCAAGGGGAGGGCCGGAGTGCCTTCTGAGCGCTTCCGTGCTACTGAGCACATCACTCAGACTAGAAGTCTCCATTTTTATCTCCTCCAGAGTGTGTGGCCCGGAGCTCTGTGCCTGGAGAAGATACCTTCAACTGTTGATTTGACTCGTACTTAGAGAAGAAAAACAGTGTAATGGGTAAAAGCATAGACTCTGGAGTGAGACTGCCTGGATTCAAATTCCAGCTCACTGCCACTGCATGATCCTGAGCAAATCAGCTTTTCCTCTCTGTCTCAGTTTTCTCATCTGTAAAATGGGGATAACAAGAGCTCCCACCTCATAGGATTCTTGTGAGAAGTTAATGAATTCTATATGAGGACAGTGACACCGATTTGCTATTACTATTATTTATAAGTTACGCTTTTCACGGGTGTTGATGGTCCTGCAAGCAGTGCTATCTGTTCTAATGATGGACATCGCAGGCATCAACAACAGGTCAGCAGGGAAAATCGGGGGGACAGGGGAGATGTTTGGCCCTAATCAAATCACACCCTAAGCATGTCTTGCTGTTCAACCAAACTTCACGACATCCCCAGGCCTCTGACTCTCCCGAGTGCATGGGATGTTTGGGATAACTAATGGATGGAGGAGTTTGACTTTGGCTGCCTGGACCTGCCGTGATGGGAGGGGGCAGGGGGCGCACCCCAGGCCTCAGACACTCAGCACCATCCGGAAGCGCCTCACATTCCATTTAGCTTATAATAGCAGATATGAAAATTTTATCAGGTTTTCTGCCTTACTCTTGTGAAATATTAAACATCAATAAATTATTAAGCCAATGTAAAATACTACAAATGTTCCTAGACTTCAAAAGGCACTTCAGAAGCACGTTGGTTACAGGGCTATTTTGGGCAAAGCAAACCTGCCCCAATAAGGAGGCATCTTTTTTCTTCTCCCATTATCTGTGTTCCTTCATAGGGAAATGTCTATTCTGGGATTCACGCTCCACAAATAAGCCCCTAAGAAGCAGGAGTCCTGCACAGGTAGCCACTTGACGTGTTCTAGGAGGAGTGTGGGCAGGATCAGGAATCTGCATCCGGGAGGAGGGAACAGAACTGCAGGCCTGGGGCGCAAACTTTGAAAAAAATGACACTGTGTTAGGTGTTCCCACACTGACCCTTCTCTCCATCGTGGAAGCGGGAGTGCATCTTGGGCGTGGGTTGTGGCCAGAAAGGTTTCTGAAGCCCAGCACTGCAGCTGCTTCTCTGGTCCTCCCATGGCCCAGCCTCCTGCACCTGCATCTGGTTCAGGACAGAGGGACAGCTCCAAGAGAAACCGAAATGAGACGCTCCACTGGTGCGCAAGCCACTCCACTCAGGTCTCCATTACAGGGCGGCCCAGAAAGGGAAGAGGGGGCTTTCCTGCTTTGTTGCAAGTTGCCACACAGCTAAGCATGCAGAGGCAAGTCAGCCACGATGGGAACATGACACAGGACAGCGTGGGGTGACAGCGAGGCCGGGACAGCAGCAGCAGACACGACAGCATTCAGCATGCAGCAGGGAGCCATGGGGCAAAAAGACGCAGTGCCTACAGCGCCTGGCAGAGCCCCCAGGATGCAGCTGCTCCCTCGAGACTCCATCAAGGCTGTGCCTTTCCCCACGCCTGCCCAGGAAGGCTGATCCCAGCCAGACTGTCCTTTACCTCTCCACCCCACCCTCACCTCTGCCTCTCTCTGTTTCGACACTGTCTCTGTGTATGGGGGTGTGTGTGTGTGTTTATCCATTTATATAATTTATTTCATAAATCAATTTAGCATCTTACCCAAGGAAGAAAGGTGTAACCATTAGGAATAACTTTGCCTACCCGTAACAGACACCTGACCAGCTGTGGCTTAGCACACCAGGACCGTTCCCATTTACCTCACACAGCCTGGTGGTAGCAGATGCAAGGTTGATCCCGGGTCGCTGAGGATCCAGGCTCCCCACTCTTGCAGCACTGTCTGCATTCTTTAGTGCACTTGCTCTTTCTCCTTCATGCTACTCCTCTAGGTGTCACATCCCCCAGGGAAGCATCAAGCAAAGAAAACCTGACTATAGGGACTTAGAAAAGCTGGGCCTGTTTTCCTCATCACAGGAAGTCCAGAGGTAAGCAGACGCCCATGGGATTTCAACCACTCAGCAGCGCTGGCGCCTCCTGGGCCTCCACACCACAATCTTTGGTGAATGGGCCTCTGGCATCACTTGCCAGTTCTTGGTGACAAGATGGCTGCCACAGCCCCAGACATCACACCTGCCTTCAAGGTAGGAGAGGGAAAATGGGCAAAGCCAGCTCCAGCTGCGTATGTCTCCTTTCATCAGAAAAGCAAAAGGTACATTTGCTGGTGAGACTCTTATCTCTCTCTCTGCAGCCTAAGCCTCTGCCTTGTGAGCCAAATCCACACATCCAGCTGCCTCCTGGGCATCTCTCAGAACACCATACATACGTGAAAAGACCAGGAGACCTGGGTTTAAGACTGAGTCATGCCACTGGCTGAGACCTAGGAAAAGACACTTCATCCCTCGGAATCTAGGTTTCTAACTATAGGAACAGCGCTCCCTGAAGACCCCCCATAGAGTTACTGTGAGGATGAAATCAGACAATGCAGGTAAAGGTGCTTTGAAATTGCAAAGCATGGCAACATTTCCTCGTGTGTCCCAAGAATAACAGAAACAAAAAATGCGCACTGCCAGGCGCGGTGGCTCATGCCTGTAATCCCAGCACTTTGGGAGGCCGAGGCGGGCAGATCACGTGAGGTCAGGAGTTTGAGACCAGCCCAGCCAACATGGCGAAACCCCGTCTCTACTAAATATACAACAATTAGCCAGGCATGGTGGCAAGTGCCTGTAATCCCAGCTACTCACAAGGCTGAGGCATGAGAATCACTTGAACTCGGGAGGCGGAGGCTGCAGTGAGCCGAGGTCACACCATTGCACTCCAGCCTGGACAACAAGAGTGACTTCGTCTCAAAAAAAAAAAAAAAAAAAAAAAATTGAAAATAGAACTACCATATGAACATCAGAACTCCCATGTTTACTGTAGTACTATTCACAGTAGCCAAGATTTAGAAGCAACTTACATGCCCATCTATGGAAGAAAAGTGGTACATATATACAACAGAATACTATTCAGTGGAGACTGGCTGGAGGGAGAGCTGTCTGAAGACGGCTCTGGAAAGCCTTGGAGGCAAGCAGCTGTCAGCTCCTCTGAGCCTCGGGATGTTGGAGGGCAGTGGCGGGGTGGGGGGAGGGTGCAGCTACAATCTGCTCCATGCAGCTCAGCAAGGCTTCTGGGCACAGGGACGGACCCCTGGGCAGGCCCCACTCGGTATTCAGATGACAGAAGAATACCAGCTCCCGGGAAAACTAAAAGGTATTCATTCTTTTTAAATGTTGCAGCCATATTTAGGAAATCCCGGTTGCAGTGATGCAAGCCTGGTCTCATTAGACAGAACTTCTCTGCACCAACCTATTCTGGGCCCGAGCACAGCATGCCATGTGCGGTGTTGCCACCTCGCTCAACCTGAGTATATTTTGAAGGTTGGCTTGGTTTGATTTCTCCGCCAAATGTATCTCAGGATTGATATTCCACCAAAAACCATTTGGAAATCTCAGCACCCTTCGACATGATCATGACGGCATTCTCTCACCAGTCCCAGCTTTAAAAACCTGCTGGGTTCAACTAAGAGTCATGTGGCCGGGCTCCAGCCTGGGAGGAGTCCCCAGTCTTCCCACGTTCCCATCTTTGTTTAGGCACTGCCGTCCGCACCATCTCTTGTCTCTTGCCTCAAGCCCTGAATTCACTCAACAAAAAGCCCACCTCATCCCCCAAACCTGCTGCCCCCCTGCCAACCTCTCACCAAAACAATTGTCACGACCTCTGACATGGTATTACTGCCACCAGTCTCCCCTCTTGCCTTGCCCCAGCCACCTGCAGGTCCCCATAAGGGAGGCACCCATGACCTGGTGAAAACTGTGGCAGCAGCATCTGAAGGGAGGCAGGAGGCAGAGCCTTGTGCAGCTGGGTATACCAGAGTACACCAGGGAGGAGCCCAGCATGCCCTTGTTGACCCCAGGTCCCCCTCCTTCCCCTGTCCACCACAGACTGACCCAGCCCATATGCCCTGCCTCAGGGATGCTGGGAGTCTATGTGATGCCTCTGCACCAAATCAAAAGGTTCCCCTTCTCAGACACTTCATTTCTATTCATTTTTAAACTCTCACCATTTTCTGATTTTTATTACAATAAGACACTTTCATTTCTTTCCCAGAATGGTCATACTAGACCAATGCAACCTATGGTTTCTATGATATAAACAATGCTCTCTTAAATGTATGCTTGGGCAGTGCACAGCCTGCACAACTGTACAAAGAGGCCCTGCCCAGCCTTCTGCCTACTGCTAGAGTCACCCAGAAGCCTGTCCCCTTCCCTCCGATTCTAGTCATTGACAAGGCAACCACACACACACACACACACAAAGAAATATGAGCAGACTGCCTGCCTGAGTCCAGAACCACCTGTCACTTGGATATTTTCCTTGCCAAGCTGAACCAGCCTCAGAGCATCCAAGGATGCCTTGGGAAGGCAACCTTGCTTCCCCAGAGAGTAGACGCTAATGGATACCTAATTCAATGGCTCTCACATTATAAAGTGGTGGCTAATAAAAAGCATTTATAGAACATTCAGTGGAGAACTTTACATCCGCACTCCACCCATAAAAGCTTGATTGTCTCCAGAGGTTACACATTCACGTGGGTCAGAGAGGCTGGCCAGAGCCTGCTCCAAACTCATACCCTGAGCATCCAACCACAGTCAAGTATCGTTCCACTCACAGTGGCCTGAGTAATTTCTCCCTCTCACTGCCCTCGGGTTTGAGCTGTGTGCTGTGCCCTGGCTGCCCTCAAGCCCGGGCCCTGTGTTCTGCAGTTTGTCTCCAGCTGGTGTGCAGAGGCCACACCTTCCTGCTCAAGGTCAGGGTCGTCTATGCTGCCTTTGCTTGGACCAGCCCTGTGCTAAGCATCCAGCATGGCTTAGCTCATGAACCAGCTTGATCTTGTGTGGTGAGTCCTGTTAACATCCCCATTTTCTGGAAGAGAAAACTGAGATTCAACAGAGGTGAAGCAACCTGCTCAAAATCCCACAGAGTCTGGCCCCTACGCACTGCAATCGATCTAAGGCAATCACGTAGGTTAGCTGGTGTGACTTGCGTCTAACGTTTTAGGTGATTTGCCCCAGGCTCTGTCTCCTCCAAGATGGTCCCAGCTCCACCATCCTGCTGGGTCCCGCAAAGAGAAGTGAGGATCCCAGAGCCCACCTGACCATTTTTCTAAGAATCTGACTGACGCATTCCAGCTGGAGAGCTGTGTTTAATTATCCATTCTGGGACCAGCTAGAGGCAGAGATGACCTTCGGCCGCATGCCCTCCAGACAGCCCTGGCAGCCTTGGACCACCCAAGGAATGAGTGGGGTGCCACACACCCGCATGACAGGCTGCAGAACCCACCCGCAGTGGGTGGGCCCACTATCCACCTCCACCACCCGTCTTCCTTCCTGCCCTGGACATTCAAGGTGAAAGCCAGCCATCTTGTGCAGCTCCCAGAAATGGGCCAGCATCAAGTGGGAGGGAGGAAGGCGACAGGGTGAAAGGATGAAATTAGGAAACTGAGTCTCAAAGGGTTGTGTTTATCTGCCCAAAGTCTCAGAATTCCTTAGAAGCCTGGTTGTGACTAAAAGTCCTGCAGACTACTCCCCAGCCCATCCCTTCCTCAGCACCTCCAATTCCTGTGGGAGCCCCAAGTCCCCTGCAGAATAAAACCTCGTGCCCCATGCCCTTCTACGCACAGCAGCCTAGCACTAAAGCAAACTGCTTGGAGCTGCCATGCACCAGCTGTGACTTTCCCTCCTGCTCTTCTATACCAAGGACCCTGCCTACTTTGCTTCTGTGCTCTCACATTTCTTCCTCCGGAAAGCCTTCCCCAAACCCTGAGGTCGCAAAAACTATCCCCTACTCTGTGCTCCTGGTACCAAGTGCATACTCTGCCCGGTCTAGCACATACTCTAGCACATTCCTAAATATCTGCTCTGCTCTGGCTCCCTCAGCGGGTCAGGTTCCGGGAGGGCAGGGGCTAGGGTGTTCAGTATCGCGTGTTCCTGGCGCCCGGCATACCAGCTGGCACCCAGACACTGAGTGAAAACAGCAACACCCTTTGGACTTGGGTGTGGAAAGCCTCAGCACACCTGGCCGGGAAGATGGCTGAAAGGGACAGAAGGAAGGGTGGAGGCACCAGCAGCTGCCCCCCTTCCCGTCCCTCTGTTTCTCCTAACCCCATTCACCACCTTCCTTCAACCTTCCCCCACCCCACAGAGCTGTTTCTAAGGGACACCTCTCGGATGAGTTCCAGCTCTGTTCCCAGGGCAGTGCTCCATCCACAGGAGCCGCAGCATCGGTAGGGGCTGCTTTTGCACAGCTAAGCCCCCGTGGGGGGCCCTGCGCACTGTCCCCAGGAGGGCCCCTGGGCCAAGAGGAAGGGGCTGGCTGGGGTTGTGATGGCTCCACAACGCGGTTATGCCCGGGGCTCAGGGTCAGGCCAGGAGGCCCGGACAAGAGAGGAAGCAGTGACCCCGTTCACCTACCGGAGGGAGAAGGCAGCCTTGGGCCACTTCAGGAACCAAGCCAGGAGGATGGGGAAGTTCCAGTCAGACTGTTCGCTCATCAGGAGAAAGAAAGTTCTAGAAATAGAAGGTTCTCACTGGGAGGAACACTCCTCTAGAGACATCAGTTCTGTGAGAGGAGGGACTGCAGTGTCGGTCTAGACTCTATCCTCCGCGGTTAGAACAGTGAGCAGCGCACGGTGAATACTCGTGACATGTGTGCCCGGGTGGATGGTGGAACCGAGACGATGAGCTGGTGTGGAAGGACTCCGGCGGGACCCGTGTGGATGCTAAGGCAGGAGTGGCTGAGGCAGTGCCTTCCAGGCAGCGTCTCCAGTTCAGGCCGCCAGGACCCCTCACCCGCCCGGGGAGGCCGGGAAAACACCCCAGGAGCGGCCCCTTCTCCTCTGCTTCCGCCAGGTCTGGGCTGTCTAACCCAGTGCCTGTCCGAGAAGCGCCTCCCAGTGTCTGATGCTGCTTCATTCCAGATCACATCCGGCTGAGCTAATCGGGTCTCAAGGCTTGATTTTGAGATCATTCTGAGTCTATTTTGTGGCAATGCACAGTGTAGCTCCAACGGGTTTCTTGGGCAAGCCTGATGGTGCTAAAACAGTGTAAGGAATGGGGGCGTGTAAAGTTGGCTGATTGTTGAACAATCGTGGCACCCTTCCTGGCACCTGGTGACCCTCATTACCTGCTGCCTGATGACCCACCAGGGCAGTGAAAACACATATTACTGTCTACATGCTGTTGTCATGAGTGGTGGGGTGCCCAGAACCCCCCCCCCCACGAGCCTATTGCTATGGTCTGAATGTCTGTGTCCCCCCGAAATTCATTTGTTGAGACCTAACTCCTACTGTAATGGTGTTAAGATGGTGTCACCTTTGGGAGGTGATCTGGTCATGAAGGCAGAGCCCTTGTGAGTGGGATTAGTGTCTTTATAGAAGAGACTGAGAGAGCTGCCTTCCCCTTTCTGCTATGTGAGAACACAGAAGGTGTTCTGTGTGAACCATGAGGAGAACCCTCCCCAGTCACCAAGTTGGCCGGTGCCTTGATCTTGGACTTCTTAGCCTCCAGAAGTGTGATAAATACTTTTCCGTTGTTTCCAATTTACCCAGTCTATGATATTTTGTGGTAGACGTCCAAACAGACTTAAGATCCCTGTGTATTACATGAGGGGCAAAACCAAGAGGACTATGCAGACAGCAGATCTCTCAGGGGCGCTGGGACCCCATCCGGTTCAACCCACAAAAAGCAATGCAGAGCCCGGATTTGGGAAGACAGAGGCTCCCAGAGTACACGCTAGCCCCTACACACTGGCTGTATAACCCTGGTCAGGTTTTTTTGTGTTTTCCAAACCTCAAGTTACTCATCAGTTAACACAGATAATCCTTAACTACTGCACGGGATGGTGGTGAGAATGTAACAGGTTAAATGTCTCTCGTGGAGTGGATGCTCAGTAGTGGTAGTTATTATTCCAAGTGAGGTGTTGGGCCTGCGTCAGACCCATCTGCTCAAGGTCACAGGGCCGCCTCCTATTCAGGTGCAGGCCAGAGTCTCAGAGCCTAGGAATCTGGCCCTGGAACTCAGCCTCAGTCCCCCACCTTTCCTCAAGCAGTGACAATTTGACAACTCCTCCAATGTTGTCCCTTCTCCCGCCCCTCCTTGCCCCTCTGCTTCTAGAAGTTCAGGGAGGTTGCCTGGACCCATGTTGCTCAGGGTATGCTGGGAGCCCCTCATCACAGCCTCTGCCACAGCAGGTAAAGGCCTTGATGAGATTTGATTTCTTATTAGGCAAGCCCAATGGGGTGAAGAGAAATTCCAGGTCTTTCCACAGCCCTCTTAGAAGCATTCGCTTCATCAAGCCAACCAAGATTAGTAATTTACATTTTTTTTTAAATCCACGCAGGAGAGGCATTGTGTAAATCAGTGCCTTGTCCAATTAAAAAAACACTTCACGGCCATCGTTTCCAGCGGGGCTCTTATGAGGCGTAGCAGAGCCTGGCTCTGTGTGAGAGCAGAGGTGATGGAGCTGACATTTCAATTAGCTTCATCTTACTTGGGGAATTGATACCTTTCTCTGGCATAATTACATTCTGAGCTCATCCTCAAGTCCTCCTGCCCTTGAAAGTCACTCTCCAGCCTCACCTCCTCCTCCAGGAAGCCTTCCCTGGTCCCCGCCCCTGGGCCCCCTCTCTCTTCTAACTTCCTAACTTCAGCATGCCCTGTTACACCACTCTTTCGGCCCCTGCTTGAAGGTGCTGTCGTGGCCTCCAAGACAAGCCAGCTCTAAATCCACGCATTCGTATGAGGCCGTGGATGTGAGCAGCCAGGGCTCCTACCTTCACAGGGTACACAGAGAAAGGTCACAAACAGCAGCTGCGGCCTGCAAAGCCCCCAGTTCCTAATGGAGATCCTACATCATGCAACCCCCAGTTCAGCACATGCAGACCCGGTGAGGCCACCACAGAGAGGCATGAGGAGGACGATCAGAGATGAGAAGTGACTTTGCCCCCAAAAGTCACCAGGCACAGACTCAGGTCCTGGAGTTGGAATGCCTGTGTCCAATGCCACCCCTGCCTCTTGCTGTCTGTGAGACCTTGGACAAGTCACTTCCCCTCTTTAAGACCCAGTTTCCTATCCTATATGATAAAGGATAAAATAGCTCCTACCTCATGGGAAAGGTATGAGGGTCCGATGGGCTCAGCTATGGGTAGTGTAGAACAGTGCCAGGCACTGCCACGGTGCCATTCTACAGTGGCTTCCCTATTGGGTTCTGGGGTTCTGACCACAGGCTTGTGTCTTTGACCATGGCCTCCCCGCTAGGAATCCTCTGGGATCCCCAGGT
Source organism: Papio anubis (assembly GCF_008728515.1). NCBI lineage: Eukaryota > Metazoa > Chordata > Mammalia > Primates > Cercopithecidae > Papio > Papio anubis. The sequence continues at coordinate 8,470,612 of NC_044985.1, forward strand.
CTGGAGCCCCTCTCCCTCCCCCGACAGACAGCCCCATTCATAAACTTGCCTCTCCCACCGTCTCCACCTGATGCCGTGCCTGGGATGTTCACAGGCACTGGCCTACCAGGATGACCCCTGCCTCTGGAATAACCCCTTGGGCTCTGGCAATAGTCTCATTACCAACCACAGTAAGTAGGATAAGAAAACCGAGGCTCTGAGAAGAAAAACGACATGCCCGGTTCCTCGTAGCAGGCAAAGGCAGAGCCAGGATTCAATACCAAGTCTCTTTAACCCCAAAGTCCAGGTTCTTCCTGCTAAGTGGCCATGCCCTGGCCCCACCAGGAAAGAGTCAGTAGCACCCGTCAGGCTCACTCAAGCTGGATCTCCTGACAGCTTCTTCTCACTCCTGTCAGCCCTATCCACTCCCTGGGCACTGAGAGGAATGCAAGTTTGTTTGTTTTCTCTGCCTTTCTTCATCACCATTTTCATCACTACTATCCCCTGCCTGCTTCTTCTAGCAAACTCTTATTCATCCTCCAAAACCCCAAAAGAAATGTGACCTCCACTTAGAAAGTGTTACAGATGCTGCTACTCTTTAGGCCAGTTTACATATCCCTCCACTATGTTCCTAATCCTTTTCTCTGTTTAGACTTTGTTTGTAATCGATGTCTGTTCCTCTGCGCAGGATTCTCAGCACCTCAAGGGCTGAGTCTCACACATAAAATCACCAAACAGAGCTTTTCCGTGCCCCACCCCATCCTCATGTTTGAGGGGCCAGTCATAGATAAATTGATCCCAAATACACCTGGAAAAAAACACACGGACTGAAGGGCCTCTGTGACTTCAAGGTGCAAACAAACTCAGATTCTGAGAATGAACAATTTCTTGGATTAGCTGACATCATGGATCAGAAGTATGTGAAACCCCGAAAAAGATTTTCTTTTTTTTTTTTTTTTTTTTTTTGAGACGGAGTCTCGCTCTGTCGCCCAGGCTGGAGTGCAGTGGCGCAATCTGGGCTCACTGCAAGCTCCGCCCCCCAGATTCACACCCTTCTCCTGCCTCAGCCTCCCAAGTTCCCAAGTAGCTGGGACTACAGGCGCCCGTCACCTCACCCGGCCAATTTTTTTGTATTTCTAGTAGAGACGGGGTTTCACCATGTTAACCAAGATGGTCTTGATCTCCTGACCTCGTGATCTGCCCGCCTCAGCCTCCCAAACTGCTGGGATTATAGGCGTGAGCCACCGCACACGGCCCTGAAAAATATTTTCAACTCTGGCTTCAAAGGTTTTTCCATCAGCCTCCCAGCTACACTGCCCAGTTCATCCTCCCCTCTCCACCAGTGCCCAGGCTCTTCTCAGATAAAGGCCTTAGAGTCAAATTTGTTCCCCATCAGCACTCCCCTGTCTGAAGCCCCAGATACAAGAATCCCAGGCCCTTTTGACAACTCAAGTATTTTGCTGTATTTTTCCTTGAAATAAAAGGAAGGTAATGATATGCACAGCAACATTAATGCAACATTAAGATAAAAAATACATTATTCATAAGCATGAAAATAATGTTAAGGTGCTGCTAGTGTTTTAATCACTGGCAGTAATACTTGGTTTTGCAACAGTAGACTTTCTGTGCAGTCACTTAAAACATCACATTACTCAGAAATAAAATGATCTCAGCTGTAGCCAATGCAGGCTGCTCGTTCACAGGTAAAAGGAAGTCCCTAGTCTCTGGACCCAAAAGCCAGAGAGACGTTTCCCCCATCTGCAGCTGATGGGGGTGAGTCCAACAGTAAATGTCTTCTGCCTTGGTTGCACATCAGCATCTCCCGAGTTTTCTTTAAAATACCAATGCTCAAACCCCACCCGCAGATATTCTGTTGTAATTGGCATCACTGCTACCCATTCCCCTCTGCCACTGTGCCCCCTGCCATCCATCATCCCCTGCCCATCCCTCAATGCCCATCTCATCTCCCCCTCTTCCTCCCCTTCCACATCCCCACCATCCTCCTGCTGCCGTTAGCTGTGATGGAGGAGACACGGGGACTAGACAGAGACGATGACAGGGTTGGAAGAAGCAACGACCTCCCGGCAGCATGGAGGGCAGCATGGGGATGCTGAGAGCGTGGAAAGGCCCCAGCAATGAGATCTGGTACTTGGATCCACACAGAGACAAAGACAGATGCTGTCAGCAGTCACTCCAGGTCCAGGGGAGAAAACCAGCACATAAACCTACAATGACCAGTTGTGTGACCACTGCCCTCGGGAAGGGACCCAGGGGCTGGGGGAGCACAAGGAGCCCCACAGCCCAGCCTGTGGGGTCAGCCAGGGATTCCCAGAGAACTGGGAGTCGCAGGATTGTACCAGCTATCTGGATTTAGCTTACAATTAGCTATTTACCATTGTTATGGGTCGTAATGTACATGTGTCCCCCCAAAATTCTTTGGTGGAAGAATGGAACTGTTTTGGGAGACAGGGTCTCTAACGAGGTAACAGGGTACAGTGAGTTCATGAGCAGGGGTTCTGATCCAATATGGCTGCTGTCCTTACAAGAAGAGGAGATGAGAGACAGCCATGGGAGAACCCAGGGAGAAGACGGCCACCTACTGGCCAAGGAGGGTGGCCTCAGGAGAAATCACCCTGCCAATGCCTTCATCTCAGGCCTGCTGCCTCCAGAACTGTGAGCAAATACATTTCCGTAGGTTAAGCCACCCAGTCAGTGGTAAACCATGCATCCTCTCTCTCCAAAGCTGCTGAGTCCGGTTGGGTGGTGAGGACACCAAGGCTTGGGAACACGGAGTAACCTGCCAAGGGTCCAGGGTGCTGGCAGCCAAGCTCTCAACGGTGCCTACAGGAGTGAGGTAGGCAGATGAGGTGAGAGGGTTCTGAGGGTCACTGGTCCCTAGACAGGGGGTGCCCACTCACCTCAACTCAACCCACACCATGACTGTCTCCAAAACAGTCAGGTCCTTCCCTTCCTTCCTATGTCCTCAGCACCTGTGAGAGGTCTGAGACAGCCTCACGGGCTTAGCCTCCAGGGATGGGTAGACGGCAGGCACCCTGGGCACCAGTGGACTCTGACCTTCCTGGGAGCAGTGACAGAAAGCGTCCCATCTTCCTGGAGGGTCTGGGCCCAGCAGCCCTTGCAGGAAGGAGCAGGCATGTCACCAGGAAGCCGGATCTGTGCACTCGGACAGGCTGGAGAGAGACCTCTGCACCCTCACCCCAGTCCCTGTTAGAATGGCAGCCCAGGCCCCTGTAAGTCCCCTCACACTCCCGCGAGGGTCACTGTGAGAGCTACAGGGACAGAACCTGCCCTTTGCAAGGTCCGAAAGCTTGTTTATGGCTGGATATTTTGAGACATTCATGTATGGATTTTTCTCCTCCCTACATTTTCCCCTTTCCCTCCCCATGCCCAGGCAAGTGACTGATTCAGTCCTTCAGTGCCTCAGGCAAGGTGCACCACAGGACAGAAAACAGAAAAAGCAGCAACTCTTCCTGGATCTTCTGTCCCAAAAGTGTCAGCTCTGAGGATAATGGTTCTCAAACTCAGCTGGCTGGGCCCTCCCACCCCCTGCCCCCAAGACTCTGATTCCTAGGTTTGAGGTGCGATCTGAGAACTTGCATTTCTAATAGGTTCCCAAGCGATGCTGATGCTGCCAGTCAAGGGCCCCACTTTGAGAACCCCTGCCCTACACAGTGCTGAATATCAGAGGCCCCTGAGGAGCTTTCCAAAACTCCTATCCCTGGCCTTCCCAGAGATTCCAATCTAACTAGCCTGGGATGGGCAGGGGCACTGGAAAGTTCTCGCAGCTCCCAGTGATTCTAGCATGGAGGCAGGCTCTCGGGCAGAGGTTTTCACCACCTAGTCCCTGGCCTCTGACTGCCTCAGATACACTCACACAGGCTGGCTCCCCCATACCCCACCCCAAGGCTCGCACCACACCAATTTCTGCCCTATGTTCACCGCCCAGAATGCTCTGCACATGAGTTACCCTTCCTCGATGCAGGCCCCACTCAAGTGCTCATGCTTCTGAGATGCACTCCCAAGCCCTCTGCACCCCAGCCCACTTCCCGCAGCTCCCTGTTCATTCATGCTCTTCCCATCCATTCCAGGACCACTCACACCTGTGGTCCCAGCCTGCAGGTCGAGGGCTGGTCCTCATATTTGTTTCTGTGTTCCTGGCACCTCAGCCACAGTGGGTGCTCACTGCCAGCTGAATGACCCCTGATGTAGTCATCCTCCCACACTGACCAACTGGAGAGCCATGTCTAGTCTCAGCACGTGTTGAGAAAGGCAGCATGTGGCTTGCCGAAGAAACACGAGTTGGAGATGGGAGAGCCATCTTCAGATACCCAAAGGGCTGCAGGAAGGAAGAGATAAGCGACTTCCTCGGCGTTGCTCTGGGGGCCTGTCACTGAAGCTCCAAGTGGAGGTCATGAACAGGCAGAGTCAAGGTCACATCAGGAGGGAGCAAGTTGTTCCTGCGGTGCTTAGAGTTCCCAGGAGAAGGCCTTGGGCAGAGCGCCGCTTCCAGCAGAAATGCTGCAAAAGAAATCCCAAGCAACCAGGCTGGGAGCAGCCTTAGGCCCTTGCAGTCCAGAGAATCTGCTGGTCCATGGCAACAGTGCTCCCCAGCAGCATCTGGGAGTAGGCACAGAGGTGGCAGACGGGGGTCAGCATGAGAGCCCCTGGAGCTCATGCATCTAGTCTACCCAGAGCCAGCTTCGTGGATTTGCTTGTAGAAGACTCCATCCGTGGTTGAAAGCTCTGCTGTTACATTCAATGCTTAATTTTTGAACGTAGCCTCCATATTTTCATTTTGCCCTGGGGCCTCCAAATTCTATAGCAGGTTCTGAGTGTCTCCCCATTGCTTCTGTAAGCAGAATGACCTTGAGTCGTTAGATGACCTCTGGAGACAGCTGCAGGCCAGAATACCTCTCAGAGCCATCTCCAGACATAAATGAAGGAATAGATGTGAATGCTGTTTGGAAAGGTCAGTCATCGCTTCAAGAGATGCTCAAATATTTGCTGTTGACAAATGTGTTTATGATAATGGGTTGAAAAACTTCGCAATACTAATCCTAATAATAGCTGCCATTTATTCAGCATCTTGTCTCTTCTAGGTTCCCTATGTTTTTATTTACTCTTCACAACAACTGAATGAGAGACCAATGATTATTCCCAGTATACAGATGAGGAAAGTGAGGCTGAGAAGCTAAGCGATTTGCCCAAAGTACCACAGCTGGCCAGTGGCAGAGTCAGGAGTGAAACCCAATTCTGCTCGATCCCAAGTGCAGGCATTTTGATGGGTTGATTCTTTTCTTGAGTCTGATTCTATCTGGGAGGTTTCACCTCCAAGAAGTTTCCCTGGACCAAGGAATTCCAGGGAAAGTGAAGACTAATGTTGGGCTGAAGGCCAGTTCCAACCCAGGCCAGGCCCCCCGTGGATTCCCTATGAGGGTCCTGCTAATAATACTGAAAGCCAGCTCTAATGGCTGACCCCGTTGGCAGGACCTCCCTTCCTCACTCAGGCCCTTAAAGATTCTAATAGATTTCCCACAGCTGCAGGCAGAGCAAACCTCTGCTCGTTTGAGCTAATGTAGAAGTCGCTGAAAAGATTCTTACTGGGAATTCTCTATTTCTTTTCCTTGTTTTCCCTTTCAACACAAAAGGAAGAAAATATATGACCTAAAACTGCCAGACACCTTTTAAAAGAAGGAACCCCTGGGAGAAACCCATTAGCAATCCTCACAGCCTATTTATTATGAAAATACCAAAATGGTTAAGTAGCTAGAAAATACTTTGAATAAAAAGTTAGATTACAGCTCCCTCTGCATTTGCCCCCAAACATGAACAGTAGTTTTAGAACACGAGAAAATAGGGCCCCCAGATCACTTTGAGGAGGTGAGAGTCTCTTGCAGAGATGTGCTTTAAAATCATCATTTGTAGCACCCCCAAAAGCATCCTTTGGAAACTGCAAGTTGTCCACATTGGAGCTGCAAACACACCCATCCTTCCACTTGTGGAGAACACGGCAAAGGAAATTTAAGGAGAGATGTGGCTGCTTCAATCCATTTGTAAATGCACACACGGACTCTAGAGTTTGACTGGACCTACCAGTTACTAATCCTGTGCTTGGCTGAGCTGACTGGTCCATCAACCAGCTATGAGGACCAAAACAAAATGCTTTTAGGAAAAGGATTCTTAAGAATTCACCTAAGTAAGTCATAGCGATGGACACAGAGTCGAAAACCTACCTCTGGAATTTTCCATCTATGCATTTGTTCAGTACAGTTATTAAATCATTGTTCTTTGCACAAAAACATGCCCAACACATAGTCCCAGGCATTTTCTAAGAATAACTGCATTTAATTTATGTAACATTTAGCAAAGCCCACGTACCCAGTGCTGGGCTACATAGGAAGCCAGCTCCTTCAACCGAACAGCCCACTTTATTCGTATCTGCAATCTTCCTCTTGCTTCATCTGCCCCCAGTCCCACCTTCTATCCCCCTGGTTACAGTGAGAGCCGACTTAGAGATTCTATGAGACCTTACCCTTGCTGGTCACAGGTGATTGATGGGGCAGTGGTTGGAAAACTGACCCAAGCTAAGCCAATGAGAATCCTTCTCCTGCCATGGTATGGCCTGGGAAGCAGAGAAAGTTGGTCTACAGAGCAGACAGAGGAGAGATGAACAGTCTTTAGAAAAAATTCTCCTTCATTGCTTAAACCAACTCAAGTGGATTTCAGTTACTAGCCACCAAAATGGAGCTTAGTCTCTACTTGATGATGCAAAAACTTTAGGATAAATTGATCCCAAAATTCCGTATTTGTTTATTCCTAAGGGTGTAATTATCAGGTACAATAGAAAGAGGAGATGACAGTGTGTGTCTTTTAAACTGAGTTTGGTTAATGGCACTAAAACATTAAATAGATGCAGTCATCACTTGGCATCTGTGGGGGATTAGCTCCAGGACACCCTCTCCCCCTCAGATACCAAAATCTGAAGATGCTTGAGTCTGGGATAGAAAATGATGTAGTAGTTGCTTATAACCTACACACATCCTCCCATATACTTTAAATCATCTCTAGATTACGTATAACATATACAATGTAAATGCTATAGAAATAGTTGTTATACTATATTGTTCTTTATTTACATTACTTTTTGTCTTTTTTTTTTTTTTTGAGACAGAATCTTGCTCTGTCTCCCAGGCTGGAGTGCAGTGGTGCGATCTCGGCTCACTGCAAGCTCTGCCTCCCGGGTTCAAGCCCTTCCCCTGCCTCAGCCTCCCGAGTAGCTGGGACTACAGGCACCCGCCACCACGCCCGGCTAATTCTTTGTATTTTAGTAGAGATGGGGTTTCACTGTGTTAGCCAGGATGGTCTCGATCTCCTGACCTCGTGATCTGCCCGCCTCAGCCTCCCAAAGTGCTGGGATTACAGGCGTGAACCGCCGCGCCCGGCCTCTATTGTTACTTTTTATTGTTTTCTTCTTAAATATTTTCAATCTGTGGTTAGTTGAATCTGTAGATGCGAACACCGTGGATAGGGAGGGGTTCCCTTTTTCCAGCCTCCAGCCTTTACAACTGTGCTTCTCAAGGTGTGGTCCTGGGGGGTGGGGGGAGGGCGGGGCAGCAGCATCACTGTCACCTGAGAACTTGCTGGAGCTGTGAATTCCACCCTAGACCTGCAGACTCAGAAACTCAGGGCGGGGCCCAGCCAGGTGTGCTCCAAGAGCCCTCCAGGTGACTCGGATGCACAATAAGGTTTGGGAACCAGTGGTTTACTGGTTGGTTGCTAGATGCTTTCACTTGCATTACCCCAGCAGCTCTTCAAATCAGCCTATGAATAACTCCTCTTACACCGCTGGGTCCATCAAAGCCAGCTGGAGCTTCCTGAAGGCAGTGCCTGGCAGAAGCCAGATGGGCCTCGTTCAGCCTCTCGCTATGCTCTCTTCTACTCCTCCCTGCATCTCTCCCTGGTCCTCGCCCCCACTCCATCCCCGCGCAACCCCAGGAGTTTCCATCACCTTCGTGTCCAGCTCAGGCCCACAGCAGTTCCCTTTTGCTGCCACCAAACCCAGGCACCCATCCGCCACGCCCCTGTCATTCGAGCCCACTGAGTCAGGCTAACGGCTTCTCCTCTGCCTCTGGAGATTGTCCTGTAAGTTCAGAGACTGTCTCCTTCACCTCTGATGCTTCCCCCACCTCTGCCTGGGTCCCAGAACTCTGCTTTCCTAGCGGTCGCTTGCTTGCTTTCCAACTCTAGCTTTCTAGTGTCCCAGTTCGGAGTCCCACTGACATGCAGACGTCCCGCAGGCCAGAAGTCATTCCCTAGTAAGCAAGTTTTACCTACTTAGCATTAAATATTGGTAGCAACGCAGCTTCCTATGGGTGAGTTGACACTGAAGTAATAACGGGTCATTCATGTCTAAATGTGAAGAAGGACCTGAGGATTAGTAGGAAAGTTTGTATGTTTATAAAGCCCAGCACCATAATGGCCAGAAAGGGGATGAGAGAGGAACAAGGAAGTATGTGCTCCTTTCCCAGAGCCTGGCCTCTGACAGTGACACTTACTAAGACCCGGGGAGAAGAGAAGCAGGGACAGAGAAGGATGGGTGAGCGGGAAATGACTGAATCCTAAAGTGGAGAGCATAGACTATCTCCAGCCTCTTTTCAACACCATCAGCACCACCCCGCAGGGTCCCCCTAACAACCTATGTTTCCATTGCTCCCTGACCTGTCTGCCTGCAGCCATCACTACTCACCGGCCGGCACACCCATCTGAAAGAACATGGGCCCAGGAGCCCGAACAGACAGGGCCTGGGGTCTCAGCGGAAAAGCAAGGATGACAAATACAGAGTCTGCAGAGCTTCTCCTGGAGAAAGGAGTCCCCCAGGTCTCAGACTCCCAAAGGGTGACTCAGGAGCAGGCTCACGACTAAGCCAGGTTGGGGTCACCGGGATGGCCCGGGCCATGTACTGCTTCAGCTCTGGCATGGCCCATTTTTTATTCTGGGAGGGTCTCCTTTTTTTTTTTTTTTTTTTGAGACAGAGTTTCCCTCTTGTTGTCCAGCCTGGAGTGCAATGGCGCCACCTCAGCTCACGACAACCTCCGCCTCTCAGATTCAAGCAATTCTCCTGCCTGAGCCTCCCAAGTAGCTAGGATGACAGGTGCCCACCACCATGCCTGGCTAATTTTTTGTATTTTTAGTAAAGACGAGGTTTCACCACGTTGGCCAGGCTGGTCTCAAACTCCTGACCTCAGGCAATCCACGCGCCTCGGCCTCCCAAAGTGCTGGGATTACAGGCATGAGCCACCGCACCCAGCCTATTCAGGGAGGGTTTCTATGTAGAAATGTTGAAATCAACTGAAGCAAAGCAAAGGAGATTGTCTCATCCAAATAATGGAGGCTCAGGCCTCTGAGGAACCTGTGCCCTGAGGAGCTGAGAAGCTCAGGAGCAGCTGCCAGCCTGAAACTGCAGGGTTGTTGGGGTCTGCTCATCCCCAAATAGTTCTAGGGAGGCCGAGCAGGGAGGGAGGAAGGGGCTGTCTCAGGAGTGGAGCTTGTGTGAGGTTCTGTCCTCCTAGCAGAAACAGAGCAGGAGAGAATTTGGGAATATAGAAGGAAGCCACAGTATGCCGAATAAACCAAAAGCAACTACTAATCATAACAATAGGCCAAGCGAGGGCTAAGAATTAAGGAGAAAATGCCAATGACATTTCTCAACACCTTCTGTGTGCCCGGCTTTGGGCTAGATGATTTCTCCATACAACCTTGTTAATACCACCAGCGCCCTGCAGGGTAGAAGTTACGACTCCTACTTCACAGGTGAGAAGACTGCTCAGGACTGCGTGCTGGAGCATGCTGGCTGCTGCTGGTGTGGCCTCTCTCTGGGCACCTTCGCTCCTTCCAGCTCAGTCTCCTTGTTCTTGAGGTCCGTGGCCCCGTCTTCTGGTTGGCTGCTCTCCCAGAGAAACCCCTCTCATGACAATCGGTCCCAATGCCTGCCCTAACTCCTTCCACATTGTTCAGCCATCAGCATAGTCTTGGAACCACTCCCTCCTCAAAAGTGGCTCCCACTCACCAGTCACAGCAGCCAGATTCCGGGTGTCTCCCTGGGCCCCATTCATGGCTGGCTGTCACCCACCAGCAAGTCCCATCAGCTCAAATCCACCCACTTCTCTGCATCCCTATAGCCAGGGCGCAGGCCACAATCCCCGGCACCCGGACGGCTGCAAGTGACCCCCGCATTGACTTCCCCACTCCTCAGCGAGAGTGAACCTCCCAAAAACAAGACTGGTGCTGCCGCTTCCCTCTCATGGCTTGAGTGGCTTCTCATGGCTCCCAGGGTAGTCCTTAAGCCCCAGGCTTCCCAGGCCCTGCACCTTCTGGCGGTGGCCCCTTCAGCCTCGGCTCTCACCCTGGCCTTCCCTGAAATCATCCTGCCCTCCTGGGCCTCCAGCTCCTGCACATGTTGATCCCATGCCTGTGCTGAGTGGACAGCTGTGCAGGCCTTCTCTGATTCTCCTAGACTCAGTGACAGCCTTCCTGAGGCCCCATATCTCCCGCCCTCGCCTCTCTGAGCACTTAGCATGCACACTGCACAGTAATTGCTCCTTTGCTTTTCTGTCTGCTGAAAAGCCCCAGGTCGTTGAGGGTAGGGGCCATGTCTCATCGACTGTTGCATTCCGGCTCCACCCCAGTGCCTGTGGGTATCGGGCTCAATGGGCTGAAGGAACAAATGAATGATGGGCGTTCTCAGTGCTGCACCCTTCATGGTGGAAGTGAGGTCTGCGATGTCCTGTGGGTGTCCTCCACCCTGAGGAACAAAGTTGGGTTTACTGAGTGGGTGCAACGAGGGCGAACACACAGCTTGGGGAACCACGGGGTATTTCTGGTGAGAGGCTGTTTGAAAGGCTGGGTGATTCGGGCTTTGAGCGGGATTGGAAGCTGTTGGGAAGCAGGAGTAGTTCTATAATCAGGGATTTAACTAAATTTTAGCTGAAAGGTGGAAGGAAGTGGGGCTAAATGTCCAATTGATAAAGAAGCAGCTGTCACTCATGTTAGCCAGGATATAGGGATGTTTGATATTTTTGTGACTTGGACAGTGTTCTTGTTTTTGAGTTCAGACATGGTTACAGAGTGTGAAATAAGATATATGTATACACTGGTCTCTGTCCCCAGTTCCTGATACAGAGCTCCTAAAATCTTTGGAATTTCCTAAGCAATGGGGGTGCTAGGAGCATCTTTTGTTCTAATATTTTGTCTTTATTCCAGTTCCTGACACAGAGCTTCTAATACCTTAGAATTTCCTGGGTCCTAGGAACATCTTTTGTTCGAATGCAGCAACTCTCCATTGGGGTCCTGTATAAGGTCTGTCCCCAGAAAGACCAAGCCATGATTGGAAGCCTAGCACTTTCAGCCCCACCCCCCATCTTCCGGGGAGGGGAGAGGGGCTAGAGATTGAGTTAATGATCCATCATGCCTATGTGATGAAGCCTCCATAGACATCCCTGAAAGACAGGGTTCGGAGAGCTTCCAGGCTGGCAAAAACATCTGTCTGCTGGGAGGGCAACACATTTCAGCTCCCCAGGGATGGAAGTCCATGCTCAGGAGCCTTCCAGACCTCGCCCCGTGTACGCCTTCACCTGGCTGTTCATCTGTATCCTTTTTCGTATCATTGATTTCCTTGGTAAATGGAAGTGTTCCTGAATTCTGTGAGCTGCTGTAACAAATTAATTGAACCTGAGGAGGTATCGTGGGAACCTCCCATGAGTCAAGTCAGACAGAAGTTGGGGTAACCTGCTCTTTGCAATTGGTATCTGAAGCAGAGGCAGTCTTGTGGGACTGAGCCCTTCACCTGTACGGTCTGATGCTATCTCCCAGAAGATGACGTCAGAATGGAGCTCATTTGCAGAACACTCTATTGGTGTCTGATGGAGGATTGCTTGGTGTGTGGGGAAACTCCCACACGGCAGGCATCAGTGGTGTGGTGTGTTGTCTTGAGAGGAGAGTAGGAGAAAACTGTCAGTTTAGGGTTTTGTTTCTCCTGCAGGAGGGGTCTTGTTTTTGGCCTGATTCATCACAGTCACAGAGCGGCCTTGTCTAAAGCTGGCATTCTGCAACACGGTTTATGGTCAATGGGAGAACACCAAGGCCGGCTCCCCTCTTGCTGGGGCTGCTGTTCCCTTTCTCAGTCTTTTGTGAAGCAACCCTGCAGGTCACTGGCCTGGCACGACCACAGGTTCAGTGAGAGGGACAGTGCAGTTCTTGCCTTCACATTCTAGTGGCGTTCTCTAACTGAGAGTCCACAGGGGTGGGAAGTGGGGGTGGCACCCAGTCTCCTCAGACCACCTCCACCTGCAGCCTCCATCCAAGCCTTCCTTCTGGCTCTCAGAAGCCGGGGGTCTTCTCCTCCATAGTTATTCAGGAAAAGCTACTCCTTGTGGAACCTCTCACTCTTCCCTCTCCCCATGGCCCTGAGGTTTTCTTGAATCCTTTTGGTTCCCAGCCTTTCTCCCAGCTCTTTTCAGGTATGAGTTCTTTGGTCTCATCGAGTTCCACTCAAGATGGGTCAGTTGGAGAGAGAAGTGAGCAGATTCTGCAGTTGGAGAGGAGGAAAGAGAAAGGAAGCCCCCGAGCCTAACCCTGAGGGACATATCTCCATCACAGTCACACTCTTCCCACTGCTGCTTCTGCCCCCTCTTAGCATACATTTTAGCATCGTTTTTCTAAAACGCTCTCCATCTCTCCCTCTACACCTTGAATTATATTACGAGTCGCACCCGGTAAGTGTCAGGAAGACACATAGAAGGAAGAAAAACTAGAACTACCAAAAAGCAATCAATTTCTTAAAGAGGAATAAACTGTGAATCACAAACATGAAAACCTCCTCATTCTTTTCTCATGCTTGTCTCAATTGTCAGTCCCTTAGAGTCCACGCCTCCACATGGTACCTCGGCACATTCGTACCATCTTCGCTATGTGATTTGGGTCCTCCCAGTTACACTGTGAGCCCCCTGTAGAGAGGAGCTGTGCCCCATCCTTCCGATGCTGTCCCTGCACCCCAGCCCCGTCTGACTTCTCATCCTCCTCCATCGGTTCAACTCAGTCACAGACACAACTGTCTTAAGAGCTCACTGTCTCCATTGAATTTCTCTGCCATGGTCCCACTGACAGGTTCAAAAGGCATGTGAACATCTAAGCCTTTCCTTGTAATCTGCAGCTGGGAAAGGGGCTGCAGGGCACAGCCACTGCTTAATAATGTAGACCTTTCTCCTGACTCCCGCAGAGAGCCCTGGGCCTCAGCCTGCACAGAGCAGGAAATGTCCGCTGAGATTCCCGCCTCCAACCAGTGGTTAAGAGGGTGCTTTGTTGTCCCTGAGCCTCTGAGGATGTCCCCATGGAATGAAATTCTCTTTCATATGGCCCATTAGAACAGCTGATTCCAATGGGAAAAACCATGACCTCTGCCTGCAGGTGGAAGCTGGCTCTGAGTGTGTTAGGGGGAGGTGAGGATAGGAAAGGGGAATTTTCTGGAAGGTTTTTCCCCCCATGTGTGGGTGAAGACTTCAGCTGCCGACATCTCCCCCATCCCCCACGCCACTTGCTCTCTGCATCCTGTTACGTTCCGTGTAGCATAATCATGAGCCAGGTTCCGTGTAGCATAATCATGAGCCAGATTTCCCCAAAATGTTTACTGCTTCTTAGCTGGTGTGTGGGATGGGGATGGGGGCCAGAGGGAGAATGACTGCGGCATCCTCGAGTGGGGGCCTTCCTATGTTAGGGTTGCTTTGTTCACCCCTGCAGTAGCCAGCACCTGTTGGGCCAGCCACACAACCCCTGCAATTTTTATGGCACATTTATCATTGCCAAGGTGCTGCCATAATCACTGTCTCAATACCCTGATGCCAAAGGGAGAGGTGCCGGGATCCCCATTGGAGCCAGGAGGCTGCAGCAGGGCCAACTCTCATATCAGTTTTGCCTCCTCCTCTGTGCCTCTTCTAAGTGTGAAGATGCAGCAGAAAATATCCAAATCTGGAAATCACACAAGTTAGGAGAGATCGTGTTTGCATTATAAAATATTTATTTTTTGAAGGATTTCCTCAAATAAGAAATGCTTCTTATGCTTTTTAGATGCATGTTTCTGAGATATACTTACTTGTCAAAATAAAAGCCATGAAGGTAGAGAAACTGAAAACTAACTTAATAGATTAAAACAGTAAATATTTTAAAAGCAAAACAGTGATAAACTACAAGAAAACAGAACTAAACATGTGTTAAACATACAAAAGGAAGAAATTTCTAAGTTTAGAGGAATAGAACTCAGAAGTGAAAAAAATGATGATACCCTACTGAAAACATATGTAGTGAAAATGAAATATGTATGCTTAATCCATAATATTTAAAACTGATACAAATTGAAAAAAGCACAAAGAATATGAACAGTTTAGAAAGAGAACTGTAATTAATCTGTAATTAATAAGTAAGCATATGGGAAAATACCTCCACAGGGAATCAAATAAATATAAATTAAGACAATAGAAGAAAACATTTTGGTATAAAAATTTAGCATAAAATGCTCATTTTCAATGAAGATGTAATAAGACGGGCAATATAATACATTCTTGGCAGAAGAATGAACTGATCCAACTGTCCCGGGAACCAATTGGAGTTTTACACACACACACACACACACACACACACATACACACACACACACACACACACACAGCTTTAGCTTTGGAAGGTGTTGAATCTTTTATGATTATATGTCGTCAAAGCAAAATTATTCATGACATTTTTTAAAGATGATGAGGAAGACTTTATTCAAGAAAGAACTACTGCAATAGGGCTTGTCAGTTGGGGAGAGAGATTGGGCTCAACTCCAAATAGAACAAGAACCAGCAGGGACTTATAGACAAGAAGCAGGGACAGGGTCGGGGATGAAAAACTACTAAGAGGAAACTTTAGGGGTAGCTGGGACGCTGGCTAAACTACTTTTTTTTTTTTTTTTTTTTTTTTTGAGACGGAGTCTCGCTCTGTCGCCCAGGCTGGAGTGCAGTGGCCGGATCTCAGCTCACTGCAAGCTCCGCCTCCCGGGTTCACGCCATTCTCCGGCCTCAGCCTCCCGAGTAGCTGGGACTACAGGTGCCCGCCACCTCACCCGGCTATTTTTTGTATTTCTTAGTAGAGACGGGGTTTCACCGTGTTAGCCAGGATGGTCTCGATCTCCTGACCTCGTGATCCGCCCATCTCAGCCTCCCAAAGTGCTGGGATTACAGGCTTGAGCCACCGCGCCCGGCCAAGCTAAACTACTTCTAAGCATTCTTTCTGAAGACAGGCCAGGGCGATCAGATACTGAGGGTGGGAATTTGATGAGGAATTTAATGAGCCATCAAGGTGGGGGAGGGGGTCCAGGGGGGGATTCTCACTAAACTGGTCCAGCAGGATTCTTGCTACTACTAAACTAAGCAGGCCAAGGATCAAACCCAAGGCCAGTCCTAGCTGATAAGGGGCTCAGAGGAGCCTGACACAGGTTTGGTTAAGGAGAGTCTTTGCATACCTCCCAACCTACACACACACACGTGTATGAACGTACCTGAACATATAACTATAGTATGTATAATATACGTTATATATTATATGCAATATAATATATATTATATAAAATGTACCTTATTATATAGATGTATATGATGTATCATAAACAATTCCTGTCCTTCCAAAGCTAAAGAAGGAAGAAGTTGATCTGGAGAAAAGGCCAAAGACAAGAGACTTTCCTCGACAGCCACTAAACTGACACTCATCTCTTCTACGAAGAACAGCCTCTGGACTTCCCTGCTCCTGAATCTCTTGCTGAGCCTGAAGATGACTGTAGGCAGTTCTTCCCCATGGCCATCATCTTCACCAGCGGTTCTCAAATGTAAGCATGTACCAGAATGCCCTGGAAAGCTGATGAAAACACAGATCTCTGGGCACCACCCACAGACTTTCTGCTTTGATAGGTCTGTGGTGGGGTCCTAGAATTTGCATTTCTCATGAGTTCCCAGGCATCCGGCTGTTCCCCAGGCCACACCTGGAGAAGCACTGGCCTGCACCACAGGCACCTGGCCCGGTGTCCCACCTGAGTAGCCTCCTCGCTCCTCCCCAGCTGGCAGCACCTCAGCAGGGACACACAAGCAAGATCAGACCCAGGGTCGAGTGTTCGGGAGAAGCTGCCTGGCACCCTCTGGGCACACATGTCTTTGCTTTAAGTGCAGCAAATTCTCCACCCTATGGTGAAGGATCCAGTGACCCTACCTGACTGGATGCCCGATTTTCCATCCTTGAGTTTTCTCCCAGTCTCATTATGAGCAAGTTGCTTCACCAGCATGAGCTTCAGGATCTCCATCTGCAGATGGGCATGGGAATCCCAGCACGACAATGAAATTACAGACGGACCACAGAACCCCTTGTAGAGGGCTTGCCTCACCGTGAACAGCAGCAAAGGCCAATGGTCATCATCAGCATCATCATAGTCAGTGTCCAGCCTCACTTGCAACCTTCATGCAATCCAATCTATCCCATTTGTTTTTCCTCAAATTACGTGTCTTTGCTTCTTCTGTGGTGCCAAATCCTTTTATTTCAAGTGGTTTAATTGAGAAAATACCTTGATTATTTTAAAGTCACACATTGTGAGGTATAAAAAGTAGAATCCTCCCCCGCCAACCCTAATCCCACCTATTGCAGTCCTGACAGGGGGATGTGCATCCTCAGCAAACTTTATCTACAAATATACAAAGAGGTAAATGTACAGAAATGTTCTATATAGGTATTTTTACAAGAATTAGGTGATGCCACATAATTTTCTTCAATTTTTTGTTTATCCTTTTTATGCTAAAAATTGGGTTTAAAGAACTTCTAGTTTTCACTCCAACATGTAAAGAACTTGGAAGTCATCCCTCCCATCCTTACAACATGAAAAAAGCTGGACAAACTGAAAACCAATGGCTTTTCTTACACCTGTCAGAGAATTGAGGTTGCAGGGCAAACTGCTACTGTACAATCTGGAGAGACAGGTAAATTGAGAGTGTGCTCTGACATCAGCTTACCTGGAGCAGAAGTTGCTGCAGCCGTAAAGTGGTAGGAGCACTTCAGTGGTGATTCTGAAGAGGTACCGAAAGGCTGAGTGTGGATGCAGTGAGTAAGAAACTCATGGGGACTGCAGTCTTGAGTGGATACACTTTCATGGGTTTTATTTCCAGGAACTCTACCAGTTCTAAGGGTGAAGGGTGGAGAAAAAACCCCTCATGCCTTTGACAGAGAGAGAAGAAAAGTAACCTTTTTTTTTTTTGAGACGGAGTCTCACTCTGTTGCCAGGCTGGAGTGCAGTGGCACAATTTTGGTTCACTGCAATCTCCACCTCCTGGGTTCGAGCGATTCTCCTACCTCAGCCTCCCGAGTAGCTGGGATTATGGGTGCATGCCACCACACCCAGTTGATTTTTTTTTTTTTTTTTTTTTTTTTTTTTTTTTAGTAGAGATGGGGTTTCATCATGGGCCAGGATGGTCTCGATCTCCTGACTTCATGATCCACCCGTCTCAGCCTCCCAAAGTGCTGGGATTACAGGCATGAGCCACTGTGCCCAGCCGAAAAGTAACCATTTTTAAATAGTCCAGAGAGTTCTTCATAACAAAGGCTTACTCCCCAGCAGAAGAGAACAGAGCCTTACCCGGGTAACTCCAGCCCCCTCTAGCCTTCCTGTCTCACCCAAGGAGGGAACAAAAAGATAAGAAACACATGTGAAAGTAACATTCCAGGGACACGGACCCACTAAGGACTGAAATTTATTCATGACATTGTAGAACACCTCCCCTTCCCTACTCCTTACCACCACAGCCACAGGGCTTCAGTGTAATAGCAGGGATTACAACCGAAAGAGCTGCAAGGTACACATTATATTTAAGAAACAGTCTCTTGGGAAATCCAAAGAAAACAAATGAGGAGAAAAAAACAAGCAAATGAGGGGAATCAGAAGCCTCTTGCACCTACAGCTATGGCAAACATTAAACACAGCCTGAATTCTAGCAACATGAACATAAAACCTCCCACTAATGGCCTATTTACCTCAATTCCTATTACCCAATACATCATGTTTGGCTTTCAACAAAAAATAGAAAGACATGCTGAAAGACAAGAAAAAACAGCCTGAAGGAACAAAACAATAATCAGGGTCGGTCACGGTGGCTCACACCTGTAATCCCAGCACTTTGGGAGGCCAAGGGGGGCGGATCACTTGAGGTCAGGAGTTCAAGACCAGACTGGCCAACATGGTGAAACCCTGTCTCTACTAAATATACAAACATTAGCCAGGTGTGGTGGCAGGTGCCTATAATCTCAGCCACTTGGGAGGCTGAGGTTCAAGAATCACTTGAACCTGGGAAGCAGAGGTTGCAGTGAGCTGAGATCATGCCACTGCACTCCAGCCTGGGTGATAGAGTGAGACTTAGTCTCAAAAACAAAGGATCAGAACCAGGCTGAGATATGCACAGATTTTGGAATTATCAATAGGAAATTTAAAATAGCCGTGATTAACATAGTAAGGGCTGTAATGGAAAAAAAAAAAAAAACAGACAGCATGCAAAATAGATGAGTAATGTAAGCAGAGAGATAGTGACACTGAAAAAGGATCAAAAGGAAATGCTGTCAATAAAAAACACTACAACAGAAATGAAGAATGCCTTGGATGAGCTCATCAGCAGACTGGACACAGCTGAGGGAAGAATCAGTGAGAAAAGGTATGTCCATAGAAACTTCCCAAACTGAAATCCAAAAAGAATTTTTAAAACACAAAAGAATTGTCAAGAACCGTGGGACAATTTTAAATGGTATGACCAATACGTAACTGAAATGCCAGATGAAGGAGGGAGAATGGACCAGAAGAAATATTTGAAGTAATAAGGGCCAAGCATTTTGCAAAGTTAACGATAGATACCAAACCACAGATTCAGGAAGTTCAGAGAACACCAAAAGACAAATACAAAAAATAATAATAATAATCTGCAGTAGGTATATCATATTCAAGCTGCAGAAAACCAAAGACAAAGACAAAATCTTGAAAAAACCCAGAGGGTTGGGAGAGCATCTTTCCTATAAAGGAACAGTGTAAGAATTACCACAGACCTCTCCTCAGAAACCATGCAAGCAAGAAGCGTGGAGGAAGATACTCAAAATGTTGAAAGGAAAACAACAGCAACCCAGAATTCTGGATCCAGGGAAGTCATCCTTCAAAACTTAAGGAGCAATAAAGACTTTCTAAGACAAACAACATTCATCAACAGCATATCTGCCCTACAAGAAATGTTTTTTTTAAAAAAGTCCTTCAGAGAGAAGGAAAATGATACAGATCAGAAACTTGGATCTAGATAAAGAAAGAGCACCAAAGAAAGAATAAATGAAGGTAAAGTATTTTATTTTTCTTATTCTTAATTGATCGCATAAGTATTTGTTCAAAATAATAGTAACAATAATAACAATAGTAGCAATGATAGTAACAACAGCAGCAAACGTGGTAACAATAGTATCACTATAATAATGATATAGCTTGTGGGTAAGTAAAATTATGTTATAAGGAATTAGAGGGAGAAATTGGAAATATCTTGTTATAGAAAGTAGTAGTTACTTACCACTTAGGGACAGGCATGTGTTCTGAGAAATGCATTATTAGGCCATTTCAGCATTGTGCAAACATCGTAGAATGTTCTCATGCAAACCTAGATGGTTTGTGCCTACTACATACACACCTAGGCTAGATGGTACAGCCTATAGCTCCCAGGCTATCAATGATACAGTATGTTTCTGTACTGAATACAGTAGGCAGCTGTAACACAATGGTAAGTATTTGTGCATTTAAACATGTCTAAAATAAATACGGAAGAAGGAAACAACAGTAAATAAACCACAAATATGAAAGAACAAGGCTTTGCACTGTGTTGCATTTGAATCTGTTGAGGCACTCTAGTTACTTGCAATCTACAAAGAGAGTGAGATCCAAATGTCACAGACAGACTACTGTTCACTGGCGTGTGGTTCAATGTCCACTTCTAGGTATAAAGGGGATTGTGACCAATCCTCTTGAAGGTTGGCAAAGCCATGGGTCTTGCTATTTATTGGCAAATAAAATATCAGCATTTAAAACATTGTGTGTTTCTCTATCTTTCCTTCCCCCAGCTCAGGCAAATGAAGACATTGCAAATGGTGAACCCTGGGTCCCTGAGCAAAGAGGGGCTGACACAGACCCCATGCCATGCCATTATGGACTGGTATATGAGTAAGAAATAAAACTTTGGGCAGGGCCCAGTGGCTCACACCTGTAATCCCAGCACTTTGGGAGGCTGAGGCAAGTGGATCACCTAAGGTTGGGAGTTCGAGACCAGCCTAATGAACATGGTGAAACCCTGTCTCTACTAAAAATACAAAAATTAACTGGGCATGGTGGTATGCACCTGTAATCCCAGCTACTCAGGAGGCTGAGGCAGAAGAATCACTTGAACCTGGGAGGTGGGGTTGCAGTAAGCCGAGATCATGCCATTGCACTCCAGCCTGGGCAACAGAGCAAGACTCCATCTCAAAAAAAAAAAAAAAAGAAAGAAAGAAAGAAAACTTTATAGTTTACAGCTACAGGGATATTTTACACTTCCTTCACCCCTGTGAATAAATCACCAAACTTCTGAGACTATATGACCAGCAATATAACCCACTCAGTAGATATACCAGGGGTTTAAATTAACATACAGCTGGTGAGGTCATTTTACAGCTTAAGTTAGCAAATTCAATTTCCCCTAACCAACATATGTTATAACTTAAGTGAACAAATACAATTTTCTGTAATAAACGTGGTTTCCAAACCTATGTGACTAAACCAGTAAATTCACCAGCCTTACTTCTTCTCATTAACAACAAGTAATGTGGGAAGGCTCTTATCCCAGAAAAGCCTGTGCCCCACTCAGCTCTTCATTTCTTCTACTTTGATAGAAACTGAAATGTGAATACCCCTCTATCTTATTGAGAAAAGCAATTATAACACCACAGGAAAAGTTCCCAAAGTTTCTTGTTAGATACAATTATAGCTTACCTTCAGTAACTAAAGTCAATCTATAAACATAAGCCCATAATGTCCAACTTCTGCAATATGATCATGATTTTTTTAAAAAGAAGTTCTATACCTCAGAAAAAGAAAGACTAAAAAGAAATGCATTAAATTGTAGGCAGTTGTTGTCTTTGAGCGGTGAGAATGTGAGCAATTTTCTCATTCCAATTTCTCCTTTTCTGCGTTTTTCAAATGTTTATAATAAGAACATAGTACTTTTATAATGGAGAAATACATACCAATAATGGCCTCAATTATAAAACAGACATATTAATCTTGAAAACATATCTTTCTACCCAATTTACACAGTTTCACATTGTTATAATGCTTCTAGAAGAAAAGTGGTTTTAAAAAAAAGTGGTTACCAGATGTAAAATTGGGCCTTGGAAATGCTAATCCCGTAAAGGACTGACAAAATCAATGTGCTATGTAGAAATGGGTGTGAACAAAAAGAGCAAAAAAAAAAAATTTTTTTAAAGCAGCCAGTAAAAGACAGAAGACTATATAGTAAGTTTCCAAGTTTTCAATGATAGCACGAAAGGATTACGGAGGAGTTTTAAAGTTCAGATCCTTGGTTTCAATACCCAGAGGTCTTGACTCAGTGGGTCTGCGTGGGGTGCAAGGATGTGCCTGTTGGGCAGGCTTCCCAGATGATTGTCTGCAAAGGTCTCTGCAGCACACTGAGAAATTCACTCTAGAGAAGGCAGAATGGTTTGATCTAGTGGAGAAGTTGAAGAATGGGTCAGAAAGGAATTAGCTCAGTCGGTCTCATCCTTGGCTGTATGTGGGAATCCTTTGGGTGGACTTTTTAAAAAATTCATCCCCAAAAATACTAGTGGATCCGAGTCTTTAGGCAATTGAGGGCTTGGAGAGCTCCCTGGTGATTCTGACACATGGCAGAATTGTGTCCCGCTGTCACCTTTCCGACGGCATCACAGAAGGGGCCGCCGCTCTGTCCATTCCTGGCTGCTTGCTCTAGCTGTCCATCTCCAGCCCTGGTGACTGGGCAGAAAACAATCTGGCTGAAAGCAGGCTGGCCAGAATGCAAGTTTTAAATCCTTCAAACAGTGAACAAAACTGAAAGTATGGCCAAAGCAGCAGAGCAGGCATAATTGGCTTAAAATTAATTCAAAACCGTGTGACAAGAAACTCCAAGCCCTGAAAAAATTCCAGATAATTTTCTTTTGCAGTTTCTTTTGCTGATTGGCTTTCTTCTTGTTGTGGTTTTCCTTTTACAAATGCCATCCGTTTTTATGAAAGAAATGTGAATATACAGACAAGCAAAAAGAGAAAGATAAAGAACACTCCTCATTCTACCCACTCAGAGACAATCAATAAAGCACCTTGGAGTATGTCCTTTCCTTACACACATATGTGCATCCATTCTTATCTCATAGATTTTTCCAGCGCCTCTCGCTGGATATCTATGGTAACTCAAATCGTCCCTGTTCTAAAGACTACAGAGGAGGGAATAAATGGCTAAAGATTTACTACAAATACAAAGAAAAAAAGTTAGAAAAATAAAATTGTGGAAAAAAAAATCAGGAAATTCTCAGGGACACACAAATCGTTGTAAAATTACCCTAATTATGTTCAAATGTTAGCAAAAATTGAAAAAAATAATGACATATATTTTCAACGAAATCATCATCACTGCCAAATGATTGTGAAGAGCAGCTTGCATCAGATCCAATTGTTTTCTGCCCAGTCCTTCACATGACCTAGCACACTCATTCTTGCCTCTGCAAGGCTATTCCTGACGCTTTCCTCATTTCTACTTGACGCCTTTCTTCCTCTTCAGGGTACCCAAATCCCTTCCCTCGCACAAGGCCCAGTTTAAATCCAATCCCCCTCCCCACCAGGCCTCCACAACCCACCGTGCTACCTTTTCCCCCCCGAAGCCCTCAGTGTTTACCTCTGCCTGTGGCTCGCTATTGATTCCTGTTCCATGCACCGCCACATCCCCAGTACATTAGTCTCATGCCCCTACTGAGACAGTTGCCTCTCTTTGGGCTGAATCCAGCTTATCCTCTTTTGTGTCTCCCACAGCATGGAGCACAGTGCTGGGCACACAATAAGCCATAAATAAATATTGAATGAAGCATGGAGTTTATAGGTAGAATTAAAAAAAAAAAAAAAAAAACTTGTATTCATCAGTAATAAAGCTCAGTGGGCCCGCACTGAACAACGGGAGGGTCCCAGTGGAAGCCCAGTGTCGTTGTAAAGAGGCAGGTCTGCTAGAAGGGTACAGAGGGCACTGCCTTCCTAAAGGCAGCAGCACGGAGAACAGAGGAGAGGGACAAAGCCGCCCTGTGGGAGGGTCCCCCACACCAGACCCTTCACAAAGGCTTTCCCAACACAGGCCGCTGAGTGGCTCAGAGCAGAAAGGGCAGGGAGGGGACCCAGACAAGC
This sequence comes from Papio anubis, assembly GCF_008728515.1. Taxonomy (NCBI): domain Eukaryota; kingdom Metazoa; phylum Chordata; class Mammalia; order Primates; family Cercopithecidae; genus Papio; species Papio anubis. The sequence goes on from NC_044985.1 coordinate 8,494,136, forward strand.
CAACAGTCTCCTGCTGTCGTGAGGCCGGCACCAGATCCATCCTTGGCTGGCCTCGGAGGCCGTAGTGATGAACACAGACGGGCCCGTGTGGGGCGAGGCCACTTAATTCCCCCTGACAGGAGAGACCAGGCTGTAAAGGCGAGTGACGGCAGCCTTCAGAAGAAGTGACAACATGACAGTGTCATGCTGGAGCCCTGCTCGGGGAGGACAGGGAAGCCAATCAAAGCAGCAGCCACTTCACACTTTGGGGAAAGAGATGCTTTTACTCCATAATAAGATAAAGGGGAAGCTAAAAGAAATGACATTTTCACCATGAAATTCCAAGCCTCCCATTGAGGGAAAGGAGGGGCTGCTGTCTTACAAACACAAGGGGTTTGCCCAGAGGGTACCCCAGAAACCAGGAGGTAAGTGTCCCCAGCAGCTGGCATCAAAGAAATCTCATCAGGGCCGGGCGCAGTGGCTCCCATTTGTAATCCCAGCACTTCGGGAGGCCGAGGTGGGTGGATCACCTGAGGTTGGGAGTTTGAGACCAGCCTGAGTAACATGGAGAAACCCTGTCTCTACCAAAAATACAAAATTAGCTGGGCGTGGTGGCGGGCGCCTGTAATCCCAGCTACTCGGGAGGCTGAGGCAGGAGAATTGCCTGAACCCGGGAGTCGGAGGTTGCAATGAACCGAGATCACACCACTGCACTCCAGCCTGGGTGACAGAGGGAGACTCTGTCTTAAAAAAAAAAAAAGAGGAAGAAGAAGAAGAAGAAAGAAACCTCACCAGGAAGGCCAAGGCTCAGGATAATCTGGGACCTGCCAAAGAAAGTAAGGACAGGAAAGCCTGCTGTTTAAAAAACCAGGTACAAACCGTTCACAGGAATTCTTTATAGGGATTGCCTTGTGCTTATTTAGAAGAAATTTCTTAATAAGCCACTTGTGATAGAAGCTGTGGGCTGTAGAGAATTTGCCAAAAGCCAATTCAGAGAAAGTTATTTCTCCAAAACACAAATTGCTGAATGTTTAATTCACTGAATGACCAATTTGCCCAACTGTCAGACAAGTACTGTACGACTGACCCTCGGCAGTTTGCCACAGCTGTGTCTCTGCATCCAACCAAAGTGAAGTGTGCTGGCGACTTCCTCCATAGTTTGGTCTCATGACCTTCGGGGATGAGAATTTCTCATTGCTGTGATTTCAGGTGTTGGGCGATGCCTTTTGTGGTCCATGGAACAAGATTTCTGACTGTTAGCATGTTTTCACTCAGGCCTCTGACGTCTCACTATCACATAAACCGAGGAGGTGTGAAGTAGCTACATCAAATGAATATTTTAAGCACAGTTCACACTACAGATAGTTGGTTGTTGAAACTGTTTAATACTCCAGGTGTGAAAGAATGGCTTTGCTCACTCACCACTTTACCCCAGCACAGGTTCTGTCTACCTTATAGACAGTGTTCTCAGCCTGCCACATGGAAGCGGGCACGCCACGCAACCTTAGACAGAAAACCGACCCAATTGTCCCATAGAACTCATACTAACGGTTTTTTAAATAAATGTAGAAATTTACCCTCCCTGGTCTTAAAACTTGAAACTTACATTTGTCTGATTAGAGTTCCTTTCTCACGAAACTGACCCTCAGGCAAGGAACTGAAATTTATCAGGTCACCTCATCCAGACAATGAGATGCCAGACTCCTCCTCCATCATGACTGCTTCCTTATCCCTCCCTAATTCTTGTTTTCCTGACTTCCCAGCTATACAAACCCCCCAATTTTAGTCATTTAGTGAGACAGACAGATTTAAGATATCTCCCTTTCTCTCCAGCTACAGCACCCAATTAAATAGCCTTCTTCCCTGGCAATACTCCTTGACTCTGAAATTGCTTTTCTTTTTCTTTTTTTTTTTTTTTTTTGAGATAGAGTCTCACTGTGTTGCCCAGGCTGGAGTGCAGTGGTGCAATCTCAGCTCACTGCAACCTCCACCTCCCAGGTTCAAGCAATTCTCCTACCTCAGCTTCCCGAGTAGCTAGGATTACAGGTGTGCACCACCATACTCAGCTAATCTGTGCATTTTTAGTAGAAACGGGGTTTCACCATGTTGGCCAGGCTGGTCTTGAACTCCTGACCTCAGGTGATCTGCCCACTTCAGCCTCCCAAAATGCTAGGATTACAGGCATGAGCCACCATGCCCAGCAAGAGACTGGTCTTCTATCCAGTGAGCAACAGGACCCAGACTGAACCCCTGGCATTTCAGTAACAGACATAGAGCACACGGGTCTGCCTTGGGCATAAGTATGCACAGAGGATGGCAAACTGCCCCACTCAGATCCAACTTGTTGGTCACCGGCATAGAGCTCAGCCTCTGGAATATGAAAGGCATGAAACACTGACGTCCAACATCCCCACACAAACACCACAGCATGACCTCTGTCATGCCACTTTATAATCCTGGACTCTGATCATCCAGTGAGTTGACTTTTGGTGAATTACTGTCCATCCAAAAAGGGACCTCCCATTTCGGCCAAAACCATCTTGCGCAAGACAAACAGAGACATGTCTTCGTTGCAAAGGGACAGTGGAGAAGGCTTAAGCAGAGAGGAGAGGAAAGGCAAGTGGGGCAGGTAAGATGGGAAAGGAAAGATGGCCATCAGCATGACCCTTCCCTGGGGTCCCCAAAGTGTCAGTGGCACTTGACAGAAAACCATGAAAGGCATGGTGTACATGGCTTTCTTAGGGAGAAACAGAGTTCTGCATCCAGAGTGGGAGCAGGGTGGAGCAATGTCCTGCAGAGCAGAGTTGCCCAAACAGAGAGAAACCATGGGAATCTGCAGACAGCCTGCGGAGGAGGGCTCTGGGCTGACACAGGTCAAAGAAGTTGGGTTCGGTCTGGTTCAACCACATCTCCAAAAGGCAGGAAGTTCAGGTGACATCTGGACTGGATGATCAAGGGGAGACCATATTGACCCACTGGCCACGGACTAAGAGATCTCAAATATGTTCATTATTTACGTATGTTTGGAGCAAAGAGATGGACAATGAAAGAAACATCCCACTGCTTAGTGATGCTCTAAAGTTTATGAGATGAAAAGAAATAGAATGACAAACATCTGACCTTGTGTTCATTTTCTCTCTCTGGAAAAATAGTCAACAAGCTTGGGACTATTATATGAAGCAAGGGAATTGCAAAGTGAGTGAGGTAGGCAGAGTAACTTCCCCCCAAGGAAGTCTAAACTCCTGTCCCAGGCAAGCAGAAGGTCACTGACTGAGACCATGCTAGGCAGGGAAGTAGACAGTGTCAGGAGCAAAAGGGAACCAGAGACAATTTCCTAAGCAAAACAGGCACAAAAATGCTGCAAACTGATGAGCAGAGACAAGAACTAGAAGTGAATGGATGGAGGCCAGTTGGAACAAGACGAGAAGGCACTGTCACTAAAGGAGTGCGTGGATACACTAAAGGAAGAGGCCTTGATGGAGCCCATGCCTTGCCTGAGGGTGGGCAGGCAATTGCTGAAAGCCCCAGGTCAGTCCAGCTCTGGGTTCCATTTCTCGCTTGATTTGGATCCACATCATCCAACCTTGCACATAGAATGCATTCATTCAACAGATAGTTGTTGGGCTTCAGCGACGTGCCAGGCACTATTCTAGGTGTTGGGTGTACATAGTGAACAAACAGGTCACAACTCCAGCTCTCGAGGAGCTTGTGTTCTGGTGGGATGAGCCAACCAAGCAAGAAATTCAGCAGAAAGCCTGAGATGGTGAGAAGTGCTAGGATGAAGGTGAAAAGAGCAACGTGAGGGAGACTGAGGCAGGCACTGCATGTGGCTCCTATCAGCTGGTTAAGACCAGGAGACTTCCCTGTGAAGGTGACTTGAGCTATTTCCTGAATGACAAGCTTCCAGGCATGAGGCAATCCGGGGACAGAGTAACCCAGAGAGAGGGAACAGCAGGGTGAAGGCCTCGAGGCTGGAGCCCAGCTGGGTGTACTCAGGGCAGAAAGAAAGCCAGCCTGGCTAACCTTAATAAATGAGGGAGGCAGGGACCAGATCAAGCAGAGATGGAAGGGATCAAAGCACACAGAGGAACAACTGTGCGTGCTCTGCCCAGAAGAGTGGAGAGCAATGGAAGAAGGCATGTGGAGGTGATGCAAACTCCCCCATATCCCTCAAGGGCTCGTGCTTACTGCTGCCATCGTGCCTTGGGCCACGCAGTGCCACAGGGCAGCAGGGATGGGCCCCTCTGGGATATTTCGGCATTATTTGCAAGGTTTCTTTATGTTCCGCTCCAGGGCTCACTGTCCCCCTCATATTCCTACAGCAGAGCTGTCCTGCCTCTGCTCTAATCTAGGAGAGCCAAAGGAGATTAATTGCTGAGTGGAAAACGCAGACTCTCTGTTTCTACAAGGTGTGCAGGGTTTTCCTCCTCCTGTCCTTTCTCTGCAGTGAGCTTTGCTCACTGGCCCAGTCAGCGCCAGCGTTCTGGGGAGATGTGATAAATGAGCCCATCCTCTTCGGAGACACTGTATTTTCTAATGGGTTAAAGAGCAATATTTCAAGATGTTGTTGGTATAGCTGGCGGCCAGTTCTGCCCCATTTAATCACATTATCTTGAGGGCCAAGAGGGCAAAAGAGTTTGGGGTGTTTTTTTGTTATTTGTTTTTCAACTGGAACTCACACAAAGGATCACAGAAAGGAGTTAACAAACGTCTAAAGGCAGAGGAGGCCATGGCACCTGCCCTCCGGAGCTGCTTCTCCCCTCTACCTCCCCGTGGCCTGGAGTCTGATGCTTGCTGGGAAACCTAGGCACGTTTGGCAAGTGCCAGCAGGAAAAGGTGTCACAAGCCTCAGACCAAATCATCAGCTAGGCTGTTGCTCCCAGAGAGGAAGTGGGGACCTAAAGAGCAACGTAGGTGTACCAAATTTCCCCACATAAATTGGAGAATGAGGAATTGGTTTATTAGGAAGCACGCTTTGCATCATGAAGACTCTCATTGTTATAATTTCCTCACAGTTGAGACTGACACTAGGGCGTAAGAGAAGATCAATTATGAGGGCAGCTTAGGAGCTCACAGACCGTTTACCAAGTAACCATCTGCACCTCTGACAAAAAAGGCTTTTGTGTATGTTTAGAGGTTGTGAACTCTGCTGCAATTTAGGTTTGGTTTGAATATGCTGTTCAGGATCGCCTTGGTGATATTTCTATGACTTTTAGTTCATAGCTTTTACATCCATCACGATTAAAAATCATCTTCATGGTTGAAATATGTATTTTTAAAATAATTTTGCAATAGCAAGTCTGAAACTCTCTGACTTCTAACTCTTTTTCCTACTGAGGCAATTATTTTTATAGTGAAGCAGATCTATGACATTTTCAAAGGGTTGTTGTAAAGAAGAGTGAAGAATTTGCGAAAGGTACATAGTAGATACTCAATAAATGTTAGTTCTCTTCCTTCCAGATACCCTGACCTTTATGGAGAGTTTGAAATTATCCTATAACATTAAGAACCAGCAGGACTTTAATGAAGCTTCGAGGCTTAGTGGCTAACATTCAAACTTCGAAGCCAGCCAGATTTAGTATAAAGACATGAATCCCACTCTTATCAGTGGTATGACTTTGAGCAAAGCACTTCATCTCACCAAACTTCAGTTTACTCATAGGTAAAATGAGGGAAGTAATTTATATCTTGAGGAGTTTGGTCAAGATGAGGAGTATCAGGAAGCCATCTATCAAATCTATCATCTATCAAATGAAAGGTGTCATTACATCACCTATCGAATGAAAGGTGTCATTACATCACCTATGGAATGAAAGGTGTCATTACCTCTCAATGCCTGGGAAGGGATGGAAGGAAGGGCCAACTCCAACCCAGCGCCCTGCCCTCCTGAGACAGAAGTTCTGGTGCGCCCTGAACTGTCCATATTCTCTAGTTCCCTTGAAGGGAGTTCCCCAATTCCAGATCTTTGGGATCCCATCCTGAGCCAAGAGCAAGCTTTCTTTTTCAGAAGCAAATGCATGCACTCGGGATTTATAAAGGAAAATGTGAAGCCGTCATTTACTCATAGGGTCACTAGGCATGAGGCTGTAAACGTGATTTATATCCAAGGTTTGGCCCTCGAGAGTAATATACTTCATCATCACAGCCCAGCAATGGCTCCCCCCCAGAAGAGTTCTGTTTTCTCTCAGAACCCGGAAGTCAATACCAGAGCTTCAGAGAATTCTGAACTCCCACAGTCTGGCAGGAGGGAGGTGAAAGGTCGTGCAGTCCCCTATTATCTGTGTGCACTACAGGAAGGGACTTGCCCCTCGGAGCCTCGCTGTTCTCCACTGTGAACTCGCTGCCTCTTCATGCAAATGCCCCAGGGCCAGTGACGGTGTGTGCAGCCACAGTAGGTGTTAGGGGAGCAGAAGCAGGTAGCACCTGGACGTGGGGAAAAGAGGGAAAGGAGGAGGAAGAGAAGCTGTTAATGTTGTTGCAGGACTAATTCCTAACAAAACTCTAAAGGAGGAGACACCTGGTCCTCGGCTCTCAGACCAGCACTACACCTGCCCCCAACCCATACCCCAGCTAAGTGCCCCCCAACCTCAGCTCTGCCTCTCATGGAGGGCAGTGTGCTCTCCACACTTGTAGGAGATCAATCGCTCTCATCAGAAGGTGGAGGCCTCTCATGAGTGGGCTTTATGTGAGTAGCACATCCCTGGGAGAAGAATTTCAAGATGGCCTTTATAGGGATGAAGGTGATTCTTCAATTGTCACCCTTTGCAGATGGGGCCTCTCCGTGGCTGGAGTGTTCTTCTGGTTCTCCATTTCAGTCACTCACAAAACACATGCTGAGTATCCACTCTGCGCCCTTGGGAACCCTGCACACCGGCCAGCAGGACAGACATTCAGATGAATGGACACCTGTAGTGGCCTTCTCTCCCTGGGGCTGAGCATGAGACCCCGTGTCTAACAGATCTGAAGGTGGGCTGTGACTCTGCCCACAAGAATGCTAACCTCTCAGCCTGTCTCCTCCTGAATGGGACAACATTAAGATCCATTGTTCAGAATTTCTGTGAGAGTTCTATACATTCTAGTTTTATTCTACAGCCTTGCTCGACTCTCCATCATCCACCCACATTTACAACTCTAGAGCCCCAAAGTCAGCAGCCCACCTTAAGCCACGTGGCCAGGATCTCATGAGGATGAAAGCTAGCATCTTAGTCGTGGCCCATTCTTCCTTGGCCAGCCTCATGCTCTGCTTCCCAGCAGCCTCTTGGAATGGTCTCAGCCTGTGCGCCTCACACATAATGTTTTGGCTGACCCCACCCTTCCTCCTCTGCTGGGACTCTCAGGACCTGCTGGGATGGTGTCTGCTCTCAGTGGCTCTGGGCTTCTCCCACAGAGGTCCTGGAGGCCTATATTTAGCCAGGTCTACTACAGCCCTTTGCAAAGAGGAACCAAACATCAAGAGTAAAAATCTCATCTCTGAGGGTCTTCCCATTCTGAACCAAGCCCTGGCTGTAGACCCAGCTCCCCCAGGCATTCCGTTTCCCCCAGACAAACATGGAGAGCAGATCTTATGTGGACCCCACAGGGTAGACAACTACCAGGATAGAGTAATTTCAGGGGCACAGAAAGGCTTGCATACCGTGAAATTCCTCCCTTGCTTGCTCACTGGTGCCTGAAATTACTTCAGCAGCAAACAACATGCTTTATTCCACAATTAGAAGCAAGGCTTTAACATAGATTTCTCTGGTCAAGAAAACACAATGCTTATGCTCACACTGAAATATGAATGAATGGTTCTCGAGGGAGTGGAGGAGTATGTCATCATCTCAACAGGTCCGGGATTGAGGACATGTGCGATTCTTCCACGGACACACTCAAGAGCACAGCCTCAGTTCAGGCCTTCAGCAGGGCAATTTGGTAGCACATATTAAAATGTTAAATGTGAATACCCTTTGACCCAAAAATTCCTCATCTAAATCTCTGGGGAAACTCTTGTGTAGAAGCAGAAAGAGGCATGTACCAGAATGTCTCCTCCATCATAGTTCGTAGCAATAAAAATGTATATATAAGAACCCACTTGCGTGCCCATTCATAGGGACCTGGCTTAAGAACTTGGGTGTTTCTGTACTAGGGACTACTAAGTAGCTGTTAAGGGAAAGTAAAGTAGATCAAGTGCAGTGGCTCATGCCTGTAATCCCAGTATCTCGGGAGGCCAAGGCAGGTGGATCATCTAAGGTCAGGAGTACAGGACTAGCCTGGGCAACACAGTGAAACCCTATCTCTACTGAAAAGACAAAAATTAGCTGGACATGGTGGCGGGCGCCTGTAGTCTCAGCTACTCAGGAGGCTGAGGCACGAGAATCGCTTGAACCAAGGAGGCGGGGGTTGCAGTGAGCTGAGATCAAACCACTGCACTCCAGCCTGGGAGACAGAGTGAAACTTTGTCAGAGAAAAGAAAAGAAAAGAAAAGAAAAGAAAAGAAAAGAAAAGAAAAGAAAAGAAAAGAAAAGAAAAGAAGGAAGGAAAGGAGGGAGGGAGGGAAGGAAGGAAGGAAAGAGGGAGGGAGGGAGGGAAGGAAGGAAGGAAGGAAAGAAGGAAAGAGAGAGAAAGAAAAAGAAAGAGAGAGAGAGAAAGAAAGAGAAAGAAAGAAAGAAGGAAAGAAAGAGAAAGAAAGAAAGAGAAAGAGAGAAAGAGAAAAAGAGAAAGAAAGAAAGAAAGAAAGAAAGAAAGAAAGAAAGAAAGAAAGAAAGAAAGAAAAGAAAGAAAGAAAGAAAGAAAGAAAGAAAGAAAGAAAGAAAGAAAGAAAGAAAGAAAGAAAGAAAGAAAGAAAGAAAAGTAAAGCTATCTGTACTGATATGGAAGGCTTTTAAGACATTTTGTAAGTCGAAAGAAAGCAAGCTTCAAGGCAGTGCACAAAGAATAAATAACAATTAAGTAGAAAGACAGTAAACCTACTTGTTTCTGTAGATAGTTGTGTTCATATGTAAATGCATAAGGAAAAGATCTGGAAAGATACATGCTGGAGATAGGTGTAGTTATCTCTTAGAGGTCTTGGATTTGGGGGTGGCATTGAAGACAGACATTAGTTTTATGTAAACTTTATTTACAGTCATAATACGATCATTAAATACTTGCTAATTTAAAGTATTTTAGGAATGTTAAATAATCTTATACTTGGAAAACAAAGTAACTCCTTATAATCATAATACAAACTAAAGTATTAAAGCTAGACAAAAATCTTTTTAGGCAGTGAGTCACAGGCTAAAAAATTTGACAAACACAGAAATGATAGCAATTTAATAGGAATAATATTTTGAAAAATATTTAATTTTTTCTTTTGCCTTCCTGAATGTATCTTCTTCATCATAGTCAGTCAGATGCACTTGTTTATTTATTCAGTCATTCAGGACTCATGTGTTATGGAAAGAATGCAAAGGAAAAAAATGAGGAAATTAGTAGTCTGCTTCCGGCATGCAAAATAGGATTCTGCAGCAAGGAGATACACTTGAAAGACGGGATTTGGTAGTGAGCAAAAGGCTTCTAATTCCTTTAGCTCTGACTTGGTATATCAAGAACAAAGCCTAGAATGACCATAGTGTGGAGACCCCCACAGCCCCCACCAGTGAGGGAAGACAGACCTACTGCACGTGACAGCCAAGTCATGGAGCTGCTGCACCAAAGGAGGAACGGAATTAAATTCCATCCCATTACAGCCTGAAAGATTGCAAGAAAGCAATGCTGTTGGGTGTTCTTCCCCACCTTTTTCTCCAGGATGAGATGTTCAGTTCGCATGGGGAGCCCTGACTGTATTTTGGGATCTGTGTGATTCCCAGAGTGTGGCCCTGCAAGCTGCCCTGTAATAACTAGAGGCCTCAGGTGCCAGAGAACACCTTGCCCAGAATCCCTACCCTTCTTAGCTCCTGCAGTGTCTCCTCCCAGCTCAACCTCACTCCATGGTTGTCTCAGTCCATTCAGGCTTCTGTAAGAAAATACCACAGACTGGCCGGGCGCGGTGGCTCAAGCCTGTAATCCCAGCACTTTGGGAGGCCGAGACGGGCGGATCACGAGGTCAGGAGATCGAGACCATCCTGGCTAACACAGTGAAACCCCGTCTCTACTAAAAATACAAAAACTTAGCCGGGCGAGGTGGCGGGCGCCTGTAGTCCCAGCTACTCGGGAGGCTGAGGCAGGAGAATGGCGTAAACCTGGGAGGCGGAGCTTGCAGTGAGCTGAGATCCGGCCACTGCACTCCAGCCTGGGTGACAGAGCGAGACTCCGTCTCAAAAAAAAAAAAAAGAAAATACCACAGACTGAGTGGCTTTCGAACAACAGAAATTTATTTTTCACGGTTCTGAAGGCTGAGAAGTCCGAGATCAAGGCACTGGCAGATTCAGTGCCTGGTGACGGCCCATTCTTCATAAATAATGCCTTCTAGCTGTATCCTCACATGGTGGAAAGGACAAGGGGTCTGTCTTGGGACTCTTTTGTAAGGGTGCTAATCTCATTCACGAGGGCTCCACCCGATGGCTTAGTGACTTGCCAGAGGCCCTCGATTCCTAACACCATGACCTTGGAGGTTAGGATTTCAACATATGAACTTGGGGAAGACAAAAACATTTAGACCATAGTAATGGCCACCTTGGAGAGGAGCAGAAAACTGGAGAAACTGAGACACAGGGAATTGACTCAAGGAGATCGAGAAGAAGCAAACAAGCATTAGTGAGGGTGTGGAGGAACTGAAGCCCCTCACATGCTGGAGGACTGCAAAATGCTGCAATACTTTGGAAAATGGTTTCGCAGTTTCTCTTTTTTTTTTTTTTTTGAGACAGAGTGTTGCTCTTGTCACCCAGGCTGGAGTACAGAGACGTAATCTCAGCTCACTGCAACCCTCCACCTCCCAGGTTCAAGCGATTCTCCTGCCTCAGCCTCCCTAGTAGCTGGGACTACAGGCACCCGCCACCACGCTCGGCTAATTTTTGTATTTTTAGTAGAGACAGGTTTTGCCATGTTGTCCAGGCTGGTCTCGAACTCCTGACCTCGTGATCCACCTGCCTCAGCCTCCCAAAGTGCTGGGATTGCAGGTGTGAGCCACCGCGCCCAGCCTGGCAGCTTCTCAAATGTTAAACATGGAGTTATGATATGACAGAACAATTCTACTCCTAGATATATACCCAAGAGAAATGAAAATAGAAAAACACATATAACTGTTTGTAGAAGCATTATTCATAACAGACAAAAGTAGAAGCCACCCAAATGTCCATCAGCTAATTAATGGATAAATACAATGTGGCATATCCTTGCAATGGAGTAGTAGTTGGCCACGAACAGGCATGAAGTTCTAATACATACTACAACATGGATGAACTTTAAAAACATTATGCTAAGTGAATAAACTGAATCACAAAAGGCTACACATTGCATGCTTCCGTTTTTATGAAATGTTACCAGAAGCAAATCTATAGAGACAGAAAGTAGATTCATGGCTGCCTAGAGCTGGAGGCATTGAACTGGGTGGGAATGGGGATTGACTGCTAATGGGCTCGGGGTCTCTTTTGGGAGAAATGAAGATGTTCTAGAGCTGATTGTGCGATGGCTGCACAACCGGGTGAATATACTGAAAGCCATTGACTTTTATGTTTAAATGGATGAATTGTATGTATGTGAATTACATCTCAATAAAGCAGCTGAAAACAGAAAAAGAAATATAGGTAATGGAAAACGAATAATTGGATTGTTTTAGGACTGCTTTTGAAACAAGTTAGGTAAGCCAAACCTTGAAAGACACCTGAGAGGCTATTGGCATCATAGCATCTACCCTCACAGTTTTGCTATGTACCAGGTTCATGACATAGGGGCCATTTGTCATTTTCCTGGGGCACAAATTAGAATATTTCACCCACATGGCAGCCTGGAGGGAGGAAGTGGCTAAACTTCCTAACTTTCTAATGGGTAGAGCAGACTGCCAACAACTTCTCTTCCAAAAAGATTGTTACTCAGTCTTTCATTGAAACATCCATAAAATTTTTTGAGAATAATGAGCACTGTCTTTGTTTCTGTTTTTGTTTTTTGAGACGTTTCACTTTGTTGCCCAGGCTGAAATGCAGTGGCATGATCACAGCTCACTGAAGCCTCAACGTCCCAGGCTCGAGCATTCCCAAGTAGCTGGGACTACAGGCATGCGCCACCATGCCTGGCTGATTTTTTTATTATTGTTATTTTTTAGAGATTGGGTCTCACCATGTTGCCAAGGCAGGTCTCAAACTTCTGAGCTAAAGCCATTCTCCCACCTCAACCTCCCAAGGGGCTGGAATTACATGTATGAGCCACCACACCCAGCCCACTTTGTTTCTTTGTGGAAAATGACATGCAAAAGAAAGCCAATTGCAAGTGCTGGTGAAGGCAATGAAGAGAGAATGAAATGGTCTAATAAAAAGTATGTGCTTTGGCCAGGCATGGTGGCTTATGCCTATAATCCCAGCACTTCAGGAGGCTGAGGCGGGAGGATCACTTGAGCCCAGGAGTTTGAGACCAATCTGGGCAACATGGTGAGACCTCTAAAAAATTTACTGTAACTTTTTTTTTAGTCTTATAAAAAATCGATATGGTGATGCAGGCCTGTGGTCCTACCTACTCAGGAGGCTGAGGGAGGAGGCCTGCTTGAGCCCAGGAGTTTGAGGCTATAGTGAGCTATGATTGTACCACTGCACTACAGCCTGGGTGACAGAACAAGACCATATATATATATATATATGGTCTCGTTCTTATATATATGTATGAGATTTGATATGATTTGGCTGTGTCTCCACCCAAATCTCAACTTGAATTGTAGCTCCCATAATTCCCACATGTCGTGGGAGGGACCAAGTGGGAGGTAATTGAATCATGGAGGTAGATCTTTCCCATGCTGTTCTTGCGATAGTGAATAAGTCTCATGAGATTTGCTGTTTTTATAAGGGAGAGTTTCCCTGCACAAGTTCTGTCTTGCCTGCCGCCATGTAAGATGCCCCTTTCCTCTCCTTTTGCCTTCAGCTATTATTGTGAGGTCTCCCCAGTCATGTGGAACTGTAAGTCCATAAACCTCTTTTTTTTTTTTTTTGTATTTTAGTAGAGACAGGGTTTCACCATGTTGGCCAGGAAGGTCTTGATCTCCTGACCTCGTGATCTTCCCGCCTCTGCCTCCCAAAGTGCTGTGATTACAGGCGTGAGCTACTGCACCCGGCCCTCTTTTTCTTTACAAATTGCCCAGTCTCGGGTATGTCTTTATCAGCAGCATGAAAACAGACTAATACATATGTATACACACATATACTCATACATATGTATACACACATATAGTCTTCACAAGAAATGGTAAACATCTCAAGACATAAACTTCCAGCACGACAAGGATCCGCTTTGAGGGAAATAGATAAATTGAGAAAAGCAGAAACAGAGATGAAGTACACAAAGGCATAATAAAATAACCAGTAAGAAAATCATGTTCCCTGGCCTTCCCCCAAAGCCTGTTCCTTGCCCCACTCCAGGCATGGTGGAATGCATGGAAATCCAGGCACTTGCAACATAAGTGTAACTTAAGACCCAAACACTTGAAAATTCAAACGGCAATTCAAGAGAGAAATAGGACTTTGGGAGAGCAGTAGAAGAGATGCCACAGCACAGGGCATGATTAATCATTGAATGAATTGAGTGGTTGGCCAGCCCTGGAGTCGCTCAGAGGCAGGAGAGGTCATTTCCGGGCAGGCTGAAACCTGCGCAGAGAGGAGGCAATTTGAGCAAGACAAATGCAAGGGACTCTAAGAATGGTAGCCTGGAAACACTTTGCCCTTTGATATCTTTTGATTGAACTTCTCCTTCCATCACAGATTCAGATCCTTTTCATGGACCCTGGGGTCTATGCTGTAGCCTGGACTCTCGTCCTCTATGAGCTGTTCACCTCTTGACAGGGAGGAGAACAGGAGGGGAAGAGAGAGGCTTGTGTTGGTTCCATTATGTATCTCCATCAAAGCTTGCTGCTGCCTCCCATCCTCTTTCACCACCTTCCTGCTAAGATCGCCTGGCTAACATCTCTTTGACTTCCTGCTGCATGCCCCAAAAATCCTATAACCTTGAGTCAGTATGACTCATGACACTGTCAGTCTTTATGAGATCAGCAAAGCCTAGCCTTGTTGCATGATTCCTACTGACAAATGCAGCAAGAATGTCAAGAAGGCCTTAAGGAAAGCAGTGTGGTTGTCTTAGTCCTTCGCTGAATGCCAGAGCCAATGTTCCTAAAGGAAGCCACTTCCATGAGAAGGAGCCTGTGCGTTTCCTTGAGGCAGCCTATTGTGGAAATGAGTGGGAAAACACAAACTGTGAAAAAAAAAACAGTTTTTCCTCTGCTTTCACACCACAACAATCAAAGCAGACTTCTGTGAGCAAATGTGTTGAGGTTCCTCCCCACCAAGTAAGCAAGCAGTTCTACAGCGGACACAAGCTGGGCATCCTCCAATTCAATTCCATTCCGACACCGTCTGTCTAGAGATTGCCTCAGATCCCATAAGCGGAGAGCTCAGTCTTACAAGACTGGCCCTTCTTCAGACACCAGTCACGAGGCACAGGTTGCCTCACCTGTGCTTCTGACCAACTGGTCTAAATCAAAATTCCCACAATCCCCTCCTCAGCTTCAATTTATTTACTAGAGCTGCTTACAGAATTTAGGAAAACACTTATTTGTATTTACTGGTTTATTATAAAGGATATTACAAAGGACACAGATAAAGAGATGCACAGGGCAAGGTATGTGGGAAGGGGCGTGGAGCTTTCATGCCCTCCTGGGCACACACCCCTCCAGGAGCCTCCAGGCATTCAACTACCTAGAAGCTCTCCTAACTCTTTCCTTTTGGATTTTTTGGAGGCTTCATTACATAGGCATGATTGACAAAATCATTGGTCATTGGCGATCAACTTGACCTTCAGCCCCTCTCTCCTCCCTGTAGGTTCAAGGGTGGACTAGAAATCCCATCACTCTAATCCTGCCATGGTCTTTCCTGGTGACCAGCTCCCATCCTGAAGCTACCTAGGGACTTCAGTCATTAGTCAACTCATTAGCACTCAAAAAGACGCTCAGCACATTGAAGAGTCCAGTGATTTTAGGAGTTGTATGCCAAGAAACCAGGAAACAGACAAAGACCAAATATATATTGGAAACATGCAGGGAAGCAAAAAGAAAGGAATCATCTGTGTGCCAAGGTACTTGCTACACCCTTTACAGGCTCTTTTAATCTTTGCAATAAGCCTGCAAGCTAAATACAATTATTCACATTTTACAGTTGTAGAAATAGACTTAGAGTGATTACATGGTTTGCACAAAATCGCACGGCTAGTAAGTGTTGGGTTGGGTTATAACCCTAGGTCTGCCTGATCCCCAAAACCATCTTCTTTCCATCTTATTGTACTGCCCTGAGTCCACGTCCTATCAAACCTCATCTCCAGACTCTGCTGAAGAAATTAATTTAAAACGTTCATTATTATAACATCTGTAATATTATTCCAGCTTGGATGCTGGTGCCAGGGACTCCATTTGTATTACTGTTAAACTTCAAAAAAGAAATATGTCAGGGAGTGATAATGATTCTCATTTTACTACCATGGATACTGAGGGTTATTTTAGTGAGGTTGGGCTAGGCTCTGTTGCAGTAACATGTAACCCCAAAATCTCACTGTTTTCACGAAATTGATGTTTAGTCTTTGTTCATGTAGTGTCTAACATGGGTTGATGGGGTTTTGCCCTATCATTCACTCAAGGACCCAGATAGATGGAGGCTTACACCCTCTTGCAGATTCACCGTCTGGGACCCTGGCTTCCTCATCACCCAGGCAGCAAAAGTCAAGTACAGTTTCCTCACACCTGTTCTATTCTTCAGCACAAAAGAACTAATCCTTACCTCAATGCAAGGAAGTACACTGTGACACGTACATGAGCACATGGATATTTGATGAGCAACAAATGTCACGGCCACAATTCTCCATTAGCTTCAGAATATTGTGCTAAACCACAGAGCTGAGACTTGAAACTGGTCTACATATTTCTCTCCAAGGTTCACAAATCATTGTGGGATCCAGAAAAGCAACTGCTCAAATCCATCAGAGCTGTTGCCACGTGAAGTCAGTCCTGCGATTCATCCAATTTAGAATGCAGGGTCCAGAAGGAACACACAGCGTTGCAGGAAACTACAAATGTCTTACTGACTTCAATCGTGGACTTTCGCGACGTCCCAGAGATGACCTGATTCATCTCAAATCTCCAGCATGATGCTCTCTCCTTTGCAGGTTACCTCGGCCTCTGTGGAACTGCATTTGTTTCTGGCCTGTCTTGCCTCTGCAGGCAAATGATTTTATGCTGCTAGTTGCTAGTCTCTTAGTTTGGAAGCTTATATGTATCATCACATTCTAACAAAGACTTGCTGCAGTGTAACAAAAAATGTATAGAAAGTAAGTTTAAAAAATAAATGTGAGAAAATAGGTATGGGAAAAATAAGACAAAGTCAAGGATAACATTATACATAGTGCATACTGTGGGGTTCTGTGCAGTTGCTTGGGGAAAGTCCAATATGCTTTCTGAGCTTCCAGGCAGCCAATGAAAGAGTGCTATATAATCCAGAAATACCCATAAGATAAAACTTCAGCCAGATATTCAGGGGAAGCTCAGCTATTCCTGGTTCTTATACCTGACAGAACTCTTCCTCATGGGACCACCCAAAGGGAATATATTATGAGAGAGTGAAGGGAAAAAGAAAACCAGAAAAGGGAATTCCAGAAAACCAGTGGCATATTGGGAACTCTGGGTAAAACTCTGAAGCATCCTGGGGAACACAGAACACAAGTTGATTGGGGCTAGAAAGCCTTCTCAGAGGGCGGGAAAAGATCACTTCCACAGAAGAGGGAGGCGGAATGATATCAGAGTGTAAGAAAGAAGACAATGGAAACTTCAAGCAGATTCAAATAATCTCTGCTGCCTCTGATGGAATACGATTGAGTTTAGTTGCATGAGAGACTCAATTTGAACATGAGAGGCAAAACAATATGGCAGCCGGAAGCTTCTTTGCAGGCTTCAGAGTCCAAAATGGTGGAACTAAAATTGTCCCATGGGAGACTAAGCAGAAGCACCAAGAAAGTTCGGAGCCAAAGTCCAAACTCCTTTCAAACATTGTAGCTGCCTGACAGATGTCCACTAGATTATGAACATATCTGCTTAGGAAAGAGTTTTTCACGTTTCATGTACCAGCCACCAAATACATGTTGCCTTCTCTTGGTGAAGGCATATTAGTAAAACTCTGCAGGAAGTGCTGGTCCTAAATTTGACATTCTCAGGAGTAGTGGGAAAGAATATGTCAAATGAAAGAATATATCAAAGCCAACAGAATTGGAGAGTCAGGCAAGTTATACACATTATCTTTAATCCACATCACAACCCAAATAGTATTATTACTTTCCAATCACTTTGACTACAATGACTACTTTACAAATGACTGTACTCAGGCTGAGAAACATGGAATAGCCTGAGCAATATTACACAACTCATAAGTAGGGAACACAGAATTCTGACTTATCTCTGCCTAGTGCCATTTCCTGTGCCTTTTAATAATATAATACTGCCTTTTGATACCAGGTAAATTGAAGAAATGAGAACTGAAGTAAAAGATACATTAAAATCCCAAGAAAAGATTAAAAAATAAACACCTGCTTTTGTCACTGGTAAACTGAGTTTTTTTTCCCCTGCTTTGTATAGGTTGCAAAGAAAGAACATCCCATTGGAAAAAAAATAAAGAAAGAAAAAGCAATCAGGTTTTATTCAATGGCCAGAGAATGGAGAAGCCGTAGCTCTTGCTCCAAAGGCATCTTCTCTGCCCTGGAGTGTTGGGAGGCGGGGGAATCTTAGAGTTAAATGCGGGCCAGGAGAGATGTAGGCGTGCAGGCTGGAGTTCCAGACACGCAGGTGCAGTCCCAAACATAATTCTCCATACACCGCATGTTTACAAAAATGGTAGAGATTTTCTTTTACAGGAGGAGATTTCAGCATTATAATGGTATGTTCATGATCTAAAGGTAACTAGGGGTCGCTTGTTCCGGTTTGCACCAGTTCCATGCAGGTCTTATCTTCTTCTGGTATTTGGCAAGGGGTCACAAAGCTCTTGCAGTGCCTGGTTTCTTCAAGCAGCTGTGCCTATAGATAAAGAGACGAAAGAAAAAAAAAAAAACTGGAAAAGTAAAATTCCAATTGCTTAGATGAGGCTGGGTTCATTCGGTGACACTTTTACTTTTGTTCCCTCCAAAACCCTCCTAAAACAATTAGAAATGAATTTTTAAAAACGTAAAGTCATGAAGACAGAGCAAACAGAAGATGAAATCACTGCTTCCAGATTTTGGAAACTGGGAGGCAAGATGAATGAGTGAGAATGGATTTAGAAAGTTCGAGAGCACAGAATCCTTAGCTGGTTGTATAGGGAGAGCCAGGAAGCACCCAAATTACCCTGCACTGCCCCTAAAAGATTCAAGAAGTAGAGGTACCTAATACTTCTGGAAGTGGCAGAAAAATAGGACTGAAGACAGAAGGATGAATAAAATGTCTATATAAAAGCTAGTAACCTCCCCACTTCCACACGGCCTGGGACTGCTCCTCATCACCAAGCAGAAAGCTGGAGGCTTATTCTCTGGAGAGGATAAAGCAAAGGGTCTTTAGACCAAAGGCACCAGGCATAGTCCAGGGTGGAGAAACTATTTTCTTAAAAATAGTGAAGTGGGCATTTACTAATAGAATTCAGAGACTCACAGGGCGCTGTCAGCTAAGTGTAAATATGCTAAACCAGAGATGGGGAAGGTCTTCTCTGAGAAAAAGACCCAAAGATGCTGATGTCAGAGGCTCCCCCGTGGAACAGCCCAGCCAGATGAGCCTATGTTGATGACCATTCACAGTGTCCAAACTGCCGGTCAGCCTCACAGCCCCCACTACTGATCAGGAGTAAACAGGGAAAGTTGCCAAACATCTGAGTGAAACATCCAACGAGAACACCAGATGCCAAAACAGAGTAAAGCAAATTGGAAGAAACAGAACTATGCACGAGAAGATAACATCAAAATCAACAGTCCTTAAGATCCTCAGCTAAATAAGATCAAGTGTTCTACCCAGGAAATAAAAACAGAGTTTTCTTTTTCTAAGTTCTCATTCAGGAAACAAAAAGAGCCCTTGGAAATTAAAAATATGAAAGCAGATATAAGAAATATATCTTATATGGTAGAAAGTTTGGAATGTAAAGTTAAGAAAGTTTGGAATATAAAGTTAAGAAAATATCCCAGAGTAGAATGAAAAGAGTCACAGTAGACTGAAAAATGTAAAAAGTTGAGACGTTAAAATTACCACATGTCAAAGATTAATAATTAGTAGGAGAACCAGTAAGATGTTACAAATGGTTCAGTGGAGAAATCAAAGAGCAGACACGTAGACAATAGAGAATGCTGAAGTAAATATGTTAATCGATGCAAAACTGGCTTTTTGGGGAAAGAGGGATATCAATATGCAGCTGCACCAGACAAAGTATATTTGCATCTCTATGAAAAGGAGTCGTTTACATTACTCGCAGTTTTCCACAACTCTAGCTCAAAGACAATGGAGGTGGAAGCCTTTATAGAATCAGATAACCCAGAAGAGTACACTAAATAGGAACCCAAAACTCTTTTCCCTGACAGAGAGAAAAGACAAGAAAATTAGAAGATTGTTCCAGGATGTCTAATACCCAAATGATAAAATTTCCAAAAAAGAAAGAACAAAGAAAACAGTCAGGGAAAAGATTATCAAAGAAATAATTCTAGAAAATGTTTCAGAACTAATAAATTAGAAGAGTGAGTCTTTTATACAATTATCAAAACTCATGAAAATTGTTCACTTAAAATGTTTGCATTTGTTGTATGCAAATTAAACCTCAATAAAGTTGATTTTTTAAAAAGAGCTGGCTCAACTAATACCTCTAAAGTGATGAGCTAAGACCCAAAGAAACACACTTCATCACAAATTTTAAATCTCTGGGTACAAAGACAAGAGTCTACAAGCTTTCATAGAATAAAAATGTCACCAAAGGCCAGGCGTGGTGGCTCATGCCTGTAATCCCAGCACTTTGGGAGGCCGAGGCTGGTGGATTACGAGGTCAGGAGATGGAGACCATCCTGGCTAATATGGTGAAACCCCATCTCTACTAAAAATACAAAAAATTAGCCGGCGTGGTGGCAGGCGCCTGTAGTCCCAGCTACTCGGGAGGCTGAGGCAGGAGAATGGCGTGAACCTGGGAGGCGGAGCTTGCAGTGAGCCGAGATGGTACCACTGCACTCCAGCCTGGGCAACAGAGCGAGACTCCATCTCAAAAAAAAAAAAAAAAAAGTCACCAAAAACAAAGAATTTTTAAAATCAGATGGTTTCAAACTTTTCAAAAGATAGAAGATAATAAAGCAAAGCCTTCAAAATTATGAAAGAAAACAATTTCCTATTTAAAATTCTATACTCAGCTAAACTATCATAAGCATATATAAAATCTAAAAAAAATACTGTGACTGCCTGGCACTATTTCTCAGGAAAATGATGGAGCCTGTGTTCCACCAAAATAAGCAAGTAATCACCAAAAAATAAATAAATAGATAAAAGCCTTGGGACACAGCACAGGAAAGGGCTGAGGGAATCCTCTGGATGATGTGTAGAAACTCCATGATGACACCGTGCACCAAGACCAAAGGGCAACCAAGACCGAAGTGCAAAATCAGCAGACCTCAGGAGATGAAGTTGATAGGACAGCCGATGAATCTGAACATCCTGAGAAATTTAGATAACTGGCAAGGAGTTTAGGGGTTGAACGAATGATAAGCAGATGGAACATTCAGCAAACAAATCTAAAACAAGACGTTTCCTAACTCCAAGGAAAAACAAAAAGCAAGCTAAGAAAGCAAGTGTAATCTTAGTGTACTACTTACTCACCTATCGATGTCTTCACATTTTCATAATAATGTAAATACCAAATAATAATGTAACCAAAATTCTAGTATAATTATATTGGGGAAATGGAGAGCACAGATGGGTGTTTGTGTTCATGTTGTGGGATAAAGGAGTCAAATCCTTACCTCATCTTCAACAAAGCTGTCCATATATCATTCGAAAATTGCTAAAGTTGGCCGTGCACGATGGCTTATGCCTGTAATCCCAGCACTTTGGGAGGCTGAGGTGGGCGGATCACTTGAGGTCAGGAGTTCGAAACCAGACTGGCCAACATGGTGAAGCCACGTCTCTACTAAAAGTACAAAAATTAGCCTGGCGTGGTGGCATGTTTCTGTAATCCCAGCTACTAGGGAGGCTGAGGCAGGAGAATTGCTTGAACCCAGGAGGCAGAGGTTGCAGTGAGCCAAGATTGTGCCATTGCATTCCAGCCTGAGCAACAGAGTGAGACTCCATCAAAGAAAGAAAGAAAGAAAGAAAGAAAGAAAGAAAGAAAGAGAGAGAGAGAGAGAGAGAGAAGGGGGGAGGGGGGAAGGAGGGAGGGAGGAAGGAAGGAAGGAAGGAAGGATGGAAGGAAGAAAGGAAGGAAGGAAGGAAATTGTTAAAGTCAACAAGTAGTGGCTGGGCACAGTGGCTCGCGCCTGTAATTCCAGCACTTTGGGAAGCCAAAGCAAGAGGACCTCTTGAGCCCAGGGGTTCAAGACCAACTTGGGCAACATACTGAGACCCCATCTCTACTAGAAATAATTTTTTAAAATTATCCGGGCATGGTAGTGCACATCTGTAGTCCCAGCTACTTGGGACGTTGAGGTGGGGGGATCACTTGAGCTCAAGAGTTCAAGGTTACAGTGAGTTATGATCGCACCACTGCCCTCCAGCCTGGCTAACAGAGTGAGACTCTGTCTCAAAAAAAAAAAGAGGGAGAGAGAGAAGTAGCAATAGAAACATGTTATTTGTTTTTTGTAAAAATAATCAGCTTAAGGATGTTTTGAAAGTGCTTATCTGTGGAGAGGATCAAATGGAGGGGACCCAGGGTGCATAAGAGAGGGCGTGGTGTTTCCTGTAGATCTATTTGTCTCTTTAAACTATGTGCATGCAAAGCCCACCTCTGGGACCAATTCCAGGAAGACTGATGGCCAAACTCTCCTGGGAACAGCTGAAGAAAGAGAACCTGGGTCCATCCCTGCTGATCCTTTGTTCTTTGCCTTGGAGATTTGAGAGTTAACATCTAGATGCAAAGAAATAAAGTCCAAACACTAACACTGACTAATTTTGAGTCTTTGTTGTGGCCGGGCATGGTGGCTCACACCTGTCATCCCAGCACTTTGGGAAGCCAAGGCAGGCAGATCACCTGAGGTCAGGAGTTCGAGACCAGCCTGACCAACTTGAAGAAACTACACCTCTACTAAAAATACAAAAACTAACTGGGCATGGTGGCATGTGCCTGTAATCCCAGCTACTTGGGAGGCTGAGACAGGAGAATCGCTTGAACCAGGGAGGCGGAGGTTGCAGTGAGCCGAGATTGCACCATTGCACTCCAGCCTGGGCAACAAGAGCGAAACTCTGTCTCCAAAATAAAATAAAATAAAAACAAATTATGTGCATGCACAACTTTAATCAACATAATTTCTGTAAGAAGAAGAATGCATTGAAAAAGCTGTTACTGTAACTTTTACAGACCCAGGGAAAGTAGAATTTCCTGTTGTTGATTCCAACATCCATCTACCAAGTTTCCAGAGGTCCTCAGTCTTAATATTCGGGGGTATGTCCAAGTCACAGCAGGCCAAAAGCTGTCATGTCCCAAGCAGAGGAAAAGTAACCCATTCTCTGAATTTTTGCCTTTAATAACACATGATGCAAGCCCCATTGGGTGGAAACAGGACTGATGTGAGACTCTGAACATCAATATTTTATTTCCCACTCATCAATCATTCACCACCTGCTGGCAAACAGCACCTTCCAGCCGGTGTCTCCAGGTCTCCGTCCAGCGCCAAGACTATCAATATTTTATGCTTGGGAGATGAAGTTGCTACACAGGCGCATTATCCCCTGCCCAAGCAGTGTACAGAAAAAGCTCTTCTTTCCTGCAGGCAGCTCTGGGAGAACGCAGCAGGCAGTATCTGTCACACTGCTCCAGCTCCCTCTGTGGGCTCCCAGTTCTACACATGATGCAGCAGGCACAGTAATGCACTTGCAGAGATGGACTTCTGAAGAGGAAAACTGAGGCAGCCTTTCCAGTGTCCCTAGCACTTTCTCTCTACTGCCCATAGAATTCTTCAACCAGAATATCATTCCCTCCCTGCCCTCGGGCCCCAATTGTGGTGTAAATTAAGACTGACTTATATGGCTGGGCACAGCGGCTCATGCCTGTAATCCCAGTACATGGGGAGGCTGAGGCGGGTGGATCACCTGAGGTCAGGAGTTCAAGAACAGCCTGGCCAACATGGCGAAACCCTGTGTCTACTAAAAATACAAAAATTAGCCGGGCGTGGTGGCATGCACCTGTAGTTCCAGCTACTTGAGGGGCTGAGACAGGAGAATTGCTTGAACCCCGGAGGCAGAAGTTGCAGTGAGTCAAGATCATGCCACTGCACTCCAACCTGGGCAATAGAGTGAGAGTCCGCCTCAAAAAAAAAGGGGGTTGATATGACCTAAAATCTCTTTAATTCACCAAAAATCATTTATAGAACACCAACAATGTGTTGGGCATCCAGAGAGATCCTGGAAACACAAGTACACGTAAGACACATTTGTGGACGTGTCTATTTCCATGGTGATACAGTAACATCTGTCATTTTCCTAGCACTGTGTACCAGGCACTGTCCCGGGCATTTGACATCTATTGCCCTTAATTCTTACATCAAATCAAAAGGTAATCAAACTCGATTTCAAGAAAGACTGTATTTTTTTTCCTTCTCGAGTTTATTGAGAAATAATTTACATACAATAAACTGCATACATTTAAAGGGTACAATTCCAGAAGTTTTGATAGTTGTATACGCCCCAGAAACCACCACCACCATCGAAACACCCGACATTTCTGTCACCTCCAAAAGATTCCTTGTGCCCTGTTGCAGTCCACACTTCCGTCTCCCTCCATCTGCAGGCAACCACTCTTCTACTTTTTGTTACTGTAAATTAGGTTGCATTTTCTAGAAATGGAAGCCTACAGAGTGATCTCTGTGCCTGGCTTCTTTCACTCAGCATAATGATTTTGAGATTCATCCACATCCTTGCATGTATGAGTAGTTCGTTCTTATTTGCTGCTGAGTGGTTTTCTATTGTACGGAAAGACTGCATTTTTATACCCATTCACCTGTTGATGGACATTTGGACCGTTTCCAGTTTTTAGCTATTATGAATACAGCCGCGGAGAACATTCATGTCAAAGTCTTTGTGGGAACATATGTTTTCATTTATCTTCGGTAAATGCCTAGAAGTAGAACAGCAGGGTCATACTGTAGATTCATAAAGTCTTTCCTTTTTAGCATCTTTTTATGGTCAGACATGATGCTTTTGAATGACACAGTGAGAATACACAGGCCTCAAGGTTATCTGTCAAGGATTATAAGATCAACAAAAATCAATTGGAAACCAAAAATAAACAAATAAATAACCCTATGCAACTCTCAGTGTCATTCGTTATTATCATAGTGTTTATTTGGGCTGGGTGCGGTGGCTCCTGCCTGTAATCCTAGTACTTTGAGAGGCTGAGGTGGGTGGATTATCTGAGGTCAGGAGTTCGAGACCAGCTTGGCTGACATGGCGAAACCCCATCTCTACTAAAAATACAAAAATTAGCCGGGTCTGGTGGCAAGTGCCTGTCATCCCAGCTACTCAGGAGGCTGAGGCAGGAGAATCGCCTGAACCCAGGAGACAGAGGTTGCAGTGAGCTGAGATTGCGCCACTGCACTCCAGCCTGGGCAACAGAACGAGACTTCGTCTCAAAAATAATAATAATAATAGTGCTTATTTACACCATCAAGGAATAAGTGAATCCCTATAAGCAAATTTTGTAAAAACTGAAACTTACCCTTTCAATCTTCTCCTTTTAAATTCTTTTAAGTATTATCTATTCCTGATACTATCAGCAATTTATTAGCATTCCTATTCCTCTAGAAATCCTTCTGACAGGTTTACAGCATTTGCGGCATGCCTTATTAAAATGTGTCCTGGCCATGCTGCTACTGACACCCCGGAAGTGTCATGCTGGCTGCCCAGTGCTGTCCCCGTGAGCTGCCCAGGCAGGGGAGTTTTGCCCCAACACCATGGTGGCTCAGGTGGCTGTGTAGATTTGTCTGCAGCTCAGAGATGTCCTATATTCTGTCCTACTCCACACCTTTATTTTTCTTAATTGTCGATCACTAATCCAGTCTACAGACACAGGCACACATGTGCTCCCACACGCACACACATGCACAAACACGTCCACACAGAGGCATTTCTCCAAGCACTTCCTAAATCTTTGGGTGAGCTAAGAAAGCAAATGACCAAGGGTATCAGAATTTTGTGGAATCCAGTCAAAAAAAGAGAGCTGCACTTATGCACCAAGATTTTTTCTAAAACGACATTCACAGCAGTGGTATTTATATCACAAAGGAAAAAAATGTAAAAGAACAACCACACTGTTCATTAGTAGGGAAATGGACGCATCACGTGATCAGTACTAAATGAGGAGTTTTGACTGAGGTGCCAAGAGACAACTGAGAGCACACAAGCAGGAGACCGTGTGAAAGATCAGCTGTGAGAACTTCCCGAGTGGAGTCTGCACAGCGATTGCAGGATCCTGAGACCCCTTCTCAAACACAGAGGGCAATAAAAGAGCTGAAGAGAGATTTAGTGAGAAGGATGTACCGAGGGCCCCGTGGAAGTCCATGAGACAGACCTCATGCAGAGGGAAGTGGCACCTCCTCTTCACCAGGCATCCAGAGAGACATACTTCCCAGTCAACACTCAGAGAGCCTGCTGTGTGTCCCTAGGGTTCAGACACAATCTGAATCCTGCCCAGGAAGTCCAGAGGCGAGTGAAAGGGAGCAGCTTCAGTGTTGGGGCCTGGGGAAGGTGGCTGCGCTGGGATGGCTGGTGCTCCCAGAATGTGTCAGGCAAGGATATGCGAGGGTTTCATGTGGCGCAGAGGTGGGCCATTCAACAGAGAGCCACCCTGAAGGGTCACCTGAAAGGGTGGAGGGTCTCTAACAGGCCAGGACTGTGGAGAGGACTGCGGGACACAAGGGCGAGCAGGGAGAGCAGCAGTCAGAGATGCCCAACGCCCTGCCGCATCAGAGGAGCTGAAGTGGGAGGAGCCCCTTCAAGTGGACTCAGAGTCATCTTGAGACAGGATCAGTCGACGTGGAACTTTATGCTCCCTTTCTCCTCCACCCTTCCCATGTTTAACCCTGGATGAAGTAACAAGAAAGAAAGAAGAAAGTGACCACTCCGCCAGCACTTCCTTTCCAAAGGCTGGTGTCCCAACCACACCCATGCCACAGCCTGGCAGGTGCAGGAGACAGGATGAAAAAGTTAATATGTTGGATGACACATTCTAATTTCTGAATCAAGACTGTTTTGCTATAACAAGTGTTGGAAAGGGTGTTAAGAAAAGGGAACCCTGGAACACTGTTGATGAGAATGTAAATTGGCGCAGCCATTATGAAAAACAGTATCGAGGTTCCCCAAAAAGTTAAAAATATAACCACTGTAAGATCTGTCAATCCTACTTCTGGGTATATATACAAAAGAAACAAAATCAATATCTTGAAGAGATACCTGCACTCCCATGTTTACTTCAGCATTAGTCACAACAGCAAAGGAAGCAACCTAAGTGTGCAGCAATGGATGAATGAATAAAGAAAATGGTTATTTATACAATAGAATATTCTTCCACCTAAACAAGTGGAAAATCTATCACTTGCAATAATATGGATGAACCGGCCGGGCGCGGTGGCTCATGCCCGTAATCCCAGCACTTTGGGAGGCTGAGGTGAGTGGATCACCTGAGGTCAGAAGTTCAAGACCAGCCTGGCCAACATGGCAAAACCCCATCTCTACTAAAAATACAAAACTTATCTGGGTGTGGTGGCAGGTGTCTGTAATCCCAGCTACTCAGGAGGCTGAGGTAGGAGAATCACTTGAACCTGGGAGGCGGAGGTTGCAGTGAGCCGAGATCGCGTCACTGTACTCCAGCCTGGGTGACAGAGCAAGACTCCATCTCAGAAACAAAAAAATATATATGGATGAACCTGGAGGACATTATGCTAAGTGAAATAAGCCAGACACAGAAAGACCAATACTGCATGATCTCATTTACACGTGGAGCCTAAAAAAATTGAACTCATTGAAGCAGAGAGTAGAATGCTGGTTGCTTAGGGCTTAGGGGTCACCGATGGGGTGACATCAGTCAGAGGTACAAGCTTTTAGCTATAAGTGAAGTTCTAGAGATCTAATATACAGAATGGGGATTATAGCTGACAGTACTGTATTATACACTTGAAAATTGCTAAGAGTAGATTGTAAGCATTCTCACCCAAAAAAATGATAAGCATGTGAGGTGATAGATATGTTACTTAGCTTGATTTAATCATTTCACAATGTATACATATGTGAAAACATCACATTGTACACCCTAAATATATATGATTTTTATTTTTAGTCAGTTACACTGCAATAAACTTGGGGGGTGGGGAGAAATATTGTCCTGCTGTTTAAAGAGACCTACGAATACATAGCCTAGTCATGGGACCACCTGAGTTTTTATCTAAGACATGGAGAGAAACTCTTCCCTGGCAACATTGGAAGAGACAGTGGGAAGTAAAATGAAGTTGTATGCTGATTATAGCCCTCTAGTCATGCTTACTCAACACACTGGTTACATAAAATATGGACACCCATGCTATGGACAACCAGGCAATGCTTAAAAAGAATGAGTACTAACATACAGTCTCCAAGACATAATATTGTGGGGGGGGGGGGGGGGAGGAAGCTACTTACAAAACAATTCTCAAAGCATAATTCCATTTATGTAAAAAAAAAAAACTATACAATCATCTGTGTGCGTGTCTGTGCATATACATGTGTGTGAGACAGAACAGAATTCACTCCCTTCCATCCCCTTTGCTCAATCCCATCCTCACCCCTAATGGGAAAGGGGCTTTTAGTTCAGTAGCACACCAAAGGCAACCAGTAGAGCAGGAGACATTGCCCGGCACGTAGGTGCTTTTCCCCAAAGGATGTACAGGACGTGACCTATGATGACCATCCAAGGATGGGACCGGGAATGTGTCTTCCAGCCTTGCCCCTAGAGTCTGTGGCAGATGGACAGGAGCCTGACTGAAGAGTAGACAAGGAAGGAAAAAGCATAGTGAGGCTTAAGAGCACTCCTCCCGTTTGGCTGGGCTAAAAGACACCCCATAGGGAACGTTAGGAAATATTTTGTATCATTCTCTGAACTTGGAATACTTTAGTTAGTAGCAATAAGGGGTCCTTCAGGTAAGAGATGACAGGCACACCCCTTCAGACACTGGGGACAAAAAATAGCCTTCAGATGAGGATGTTTCAGAAGAGGTGGCAGGATGCCCACTCCTCTACTAAGGGTGATGGCAGCAGGGCAGGCGGTTGGGGGCTGGTGAGGGCAGAAAGGCTGTAGAAGGAATACAAAGGGGCATTTTCACCTTCCACTCTCGTTTTGAGGTGTTCTCATGTTTATAGCAAATGTGATCATCTGTTGGTTGTGTCATTTTATTGCATAGTACATTTGAATCAATAAATTGGACCACACAGGGTCCTTCCCTGGCCCTGTTACGGCCGTTGGAGACTGAGCTCTTGGGGCTCTTCTAGCAGAATCAGACTAATATTTGCATGTATCTCTGAGTTCACAGCTGCACTCCTTCCAGCAGACTGTGTCTGCACTGGGAAGAAGCCTAACTTTACCGTCACTTGGACATTGCTGTGCAGTGTCTTCATAGCAAAGGGCATTCACACTGGAGATCCCTGCACAAAGCCAAGGTGCGACCACCATCCCCATGTTGAATTTGGCCCTCTCGGAACATCCTGGGCCCAATTTCAAAACCAGACAGCATTAAAGACTACAGGAAAGCCTCTGGGAAAGCCACTCCCTCTTGCCCTGGAGTTTTCACATCAATAAGTAAATGCTGCTGGAAGTGAAAGGCCTTCCCTGGTGAGGGCACCACTCTGCCTTCCCAGTTAACATATTATGGATTCCATACATCTGGCTGCCGAATGAATTCCAGAGCACTGAGTGCCAGCACTGAGTGGCAAGCCATTCAATTTCTTTGATTAAATTCCATTTTTAAAGTCCTATATCTAAGAGGAACACTGGGGACTGCTCTAAATTATATTAATTTTTAAAATCATATAGGTAGTCAAGGGTAGAATTTAAAGATCATTCAAGTCATAAGGGATTATTAGAATAGTGCAGCCACTGTGAAAAACAGTCTGACAGTTCCGCTGAAAGTTAAATATATGGTTACCTTATGACCCGGCAGTTCCACTCGTAGGTATATCACCAGAGGAAATGAAAAGAAGTGTTCACACGAAAACCTGTAACTGAATGTTCATAGCAGTATTATCCATATTAGCCAAAAAGTGGAAACCACCCAAACGCCCATCGTCTGATGAACGGACAAGCAAAAATATGGCTTAGCCACAGAGTGGAATAGTATTTAACCATAAAAATGAATGAAGTTCTGACACATGCTACAACATGGATGAAGCTTGAAAACACTATTCTAAGTGAAAGAAGCCAGTCAGAAAAGGCCATATATTATATGATTCCACTTATATAAAATATCCAGAACAGGCAAATCATAGACACAGGGATTACATTGATTTAGGATTGCCTCCGACTAGGTAGTGAGTGGAGGGCTAGGAGATGATATTCAAAAATGGACTATGGTGATAGTTGCACACCCCGAGAATCTACTAAAAACCATTGAACTGAGTGATTTAAATGTAGAATTGGTATGGCATGAGAATTATATCTCAATAAAGTTGCTATTAAAAAAGAGAGAGAGAGATCTTTAGGTAAGGTCCAACTGACATGCACTCTGGTCTCAAGATAATTTTCCCTAGATATCAGCTAGAATAAAACCCAAGAGTCTGTCATTCAATTTGTCCATTTATTGGACAAGTATATGTTAGGCTGTCACCTGAGTGCCTGGCACTGTTTTGGTGCTGAGAATGCTGCAATGAACAAAACAGACAGACAGATCGTCCCATGGGGCATGTGCCCTCCTGAGAGAGACAGGCAATTATAATCAAGCAGATAGGACTACGTCAGCTGGTGATAAGCAACATGAGAAAACATAAACGAGGTCCAGGGGAGAGGAAAAAGAGGGGCAGCACTGCTAGTTCCCAGAGTAGTCAGGGAATTTCTCAGACAAGGAGGCATGTGAGCAGAGACGTGAAGGGAGTGCTTTCAGACCACAATGCTGCCAGTCTGACACCTCTGGAAGGAAAAGGGGAAGGAAGGAGGGCTGTGGAGGAAGAGGCACGGCAGCTGTGCAGGCCAGAGAACGTCTCAAGCAGAGTGATGGGGACCCTCATGCAGAGATCTCCCCGTGGACAAGTCCCATTCCAAACAGAAATGGCCTGGCTGGCTCAGTACCCTCGCCGTGCCGAGTGATTGGCAGGAGCAGCCCGCAGAGTGGACCCAGCAGGAACACCCCAGCAAATGAAGGTGCAGTGCTGGGGCTGTCCACCAACCACCCTCATCACAGCAGGTGCTGTTGAAGGGAGACCTGATGCACAGCTCTGGGACAACCACACTGTCCCAAGGACTTTGACTTTTACCTTAAGTGGGATTAAGGTAAAAGTAGGACCATCCGGAGGTTTTAAGTGGAAGACTGACATGCTATGACTTGCATCATAAAAGAGTCCATCCACTGCTAGATTCAGAATTAGACTGTCAGAGGGCAAGAATAGAGGCCACAACCCCAGTTAGGAAGAACTAGGGAGAGCAGAAGGGAGTTCAGACCATCATACCTTCAGGAGTAGTGTCCATGGTTAAAAATGGTCAAATTCTGGGTATGTGCTGAGAGGTAGATCTGATACTATTTGCTGATGGATCATGAGGGATGGTGAGCAGAAAGAAAATATTAAGGATGACTCTAAAACGTGGGGCCTCACCAATTAGAAACATAGAGATGCTATTTTCTGGAAGGAGGGGCAGGACTGGGACTGAGTGTTAGAAATCGGGAGTTGGATTTAGGACATTTCATCCCTGGGAAGCCTGTTAGGGGTCAAGGTAGAGTCATGGAGCAGGTAGCTGCTGTGAGAATATGCATTCAAAAGAGATCACTGGTTGTAGGTCCAGATTGGGCAGTCACCAGCCTTTGAATGGTCTTTGAAACCATGAGACCCAATAAGACCACCTAGGGAATAAATGCAAATACAGAAAAGAAGTGATCGGAAGATGGATCTGGGGACCTTCAGCATTTAGAAGTTAGAAAGGTGGACAAGAATCAGCAATGGCAACTGAGAAGGAGCTGGCAGGAGTGTAGGAGACAGCCGAGAGAGAAACCCCCGGAAACCAACTGAGGAAAGAATCTGAGGAGTGAGGCACTGTGCAAAAGCAGCTGATAGGCCAGGTAAGGTGAAGACTCAGAACCGACCCATAAAGGCCCCCTGACAAGAACAGTCCCAGCGGAGTGTAAGGACAAGCTCATGACGCAGGTGCATTCAAGAGAGGAGTGGAGGCGGTGGGAATCCAAAGAGGCATGTGGGCTCACAGGACGTTCTCTTTACTAGGCGATTTTGCACAATGAGGGTATCCAGACAGATGTGGTCCAGTACAAAAGGGGAATTGTTGGAGCAAAGTTGTTGGCGCATGAGTTTCCTATTGCTGCTGGAATGAGTCACCACAAATTGTACCTTAAAACAACATAAATTTATACCCTTACGTTTCCAGAAGTCAAAAGTCCAAAATGGGTCTTCCGAGGCTGAAACCAAGATACTGACCGGGCTGTGTTCCTTCTAGAGGCTCTAGGGGAGAATGTGTTTCTCACCTTTTCCAGCTTCTGAAGGCCAACTGCATTTCTTCTTCCATCTTCAAGTCCAGGAGCACAGCATCTTCAAATCTTTCTCTGACTCTGAACTTCTGCTTCCCTCTTCCATCTTTTAAGGACCCTTGTGATTATCCAGAATAACTCTCCATCTGAAAGTTTTCAATCACATTTGCAAAGTCCCCTTTCCCACGTAAAGTAATATATTCACAGGTTCTGGGGACTGGGATGTGGACATCTCTGGGGGCCATTTATTCTGCGTACCACGTTGGTAGGAAGCAGGGGATGTGGTCTACGGTGCATGTAGGTATGGTCCTCACTCAAAGCACAGTTAGTTCATCTTTAATAACCACAGTAAAAGGAGAAGAAATGATGCAGGTGCAGGTAAGGGTGACACAAAGAGCAATCACCCCTCCCACTGGCCGAGGAAGAGCATGTTTTATAAAAACTTGAATGGTGAAAATACTAATGGTGATGACAATGTTGATGGTGGTGGTGATGGATGAGGTGGTGTGGTGGTGATGGTGACAACGGTAATGGTGACTACCATGCTAGCTACAATGTATCTTGCATTTACCAAATATTAAGCGCTTTTATGCTTTACCTCTAATCCTCATAATCCCCACTCTGGAAAGAGGATAGCTGAAGCTACGTGAGGTTAAGTAATATTAATCACTGGCAAGTCCGGTACAGGAACTCAGTTGCCAGCTAAGAGGGGGTGGGGTAAATTCAGTTTCCCAGACCAAACTCAATATCCTTTGTTTCTCCCCATTCTCTCTCTCTCTCTCTCTCCCTCCCTCCCTCCCTCCACAGTCTGCTTCCATTGCTCTAAGGAGTGTTTGTTCATTAACTCTGATTGGAAAAGAAGCAGCTTCCCCTGGTATCTGTTTGTGGAGGGCAGTGAAAACTTTAGTTTGCTCCTGCCCTTATATTGAGGCGTCTGAAATAAATTAATATAGATATGAAACTTCTTCAGAAACATATCTTAAAGCATATAAAGAACCTGAGTGTCCCAGGCAGTGGGAACTTTTTCCAAACCGTATGTTTCCATAGGAAACATCCTGAGATGTTCTCAAGTCAGGAGCTGCATGCCCAACCTGCTCCAACATTTATGAGCCCCGAGACTTCTGGGCTCCGGTTTCCTTCTCTGTAGAATGCCGACTCTCATACCCACTCCCCAGCATTCTCATGCTGATGGACATAAATAGCTAATACTGTAGAGGGCTCCCTGTTTTGAAAGGTCTACTGTGTGCAAAACCCTGCTCAAAGCACTTTACCTTCATTCATGTGCAGACTCCTCCTTGCCATCCGACATATAGGTGCTATTGACAGCCTCATCTTATTATACAAATGGGGAGCCCTGGGACTCCCTTCCAGATGAGTCACCAGAGTCCGGATTACTGAGCCCCAAGGAGAGGAAAGGAATCAGATGGTGGTGGCGAGGGAGGCGTGGTGGCAAGAGTGAGAGCGGAGGGACTTCTTTTAAAAGTTCAAGCCCTGCTTCTTTTACTTTAAACGGTCTGTGTGCAAAGAGAAAGCAAACGTAGAGCAACAGAAAGGAAATTAGTGGTTACCTGGAGCTGAGAACAGGATTAACTGTAAACAGACACAGGGGATCTTACTGGGAGGAATGAAAAATTTCCAAAGCTGGATTATAGTAATGGTTGCACAACTCAGGAACCTTACTAGAACTCATTGAATTATTCACTTAGAATGAGTGAATTTTATGGCATGTAAATTTTACCTTAATAAAGTTGGTTTATAAGAAAAAGTTTGCCTGAGATGAAAAAGCAAAATTTGGTTGGGGTGGGGAGTGTCTGCAGTTTTAAAACACGACTAAAAATTTTTCAACACTTCTCCCACTGAGAGGTGGAATTTGTGTTCCTCCCACGAATCTGGGCAGACGTATGACTGCATTGACCAAGAGAGGACGGTGGAAATGACACTAGTTGACTTTCACCTTGTTCACTGGGAACATTCTCATGGTGGGTAATTTTATGCGTCAATTTGACTGACAGTCAGGACCCAGAATAAACATTGTTTCCGGGTGTATCTGTGTGGATATTTCCATGAGATTAGTGTTTGAACCGGTGGGCTCAGTCAAGTAGACTGCCCTCGCCGAGGCAGATGAGCATCTTCAGGGCTGGAATAGAACCAAGGGTGGAGGAATTCGGGAAATTGAGCCTCTTTTTTTCTGCCTCACTGATGAGCTGGAGTCTCTCATCTCACCTTCTCTGACCTTCAGACTGGGAGTTACATCTGGGTTCCCCGGGTTCTCAGGCCTTTAGATTTGGAATGAATTATACCGCTAGCTTTTCTGACAGCAGGTCATGGGACTTCTCAGCCTCCAAAATCCCAAATTCCTCATAATAAATATATTTTAAATAAATACATATTTTTTATATAGTCATGCTTCGCTTAACGACAGGGATGTGTTCTGAGAAATGCATCGTTAGGCAATTTTGTCACCGTGTGAACATCGTAGGGTGAGCTTACACTAACCTGAATGGCACTGCTTACTACACACCTAGGCTAAGATGGTCTAGCTGATTACTCCTAGGTTACAAACCTGTACAGCACATTAGTATACCCAATACCATAAGCAACTGTAACACAATGGTAAGTACTGCTGTTTCTAAACACATCTAAATGTAGAAAATGTAGAGTAAAAATATGGTATAAAGATAAAAAGTGGTCCACCTGTAGAGGGCACTTGCCATGAATGGATCTTGTAGGACTGGAAGTTGCTCTGGGTGAATCAATGAGTGAGTGATGAATGAATGTGAAGGCCTAGGACACTACCGTACACTACTATAGACTGGACACTGTACAATTAGGCTACTCTAAATTTATTTTAAAATGATAAATTAACCTTAGCTTAATGTCACTTTTCACTTTGTAAACTTTTCGATCTTTTAGATATTTGACTCTTTTATAACAACTTAAAACACAAACACATTTACACCTGTACAAAAATATATTCTTTCTTTATATCCTTATTCTTTTTTTTTTTTTTTTTTTTTGAGACGGAGTTTCACTGTGTCGCCCAGGCTGGAGTGCAATGGTGCAATCTTGCCTCACTGCAAGCTCCGCCTCCTCCCAGGTTCACGCCATTCTCCTGCCTCAGCCTCCAGAGTAGCTGGGACTACAGGCACCCGCCACCATGCCTGGCTAATTTTTGTTGTTGTTGTTGTTGTTGTTGTTTTGTATTTTTAGTAGAGACGGGATTTCACTGTGTTAGCCAGGATGGTCTCGATCTCCTGACCTTGTGATCCGCCCACCTCAGCCTCCCAAAGTGCTGGGATTACAGGCGTGAGCCACCATGCCCGGCCTTTATATCCTTATTCTATAAGCTTCTTTCTATTAAAAAAATTTTTTTTTTCACTTCTTAAACTTTTTTGTTAAACACTAAGATACAAACACACACATTAGCCCAGGCCTACACAGGGTCAGGATCTTCAACATCAACATCACTGTCTTCCATCTCCACATTCTGTCCCACTGGAAGGTCTTCAAGGGCAATAGCATGCATGGAGCTGTCATCTCCTAGGATAACAACGCCTTCATTTTTTTTGAGATGGAGCTTCGCTCTTATTGCCCAGGCTGGAGTGCAGTGGCGCAATCTCAGCTCACCACAACCTCTGCCTCCTGGGTCCAAGCGATTCTCCCGCCTCAGCCTCCCCTGTAGCTGGGATTACAGGCATGCACCACCACCCCCAGCTATTTTTGTATTTTTAGTAGTGACGGGGTTTCTCCATGTAGGTCAGGCTGGTCTTGAACTCCTGACCTCAGGTGATCTGCCCGCCTCGGCCTCCCAAAGTGCTGGGATTACAGGCATGAGCCACCGTGCCCAGCCAACAATGCCTTCTTATGAATACCTCCTGAGGGACCTGCCTGAGGCTGTTTTATAGTTAACTTTTTTTTATAAGTAGGAGGAGTACACCGTAAAATAGCAATTTAAAACATAGTATAGTAAATACAGAAAGCAGTAACATAGTCACTTATTATCATTATCAAATACTATGTTCTGTACATAATTGTATTGCTAGACTTTTATATGACAGGCAGTGCAGTAAGCGTTTACTTCAGTGCCTCCACAAACACATGAGTAATGTGCTGTGCTATGATGTTATGATGGGTATGGCATCACTGGGTGATAGAAATTTTTCAGCTCCATTATAACCTTAAGGGACCACTGTCGCATACACGGTCCATCATTGAACAAAATGACCTTAGGCGACATATGAGTGTATGTGCATATATATGTTCTGCTTCTCTGCACAACCCTGACTAGTACGACCCCTCTGTTAAAAAGGAGTTGTAAAAAGATGTAAAAAGTCCAACTACCCTGGTGCCATGAGGAAGTCAGGCAGCTCAGAGAGTCCATGTGTCAAAGAAGTGAAGAAGCCTCTGGATGATTTCAGACCCCAGTCATTTGAGTCTTCCCAGTTGAGGTGCAAAACATCATGGAGCAAAGACAAGCAGTCCTGGCAGTGCTTTCTTTAAGCTCCGGACCTGCAGAATCTGAGAGCATAATAAAGCAGCAATGGCTCTACATCACCAGGTTTGGGATTTTTGTTGCACAGCAACAGTAACTGGTGTGGAATCCTGATTCGTATGCAACAACGAGGAAGGGCCCCCAGGTAGGGGAGAACAATTGTTCTGAGAGATGGGAGATGGCTGATCACAGACGATCCACTGGCACAACATTCTTTTCCCAAATACCTCCTCCCACATGTAGCCCCCTCAGCACGAACTTATAAAACTTCCTTCCAGCCCCTTCCTCTTGGCAGACAGCCCCTTCTCTGCTGTACTGCCCATTGCACTCTTGTAACATATTTTCATACTGTCTCTAATAAACCTGCCTTTTTTTTTTTTTTTTACCTACAACTGTCTTGGTAAATTATTTTACCACCCACGATGCCAGCCCTAGCCAGTCACACCTGCAACAACTGGAGCATCAGGTCACTGCAATTCAATTTGAAGGCCCCCCTTTGTAGCATACAGCTGTTAATAAAGTAGCAACAGCAGTGCTGCAGAGGCAGCTGACTAAGCACTCGCAGCTGAGCCTGAGTTCATCACAAACAGCTGAAGATAGAACTCCTGTGCTGCCTGTTCCCTGGGCGGGCACCAGCGCCTCTTACCACAGAAGGCTATGTCTATACTTGCCACTCAACTTTATCGTAAGCCATGGAAGACATCAGCCACGCCCTGCGAGTTGATGAGCATCTCTACCTCCTTCCCTACCTAAATCTTCTTTGCTGCAATC
This sequence comes from Papio anubis, assembly GCF_008728515.1. Classification (NCBI taxonomy): domain Eukaryota; kingdom Metazoa; phylum Chordata; class Mammalia; order Primates; family Cercopithecidae; genus Papio; species Papio anubis. The sequence continues at coordinate 8,531,406 of NC_044985.1, forward strand.
AGAATGAAACAGTCAGCCACACAATGAAGGGCCTCTGGGTCATCGTTTTGCAACAACTGCTGAATACCAAAGACTGAGACAGAGAGATGAAAAAGAAGTGGTGGTCCTTGACTTGACGAGTTCCCAGTCTAGTGGGAAGGACATATAGATCCCCTTGAAGCTCACTCTCATTTAGACTAGCTACAAGCTACCCGGGTCCACTTCACCCACCTCCAGGCTTGGGGATGGAGAGAAATAAAACAGGCCCACCTGGACACAAGTAGTACTAAAAATAATTGGTGTTTGCTTTCACCAAGTTCAGGAAGAAGAGCTACAAAACCATGGATCTATCTTCTATGTTTTTATTCCTAACAAATCCAACCCAAGTAGGTGAAGAACCTCTTTTTCTTCCTCATTCTAAAGTTCAGCGGTTTCTAGGTTCATAGAGCCCCTCTCTGTCTCACCCCCCAAGATCTGGTGAACAAACTCATGTTTGTGAGTTTATAATTCTTAATTGTTTCCCGCATCAGTCACAACCTCCTAAAACTGAAGCAGCTTCCTGCTTGCCACCTGAACTCAGATCACTGGCTTTCAGCTCTCCTCCCTTGATCATTCTCGTTTTTATGCTGGATGTTACAGACCCCGTCAATATCAGAAATGAGGAATGCCGCCTCAGATGAGCGCATGGAAGACACACACACTCATAGTCCTGTAAGCACACACTCAGCCAAAGAAGCTCCAGGAAGGCTGAGATGAGAATAGCCCTGCATTTGAAGCAGAGTCTGGAGTCAATTCTAACCAGGTCCTCTGCAAACCCCGGCAGCACAGATAACAACACTGCTGACACTCAGGCAGGCTTCGTGCCTTTTCCTTTGGTCTGGCATTCAGTATATCTTCCCGCTGTAATTAGATCACTGGAGATTTGGCCAATGAAAATAAGATTTATTGTGGCCTCCTCTTCCTTCCCAGCTGCGCCTCGAGGACTCACGTTTGACTGCTTAATCCCCTGAATCAGGTCTCCTCTGGGCTCAGAGTGAGAAAGCAGGGTCAGAAGACATTCCCTTCTAAAGACAGCTCCTTCCTAAACCTTGTCAGTGATGCCTCCTGGCTCCAGAGGAAACATTGTTTTTTTTCCTATTTGGCTAAAATAAAAAAAAAAAGATTCTAAATTTTTGTTTAATTTCTCTCCTGAAAGTATTTTCAAAAGGAAATTCTGGGAGAGTTCAGGAAAAGTTCAAGGGCTTGCGAAATCTGTAATCCTGTGTCATTTCCTTTTGTCTCTTCGGTTTGCAGACTGAGTTGTTTGCCGACTTTGCTTCCCCCTACCTCCACCTCACCACCCCCGCCGGTAAACCTGTCATTTTTCACCCAGAGCAGCCACCCAACCTGGACTGGAGAGACCCCTGGGGCAGGGAGGGCTTCAAAGCACACCAGGCGCCCCTAGACCCACTGGCTTGTTCACCCTCTGTGCCTTGGTTTCCTCATCAGGAAGTGATGTCCACCTCATAGGGTTTTGAATGGACTAGATGAGATGGCAAGTGCCATGCCTGCACCAAACACATGCTCAATAAATGTTATCTGCCTCCCTCTCTCGTAGCTCCATCCCTCAACCATTTTTATTTTTATGGGGCTCTAAAGCTACAACCCAAGGAAGACTATGATGTCAAAGTCACCAAGGCGAAGACATTAAAGGCATAGAAATGTCTATTTGAGCAGGTGATTGTCACCTCAGATCCCCTCAAAGCTGTTTCTGCTCCTCCTGCGACCCTTGTTTTAAAGTCATATCCCACTCCCCTATCCCCCAACACCCCACCAGCCATACTTTCCATCTCACCACCACACCAGCGAGCTGCCATGGATCAGAGAAACGGAAGGGGAGGAGGGGAGGAGGAGGAGGCAGAGGCATGTGGAGAGGTGTCTGGCAGCCGGTGAGACCCAGAGCGAGTAAAGGAGAGTTGGGGTTTTGGTGAGCTAGGAACCTTCTTGCACACGTTTCCAGTTAGAGTTATAACTTGACGGTGAAAACTAGAGAGGAACAATCAAGAAGGTGGATGGAGGTGGGCGCAGAAGCCGGCAAGAATACGAGGACCCATAAGAACGCACGTCCAGCTCGGGGAGGCAGTCTCTCCAGAAATAATTTCAAAAGTTCAGCTTTTAAAGAAAAGTGAACACAGGAGCTTAATGATACATAATTTATGAAAGGCAATTTTGTAATAGGCAGCAAAATTCTTTAAAAATGTATATACTTTTAGCTAGCCATTTCACTTCCCAGAACTTATTCTGAAGATTCCAGATTCCAAATGCAATGTGCGGACCTGGTTTCACTCCTGCTTCCAACAGACTAACTGTGAAAAGACATTTGTGAGGCCATGAAGGACGTTTGAATTCTGGCTGGATATCTGATGATACTCAGGTTATTAATAACTTTTTATTAACTAAAGTCAATATTTTATTCAGATTGCCTTGGATTTTTAAATATATTTTTAATTTTATCTGATTTTATTGTTAGTTGTGGCAAAGTACACATAACATAAAATTTACCGTCTTAACCATTGCTAAGTGAACAGTTCAGTAGAGTTAACTACATTCACATTGTCGTGCAGTCATTACTACCACCCATTTTCTGAACACTTCGTTTTTTAAAATTTAAATGCGGCTGGGCACAGTGGCTCACGCCTATAATTTTGGGAGGCCGAGGTGGGTGGATCAGCTGAGATCAGGAGTTTGAGACCAGCCTGATCAATATGGTGAAACCCACCAGACCAATGCGGTGAAACCCTATCTCTACTAAAATTACAAAACTTAGCCAGGCATGGTGGTGCACCTGTAAACCCAGCTACTGGGGAGGCTGAGACAGGAGAATCGCTCGAATCCGGGAGGCGGAGGTTGCAGTTAGGTGAGATCGCGCCACTGCACTCCAGCCTGGGTGACAGAGTGAGACTCCATCTCGAAAAAAAAAAAAAAATTTTTAACTTAATACCCACTAAATAATAGTTATTCATTCCCTCTTCCCCTGGTTACCTCTATTCCTTCTGACTCTAAATTTGACAACTTTAGGTACCTCATCTGAGTGAAATCATATAGCATTTGTCATTTCGTGATTGGCTTATTTCAGATAGCGTAATGTCCTCAAAGTTCATCCACATTGTAGCATGTGTCAGAATTTATTTCCCTTTTAAGGTTGAATAATATTTCATTGTATGTGTATACTACATTTTGTTTATCAATTCATTTGTTGATGGATACTTGGCTATTGTGAATAATGCTGTTATGAACATAAGTATACAAATTTCTCTTTGAGAAATTGCTTTCAAGTCTTTTGGGTAGAATTATTATTAGGTGTTTATTAGCAATTTATAATTTCAGTATGTATCTATAATTATAAATTCATTCAATCATATTATAAATTCATACTGAAGTATTTATGGTGAAAATACTATGAGATATTAGATTTGCATTAAATATAGCAGTAGTGGCAGAGTGTAAAATTAAACAAGACTGAAGATATTTTGATAATTATTGAAGCCAGAGAATGGATAAGTGAAAGTTCACCACCCTAGTCTCTACTTTTGTGTCTCCTTGAAATTTTTCATTTAAAAAAAGTTTAAGCCGGGCACAGTGGCTCATGCCTGTAATCCCAACACTTTGGGAGGCTGAGGCGGGCAGATCATCTGAGGTCAGGAGTTCCAGACAGCCTGGTCCAACATGGTGAAACCCTGTCTCTACTAAAAATACAAAAATTAGCTGGGCATGGTGGCAGGCGCCTGTAATCCCAGCTACTCAGGAGGCTGAGGCAGGAGAATCGCCTGAACCCAGAAGGCAGAGGTTGCAGTGAGCCGAGATTGCATCACTGCACTCCAGCCTGGGCGACAGAGCGAGACTCTGTCTCAAAAAAAAAAAAAAAAAAGAAAAAAGTTTAAAAACAGTTGTAGTAATGGGTGCAAAGATGTATATTCACAGCAAAATAAAAAACTCACTAAGTGTACAATAATGGGGGTTTTCTAAATAAATTATGATACATTTATATTATAGAACAGATATATTATCAAAGCGGCCTTTAAAAAACTGTTACTGAAATATATGTTACATACAGGGATAGATATTTATAATATATCGTGCAATCTTAAAAAGCAAGTTTATAAAAATTATGTTCAATGTGTCGCCACTTTTTTTTTTTTTCTTTGAAGAGAGGACCTCACTCTCTCACCCAGGCTCGATCATAGCTCACTGTTGCCTCAAACTCCTGGGCTCCAGTGGTCCTCCAACCTCAACCTCCTAAGTAGCTGGGACTGCCACCATGCCAGCTAATTTTTAGACTATTTTCGTAGAGGCCATGTTTCCTTGTAGGCTGGTCTCAAACTCCTGAGCTCTAGCGATCCCTCTGCCTTGGCCTCTCAAAGCACTGGGATTACAGGCACGAGCCACCAGACCTGGTTGTTTTACCATTTTGTTTAAAAATTAACATAGATCTATACATAAGGATGTAGCCAAAATGTTATCAGAGATTACTTTGGGGTAGTGGGATGAAGGGTAATCCTTTCCTTTGTCTATTGGCTTTTTCTAATTTTTCCACAATGAGAATGAATTACTTGTTTGCTAAAAAAAAGATTGTTTTTTGTTTTATGTACCCTATCATTTTAATGAAAGATTGAAATAGACTATTACAACAATATTTGAGATTCCAAAGAGAACTTTCATTTTTAAAAGGCCTTTGTTGAAGCATTTGAGCTTTGCCTGTCGTGAACTGAGGAAATATGGAGGTTTCGAGCATTTCTGTCTGCACACAATCATTCACGGCCACCTTCTAGAAGCTTCGTTTCCACCTTTCCCTATAGAAGGTAATGCCCACTTCCCAGAAGGCCACCCCACCAGAACCACCACCGAGGGATTCAAAGCTCCAGAGTTCAAAAGTGATCAGAACCCACAATTAGCAGTCCATAGCTTGGCTTCCATGTTTGAAGAAGAGCAGACACCAGAAAATATAATTCCAAACAGAATATGATTGTCTCTATGAGGTAATAACTACAACCACCTCGGACTGAAGTTTTCTGTCCACAGTTTCTTTTAGTACAATGCCTTCATTCCCAATGCTGCTTATAGCATCATAGGTTTCAGAAATTAAACAATATATTTTTAACATTCCACAGTAATCATCACTTCCAAAACTGCAATATGCATCTGCATGCTACACTGACATATGATACTTAAGTATTTCATCATATATCTACTCTTGGTCTCAAGTAACAGAATAAAAAACACTATACAGGACAAAACACCACAGAACTTTGTAATATCCCCTTCCCCAGTTGTTAGGAGGTAGCACTTTTTCTAAAAAGGAAGTGATGAAAAATCCAAAAGTTTTACATCCAGTGTTTGACATCGCATTTCTGCTTTATCAGCTTCTGGCACCACCAGATCCCGAAGCCACTCTGGTTTTCATATGTGAGTCTGAGTATGCGGAATGGCTGCCTGAGTCTTCATGAAGCGGCAGATAAGTGTGGCTACTCCACGTCCTGGAGCATAACGGAGGATAGGATGGGAGGATGACGAGGATAGGATGGGAGGGTGACAAGGATAGGACGGGAGGCTGACGGAGGATAGGATGGGAGGGTGACGGAGGATAGGATGGGAGCATGACGGAGGACAGGACGGGAGGGTGACGGAGCTCAGGATGGGAGGATGACGAGGATAGGATGGGAGGGTGATGGAGGATAGGATGGGAGGGTGATGGAGCACAGGATGGGAGGATGATGGAGGATAGGGTGGGAGGATGACGGAGCACAGGACGGGAGGGTGACAGAGGATAGGATGGGAGCGTGACGGAGGATAGGACAGGAGGGTGATGGAGGATAGGATGGGAGGGTGAGGAGGATAGGATGAGAGGATGATGGAGGAAAGGATGGGAGGTGCCATGAGCCTGAGAAGGGCATTGCTGCTCTATTGCTGCCAAACAAATATTCTAACATTCGTCCAGTTTCCAGGACCTCAACTTTCTTGCAAAAGTACTGCCAAAACCAGAAGTTGCACCACAACCAGGATTCTGCAGTCCTGTGAACTCAGACTTCGAGCCTGGGAAGGAGGTCCTGCTGAGTTGGTGAATCTCTGATAACAGTGGGAGGATGGAGGACACTCAGAATACAGTGCAGCAGAACACCGACCACCACTGAGGAACAACTTATACACCACAAAGGCAAGAGCAAGGAGCACACGATGCTGATCAACCTGCCCACGCTGCGGGAATCTGGGGACCACTACTTACAGTGACCATTGAGAAAGGGGTAAAGCCGTGGTGTTTTCCAGACTCTCCCCATTTCTGCTCACCAAGTTCTGTAAAATCTAGATTATGTTCCCAAACACAGGAACCTCTTAGTACATACTGGTCTTCAGAGGACTCATAGCCTTCACAGCTCACCAGTTTTTCCAAATTTGCATGCAGTATCTAAATCGATCTCACATTCCCATAGCAAGGTTCCAGCCCGGGGCAGGGCCTGCAATTGGCAGAAGCAAAAGCAGGTCAAAGAGTGGCCTTAGCTCTTGGTGAAGACAGCACACAGCTACCAGGCGCCCGCGGCCTGAGCTGGGCTGCACTGCAAGGCTGGGAGCTCCAACAGCGGCAAAGGGAAGGTCCTTCAAAAATATTTTAAGTGGCCGGGTGCGGCGGCTCACGCCTGTAATCCCAGCACTTTGGGAGGCCGAGATGGGAGGATCACGAGGTCAGGAGATAGAGACCATCCTGGCTAACACGGTGAAACCCCGTCTCTACTAAAAATATTTTTTAAAAAATTAGCCGGGCGCGGTGGCGGGCGCCTGTAGTCCCAGCTACATGGGAGGCTGAGGCAGGAGAATGGCGTGAACCTGGGAGGCGGAGCTTGCAGTGAGCCAAGATTGCGCCACTGCACTCCAGCCTGGGCAACAGAGCAAGACTCCGTCTCAAAAAAAAAAAAAAATATATATATATATATATATATATTTTAAAAGGAAGGCATTACCCCTGTATCCATGGCATTGACATGTCATTAGCTTCTCCTCCTATGCACTTGTTCATCTGTGTGTGTGTCTGTGTGTGTGCCTGTGTCTCTGTACGTGTATGTGTCCATGTGTCTGTACATATGTCTCTGTGTGTGTCTGTGTATCTGTGTGTGGTGTGTGCCTGTGTCTATGTATATGTCTCTGTATGTCTCTGTGTGTCTGTGTGTCTGTGTGTGCCTCTGTGTCTGTATATATCTGTATATCTATGTGTGTGCCTTGTATGTTTGTGTGTCTCCATGTGTGTCTCTGTGTGTGTGCCTCTGTGTGTCTGTGCATATGTGTCTCTGTGTGTGTCTGTGTCCCTGTGTGTGTCTGTATGTACTTGTGTATTTGTGTGTCTCTGTGTGTGTGTCCATGTGAAGGCTAATTAAGTGACTGCCATCTACTCACTCTCAGAAAATCAGGAGATGGTGTTTGGATTACATATTTATTAATGAACTCTTAGCAAAGTGAAGCCACCCTCCTCAGGCTGACACTGGCACTTAAGGTCAATCACTGTCTTAGTTAAGACCCTTTGGTTAATTACATAAACCAACCTCAGAAGAAGGTTTATCTAAAGTGTGAGGACAAAACTATTTTCATTATATTTCAAAAACATGATCTGCCTTTTTTTTTATTATCTGCCTTTTCAACTCTCATTCACTCATGAGGATGCAGTGGAGTTTTCCAGAGGTCACGTGGCATGGCAAAAGATTGTATGTAGAGGCAAAGATAAGAATCTGGCCATCCTAGGCTGGGCACGGTGGCTCACGCCTGTAATTCCAGCACTTTGGGAGGCCAAGGCGGGCAGATCACGAGGTCTGGAGATCGAGACCATCCTAGCTAACACAGTGAAACCCCGTCTCTACTAAAAATACAAAAAATTAGCGGGGCGTGGTGGGCGCCTGTAGTCCCAGCTACTCTGGAGGCTGAAGCAGGAGAACAGCGTGAACCCAGGAGGCAGAGCTTGCAGTAAGCCAAGATCGCGCCACTGCACTCCAGCCTGGACAACAGAGTGAGACTCCGTCTCAAAAAAAAAAAAAGAATCTGGCCATCCTTTGTGAGGTTTGACATGAAAGAGATTTGCAAATGGGTTTATGGTTATTTTTCAATGAATTAATAAATGTTATTTAAATTTCTCAGTTTTAAATTCTAAATTCAGGACATGCCAATACATATAATCCACAAAAACAAAGTTTGCTTGGGGTCCTCCACAAGATTTAAAAGTGTAAAAGTTTTCCTGAGACCAAAACTTTTTAAAAACCACTGTCTTAAGTGAACTAACATCACAAAAGAAATCCTAAATAAGGATGCCGAGTTTCAATACAGACCCAGCCAAAGCCAGGGAACCCCTTACGAGCCTGGGATCTGGAACCTAGAACTGAGAAGTGATCAGGACCCCAGGCAGCCTTGTCTTGGGTTCCTCCTTTTCTGGGGTGGCGGGCATCTGGTCTCTGTTCCTCTCTGTAAATCTGACTCTCCCTCCACCCTCTTCAGCTGTTTGGTCATTGTTCTGTGCTGCACATCACAGAAACAGCTGCCCAGGGGCCCTGTACTCCACTCATCTCAGAAACTATCCCACCCGCCCCGTTGGTAGAAGAAAGCACTTCTCAGAGGAGAAGGTCTCGGTAAACTGAAGACATCCCAAGGGTGCCATATTTCAATCATTCCATTTACTGGGTGCTTTGCTCCAGTATCTTCTACACCCGTCCAGGCTCTGCCAGCCTCAGGACACCCTACACAACACTGCCAGGCAAGCCATCTGACGGCTTAGCTCACATCAAGCTGGTCCCTTCATCCAGCACTTTTTCAAACCCAAATCACAAAGAGGAAGACGTTGTAAGGGAAAGTGATGTTGATTTGGGAATGGACATTGCGATGGGAATTTACGCGGGTATACTCAGGGAGGTAAAGGAAGACAAGGATTTTTAAGGAGGAAACGAGGAGGGTTACATAAATCGTTTTGAGAAAATTATCCTTGGCCACAAGGATCAAGAACAAGAGTGGTGTCAGTCCAAGGTTGGACAGGCAGTTGCTGGGTAAATGTCCCTGTAGAAGTATTTTGAGTGTGTGTAAGGTTGTAGTGGCCTTTGTGCAAGGTTGTGGTTTTTGCAGAACCTTTTGTGATAGTTCTCATCGTCAGGCATTTGTGCATGAGAACCCTTCCTTCATGGCCTTCCCCTGCTCCAGTGTTAATGTTTCAACACAAGTGACTCCATTTTGATTGACAACTTTCACAACCTGAGTGGCCCCCTCTGGATGTGAAAAATCTAATATTCAAGGCTCCCCACGGCCAGACCCCAACAGACCACCCTAACATCAAGTCCCTTACCCCTCTTCCCAGAACCCACACTCCAGCCACAGAGAATGCGGGTCTCTGATGCTCTGGACACACCTGCCTCTCTTCATTCCCCACACCCGCCTTGCTGGCATTGCCGGACAATACAAATGTCCTCCCTCCATTTCTGGGTGACGAGTCCTTCCCGTCTTCCAAACCAGTGCTTCAGTGCCACTCCCTGCAGGAAGTATTCCCGCTCTTCCCTACCCACCATCTCACCTCTTCCCATCCCCTCTTGGGACACAGCTCAGCTCACCCTGCACCTTATTGTCCTGGTTCAGGCACAGAACCCCTAAAACCCTTTGAATGTTTGTATTCTGAGATGGCTTATAGAAGGAGGCATACCCTAGAGAGCTTCAGGATGGGGGCTGGTGGCCAGAAAAACCAACCCTGTGATTAGAGGGTTAGAATTTCAACCCGATCCCCAACTGCCTCCAAGGAGATGGGAGGGACTAGAGACCAAGTGCAATCCCCATTGGCCAACGATTTCATCAATCATGCCTGTGTAAAGAACCTCCATGAAGCCCCTCATCTATGGGGTTTAGAGAGCTTCCAGGGTGGTGAGCACCTCCCATCAAGGAGCTGGAAGGGTGGAAAGCTTCCAGGGTGGTGAGCACCTCTCATCAGGGTGCTGGGAGGGTGGTGCACCCAGAGAGGGCACGGAAGTGCCATGTTACCCCACCCCCATACATGACCCTATGCATTTCTTCATTTTGGCTGTTCCTGAGTTAAATCCTTTACAATAAACCAGCAAACAAAAGTGAAGTGTTTTCCTGAGTTCTGTGAGCTATTCTAGCAAATTAACAAACCTGAGAAGGGGGTTGTGGGAACTCCCAAATGTATAGCCGGTCAGTCAGAAATACTGGTGGCCCCTGGAACTTACATGGCATCATAGTGGGGAAGTATTCTGGGACTGAGTCCCTGACCTGTGGGGCTGGCGCTCACTCCAGAGGTAGTGTCAGATTGGAATTGAATTGTTGGATGTGCAGTTGATATTCGAGCATTGCAGAGTTGGTGTGGAAAAAAAACAAGTAGCCAAGGGCGGTGGCTCACATCTGTTATCCCAGCACTTTGGGAGGCTGAGGTGGGTGGATCACGAGGTCAGGAGTTTGAGACCAGCCTGATCAACATAGTGAAACCCCATCTCTACCAAAAACACAAAAATTAGCCGGGCATGGTGGTCCGCACCTGTAATCCCAGCTACTCAGGAGGCTGAGACAGGAGAATTGCTTGAACCCGGGAGGTGGAGGTTGCAGTGAGCTGAGATTGCACCACTGCACTCCAGCCTGGGTGACAGAGCGAGACCTCGTCTAAAAAAAAAAAACAAACAAACAAACACACATTTGATGTCACAAGCAGTGTCCCCTTCGTGTGCCCCAGGAACTACCCCACGGCCTCCCTTAAAGTGAGCTCCTAATAAGTGCGGAGTGGCATGATGTGGGGTGGAGGAGGAGCAGCACACTGGAGAGGCAGTGGGAGTGCCTGACAGGGCCGGGACTGCACTGCCACTCAAGCTCATGGTCTCCGTGCCTCATCTGTACAATGAAGAATGGAAGCTCATAATCCCCAAGGTCCCTCATATCTAAAATGGGTTAGTTCCAGTCTATGATTTTATGAAGGCTTGGAACCCAGGTCATTGTTAATAACGCTCCCTTCCAGTACTGTATTTGATGAGTTAAGTGTCTACGCACACTGATTTAGAGGAGGGGAAAAAAAGCACTTAATTGATTTTGGGGGAAAAAAATCAATTTTTGAAAAAAAATTAGTAACAGTTTTTAAAACCACACAAACTTTTTAAAGAACTGAATTCAGCTAGGGGAATTTTCTTCTCTTAAGTAGGCACAGAGTCAGTCATTCAATATCTACTGGGTTTTCTTTTTCCCAGGGAAAGTTCCTCTTCTTTGCTACCCATATATTTTCAACCTCCTAATTTGGGTATTAATTTGTCAGTCCTCCCCACTGTGGTTCCCAAGGCTTCCCAGCTCAGAATCATTTGTGACTTTAACAAAGGCACTGTTGGGCTCTCTGTCCTGGATCATTAATAAACCAGCGTAGGGAGGCAGGGGTCCCACACCGCGCCGGCGTGATGGATGACTATGGAACTTCACCCTTCATTTCAATTTCTCTGACTTTCTAAGCCACACTATCACACCCCTCCTCTTGGAGCCCATAGGAACCATCATTTTTCAGGCAGCTTCGAGGAGAAGCTCATCGTCCTGGCTGCATCTGTTTCCTCCCACATCTGTTTTCTCCAGATCTTCATCATTCATCTCCATTTTCCCACGGCGTCTCTCTGCCCTTCCCTGTAACTTCTAACGGTGTCAGTGGAGCCGCTAACTGGCCCAGTTTAGAGAAATCTGCATGCCACTTTGCACTGGGGCTCCATTTCATTCTTCCTTCTTCATCTGTGCATTGGGGTGCGCACAGGAAGCTTTCTTTTTTCTCAGTACCCACCACCAGCTGGGCTCGCTCACAGCCCCACCCCCACTTCCCATGGGGGAGCAGCTCCCTTAATGACATCGCAGTTGGATTCCATAATTTTGTGGTCATTTCAGTTAATGAAAGCAATCTCATTCTGGTTTTTAAGGCTCAGTCCTGTTCATTTTACAGCTTCAATCTCATTTTCGATTCAAAGCACTCCCTGTCCACCCCTCCTCCCGCATAGGCCAGGTTCATGGGCCCTGGAGTTGGTGGGGGCCCTGGGGCAGGGCTGATTTGTTAACCTTCCCTCCCCTTCCCAATGTTCATCCCTCTGGGGATGGGTGGGAGAGAGAACAGCTGCCCTTGCATGACAGAACAGCTGCCCTTGCATGACCGCCCAGGAGGCTGCAGCCCTCTCCTGGCCTCATGCTGCTCCAGCTGAGAGACACAGGTCCCCTCAGGAAAGACACCAGATCTCCCAACTGAAGCCTAACTATGGGCCTCTCTCCACATCCCTCTGATGACAACACCTCTGGTTTGGGCTGCAGACTGAGGTCTGGGCCAGCCACGCCCATCCATCCACTCTCCATGGAGCCTGCAGGCAAGCAGTTCCAGCTCCCAGGTCTGCCAGGGACTCGGAGGGGGTGGTCTTGGCCCTGCTCTCAGCTGCCTCCCATCAAGCTCCAGGGCAAGAGTTTAGCAGCATCAGGCCGTCTAGTGGGTCACGTTTCCCAGAAGCAGACTCTGAGATGAGGATTTGTGAGCAAGTGAATTATCAAGGCGTGCTCCTGGGGAAAACCCGTTAGGGAGTAAGGGAAGCCAGACGGGAAAGGAGAATGAGCCAAGAAAGGTTCCCACTTTATCCCAGGCAAGTGTTAAGGCAGGGGTCAGCAAATTAGGGCTTGGGAAGCTAAGATCAGCCCACCAACAGTTTTTGTGTGGTCCATTAGCTAAGATTTTTTTTTTTTTTTTGAGACGGAGTCTCACTCTGTTGCCCAGGCTGGAGTGCAGTGGTGCAATCTCGGCTCACTGCAACCTCCACCTCCCAGGTTCAAGCAATTCTCCTGCCTCAGCCTCCTGAGTAGCTGGAATTACAGGCACCCACCACCATGCCTGGTGGTTTTTTTTTTTTCAGTAGTTTTTAGTAGTTTGTATTTTTAGTAGAGATGGGGTTTCACCATGTTGGCCAGGCTGGTTTCGAACTCCTCACCTCAGGTGATCCACCCGCCTCGGCCTCCCAAAGTGCTGGGCTTACAAGCGTGACCCACCATGCCCAGCCCTAAGAATGATTTTTAGATTTGCAAACATAAAATGTAAAAGTCTTTAGCCTCCTTTGATTTTGTCTCTTGACCTGCAAAACCTAAAATACCAGAAACCCTTGAACAACGTCTGTAAAATATATTTTGAGGATAATGGGGGAAAATGATCCATGAACTGGTGTTGGTGACACTGGAGATGTCAGGGATGTAGACTTAATTAAAGTAGTCCCTGCTTATCAGAAGTTTCACTTTCCTCCATTTCAGTTACCCACAGTCAACCGTGGTCTACAATGGAAATGGGGAATTTTAGGAGTCAGTAATTCCCAAGTTTTCAATTGCACACTGTTCTGAGTAGCATGATGAAATCTCATGCTGTTCCGCTCCATCTACCTGGGATGTGAATCATCCCTTTGTCCAACATATCCACGCTGTGGACACTCCCCTCCCCTCCCCACCACTGCCACCATTACTACATAGGAAGAAACAGTGTTATATAGGGTTTGGTACTATCAGTGGTTTCAGGCATCCACTGGGCATCTGGAAACATATCCCCAGAGGATAAGGGGATACTATTGTATTTAGAGTTGAAATGTCACGATGATTATCATTTACTCTAAATACTTCAATAAAGAAGATGAGGCAAATATGGTAAGAAATGATTAAGTCTAGGTGATAGATTTAATTACACCAGTCTCATTACTGTATGTTTGAGATTTTTTAATTAAAAATATGAAATTAATACTCATCCTCCACTTTTCACCTTCCATATCTAATCCATCACCTAAGTCCTGTCTATTTTACTCTCTAAATTTTTCTCCAATGCATCCCTTTTTCATTCCTGCTGCCATTTAGCCCAGCACCTCATCAAAGGCCACATAGCGGAGGCTGCAGGCGAAGACTACTTCAGCCCAAGATTTCAAGGCTGCAGTCAGCTCTGATCACACCACAGCACTCTAGCCTGGATGACAGAGTGAGACACCACCTCTTTAAAAATGGATATAATTAATAAAAATAAAATTTTGAAAAAAAAATTTTAAAGGCTGAGCAAAGTGGTTCATGTCTGTAATCCCAGCACTTTGGTGGAGCAGGGCAGGAGGATTGCTCAAGACCAGGAGTTCAAGATCAGCCTGGGAAACAGCTAGATCTTGTATCTACAAAAAAAAAAAAAAATTTAATTAGCCAGGCATGATGGTGTACCTCTGTTGTCCTAGCTACTCAGGAGGCTAAGGCAGAAGGATCGCTTGAGCCCAGGATTTCAAGGTTGCGATGAGCCCTGATCACACCACTACACTCCAGCCTGAGTGACTGAACAAGACCCTGTCTCTAAAAGAGAAGAAGAAAAAAGGTCACACAGCAGTGCAGAGCCACTTTGTATGTGGATAAAACACCCACCATGATGCCTTCTTCCAGCAAACAGTCCCTAAGTGCCTACTATGTGCCAAGCACTGTGTTGGGCCCTGGGAGGCTGGTGGTGACACAGCAGAACTGCGCCCTCCCGGAGTTCCCAAACCTCAGAATCCCCCTTCACTAGCACCACTCACCACACCCATGAGGTTCACAATGATGCCCCCGTGTCATTTAGAAAGGATTACGTTACACCTGGTGTATGCTGTATAGGAAGACAAGGGTTTATGTCACCATGCCAGAAAGATTTCCATGAAAATGTTCTTCATTTCTTTTTTTAACACTGGCCACTGAAAGTGGTGCCCTCTCACCCGCTTTCTGGCCACTCCCAGAAGTCGTTCTGCCAAATCTGGGTCCTCAGGACTCTCTCCGCCACTGTGCCCTCCCAGCCTCCACATGCCCCATGGGTCTACACAGTGGTGTACTGGTAAAGCTTTACAAACTGGCTCTCTGGAAAAAAGAGAAAAGCCCCAAGTTGTATGTTTGCCAATTTCTGTGGTGTAAATACTCCCATTTACAGGATGCTACCAATGACATCCTGGAATACAAAACTAGGGAGAGATGCACAGTAGCACACACAGTATTTCTATAACCACCCAGCCACAGTAAATGGAAATAACCTGCAGGGCATTCACTACTACACATAGTAGCAAAATAATGGGGAAGTGATGAGCTTTGAGTATTTGTTATATTTTTAAAACATAATTTAGGCCAGGCACAGTGGCTCACACCTGAAATCCCACCTCTTTGGGAGATTGAGCCCAGGAGTTCTAAGACCAGCCTGAACAATATAGTGAGACCCTGTTTCTATAAAAAAATCAAAAACTAGCCAGGCATGGTGGTGCAAGCCTGCAGTCCCAGCTACTCCAGAGGCTGAGGTGGGAGAATTGCTTGAGCCTGGGAGGTCAAGGCTGCAGTGAACCATGATTGCACCACTGCACTTGGCCTGAGCGACAGAAAGAGACTGTCTCAGAAAATAAAAAGAAAAGAAAAAATTAAAATAGTTTCTATCATTGAAGCTTATATAATTTCATTTTTAATAATGGCTGAGTTTAACAACTGGCTTGCACAAATTCCTGAGCGTTTAATAATCATCTCCCGTGAGCAGGTATGAGCCTGCCCCAGCACACTCGGGGTGCCACTCAAAGGAAGCCCTTCTGCTTCCACTGGGGCAAAGGATTTTGATTTGTTCCTAAGGTTTTCCTCTATCCCTGAGGCTTCCTCTTTCATTGGGAGAAAGCTTGCTCCACCCACCGCCACATGACGTCAAATTTTAAAACAAAGGTGCGAGCCACACGTTCTACTGACCTCATTCCCTTTTGTCATGCTCATGTGAGTCAATTCACGCCATAGAAACAGGTGCCAAGGCAAAGCTCACTTCAGCTATAGCTTGGAAATAGTTAAGCAGAATGAAAATCATTCCCCGTCTCCCCAGAAGCCTCATATCCCTGCCGAGCCCTCATGGAGGAGTGCTAGGGCTTCAGGAATGATGGAATCTAAAACACAGCCTTCTTTGCTTAGCAATATTCATCCCTCATTAAGCAAACCTATATTTAGGATTGCTTATTTCTTCAGGGTAAACATTTTCTCTGCACCTGCTTGGCATGAAAAAAGAGAAATGAGTCATTCATTTCCAAGAAGGGGCCACTCGGCACCATTTACCATTGCAGACCACACACACACACGCACACACACACGCACACACACACCTTCCAGAGCTACAGTTCATCTGACCAAGAAAAGTTATAAAACCAACACGAAAAAGATCCAAACCTCAAGTCTTTAACAAGTAATGAAAATCCTCGGTGCTCTCCAGGGATTCTTCCATTTGCTGACCATTTCCATGTTGTAAAACCCTCTCTCTTTTCATTATCAACTCAATTTAACACATGTTTAAGTCATTACCGTGTCAGGCCCTTGGAGCTGGAAACCCAGTAAAGAGAATCTGTTTAGAAAGACTGAGGCTTATGTCATTCAATTTAGAAAGAATTTCATTCATGTTTTTATTATTTTTTAACTTTTTTTTTTGAGGTGGAGTCTTGCTCTATCGCCCAGGCTGGAGTACAGTGGCACAATCTCAGCTCGCTGCAACCTCCACCTCCCAAATTCAAGCGATTCCCCTGCCTCAGCCTCCCAAGTAGCTGGGATTACAGACACCTGCCACCAAGCCCAGTTAATTTTTGTATTTTTAGTAGAGACAGGGCTTTACCATGTTGGCCAGGCTGGTTTCAAACTCCTGACCTCAAGTAATCCACCCGCCTCGGCCCCCCAAAGTGCTGGGATGACAGGCATGAGCCACCGTGCCTGGCCAACATTTTTTTAACTTTGGTTCCTGAATATGGTGAGCTCCTCAGCTGTTCTCCCAAGGACTTGGGACCTGAGGATCCCTCTTTTCAAAGGGAATAGGGGAGACAGACATAGAGATGAAGTACTGGTCGCTTAAAAGCATCTGCATTCAAAATCTGTGCAAGTAGATAAATAGGACAGAGAAGGGAATCCTTAACTCTCATGGTCAGGATCTGGAAGGCCAGGGACGCCTTCCTCAAGAAAAAAAAAAAAAGGCTAACTTGAGATGGGTTTTGAAGGATGCATGGAAGTTTACCAGATGAATTAGGATTGAAAGGCCCTTCCAAGGGAAAAGAACAAGAAGCACTAGACAGACTGTTCAGAAGGCCATTGAAAGAAGAATTTTAGGCCCGGCGCAGTGGCTCACGCCTGTCATCCTAGCACTTTGGGAGGTCGAGGCGGATGGATCACTTGAGGTCAGGAGTTTGAAACCAGCCTGGCCAACATGGTGAAACCCCATCTCTACTAAAAATATAAAAATTAGCTGGGCGTGGCGGCACACGCCTGTAGTCCCAGCTACTCAGGAGGCTGAGGCAGAAGGCTCACTTGAACCCGGGAGGTGGAGGTTGCAGTGAGCCGAGATCACAACACTGCACTAAAGCCTGGCAACAGAGCAAGACTAAAAAAAAAAAAAAAAAAAAAAAAAAGAAATTTATACAAGTGGAGTATCCCATGGTGCTGTAGATCAGGGCTTCTCAACCTCAGCATTACTGAGGTTTTGGACTGGATAGTTCTTTGTTGTGGGGGCTGTCCTGTGCATTGCAGGATGTCTAGTAGCATCCCTGGCTTCTACCCATTCTATACCAATAGCATCAGCCCCCAGGTTTTATTAAACCCAATGTCTCCAGACATTGCTGAAGTCCCCTGGGGCACAAAATCACTCCAGCTTGAGAATCGCCACTCCAGGCATTATTCTTGCTATGACACTAGGATAGAAATTTAGGCAGAGGGGACGCTGTGGGAAAGCAAAATTGATATTCCCTTGTCCTGTGGCCATCACATCTGTGGCTTTCCAAGCATCTCACAGCCCAGTGAGGTTCAGTGACTGCTGCTCTCGGTGACTGAATGGATCAGGGTAATTGGCAGTGTCATAAATATCAAGGGCAAATACAAAGGCCACAGGACAGGTCAAGGAACCTGGACTCCAGGGCCACAGCTCCCTCTCTGCCCACACCATCCATCACGTGAGGAGCTGCAAACGGCCCCTATTTCAGAAAGACAGTGATCTGGGAGAGTTGCAGGGAAATTTGGGTGCTGAGGCAGACTGAGGTTAAAGGTGCAGTTCATTTATCCCTGGCAGCTTTTTGCTTTGTGAGTAATGAACAGTAGGAACGGCCCTGGGCAGTGCACAGCCTTCAGAAAGAGCCAAAGGGAGAAACAGCTTGTTATTTCAGTGGCTTAGCTCCATCTCTGGGATGCGGGGGGTAACTAAAGGCCCATTCGCATTCCTTATCAGAGTGCAGCTCCTGCTCAGAGTCTGGGAAATCCTTGTGGCTCTAGAAAAGAAGTTAGTGGCCCTGTGCTGGAAGTGGGGAGAGGGGACAGAGCCTTCAAGATGAGCCAGCCTGTGCCCCTGGGACAGAATCCTGAACCAAGCTTCAGAGCTGCCAGATTCCTGGTCCCCGTTTCCCATGTGATTAAATCTGAAATTACTGGGCATGGTTTCCAAGTTCCTGGGCCTCTCTAGCTTTGTCTCCCATCTCCACTCTTCACACCTAATGGTCTCCCTGCCTACAAAGAGCTACTTGCAGTTCCCAGAGTAAGCCCCATGGCTGCACTTTGCTCACGCTCTTCCTTCCACTCAAATGCCCTTCCCACTTGCATCTCCACCTGTCTGGCAAACTCTGCATAGCTTGAATACTAGTTCCGAGGCTGAGCCCCTCTTGGCCCCCACCCTTCAGGTACAATTGTCCCCTCCCACCACTTCCTGTGCAGTCTCTGCCAGCACACCAGGCCTCTCCTTATCTGTCCCTCCATCTGTCCCCTGCTCCTGCTCCTGTATATCTGGTGACCATGTCCTCCTCTTTCTCCTCCTCCTCCTCCTGACTGCAGCACCCAGCACCATTCCTAATGCAGAGCAGGTGCTCCCATGTTTGCCGAACAAATAAAATCACTCCACATCCTCTCACCACACCTCCCTGAGTGCACAGGAAAACAGGAAGGGTAATGCAGGCCTGCTCTGTCCCACCTCTACAGCTGGCTGTGTGTGGGGGTGGGGGGGCATGAGCACACACACTTGCACTCACTCCAGGACTCTCTTAACCTTTGACTTTTGCTGCATCCAGCTCTCCTACTCTCTCAGGATGGTTTTCCTCTAGGCCAGTAGAGGTCACTCTTTCTACCTGAAGTGTGAATGGCTAGCAGTGCACATGCTCCTACCCCAGATAACCAAGGTGTCGTAGTGGGACCTTGGGCACCTTTGCAGAGGAGGTGCCAGTGATGTGTGTGAAGTGTGGCTCTGGACTGGCACCAAGGGACAGCCAGCTGTAACATACTCTTTCCTACCCTGCTACAGGGAGTAAACAGGCCGCTTCCTGCAGCAGACGGGGCTGGGACAGATGTTAGCTGTCTTGGGAAGAAAAACGCAGGTGTTTTTTCTGGGCATCTGGAGTGTGTGAGGACTAAGTCAGCAACTGGCAAGTAACGAATGGTAAAGCTTCCCCTGCGAGTCCGTGGAAGACCAAGTGAGGATGATGCTAAAGGCTTCCAGATCCAAGAAAAGATGTGGCTTGCCCTCGAGTGACTGGTGACACATCAGGATGCCCCAGAAGGATTCAGTGAGAAGTAGGGTTAGGTGAGGGGCAATCTGCAGACGTAGCAGTTTATGCTATTTTTTTCTATTTTTTTAAATAATCAACCTTCTCTCTCTACCCTCATTACCAGAAGTGATTCATGAGAAATGTAGGGCTCCCCAAGAGGGCTGATATCCCTAAGAGGAGGTAATGAAAATATAGCAAAATGCCCCACAGCAAGGACCGCAGGACCTAGTGTCAGGGCATCATTGACAAAGCTACAGCAGGGATTTCGATTTCAAGGTGGTGCCAGGCCCACCTTTTGCATCCCATTGGCTCACACCTCCATGAGATCAGGAACCCATGACAAGGACTCCCTCCTTGCCCAAACTTCAGTCAACCTCCTCTGGCCCTCTTTTCAAGTGAGACTTGTCCAGGCCTCATGACCGAATCCAGTTTTGGCAGAGAATCTTGCTGAGCCAGGTTATTGAAACCCTCCCCAAGTTAGCCAAATCAGCTCCTCCTCCTCCACCCTTGAGACTTGATCAAGGGTCTTAGTGGTCTTCCCTCCACTCCCTCACCCTGCCCATGGCCTATAAATCCCCATTTGTCCCTGCTGTATTTAGAGTTGAGTTCCATCTCCCTCCCATATTATCATAGCCTTGAAGAAAATATTCCTTGCCATTTTAACAAGTGTTGGAATAATTTCTTGTATATCCTGTCTGTCTTATGCATCACTAGCCCAGTGCCTGACACAGAGTCAGGCATCCTGATTCCTACTGGTTTAATTAATTCACAAATGCTATGTCAGTGTCTAATAATTTTATCTATAATTACTTATAGATAGAATTATTTCTGGCTGGATGCCCCAGAAGGATTCAGTGAGAAGTAGGGTTAGGTGAGAGACAGTCTGCAGATGTAGGAGTTTATGCTGGTTTTTTCTGTTTTTTTAAATAATCAACCTTCTCTCTCTACCGTATTTATCAGAAGTTATTCACGAGAAATACAGGGATCCCCAGGAGGGCTGATATCCCTAAAAGGAGGTAATGAAAATACAGCAAAATGCCCCACAGTGAGGCAATGAGAAAGGGAGGAGGATGGAAGCTGAGAATAGACTGAAGGTGGTGGGTCAACTGATAATAAAACGTCATGTGGAAGGAAGTCCCATGGCATGGTCTCTTCCATTGGGGAGACTATTTCACACTTGGTGGCTTCATACATGGCCACATCTGTTCTGCTAAGGAGTACCTAATGCCCAAGCCTTCCTGGTCAGAACCAAGAACAAAGCTCTGCTAACCAAAGAATGGAAAGAATATCCCAAACTGAAAAAGGGACCCATCTCTATGCTTATATTGTGGCTACTCAGAACAATGTCTTTTCTGAAATTTTGATCAGAGAACAGATCAGAGAACACCACCTCCTAGCACAAACACCATGAAATGTTGGGTAAATATAATAAGCAGCCTTTTCAATCTTGACAGAGCCCTGAACAAAGGAAATAGAACTCCTCAGGGGCCAAGAAAAACCATGAGCTGCTGCTGTGAAACCTGGCCAGGAGGATGGATTCAGGAAGGGGCATGAGCTTGCAACTCCCAGGGGGATTGGGGATTGATGCTTACAGGGAGTGGGTCTGATGAAAACCAAAAGTACAAACTAGAAAAGGAAAAATTCTCACCAACTCAGGTGGATGATAAAGAAATCTTAGCTTAGACTTAAAGTGGAAAATAAATAAATAAGATAGTTATCCGGGAATTCATGAACACAAATCTGACTTCACATAGATTTGGGACTCAAATTTATCCCACCCAACTTGGTCTGGAACCCCTAGGCTAAAAAAAGTCACATAAAATTTGGTTCTCAGCTAAATGATGCCCCGGGGAATTGGCAAAAGCCAACCCTCTGAAGTTGGATATATTATTGGAAGATCTAATCTTATCAACATACCCATTCTCTCCAAATGAATTCATAGATTCAATAAAGTCTCAGTCAAAATCCTAGCAAGTGTTTTTGTGGAAACTGATGTTATTCTAAAATGCATATGGAATGAAAAGAGTCAAAAATAATAAAAATAGTTTAGAGAAAGAGCAAAGTTGGAGGGCTCACACTACCAGATTATCAAGACCTTCTTAAGAAAGTTGTGACATTTAAGACAGTGTTGTATTGGCACAAGGATAGGCAAACAGACTAATCAGACAAAGGAGAAACCACCACATACAGTCCCCTGATTTACAGTAATAGTAGTGCTGCAGTGCAAAAATAAACCTTGACCCCTACCTCACACCATGCCAGAAAAAGGCAATTCCAAATGAATTGTAGATCTACATGTGAATGGTAAAACAACATTTCTAGGAAATAATATAGGAGAAAGTCTTCATGACCTTAAGGTAGGCAAGGATTTCATAAGGTCTTACATATGATTGTAATGATTTTAGAAAATGCAAAAATGTGTGATAAAATGTTGGGCACAGATTATAGCTCACATTTATAATTCCAGCACTTTGGGAGGCCAAGGTAGGAGGATCACTTGAGGCCAAGAGTTCAAGATAAGTATGAGCAACATAGCAAGACCCTGTCTCTACTAAAAATAAAAATAAAAATTAGCTGGGTATGGTAGTGCACACCTGTAGTCCTAGCTACTCAGGGAGCTGAAGCAGGAGGATCACTTGAGCCCAGGAGTCCAGGGTTGCAGTGAGTTATAATCACACCATTGCACTCCAGCTGGGTGATAGAATGAGGCCCTGCTTCAAACAAATAAAATAAATAAAATGTGTGATAAAATAAATATACCGAATTTCCCTACCACTCAGAAATTGACAAAAATACCTTTGAAAGTATGTTTTTGAAAAGTGGTTGCATCTTCCATCTCCCTCACCCAAACTAATAGTGGATTATCCACTATCTTACACTGTTCTCTTGCTTCATCAGTAAGTCTTTTCTCAAAAATAAATAAATAAATAAAATAAAGGCCTGTAGTCTTCTAGACAGCAAAAACTGAGTCAGCACTAATACAGCCATAGGGACCCGGGCTGTGGGCATCTCCTGGACAGAGCTACAGTCTGATCTTCTCACTTTACAGATGGGAGAGCAGAAGCCGCCAGGGTTACTTGACTTCACTGGTAGAGGCAGGATGGTATCCAGAACCCTGATCACAGTGCTCTTTCCAACACATGTCCTGTTGTCGGGGATGTCTAGCAATGCTGCCCCTAAAGCAGTACTCTTCGTACCTGCTGAGGTCACTGGCTGCACTCCTCCTGCCCCCGGGGCATCTCAACACATCACCAGGTGGTGGTGATGCCACCCACTGACTGGGTTGATGCTCCCACCTCCACTGAGTCTCAACCCTCCTGACACTAAGCCCAGTGGCATCAAGCCACACAGTTCCTTGGTGGTATTTTCCAAAGTTTAAGGACAGCCAACTATTTATCTTATCCCATTGACGGTGAGAACTGAGTGAGAAACAGAGAGCTGCCTGAGTTATTTCATTTTGTTTACAATTATTTGAAATCCAATGCTACAAGACACTGGTACCAACATAAATTAATTTTCCTTGATTGGAAGCTGATGAATCTCTCCTTGTCTTGAAAAGGACTCTGACAGCTCTCGGCTTCAGTGAAAGAGAGCTATTGTTTTCTTAATTAGGAATTCATGGAACTTGTAGGTACAGCCAGGGCCAGCCTGAGGGGCAGAGGTGGCCCATCTGAGAGGCGGTTGTGAGATAGACCATTTATAAAACTATGGGTGATGGATCCCAGGAGGCTGCTGAATGGAATTATTCAGGAAGCATCACCATGTGTCCATTCTCTATCTGGTAAAGAGCTTGTTTTTCAGCTTGCATCCCTGTCAGGAGTTCACTCTTCCAGCCCATTGGAAAATATAATTTTTCCCAGTATCCGCCATATTGAACCCTGAGCACACCCAGGAACAGAGGCGGCAGACTCAGGCAGAGATGCAGGACTGTAGGGGATGAAAAAGAGTGGAAGCTACACTCAGGTAAAGGAACGAGTCCCCTCCTCTGTGAAGCGTCCCCTGATCACCCTCAGCTACTGCAGTTCTCCCTCTCCTGGGATCCCACTGCCCAGTGGGTAACCCCAACATAGCCAGTAGCTCCTTATATGGGAACAGTTGGCTTGAATGTGTCCCACATGACTGAGAGCTGCTTCATCTCTGAACCCAGGGACCCAGTACAGCAGGAAGAAAACATGGGTTTGGAGTAAAACAGCTGGAGGGTTAGTACCAGCTCCATCACTTGTGCTCTGCAACGCCTGGCAAGTTATATCGCTTTGTCATGCCTTGGCGCCCAGTGGTAGAATGGGTTTCACACTGGCGCTGCCTTGTAGGCTGAAGTAAGTTAAAGGCCAGGTGCGGTGGCTCACGTCTGTAATCTCAACACCTTGGGAAGCGGAGGCGGAGGCGGAGGTGGGAGGACTGCTTGAGCACAGTAGTTCAAGACCAGCCTGAGCAACATTAGGAGATCCCGTCTCTACAAAAACAACAACAGCAACAACAACAAGTTGTATTTTGAAAGCATCTGGCACAATGTCTGGTCCATAGCAAGTACTTAGTAAATGTTAGCAATTAATAATAGACGTTATTAGGAGTTCATTTATGTTTGTGTCTGTTGCTGCTGCCGCTATCTAACAGAAGCAATTAACAGAGCGTATCTGAAGAAGCAAAACTCCACAGAAATCAATACAGAGCAGACTTAAAGAAATATTTGAGCAGCCCCAACACGATCCCAAATGGGGACTTGGTGCAAATTACAAAAAGGTTCCCACAAGACACTTGCCTACCATCTGTCAAAATTGTTACAGTCACTCTCCTGATCTACGGTGTCTGCGATTTCCAAGCACCCCGCCCCCAAGGTGTGCAGTGTGAAGCACAGCCTGCTGTAAATGACAAGAGGAAGTTCACAGTCAGGAAGCAAGAATCAGGGCCTCAGGGAGGGAAGCCGCAGCCGGGTGGCCCGCAGCAGACAAGAGCGGCTCAGGCCCGTGGGAGCACGGCTGGTGAGCTGGAACACAGAAATGAGAGAGGAGTCAACACGGGCCTCTTAGCCCCTGTCTAGAGATCAGTCCACCTCTTTGCAGAAGAGCTTGTATTTTTTGATTTGCGTTATAACTTTGAGAGAGTAAGAAAAAAAGGCAACATGGGTTGATCAGCCTTGTATTAAGAATTTTCTTACGGAAGTAACTCAGGAACGGAAAATCAAATACTGTGTGTTTTCACTTGTAAGTGGGAGCTAAGCTATGAGGACACAAAAATACACAGTGATAATGGACTGTGGGGCGTGAGCGGGAGGAGGCTGGGAGGGGGGTGAGGGATAGAAGACTATTAGGTACAACGTATTGCTCAGGGGATGGGTACGCCAAGATCTAAGAATTTACTACTAAAGAACTAATCCATGTAACCAAAAACCACCTGTACCCCTAAAAATTACTGAAACTAAAAAGTAAACAATAAAAAATGTTCTTA
Organism: Papio anubis; assembly: GCF_008728515.1. Taxonomy (NCBI): domain Eukaryota; kingdom Metazoa; phylum Chordata; class Mammalia; order Primates; family Cercopithecidae; genus Papio; species Papio anubis. Next base: position 8,556,365 of record NC_044985.1, read on the forward strand.
AGGCCGGGCGCCGTGGCTCAAGCCTGTAATCCCAGCACTTTGGGAGGCCGAGATCGGCGGATCACTTGCGGTCAGGAGATCGGTGACCATCCTGCTAACACGTGAAAACCCCCGGGCTCCTACTAAAAATACAAAAACTAGCCGGCTTAGGTGGCAGGCTCTCGTAGTCCCAGCTACTCGGGAGGCTTGAGGCAGAGAATGGCTGAACCTCGGGAGGCGGAGCTTGCGAGCTGAGATCCGGCCACCGTGACCACTCCAGCCTGGGTGATAGAGCAAGACTCCGTCTCAAAAAAAAAAAAAAAAAAAAAATGTTCTTACTGAATAGCGCATGTACTTCTTTCCTTAGAAAAATAGAAGCAGAGAATTTCTGGTTCAGCAAAATGGTGAAGTGAGCTAACACAAAACCTTTCCACCACAAATACATAGAGATTTTAGATAAATCAATAGAAAAAAAAACTATATTTTAATCAACTTTTTTAAAAGTTTTCCTCTAATTAGAAACCCCATTCCTAAATGGTGCTGGAAAGGAAATATATCAAGGAGAGAGGAGTAACCACCCGAGAGGAGCAGGCCCAGGAAACCTCTCTCCTGGTCTAATGAACAGAATGGTAAACAGCACGTGGTCACCAAGCCTTTTCTTTCTGTCTGCTATAGCCACATACCAAGCCCTCATTTTCTTTCTTTCTTTTTTTTTTTTTTTTTAATGCCAAGTGTAAATGGAACCCAATTTGCGGGAGCAAATGAGAATGGATTGAAACAGGTCATCTGTAAATTTCCCAAGCCGATCCAGCAGTCATTCTGCAAACTTCCCACCTCCCTACCCTCTCAGCGGATTGTGGCTTTAATGAACATTATTTCTGCCACTAGAGGGCCACGTACAAAGTGGAATTTAAAGGCCTTGCCGCCCCAAAGCATCTCTACCACTAGATAAGAGCGGTCTGAAATTTCTCCACCAAAGACTCATTGTTTGGGGTTAAGCATTTAAAAGGCAAAGGTCGAATGGAGGCAGGGGAGAGGCAGACCTGACCTTCCTGTGGGGTCTAGAGGAGCAGGAAGAGGAAGTTGCTGAAGGTGGCAGAAGGGCACAGAAGGCCCATTCCGCGGCTCTGGCCCTTGGCTGGGGCCTGGGTACCCCAGAGGCACTTTGGAAGCCCTTGAAACCTGAACTCCAGGGAGACGGGGGTGAAGTCAAGGCCTTGAGTAAATCAGCAGAGGGAAAATTAAGAGGATCAATAAAAGAGTTTAATGAAACATAAGCAGATTCGGGGAGGGCTTAAATAAACTCACGGTCAATCCGCAGCAGGTTGTTAAGGAGCCTGCCTGACTCTTGGAGGTTGATGTTTCGGAAAACAACCGTGTACTCCTCTCAGGCATTTCTGTGGATGGTGCCTGAAGCTGAATTCCTGGCCGCAGAACCCAGGGCTGACCTGCAAAACGGGGCAAGCGGGGCTTCTCTTGTCAATTTTTAATTGTGGGTCCAGAATGGGAGCCAGGAGGCTGAACCAAAAATCTTGGCACGCAGCACTTGGGATGGCTGGAGGAAACTGAGGATGCTGAAATGGGAGTGGCAGAGCCAGAAAGTCCCTCTGAGCACGCCTGCAATTTGCAAGCTGGCTGCAGCCCTGGAGGCAGAGGGCACAGGGCACAGGGCAGATGGGCAGATACCAGCACCACTAGGACCTCACCCCTGCCCCCATGGAATTTCCACGGCTCCCCACTTAGCTACCCCTCCCATAAGGACCCAGGAACACAGGATCACAGCCATGTCACATGGGTGCCCCAGCAATCCAAGAAGGCTGCCTCAGGCCCTCTCTCTGCCCCCAACACCATCTTTGCCCGGATGCAGGTGCCCCATCCTGGTGCAGAGAAGGGGTGCCCACAAGAAAGTCCACCCTGGGGAGAAGGGTTAAGTCCCTCTGCTTCCGTCTTCCTCGAGCTACTGGACATTTGCCCTCCCAACCCCAACAGTGCCAGGATTCCCAGGACTGTGCTGGAGGGGCAAGCCCAGGCCCCCACTCTGATTGCTGCTCACCTGCCTCCCTGGAGCTCTCCTCCAGGGGGAAGCAAAGGGCTCCTGCCTGGCGAAGGCTCTTCTTCCGTCAAATGTTTCGCCTTCCCTACAGCAGCAAACAAACCTCAGTGAAAGACGTCATCTCTTCACCAAGGAGGAAGTCCTATGATCCGAGGCCCCAGCATTGGGCTCTAAATATGGAGCCACAAAAAAGAAAATACTAAACACAACCCTGTGACATTTCGTGTAGTAAACTGTGCAACCCAGCAAGGACAGCTACGCTTCTCCGGAGGCCTCCTGTTTCCAAGAAAGTAGGAGCTGAGTCTGCTAGACAGGGTGTGCTTCGCTCCCAAATTCTCCAAGGTCGGCTAGTTACATCTGGCTTCTGGGTGACGTCCTCACCTCCTACCCTCCCTTCCCTGGGCTGATAATCAGGAGACAACACAACCATCTCCAAGCTTGCTACGTGGGGCCGTGGTTCTCATATGAATATTCTCTTTCTGGCCAACTCCAGAGACCCAACCATTTCTCCACACATCCCTTGGGCTCAGGCCTCCAGATTTGTGGTCTGCTTTGCTTCTCCCCTTTGAGATTGTCCTTAAAATATTCCCATCCCGAGAAGGGCCTTTTGATAACTTTCCTTGCCCCCCTCCCCTGCCCCCTCCCCCTGCCACTTCTCTCCCTCCTGGTCACTCCCCAATATCTACCTCTGCACACCTTCCCTCCCAGGCCCCAGCCCTGGCCTCACAGTGACCAGGCTCTCCAATTTCCGTCTAGAGTTGTAAGCCACCCACAGTGCTCAGAAATGCCACCCCAGCATTTGGGGAAGTCCTGAGAGGGACCTGAAATAGACTAGGTATACCCTCACCCACCTGCATACAAACCTAAAACCTTTTGTTTATACTGACTTGACAGTAATTCCACTTTCTAAGTCCCCATTCTCTCAACAGTCATGGAGGGGTTGTGTGTGGAAAGTCAGTAGAGAAGGGAAGAAAGTCAAATCTTCCCAAAGAGATGTGTCCTTTGGCCCTTCTGATAATTTCTCAGCCACTTCTGGCTACAACAGTGCAATGCGTAACCTTATTACAGATAGATATTGCTATAATCCTCAGCCCAAAGCCCCATCTCAGAGCCAGAGTGGCTGCCTACCCTCTCTCTCTCGCCCTCCAGCAAAGGGGGCCGGGCCTGGAAGAGAAGCGGGGAAGACGAAGGGAGATAGTGCTCATGCCCCCGAGGGGAACTTCAAAGAGCAGTCCTCTCTCTAAGCCACTGCTCACTTCTCCCTCCACCTTCAGTTATGAGCTTGGAGGATTGCCGGCTCCTTGCAGCAGGCCAGGTCTAATGAACTGTGCCACGGCCACCTGTGGTTTCTTGTCGTGGAAGCTGCACGCTGCAGGGATGCTCACTCTGCCCTAGCTCCAAGGCACAGACGGTTCAGAGAGAGGCTGCCCATCTCCCCTGCCCACTGCTAGAATGTGCACTCCTGCGCCCCCTTTGGGGCAAGGACTTCTCTCTCTCGGGGGCAGTGCTCTGTGCTTCTCTTAGCCAGCCTCCAGATTCTTCACGGTGGGGAGCACGGAAACTTCAAGTGCCTCCCGTGGCCCACCCGGGGAAGCTGGTGGAAGGTTGCCCTGCTGCCCTCTTCGGGAGGGTGAATCAAACTATGGGCCTCCATGCCAGCCCTTCCCCAGGCACCAGCTACTAGAAATAGACATCTGCCCCGGGGTTCCTGAGTCACCCTCAAACCTCATGGGCCATTCTCATGAGTGTGGCCCCTCCATACATGTGCACTGATTTGACTGGAAACAGCCTTTGCCCGCAGGGAAGGGAGGTGAAACGGATGCTCACTGCCCTTCTACTCTGCTCCCTTCCTCCCACCACAGCTGTCAAAGGCAAAGGAGGAGGATCATGGTACAGGAAGATGTCCAGGAGCCTGATGGATGGCCTCTGCTCTACAAGCCTGGAGAGCTGCTCCTCACTGCAGTGGGCCGTGCTCCAAATACAGGACACAGAGAACGCAGTGCCTCTGTCTGGTGACATGGAGCCATGCCAAAGAAGGAAACTAGCAACTCAGGTGTGATATCTTCATTTATGACTAGCTCTAAATACTTAGATTTTTGCCCTCATCCAAAAATCTCAGGGGCAGTATATAGCCAGATAAGATAACAAAAAAAAAAAAAAAATGGTCTCAACAAGAGCCACTGAGATTCAAGATGTCAGTGTGCAGTTGCATCGTCCCTTCAGATGAAGGAGAGGCAGGTTGACTAGGAGGAGGTATAGAGCCTTGCAAGGAGGGGCCTGGGAGTGGGAGAGCTGGGCCTGAGTCCCAGGCACGGAAGCCTAATTTGGCCACCGTCTCCCATGGCCCTTTACATCCCTCCCCTGTCCTCCTAGACTCACTGACAGGCAAACCCATTTACAAAACCTCAAGGAATGGCCAGGTGTGGAGACTCACGCCTGTAATCCCAGCACTTTGGGAGGCCAGGTGGGTGGATCACCTGAGGTCAGGAGTTCAAGACCAGCCTGGACAACATGGTGAAACCCCGTCTCTACTAATAATACAAAAAATTAGCTGGGCGTGGTGGCACGTGCCTGTGGCCTCTCTCTGAGCCGTCTGTGCCTTGGAGCCAGGGCAGAGTGAGCATCCCTGCAGCATGCAGCTTCCACAACAATCCCATCTACTTGGAAGGCTGAGGCAGGAGAATTGCTTGAACCTGGGAGGCGGTGGTTGCAGCGAGCAAAGATCGCGCCATTGCACTCCAGCCTGAGCGACAAGAGCAAAGCTCCGTCTCCGTCTCAAAAAAGAAAAAACCCTCAAGGAACTTCTCACGTCCTGTGGAACTGCAGGAAAGGAGCCAGCTGGGTGCTGGGTGACGGTGGGCCAGCCTCTGAGCCTGTGTGTCAACAGCTTTAAGATGGGAGACAATAGGATCAGATGGTTGCAAGCAGAGACCATCTCTCCGTGATTAGAGAGGGCAGCAAATGAGCCACCCAGAAAACAGGACTCCTGTGGCAAGGCAAATGGGTCTAGGTTTGAGGCTCTGGCAGCTTCAGGACTAAGCAGGTCTAAAGATCGGCTGCACCTCCATCCTTGTCCAAACAGCCACGCAGCCCGGCCGCCCAGTTAGAGAGGCGCCCCTCCCGCTTGTGGGCGGCGCCTGGACACGGGGGTGGTCTGGGAGGGGCTCACAGGTTAGATTCAGCCCCCATGGCCACATCCGAGTGCTTTCCTGTAGGAAACAACCGGTGCACATGGTGTGTCTCTATAATCTCCACCTACTTTTCAGGCTTTTTTTTTTAAACAATAATTTCAACTTTTATTTTAGATTCAAGGGACACAAATACAGGTTTGTTACATGTGTATATTGCATGATGCTGAGGTTTGGGGGAATGATCCCATCACCCAGGGAGTGAGCGTAGTACCCAATAGTTAGTTTTTCGGCCCACATCTTCCTCCCCTTTCTAATACCCTGCAGTGCCTACTGTTGCCATCTTTATGTCCATGAGTACCCAATGTTTAACTCTCACTCATAAGCGAGAACATTCAATATTTGATTTTCTGTTCCTGAATTAATTTGCTTAATATGATGGCCTCTAGCTACATCCATATTGCTACAAATTGATTTTGTAGCAATCAATTTTTTTTGCTACAAATGATTTTGTCCTTTTATATGACTGTATAGTATTCCATGGTGTATATGCATCACATCTTCTTTATCCAATCCACTGTTGATGGACACCTAAGTTGATTCCACATCTTTGTTATTGTGGATAGTGCTCCAATGAACATACGAGTGCATGTGTCTTTTTGGTAGAATTTATTTTCCTCTGGGTATATACCCAGTAATGGGATGGCTGGGTCAAACGGTATTTCTGTCTTAAGTTCTTTCAGAAGTTGCCAAACTGCTTTCCATCGTGGCTGAAATAATTTATATTCTCACCAGCAGTGTATAAGCATTCCCTTTACTCTGCAGCCTCACCAGCATGTTATTTTTTACTTTTAAGTAGCTATTCTGACTGGTGTAAGATGGTGTCTCGTTGTGGTTTTGATCTGCAATTATCTAATGATTAGTGATGTTGAGCATTTTTTCATATATTAGCTGCTTGTATGTCTTCTTTTGAGAAGTGTCTCTTTATATCCTTTGCCCAATTTTTAATGGGATCTTTGGTTTTTGCTTATTGAATTAAGTTCCTTACAGATTCTAGGTATTAGACCTTTGTCAGATACATAGTTTTTGAATATCTTCTCCCATTCTGTAGGTGGTCTGGTTACTCTGTTGATAGTTTCTTTTGCTATGTAGAAGCTCTTTAGTTTAATTTGGTCCCACTTGTCAATTTTTGTTTTTGTTGCAATTGCTTTTGATTATTTAGTCATAAATTATTTGCCAAATCCAATAATTATAATAATATAATATAATATTATATAATACAGTAACTAGAAAGAATGTTACTTCTTAGTCTTTTTTTCCCAAGATTCTTATAGTTTGAGGTCTTACATTTAAATCCTTAATCCATCTTTGAGTAAATTTTTGTGTATGGTGAAAGGTAGGGGTCCAGTTTCATTCTTCCGCATATGGCTTGCAAGTTATCCCAGCATCATTCATTGAAGAGGACATCCTTTCCCCATTGCTTACTGTTGTTTACCTTGTCAAAGATGAGATGGTTGTAGGTGTGTGGCTTTATTTCTGGGTTCTCTATTCTGTTCCATTGGTCCGTGTCTGTGTTTGTACCAGTACCATGCTGTTTTCGTTACTGTAGCCTTGTAGTATAGTTTGAAGTCAGATAATGTGAGTGCCTCCAGCTTTGTTCTTTTTGCTTAGGATTGCCTTGGCTATTCAACCTCTTTTTGAGTTCCTAGTTTTTTCTAATTCTGTGAAAAATGACGTTTGTGGTTTGATAGGAATAGCCTTGAGGGAAGAGGCAATGCAATAGAGAAAATGGCGTTGAATCGGTACATTGCTTTTCAGGCTTTTAATCTCTTCTCTCTATCAGCAGGCTTCAAGCTGGGTTTCTATTCCCCCTTCACTTGAACATCCTAACCTCTGCCCACTGACACCTAGCAACCTTTCCTCATTTCTTAGTTCAAGTTCAAGATGAGAGAAAGAATCTGATTGCTCTAGCTCAGCAGGTTGTGCCAGGAGACAATCTGGGGCCACCCCTGGACCAGTGAGTTGTAGCAGAAGGGTCACATAACAAAACGCTTCACTCGCCCACAGCCATCGGGTTGGTGGCTCCCTGCACTGGGGTGGGAGTGCCAGCTGGGCGGTGATGGGCCTTCCCCCACACAAGCGGAAGTGTCCTTAGGTTTAAGCAAGATGGGGAGTGTGTGGCTGTGTGCCTGGGGCATGGCAGGTGTCAAATTCCTGCCGGCTCCCCAGCCCCATCCCCTCCGCTCATTTTAAGGAGGGACAACCTTACTGGTAGTCCCTGCCCTCCCTGGGTGGCATCTCTAAGTCACCACCACTGCCTGCCTTCCCAACCAGGGCCTCCTCAGAGCACACTGTTTAAGGGCATGGAACTAGGGCAGGGGCAGTGGCAGTGGCAAAGCCAGCCAAGTGGCAGCAACCTCCTCTCACCTGCCCGGAAGGGATGGATGGAGGGAGCTCCTAGAGAAGAAAAAGGGAGCAGCAGGAGAGTGTACTGCCAACACCACGGGCTTTGTGCTTCCCTTCCCCACTTGCCACAGGGGGCCAAGGGTGGCCTAATCATTCCTTTTTCTGTTCTGCCCAAAACCTCTCTCTCAGAATGCTTTTGAGCAATCCCCAATTGTCCCTTCTCCCCGATGGTGGCCAGGCTTTGACAGGATCCAAGGGAGAGCCATCAAATGACAAAAGGCAGGAAGAACAGAGGCAACAAGAATGCAGGGAGGGTGGGAGTGGCAGCAGGACAATTTTTCTGTCTTCTTTTTCCTAAATTTAAGAGCCTGGTTTCCTCTGGATGCTTAGACGTATGTACTTGAGCATGAGCAGCAAGATCCATTTCACTACTAATGAAAGCAACATTGGGTGGAGCTTCTGGGGCTGAATCCTGACTTCCGGTCAGGCTCAGTACCAGTGCAGACTCCTCCAGCAAGTTCCATGACCTTACAGAGCCTCAGTGTCCTCCTCTGTAAAATGGGGATGACAGTAGAACCTAGCTTATAGAGGCAATGCGTGCTCTCAGTAAAGAGATCTATGTGCACAACTTAGCACAGAAACTGGCATTTACTAACTGTCCAGTAAGTGACGCTCTTTATCCCCTTTGGGGGAGACAGGCAAAGAGACCATCACCTTCCCTGTCGAGGAGTCTGCCCAGGAACTGTACAGCTCAGTGGTGTTACAGGAACAGAGCTGCCTGGCTTGAGAAGCTGTATGTGAAGCTGGACTGTTTTCTCATCCTTTTGGTTAATATTCCAGGCATCTGCAAACAGTAAGAAAAGGATTGCTTTATAGGACAGATCTGCCCATTTTTCCCCCCTTCTTTTGCCCCCAGGAAATGTCTGGTCTTTGAAAGCCAGGCTTTGTGCAGTTCTCCAGTTCATTTCCTGCTTCACCTGGTTCTGGAAAATAGGCTCACCGAATATCTAATGATTTTCATTTTTCTCTATTGCTTGGCCTCTTCCTTCTCTGTATTTCATATTCCTCTCCTCTTTTCGTGTCTAGCTGAAGACTTGGATCTTATTAATGTGGCTGGCCCTTCACCTTCTCCATGGAGCCCCTGGGTATTGGAATATCATAACCTGAGTGTCACTCATACCTGCATCAGACGTCACTTGTGCCGAGCGCCAAGAGGAACCAGAAGCAGCCCAGACTTACGACACAATCAATGACAGTAAACATGCAGCAGGTGGTGCAAAGTGATGAGGACCAGTCTTGGGGAGGAGGAGGAGGCCACAGCCCACTCGGGGCACCAACAAGTTCCACCATCCCCTGACCTTTGTCCAAACCTAAAAATCTCTCCGTTAGCACCCCCTTGCTTGGGGAAAGGAAATGTTCCCTCTTCTGCAGGGTAGATACACTTCCCAGTGGGACAGGAGGACAGCAGTGTACCATAGGCAGCATTTTCAGGCCATTGCCCTTGGCCAGTTCTCTTTAGCCAGAGAGCATTCTCCACCACCCCAGAGCTACTTCAGTTTCTGGAAAGGAAGCCCTCCAGCTAACAGGTCTCACTCCACCAGACGTATACATTAAAACAAACAAACAAACAAACAACAAAGCTCTGGCCAGGCGCAGTGGCTCACACCTGTCATCCCAGCACTTTGGGAGGCCTAAGCGGGCTGATCATGAGGTCAGGAGTTGGAGACCAGTCTGGCCAACATAGTGAAATCCCATCTCTACTAAAAATACAAAACATTAGCCACGTGTGGTGGTGTGTGCCTGTAATCCCAGCTACTCAGTAGGCTGAGGCAGGAGAATTGCGTGAACCCAGGAGGCAGAGGTTGCAGTGAGCTGAGATCACACCACTGCACTCCAGCCCAGGCGACAGTGCAAGACTCTGTCTCAAAAAAAAAAAAAGAACAAAACTCTGCATCATGCCTGGCAGTGATGGCCTTTCCACCCTCTGCAAGGCCTTGCTCAGGAGACAGGAAGGAAGGAACGAAGGGAAAAAAAGGAGAACTGGAGAGAGGCCCCGGAATCTGCTATCAAAAATCGCCACAAGGCTCACACAGGTGCAGTTCTCCATAAGTCCTTGTATTAGTTCATTCTACGCTGCTGATAAAGACATACTCAAAACTGGAAACAAAAATAAGTTTAATTGGACTTACAGTTCCACATGGCTGGGGAGGCCTCAGAATCATGGCGGGAGGAAAAAGGCACTTCTTACATGGCGGCAGCAAGAGAAAAATGAGGAAGAAGCAAAAGCAGAAACCTCTGATAAACCCATCAGATCTCGTGAGACTTACTCACTATCACAAGAATGGCATGAGAAAGACCAGCCCCCATGATTCAATTACCTCGCGCTGGGTCCCTCCCACAACACATGGTAATTCTGGGAGATACAATTCAAGTTAAGATTTGGGTGGGGACGTAGCCAAGCCATATCATTCTACCTCTGGCCCCTCTAAATCTTATGTCCTCACATTTCAAAACCAATCATGCCTTCCCAAAAGTTCCCCAAAGTCTTAACTCATTTCAGCGTTAACCCAAAAGTCCACGGTCCAAAGTCTCATCTGAGACAGGGCAAGTCTCTTCCACCTATAAGCCTGTAAAATCAAAAGCAAGCTAGTTACTTCTTAGAAACAATGGGAGTACAGGTATTAGGTAAATACAGCTCTTCCAAATGGGAGAAATTGGCCAAAACAAAGGGGTTACAGGCCCCGTGCAAGTCCAAAATCCAGCAGGTGCAGTCAAGTTTTAAAGCTCCAAGATGATCTCCTTTGACTACAGGTCTCACATCCAGGTCATGCTGATGCAAAAGGTGGGCTCCCACAGTCTTGGGCAACTCAACCCCTGTGGCTTTGCAGGGTATATCCCTGCTTCTGGCTGCTTTCACAGGCCGGCATTGAGTGTCTGCAGCTTTTCCAGGCACACAGTGCAAGCTGTCGGTGGATCCCCCATTCTGGGATCTGGAGGATGGTGGCCGTCCTCTCACAGCTCCACCAGGCAGTGCCCCAGTAGGGACTCTATGTGGGGCCTCTGACCCCACATTTCCCTTCCCCGTTGCCCGAGCAGAGGTTCTCCATGAGGGTCCTGCTCCTGCAGCAAACTTTTGCCTGGGCATCCAGGCATTTCCATACATCTGTGAAATCTAAATGGAGGTTCCCAAACCTCAATTCTTGACTTCTGTGCACCCGCAGGCTCAACACCACATGCAAGCTGCCAAGGTTTGGGGTTTGCACCCTCTGAAACTATGGGCCGAGCTGTACCTTGGCCCCTTTTAGCAATAGCTGGAGCAGCTGGGATGCAGGGCACCAAGTCCCTCCGCTGCACACAGCATGTGGATCCTGGGCCCAGCACATGAAACCAATTTTTCTTCCTAGGCTTCCAGGTCTGTGATGGGAGGGGCTGCCATGAAGACCTATGACATGCCCTGGAGACATTTTCGCCATTGTCTTAGGGATTAACATTCAGCTCCTTGTTACTTATGCAAATTTCTGCAGCCGGCTTGAATTTCTCCTCAAAAAATGGGTTTTTCTTTTCTACTGCATCATCAGGCTGCAAATTTTCTGAACATTTGTGCTCTGTTTCCCTTTTAAAACAGAATGCTTTTAACAGCACCCAAGTCACATCTTGAATGTTTTGCTGCTTAGAAATTTCTTCTGTCAGATATCCTAAATCCTCTCTCTCAAGTTCTTTGAACAAATCTCTAGGGCAGGGGCAAAATGCTGCCAGTCTCTTTGCTAAAACATAACAAGAGTCACCTTTGCTCCAGTTCGCAACAAGTTCCTCATCTACATTTGAGACCACCTCAGCCTGGATTTCATTGTCCATATCATTATCAGTATTTTTGTCAAAGCCATTCAACAAGTCTCTAGGAAGCTTCAAACTTTCCCACATTTTCCTGTCTTCTTCTGAACCCTCTAAACTGTTCCAACCTCTGCCTGTTACTCAGTTCCAAAGTCACTTCCACATTTTCTTTTTTTGAGACGGAGTCTCACTCCCTCGCCCAGGCTAGAGTGCAGTGGCGCGATCTCGGCTCACTGCAAGCTCCGCCTCCCGAGTTCATGCCATTCTCCTGCCTCAGCCTCCGGAGTAGCTGGGACTACAGGTGCCCGCTGCCACACCCGGCTAATTTTTTTGTATTTTTAGTAGAGACGGGGTTTCACCGTGTTAGCCAGGATGGTCTCGATCTCCTGACCTCGTGATCCACCCACCTCGGCCTCCCAAAGTGCTGGGATTACAGGCTTGAGCCACCGCGCCTGGCCCCACATTTTCAAGTATCTTTTCAGCAACGCCCCACTCTACTGGTACCAATTTATTGTATTAGTCCATTTTCATGCTGCTAATAAAGACATACCCAAGACTGGAAAGAAAAAGAGGTTTAATTGGATTTACAGGTCCACATGGCTAAGGAGGCCTCAGAATCATGGAGAGGCAAAAGGCACTTCTTACATGGCAGCAACAAGAGAAAAATGAGGAAGAAGCAAAACCAGAAACCCCTGATAAACCCATCAGATCTCGTGAGACTTATTTACTATCACAACAAGGGCATGGGAAAGACCGACTCCCAGGATTCAATTACTTCTCCCTCTGGGTCCCTCCCACAACACGTGGGAATTCTGGGAGATAGAATTCAAGTTGAGATTTGGGTGGGGACACAGCCAAACCCTATCAGCCCTGGTGGTCAGGAGGAGGGAATAAAGGCAATGGCCTGGGCTTCTCCTCACAACACCAGCCCTCCCTGTAACCTACTGAAACTCCTTTGTCCCATCCAGACAAAGGAGTTTCGCTTGCTGTTTGGTTTATTCATTGGCTACTTACGAAGTGCCAGTGCTATGACAGTTCCATCAGTGCTGTCCCCACCGCTGTCACCTTCACGCCCAGGGGCTGGGGAGTCCAGTACACCAGAGGGTCCCCAGCCCTGACTCTTGTCGGGAATTACCCTGGAATGACCACACTCTGCCTGGTGGCAGAAGGCGCCTCGAGAAGATGGGAGAGGAGCCCTGGGGCTGTGTGAGGGCTGCACATGGCTGGACAGATGGGATGTGGGATGCAGCAGACAGGCCAAGGCCATGGTCCCAAGGCCAGACCCACAGAGGGTATAAGGACAGCCTGACAAAGATGCCTCCAGGGCTGGGGACTTTTCAAGGTCTTGCTTAGGAGATGCAGAATGAAAACTTAAGCCACCACCATCTAGCCTACACCCACAGCGCCTGAATAAGACCCGTCTGGATGGAGCTAGAGGCAGAGCAAGCAAGCTCCCTAAAGGTCTCTCATTGCTTTGGGAGCCAGCCCACTGTGGGAGCCCATCCGCCCTCCCGCCCGCCCTCTGTCACACGAGCAGAACCGTTTTATTTCTTCGCTTGGCATTGTTCTGTTTGTTGGCTTGCTTTCATTCTGCTTCCTTTCCCGTTTTTGGCATCCTCATTAACATCATGTTCTAGTAAGGATTAGGTGCTTCAGAAGCTTAGGAAAAGGCAGGAAGCTCAAGCAGGATCTGGCTTTGGCGGCGTCCCTGAAAGCAGCGGTGGCCTTGGAGCCAGGTGGAATCATTTGTGTCTAGTGCCATCTTTTGGCTATTTTCAAGAACTTCAACTAACAGAGCTAAAGTAATGATGCCTACTGACCTTCAGCGCTACAAAGCCTCTTTGCTTCTAGTTTAGGGGAAAGGCCAGTCTAATTTGGCCAAAAATCTAAGCTGGAGGTCACTCACGAGTGAAAAGATACTTTTAAACTTTCAATAGCCAGGAGGCAGGGCCAGAGCCTGGTCTATTCTTCTTGAAAACTGGGGAAAGTTTCTTGATGGGTAAGATTCAGCAAGTAACTCAGTCCTTGTTCTCCCCCAGTACCCAGATAAACTCAGCTGTACACGGGAAAATAACTCCCTGTTTCCCACCCTAAAGAAGAGTGAAATGCTCTATCTTTCCAGGCCAGTCCCCTCCGAGGCCCCTCACTCTCTGGCCCTTCACACAAACTCACCAACCAGCACTCCCTGCCTTGGGCTGTGGGGGAGGAAATCAGAATCTCCAGGCCTAACAGATCCTGCTGTGGCTGCAGCCATCCCTAAGTGTGAGTATTGTCTCTGGGCATTTTAGTGCCCATCTCCCATGAGAACCATCTCCCATGAGAACTGTGAATTCAGACAGCCGGACCCAACAATGCTAGTCCTAGGAATACACTCTCCAGAGGAATACGCACATGCGAAGTGGTACTGGTATAAGTTGTAATATTATAACATATGGTATTCATAGCAGTGTTGTTTTTAATAGCAAAATATTGACAATATTCTAAATGTCTCTCAACAGGAGGATATTCAATAAATTGTGGTACAATGAAACAACAGAATACTAGGTAGCCATGAAAAAGAACGATATGGGAAGATGTCCAAGATGTATTATTATATGAAAAAAATGCACATGGTATGCTAGCGTACATAGCATATTTATTACATATATGTGCAGATAGATGCATAGCATGTGCACATATAAAATGCTCATATAGGTGATCTAATATTTCCAGGACAGTACACGAGAAACTGGTATTATTAGAGCCTTTAGGAGGGAATCAGATGGCTGTGGACGGGGATGAGAGGGAGACTTGTATCTTTCCATTTTAAACCAATTTATTTTAAATCAGTATATTTACTCTTTCAAGAGTATATAAAGAAAGAAATGGCCTCTGTCACCTAGAAGCTGGTCAAGTGCCTGGAATAGAAGCATGTGCCTGGAATAGTGACTGGGGACCCTCTGGTGTACTGGACTCCCCAGCCCCTGGGCATTTGGGAGGCCGAGGTGGACTGATTGCTTGAGGCCATGAGTTCCAGACCAGCTGGGCCAGCATAGTGAAACCCTCTCTCTACTAGGCGTGGTGGACCAAAGCAGAAAACGAATAAGATACATTTTGTAGCTAGATTCGCATTTCATATACTTCTCTGTATTTGCTGCTTCTGTTATCCCAGGACTTTTAACAAAGCACTGTTTGAACGTTCCAGGTTTGCCTCTCCATGCCGAAGGATTTAACTCTCACAATAACAAAAATGCTAAGATGCAGTCCCTGCCTTGAAGGAGTTCCCAGTTTCCTGAGCTCAACAGACACCTAGAATACCTTGCAATAAATTAGTTTGGATAATCTATTGCTATGCAACAAAGCCCCACAAAACTTAGTGGCTTAAAACAACAATTGATTATTATCCCCTTCAGCACTGTGGGTTAACTGGAATCAGCTGGGAGGTTTCTATTTAGGATCTTTCATGTGGTTGCAGTCTGAAGGTGGCTGGAATCAGAGTCATCTGAAGGCTCAACTTGGCCGTACATCAAAGATGACTTCTTTACTCACATGTCTGGCTCCACACACAGCTGGTGCTGGCCCTGTGCCTCTGTCCAGGTAGCCTCCCCACATGGCTGGTTTGGCTTCCACACTGCATGTCTGTCATCAATGGTAGATGGCCTCTCCCAAAAGCTGCAGCCTCAGAAGCCATGCAAGCTCTTCTGTTACATTCTATGGGTCAAAATCAAGTCACGGATCTGGCCTGGATTCAAGGGAAGAGGACTATACAAGGGAAGAAATACTGGGAGGCATGGTTGATCAGGGGGTCATCTTTGGAGAATGGCTACCACGAGCTTGGATAAAGACAAGCCCAGGTGCAAAGGCAGCCCAGAACTTGACCCTGACTCACCGTGCATCTCAGCACTTGTTCCAAACTGGAGCTTTCTCATGCTTTTGAAAAAATGCACTTTGGGAAGTTATTATTAATGTCTTCAAATTTCAAGCCTGAAAAAAATGAGGAAACCCGGCCAGGTGCGGTGCTCATGCCTGTAATCCGAGCACTTTGGGAGGCTGAGGCAGGTGAATCACCTGAGGTCAGGAGTTCGAGACCAGCCTAGCCAACATGGTGAAACCCCATCTCTACTAAAAATACAAAAAATTAGCTGGGCGTGGTGATGGACACCTGTTAATCCCAGCTACTCGGGAGACCGAGGCAGGAGAATCTCTTGAACCCGAGAGGCGGAGGTTGCAGTGAGCAAAGATCGCACCATTGCCCTCCAGCCTGGGCAACAAGAGCCAAACTCTGTCTCAAAAATAAAAAATAAATAAATAAATAAATAAATAAATAAATAAATAAATAATGAGGAAACTCATCAGAAAGATTGTAAACCTTGTTTCTTTGTTTTGCTGTATTAGGCCCCAGCTCACAAAAAGCCACATCTCAGAACAAGCTTTATGCAGCTTCTTCAACTGATGAGCTTCTGAAATACAACGGTGGAATCCAAGAAGCCGCATGGATGGCATATGGGGAGACCTCCGGATATCAAGGCCACACTCTCTTCACTCCACAAAGATACACACACACATGCACAGCCCCTATGCAACAAGACTCACGTTCTCAACCTCTTCTCCATCCTGCTCCCATTGAAACTCAACTCGCTGGGTTCTGGCTCTACCAAAAAAAAAAAAAAAGGACCCAAATAATCAACAAGAAAGTTATAAGAAATCTTATACTAGTGAGACTCATTCTTGGTTTCCATCTAGATAGAAAGAGAATGGAATATAAATAAAATATCTGATAGAACTAATAAAAATAAAACTTTTGAACACAATTTAATGGTATAAAGAGGCGATTACAATATACCGTTAACAGCAAAAAGAAAAGACACAAAATTGTTCACAGTACTTATACATGCAGAAAAAAAGATTAGTAGAAAATACACAGAAGACATTAACAGCGATTCTCTCTAGTGTAAAATTATGGGAGACTTTTACTCTTAATACACTTCTGTATTTTGCACAATTGGAACAGAGAGTCCTTTTATGATCAGAAAAAAGTTCCATATACGCATATGTATCTACTTTTGGTCTTTTCTCTCAAAATCTCCTTTCCGCATTCTGAGATTAGCACTTCTGTCTCAACTTGGGTCTGAACTGTCAGCTTGACCAGGGGCTGCTGGGACAGCAAGCAGGGTGTCCCAAAGGCCTCCGTCAGCCCTGGCACAGATGACAGTCTCCTATGTGGAGTCTGCCCTGCCCCTGGATTTTGGCATAAAAGGGCTGGTTAAAAATTTGCGCTAGGGGCCCGGTGTGGGGTCTCACACCTGTAATCCCAGCACTTTGGGAGGCCGAGGCAGACTGATTGCTTGAGGCCATGAGTTCCAGACCAGCCGGGCCAACATAGTGAAACCCTATCTCTACTAAAATTACAAAAATTAGCCGGACATTGTGGTGCATGCCTGTAATCCCAGCTACTCGGGAGGCTGAGGCAGGAGAATCACTTAAATCCAGGAGGTGGAGGTTGCAGTGAGCCTAGATTGTGCCACCGCACTCCAGCTTCGGTGATGGAGCGAGACCTTGTCTTAAAAAAAAAAAAGAAAAAAAGAACTAGTTGTGAACATGTGTGTGGGACTGGGACAAGGAGCTGGCGTGTGAGGAGAGCTGCTAAGGTGGAATTGTGAGAAGAGGTATTTGGGCTGGACACGGTGGCTCATGCCTCTAATCCTAGCACTTTGGGAGGCCGAGGTGGGGTGGATCACGAGGTCAGGAGATCGAGACCAGCCTGACCAACACAGTGAAACCCCATCTCTACTAAAAAATACAAAAATTAGCTGGGTGTGGTGGCACCTACCTGTAGTCCCAGCTACTCAGGAGGCTGAGGCAGGAGAATCACTTGAACACAGGAGTTGGAGGTTGCAGTGAGCCTAGATGATGCCACGGCACTCCAGCCTGGCAACAGAGTGAGACTTCGTCTCAAGAAACAAAAAAAAAGAAAAAAAGAAAAGAAGCATTTGACTGCTGAGAACAAAGCCAAAGGAAAACCAAAAGACACAAGCAGAAGCTCCCTTTGGGAAACAATCTACGTCTCTCCCTACTCCACACTCGCCACCAAAGCTTGTGCAGCACTAATTTCCTGCGCCTCACAAGTGGCATCTTTTATCGTTGTCATCATCATCATTGCCACGACCACACCTAGGATATTATGTGTTATATCTCACTTAGTCCTCTTATCCAGTAATATAAGGATTAATAGAGATGACAAAACTGAGGATGATGAAGTTAAGTAACTTGCCTTAGGTCAAACATTATATTAGTCAAATGGACCATCTCTGGAGCCAGACAGAAAAATGTTTGTTCTGAGTTGTGCCATTTTCTGACTGTGTGATCTTGGGCCTGAGCCTCGGTCTCCTCATGGGTGAAACGAAGATGATAATAGTGCCTACCTGGATTCGTTTCCCACAGCTGCTGTAACAAATGACCACAAATGTACTGGCTTAAAGCATTTTGTCTTTTATCGTTCTGAAAGTCAGAGGTTTAAATGGAGTGTTACGGAGCTAAAATCAAGGCATCCACAGGGCTGGTTCCTTCCAGAGGCTCCAGGCGAAGATTTGCTTCTGCTTTTTGAAGCTGCTCCCAGCCCCTTCCTCCATCTTCAATGTCAGCATCTTCTCTTCTCCCTGACCTCCTCCCTCCCTCTCGTGAAGGACCCTCATGATTACATTGAGCCCACCCAAATCCAGAGCAATCTTCCCATCTCAAGATTCCTAATTCAGCCGGGTATTGTGGCTTATGCCTGTAATCCTAGCACACTGGGAGGCCAAGGAGGGAGGACCACTTGAGCCCAGGTGTTCAAGACCAGCCTGGACAATACAGCGAGACCCTGTCTCTAAAAAACAAAACAAAAAAATCCTTAATTAGATTACATCTGCAAAGTCCCTTCTGCCATCTAAGCTAACATATGCACAGGTTCCAGGGATTAAGATGTGAACCTCGTTGGGGAGCTATTATTCAGCCTGAGAAGGTTGTTAAAAGTATAAATGAGTTAACATACAGGGAGTGCTAGAGGAAACCATCTGGCACAAAATAAATGCTATTAACAGTGTGAGATGTTGTGATTAATAAAAGTCACACACACACCAAGTGGTGTGGCTGAAACTGAACCCATGCCAGGCAGAAGCCCAGGATGCCATAGAAACCATAAAATCCAAAAATTGGGGGCAGGGGGAATCTCAAAAGGGGGAAATCGTGTAAATCTTGTCTGGTTCTATGATAGACCTACCAGTGTCCGTCTGGATGCCTTAGTGAGAAAGTTCCCAGTATTTACCAAGTCAGTCGGCTTTTTATAGGTGAATAGATTGATACTCCATATTGTTTATCCATTCATTAATTATAGATGGATATCTAATTCTATGTTTAACCATTTGAAGAACTGACATACTGTTTTTGCAAAGTGGCCATGCCATTTTACATTCCCATTAGCCATGTATGAGGGTTCCAGTTTCTCCACATTTCCCTGATAGCTAATAATAATCTTTTCATGTCCTTCTTGGTCACTCTTTGGAGGAATATCTATTTAGATTTCTTGCCCACTTTTTAATTGGTTACTTGTGTTTTTGTTGTTGCCTGGTAAGATTTTTTTGTATCTTCTGGAGACTAGATATTATTAGATATGCAATTTGCAGTCTATGGCCATACCACCCTGAATGCACCTGATCTCATCAGATATGTAATTTGCAAATATTTTGTCTCATTCTGTAGGGTGTCTTTTCACTTTCTTTATACTCTATTTTGAAGCACAAAAGTTTTTAATTTTGATGAAGTCCAGTTTATCTACTTTTTCTTTGTGGATTGTGTTTTTGTTATCATATCAAAGAAATAATTGCCTATCCCAAGGTCATAAAGTTACTCCTAGACCGGGCACAGTGGCTCACACCTGTAATCCCAACACTTTGGGAGGCCAAGGCAGGTGGATCACCTGAGATCAGGCATCCAAGACAAGCCTGGCCAACATGGTGAAACCCCGTCTCTACTGAAAACAAAAAGTAGCCGGGTGTGGTGGCACATATAGTTCCCAGCTACTTGGGAGGCTGAGGCAGGAGAATCACTTGAACCTGGAAGGCAGCAGTGAGCCAAGATCACGCCTTAGAACCTGCTTCTTTTAGTGAGGGTTCTAAGATGCCCAAAGCCCATGGCCCCCAGTGCTCTCCTGTAGCAGGTAAAAATACATGCCATCAGTTACCAGACACAAAGGCGGGAGCTTGGATTGATGCATTAATCATTGATTGATTAATGCATTTGATCAATGCCTTAAGGTGCATGGGCAATGAAAAATGCTCATGCTAAGTGATGGGTGAATAAAAACCAAACTTGTGACAATTCCCAGTACATAGCAAATGTACAAACAATTTGCTTTCTGTAGTTTGACTTCAACCATCTGAAATATATGTGTAGAAGCAGAACTATGTGGAGAGATTAAGCCGTTTTTTCTATTTTGCCATAATTTCTATAGAAACTATACACATTTGATCTATATATTCCATGTATACATATATGTATATAAATATGCTCTAATAAGCATGCATTGCTTTTATGAACCACAGCATGGTATATTTACTATTCAATATATTTATTATATTTAAATTATATTGAAATATATTTAATAATATAATAAATATTAATATATTAAAATACATTATTCAATATATTTATATTGAAAAAAGCATTACTTCAGAGCGTTTGAATGTTTGCTTCACCATTTACTATGTTTGTGCCTTTGGCTTTCTAAATCTCATTTTCTTCATCTATAAAATGGCACAGTATCCACCCTGCAGACTTCTGAAGAGAAGCAAAAATGAAAGCAAAGCACCTAACACGGTGTCTAACACACAGTGAAAGGACAGCTAATGCTATTTCTTACAATCGGAGAAAACAAACTTTCCTTTAAATTGATGAATAAGCAAATGCATGATAAATATGTGCATATTGCCTAGCGATAGCTCCCATCAACATCTCCTATTGTTAACTCAATTAAGGTCTATGTGTTGAGTGCTAGCTATACGCCAGGCACCATGCTTGGCTCATTAGCCCCGACTGGTTGTTGGATGCATGTTTGGACATTCCTGGATGCTGAGAAGAGGACATTCAAGGCCAGGAAGATTCAGATGAGCAGGCACATTGCGACCACGAGCTCCCGGGAAGGGAGAGAGAAAAGTGAAAGCCACCAGCCAAGGAGATGACACACATGCACCAAAGCCCTGGCACTACCCTGAGGTGAAAATTTGAATTAGGACCTAATCCCAGGCCATCTATCACACTTTTTCTTCCTGCCTCTGTAGCTGATTCTTGCTCTGCTGAACCACAAACACCCAATCCCAATAGTGTATTAGTTGGGACTGCATTGGGTTGAATGCCTCAAAAAAAAAATCTACCTTAACAAGTTAGGAATCATTTGTCCCATGTAACAAGACACCTAGAAGTAGTTGCCTAGGGCTAGTGCTCAAAGATTTTACCAAGGACCCCCTTCATTCTCTTTTCCTTCCCTGTCAGCCCTAACATTTGGTTGTCAACATGCTGGTCATGGACAGCGGCTGCTGCATTCTCATCCCAGGCTGGAAGATGCAGATGGCGAAGGGCCAACGGTTGTGCTAGTGAACATGTGTTCGTTTTCCAAGTTCTCCCAGGGCACTACCTGGTGACTTCCACTCCCACTTTTTAGCCGGAATGGTGTCACATGGCCGCCCCCTCCTGCAAGGGAGTCCTGGAAGATGAGCTTTTTTTAAGACAGAGTCTCGCTTTGTCACCCAGGCTGGAGTGCAGTGGCACAGTCTCGGCTCACTGCAACCTCCACCTCCTGGGTTCAAGTGATTCTCCCACCTCAGCCTCCCAAGTAGCTGGGACTACAGGCACCCGCAACCACGTCTGACTAATTTTTGTATTTTTAGTAGAGATGAGGTTTTACCATGTTGGCCAGGATGGTCTCGATCTCTTGACCTCGTGAGCCGTCCGCCTTGGCCTCCCAAAGTGCTGGGATTACAGGAGTGAGCCACTGCACCTGGCCTTAAGATGAGCATTTTTTATTTATGTTATGTTATTTATTTATTTATTTATTTATTTATTTTGAGAAGGAGTCTTGCTGTGTCGCCCAGGCTGGAGTGCAGTGGCTCAATCTCAGCTCACTGCAACCTCTGCCTCCCAAGTTATTCTCCTGCCTCAGCCTCCTGAATAGCTGGGATTAAAGGCATGCGCCACCACAGGCAGCTAATTTTTGTATTTTTAGTAGAGACAGGGTTTCATCATGTTGGCTAGGCTGGTCTCGAACTCCTGACCTTGTGGTCTGCCTGCCTCAGCCTCCCAAAGTGCTAGGATTACAGGCGTGAGCCACCGTGCCCGGCCAAGATGAGCATTTTTAACTGGGTCATTGCTTCCTGGATGAAATCAGGTGTCCACCAGCAGTGCCTTCCACAGCTAAGATGAAGTTGCTGCTACTCCAGTGGCAGGCATGAGAAGTCTTCAGGAAGAGTGCTGCGGTGTGGGAAAGCTCTGGGGTCATTATTTGGGGGGAAGCCAACCTTGTGCTCTGGGTGGCAACCGACACCTCTCCATTAGAAGAAGGGGGGAGCTCCTGCGCATAATCAGGGGTTTCCAGAGGCAAAGACAAAGGGAGAAGAGGAGGCCAGCAATAGCCTCTGGGGAACAAGGAAGAAACAGAAGAGTGAGGCTGGATGACAATGGGCAAAGATCAGCAATCTAAAACTGAAAAAGGGGCCGGGCGCGGTGGCTCACGCCTGTCATCCCAGCACTTTGGGAGGCCAAGGAGGGCGGATCAGGAGGTCAGGAGATCGAGACCATCCTGGCTAACACGGTGAAACCCCGTCTCTACTAAAAACACAAAAAAATTAGCCGGGCGTGTGGCGGGCACCTGTAGTCCCAGCTACACAGGAGGCTGAGGCAGGAGAATGGCGTGAACCTGGGACGTGGAGCTTGCAGTGAGCTGAGATTGTGCCACTGCACTCCAGCCTGGGCAACAAAGCAAGACTCCACCTCAAAAAAAAAAAAAATCTGAAAAAGGAAAAGCCTGCTGGTGGAAGGGCCAAGACGGGACTGTGAAAGAACCAAATAGGCAGAGACTGAATGGTTGCCATGGAGAGTGTGGAGTAAGCCCCTCCTCCTCTCCCACATGGACCTTCTGCAAAGGGCAAGTTGCTCATTGTATGGGCTGAGCTGTGTCCCCCCACAGTTTATGTGGTGAAATCCTAACACCCAGTACCTCAGAATGGGACTATGTTTAGAGACAGTCTTTATAAAGATAACTCAGTTAAAATGAGGTCACGCAGGCAGACGTTCACCCAACATGACCAGTGTCTTCATAAGAAGAGGAAGCGAGGACACCGACATGCACAGATAAGAGATCTTGGAAAGATGCAGAGAAGACGGTCATCCACAAGCCAAGGAGAGAGGCTACAGAAGGAATAGCCCTGCCATCACCTTGATCCTGGACACCTGCCTCCAGAACTGTGAGAAAGTAAATCTGTTGTTGACGTCACCCATTCAAGTCACTTTGCTGTGGCAGCCCTGGTTAGTGTTTAATCGGGGGAGATGGGTTGGGGCACTCGGAAGCAGCAGTGTGCCTCACATCAGAATCTTTGTGGCTGCACAGAAACTGCTCAGAGTCAAACCCAGCAGCTTGAAGTGGAAGAGTAAGACTCCCTGGGAAGCCACAGAAATGACGAACAGGTGTTGGCCTTTTGAAGACCTAGGGTTGAGGAGGGGCCGAGGGGTCTGAGGGCCCCGGTCGTCATCCAAGCTTCACAAACTAAGGACACTGGCTGGAAAGAGAAGACAGACTTTTTTGAGATGAGATCTCACTCTTGTTGCCCGGGCTGGAGTGCAATGGCACAATCTCAGCTCACTGCAACCTCCACCTCCCAGGTTCAAGTGATTCTCTTGCCTCAGCCAAGTAGCTGGAATTACAGGCACCTGCCATCACGCCCAGCTAAGTTTCGTATTTTTTTTTTTTAGTAGAGACAAGGTTTTACTCATGCTGCCCAGGGCCAGTCTCAAACTCCCTGACCTCAAGTGATCTGCCTGCCTCGGCCTCTGAAAGTGCTGGGATTACAGGCGTGAGCCATCGCACCTAGCCTAGAGAGACATGACTTTTCTGAGATCTCTCTTCCTCTGGAACCTGACCTAGGGGAGCAGAAGCCACTCTATGTGGAGGAGTGGCCCCAAATTCTCCCTCTCCCAGACACTTCTGTCCCCGAAGAGCATCTTCCAAGGATCTGCACTTGGCCCTGGGACTCCACGAATTCCCCAGTGTAGCTACTCCCCATTCTCCTCCCCACTTTATTTCATGTCACGTTTCTCACTGTCTTGACGTGCTACACATTTCACATATTTATTTGTTTACCGTTTATCTCCCTTCACTTGAAACTTCCGGAGGGCATGGATTTTGTGTGTGTTTTCACCACCATATTCCCAGCTCCTCGAACACAGTAGATACTCAGCAAATACGTCATGTGAATCAATGACATTAATTGCCAACAGCCTATTACTGAAAACTGATGAAATCTGCACACTGTCCCTAAGGTATTTGCCTTTTCATATAGGAATCCAGGAGTTTGGAGTAACTTGAAGCCTTGGGTTAATTGAGTTTTCAAATGATGGAATCTCAGACAAATTGATAGACTCATGTGGAAGGTACCTGAAAGCAGACAGAACTTCCCGACCATCCTCCAGTCACCCCATGGAATCGGCTACTTGCTCCCTAGAGGTAGACCCCACGGAGACACGCATGGGAGAGAAGAGAGCTGGGCAGGGGGAGAGTGAGAACCCAGGGCCTGGACTCCCGGGCAGGGCCGGCTGTGCTGCTCCTTCTGGAGGTCACTAGTCCCATTCTCAGCCCCTGAGTGTGCAGAAACAAGCCTCTGTATTTCAAGTGGCTGAGACGTCATTGTGGGGGAGTTTACGGCATTATTAATATGGAAATATGCAAGGTTCCACGACAAGCCGCTTGCCCCTTTATTAATAACGGTTATTCACCATCCAGGAGTCAAAGGCATTTCTGCTTGGGTGCTCGTTAAAACTGGCCCCATAAAGAATGGGAGTAAGGCAGGAAATCAGTCATGGGTCCAACCATCTTGTGTCACTGGGAGTAGGGGTCTGTCCCACCAGAAAGTGGGGTGACTATCTCAAATCCTGCTCACCAAGCCATGTGCTGGACAGCCCACCCCCTCCATCATCACCTGTGTGCAACCTGGTCCCCCACCCTGCTCCTAAGGAGGGAGCCGTAGGTCCTGGAGTCACCCGTCATCTTCAGATACTCTCCAGCCATCACAGGTGACGACAGCCGGGGAAAATCTGGAGTCAGCCCAGAAACCCTGACTCCAGCCCAGTTCTGTTCTTCCCCAAAGCCCTGCTGAGATCCCAGGAATGCGCAGCTCCTGTGTTTTTCCAGGGGAGGGTAAATGCTGATGCAGTCTACCTTTCTTGAGGAAGACTGGAGGGCTGTTACCTTGACCTGTCTCAGCGCTGAGGAAATAAATAACATAGGTGTGGGATTCATCGTTTACAAAAATGCGATGCCATTTATTTTCATGATCTTCATCTCACTGCAAACTCCATACCTATCAAGTCCTAACTCTTTGTGTCACGATGTTCATTGTTATTATCACTGCTACTATCACCACTATTATTAGAGGGGACTCCTCTGATTGACAGAAACTTCAGCAGGATTCCATAGAGAAATAACGCCAAAATGCATACGTTTCCAAATGATAGTTGACCATAACTTTCGATTAGCTATGGCTGCATAACAAACTACACCAGAATTTGGTGGCGTAAAACAATGATTTATTTTTTCTTATGATTCTGTGGGTTGACCGGGCTTAGCTTCTTGACACAGCAGCTAGATCTCAAAGTGGCCCAGGTCGGGAACGGTGGCTCACGCCTATAATCCCAGCACTTCAGAAGGTGGGGGCAGGCAGATCGCTTGATCCCAGCAGTCAGAGACCAGCCTGGGCAACATGATGAGATACCATCTCTACAAAAGATACAAAAATGAGCTGGGTGTGGTGGCACGTGCCTACAGTCCCAGCTACTCAGGTAGCTGAGGTGCGAGGATGGTTTGAGCCCAGGAGGTCAAGGCTGCAGTGAGCTATGATTTCTGCCACTGCATTCCGGCCTGGGTGGTAGAGTGAGATCATGTCTCAAAACAAATAAATAAAAATATAAATAAAAAGACGGCCAAAATAGAAGCTGCAAGGCCTCTGAAGGTCTGGACCAAGAAGTCCACTGTGTCACTCCAAGCACATTCTATCAGTCAAAAGATGTCACAGAGCCTGCCCAGCCAAGACGAGAGGAAACAGTCCCCCAGTCCCCCGGCCATTGATGGAAGAAACAGAATGTGCATCCAGGGATAGATCACTGGGGCCATCTTTGCACAGTCTGTCGGCCTCATCTAAATAACCTTCAACAAAGCAGATCCACTTTCTTCATGGGCGCCTGGGTGTATACCACCTAGCTTATGTGAGCCTTGTTTTCTGACTAAGTAAATGAAGATGCTGGGGTCTTGTCTGAACAGGATAACCTGTTAAAATTCCTTTCCAGAGCTGTGAGTCTGTGGCTTCTACTATCTCACAAATGCTTTCAATTACAAACGATGTTAATGCATTCTGTGAACTTCAGGATCTAAAAAAGATGAAAATATCTGTCTTGCCTCCACCAGCAGGCCTTAAATCTTAGGCTACGTTTAGTGATCTTTTAATTCCGCAGTGGCGTCAGAACCACCAGACTTAACTGAATTTGTTCCTCAAATTTCTTTTGGTGTGTATTATTTTTCTGTCCTAAAGGAAAGAGAAAAATTTGGGTCAAGTGTTAAATATGGGCTGGGCGGAGTGGCTCACACCTTTAATCTTGGCACTTTGGAGGCCAAGGCAGGAGACTAGCTTGAGCCCAGGAGTCTGAGACCAGCCTGGGCAACCTCGTGAGATCACCATCTCAAAAGTAAATTAAAAAAAACAATTTTTAGGTTAAGTATAAAGGCCAGGCTCAGTGGCTCACGCCTGTAATCCCAGAACTTTGGAAGGCCAAGGTGGGCTGATCACTTGAGGTCAAGAGTTCAAGACCAGCCTGGCCAACATGGTGTAACCCTGCCTCTACCAAAAAATACAAAACTTAGCCGGGCGTGGTGGCGCACACCTGTAGTCCCAGCTACTCAGGACACTGAGGCACAAGAATCACTTGAACCCAGGAGGCGGAGGTTGCAGTGAGCCAAGATGACACCACTGCACTCCAGCCTGGGTGACAGAGCAAGACTGTCTCAAAAATAAACAAACAAATAAATAAATAAAGTTAAATATGAAGGTCCTTTCCCAGTACTTCTGTGAGAAAACATGAAACTGGCATGCAAGAGGAAAAATTACATTAAACCTAAGGAAAAGAGATCACCAGAGGATTGTTGACCCAAAACATACACGCATCATAGAAAATGGGAGGAGAAAAATGACAATGGAAAGGACCTTTGGACTGGCCAAGTGGACAACAAAAACAATCTTACTTTTCGAAAAAAGAAAATTTTAAAGTATTACAAACACAAATTCATTTTTTTTCTTTTGAGACAGTGCCTTCCTCTGTTACCCAGGCTAGACCACAGTGGTGGGATCATAGCTCACTGCAGCCTCCAACTCCTGGGCTTAAGTGATCTTCCCGTCTCAGCCTCCCGAGTAGCTGGAACTATAGATACACACCACCACACACGGTTAGTTTTGTTGTGTTTTTATTTTTTTGTAGAGACAGGGTCTCACTGTGTTGCCCAGACTAGTCTCAAATTCCTGACGTCAAGCCATCCTCCCATCTTGGCCTTCCAGAGAGCTGAGGTTACAGGCGTGAGCACCTGGCCATAAACGCAAATTCTTTTATATGAAATTCCAAATATTGATGAAAAAATGTATTCACATAGCCAAGCAAACCCGCCCTGCAAATTCCCATTTCCTCACATAAATCACTCTTCTCACGTTTCTCTGCACCACAGCTTGGGGCTTTTCTTTTACTTTATCGTCACATAAAATGTCATCAAAGCACCTCATCAATTTGATTTGCAAATTCAACATGTCACACCCATAACCCTGTCCCTCTGCGAAACAGAATCTCGACCAGCTGCTCTGAATACACCTCTAGAACAAGGCCTGTAAGAGCTCGTCAGCACAGGACGTTGTGAAGACAACCAAACAACTTAGGAATAACTGAACTCCCACCACAAAATGGGAGGTGCGTGAAACTGAGTATCGATATGTACAAACTAAACATACAGCAGGATCCTGGTATTAATTTCCAGTCCTTCCACCTAAGGAACCAGTAAAAACTCTAAACGGACCATCCCATTCTGTTCTTTTTTTCACGTCTTCTATACAGGGCTGCAGCTTCCTTTAAAATCAGGGTCCATATTGTTACTTGCCAGAAATTCACAGGAAATCTCTGCCAACATTGTAGTATAAAAATTCACCTGACATACCAAGCACTTTATGCAATTGTAATGCTAAGGGTTGCTTCCTCCAACACAACCTGCTCGCGGTGTTTGTGTTCCCCTGGGGATGGCTTCCCACTCTCTGCAGCTTCAGAATCACTGTGTTCTGCCCACATTCGACAGAGGAGAGGGAGATTTTAAGTTTTGTCTTTCTTGCCAGCTAGTCAAAGGTGTCTCCATATTAGGGTCCAGGGGGAAGATGCTTTCCTCTCTTGCACTGTCTCTCTCAACATCTTTTAGCCGCTGTCACCATCCCCAAGGTCACCATGACACTTCTATGTGACAGCCCTGAACTACGCCTTGAAAGGAGCTGGTCAACTCAGGACCTCGTGGAACACATTTGTAGCTGCTGTCACACAGGCTACATGAGCACAGAAAGTCCAAATCACAGAATTTTTTGGGAGCTGGCAGAGACTCTGCAGATCAACTCCATCCCCCTCATTGTGGAAATGAGGAAACTGAGACGAGAAGAGGCGGGGAGGGGAGAGAAGGAGAGGGGAGGAGAACAGAGGAAAGATTAATTCATGATTGCACAGTACAGAGAACAGAAGTTGCATCTCCTAACTCTTTAACGTCTCAAACAGGACCCATTCTGGATTCCAGACTCGCCACGGGACGGGGCCGCCAGTGGGGGTCTCTCTCCTCTACTGCTGTCCTGCAGGCCCATGCCTTCCATCTGTCGCTGCCTTCTAAGCCTCCCTTTCCATCCCTTCCCTGGGCATGGCTTACAGGTGTCCAGTGGAAGTGTCCACAGGCAGGAAAGAAACCTGGACAGTCCCACAAGACCCCACATTTTAAAAGACCCTGTGCTTGACTTAAATTTCTGCTGCCACCGTCTTGAAATTCCTAGTAGTTTTTGAACATATGGGGACCCCCTACATTTCCATTTTGCACTGGGCACTTCCAACTACATAGCCAGTCCCATCCACAGTACATACCACATGAATTAGTCACCTTTGACTAGCTAGCAAGACACACAAAGCTTCAGAATCTCCCTCTCACCCTGAGTGTGGGTGGAACCCAGAGCGATGACGATGCTACAGCAACCTCACCCACATTTCTCTTCCAGGGAAGGTCAAGAGGGTGAGCAAGAAGATCAGTAAAAATTATCACTAAGCATCCTCCCTCCCTGGGCTTCAGGTTCCAGAAAGCAACCCTTGTCCCTAAGCCCCAACTACCTACCTGTGAATATACAGCAAGTGCCCTATGGCCTAATTAACTGACCACTCGGAGCCCCTGTTCTTTCTTTTCTCCAATTATAAAAGCCATAAATGCTCATTATAGAAAAATTGAAAAGCACAGAAAAATAGAAGGAAGAAAAGGTCACCTACCTTATTTAACACACATATTTTCTCTGTAAGGTACATCGCAGCCTTACTATCTGAATGTCATCACTGTTAACACTGTCGAGTTTTCCTTCTGGCCTTCCTTCCATACCTACACTTTTTCACATACATAGGAAAGACCACCTTCTTCCCAGCAAGAAAGAATATTGCTCATCTTGGGAGCTTCTGCTGCTGGTGGCCTAGAGAGCCAGATGAAGGAGTAGAGAAATGGCAGCTGATTGCAGGATGGTACAAGAAGGGGAGGAGAGGAGAGGTGAGGAGAGGGGAGGGGAGGGGGGGCGCGGGGCGGGGAGGGGGGGGGGGGGCCGCCGCCGGGGCTCTCACGGGCATTGCATGCTCTCTACATAGGGGTGGGGGTGGGGAAAAGAATCCAGACCTGCAACCAGCCCAGCAGGTGACAAGGACCCCCTCGGCCTCAGCAGTGCCCTGCTCCTTTCACAGTTCCTACTGCAACCAGGATGGCAGGGGATGGAAGTAAACAGGCACAAGAAATCTTCTGCAGCTTTGGGGATGAGATCCTCAAGGAGCTGGGTAGACATGGATTGTGGATCATTTCTTTCAACCATAGCCCTTGTAGACAATGGGAAAGATGGCAGTGGCTAAGACTAGCCTCCCTCCATGACCAGAGGAAGAGACTTCCAGCGGGGTGCGGGTGGGGGATGGTGAGAAGGGAGGAAGGCACTGCAGGTGTTCACCGCCCCCTACCCACCCCTCAGGCTGATGGCATTTGGGAAACACCTGCAATGTGAAGAGGTTATCACATAGTATACGGAACTGCATATCCTGGTTTTTCACACGACACTATATCATAAGTGATTTTCCATCTTATGATAAAATCTTGATAAATATTTTATTATTTTCCATTATGTAGATATACTATAATCTATTTGGTACTGCAATGAATATCTTTGTAGTTAAAGTTTTTCAGTATTTAGGATTATTCCTTCAGGCTATAATCTCAGGAAATAAATAATCAGATTCAAATACTGTGCATTTGTCAGATACTCAATACACTGCTTTCCAAATTACACTAATTTACAATCCAACCAGATTAGATGAGAGTGCTGCACGTGGGAAAATACACATCTACACACACATATACATACACACTCAATTCTAATTATTCCTGGTAGTTATGTTCTATAAAGTCACTGCAAGCACTGAATTACAAATACTGAACTATGGCGCCTATGGGAAATACAGGGTTAGGTTCCTGCAAGCCTCTGCTCACAAGATTTTCATCAATCAGTCAACACATAACCTTGTTTTATGAGTGTTCTGTTTAAAGACACCTCATTTACTACATGTTATTGATTCATTAACATTAAAATTACAGCCAATAGCACTGTAACACATGACTCAGTGAAGTTTGTCTAACACGCATATCTTCTCCGTAAGGCAATGTAACAGTCTTCTTGCACTCAGAAACACTAGACAGCACTTGAGCACTATTCTTGGGGGCCATTTCAACCAGTGAAATCCCCCCCGAAAAAAGCATACAAATGTAAAAAGTGTTCGCCACATGTGGTGGCACACACCTGTACTCCCAGCTACTCGGGAGACTGAGGAGGGAGGATCACTTGAGCCCAGGAGTTCAAGGCTGCAGTGAACTATGATCATACCACAGCACTCCAGCCTGGGTGACTGAGTGAGACCCCATCTCCAAAAACAAGTTAAGGCCGGACATGGTGGCTCACGCCTGTAATCCTAGCACTTTGGGAGGTTGAGAAGGGTGGATTACCTGAGGTCAAGAGTTCAAGACCAGCCTGGCCAACATGGTGAAACCCACTCTCTACTAAAAATACAAAAATTAGGCCAGGCGTGGTGGCTTACGCCAGTAATCCCAGCACTTTGAGAGGCTAAGATGGGCAGATCACTTGAGGTCGGGAGTTCAAGACCAGCCTGACCAATATGGAGAAACCCCATCTCTACTAAAAATAAAAAAAAAATTAGCTGGGCGTGGTGGCACATGCCTGTAATCCCAGCTACTCCAGAGGCTGAGGCAGGAGAATCACTTGCACTTAGGAGGCAGAGGTTGCAGTGAGCTGAGATCACGCCATTGTATGCCAGCCTGGGCAATAAGAGCGAAACTCCGTCTCAGAAAAAAAAAAAATGTAGCTGGGCATGGTGGCAAGCACCTGTAACCCCAGCTACTTGGGAGGCTGAGGCAGGAGAATCACTTGAATCCAGGAGGCAGAGGTTGCAGTGAGCCAAGATCATGCCACTGCACTCCAGCCTGAGCAACAGAGCAAAAACTCCGTCTCAAAAAAAAAAAAACAAGTTAAATTTAAAAAATTTTAAGTGTTAAAAAAGGAGCACTAAATAGGCCACAAAATGGACCCTTGTTTACAGTGTGGGAGCTGAACCAAGAAGGCAGAGTATCCCCTTGTTCACCTCATCTAGAAATGTGCACATTGGAGAATTCAATTTTTTACCACTCTGAGCAAGTCTGGGAATGACCATGAAGATTACTTTTGGAGTTACTAGTAAATTTTAACAAGTAGGTGAATCACCAATATAGAATCTGTGAATAATGAGGCTTGACTGTATTTATATGTGTATGTACCTACGTATGTATGTGTGTGTGTATGTGCATCTATATCTATAGATAGGGATAGACAGACAGATAGATCAATCTTGTCTTAGGCTCCAGGAGAGCATGTGAAGTTTTGAAAAAGTAAATCACTGGGTGCAGTGGCTCACGCCTGTGATCTCAGCACTTTGGGGGGCCAAGGTGGGCAGATCACTTGAGCTCAGGAGTTCAAGACCAGCCTGGACAATATGGCAAAACCTCGTCTCCACTAAAAATACAAAAATTAGCTAGGTGTGGTGGCATGTACCTGTAATCCCAGCTACTCTGGTGGCCGAGGCAGGAGAATTGGTGAAACCCAGAAGGAGGAGGCTGCAGTGAGCCGAGATTTCAGCACTGCACTCCAGCCTGGGCAACAGAGCCAGACCCTGTCTCAAAAAAAAAAAAAAAAAAGACAAACATACGATAAGACAAGTAGAGTAAAATGTAATGGTAAAATCTAGGTGGTGGGTTTATAGGTGTTCACTATAAAAGCCAACTGTTCCAAAGTTTAAAATTTTTCAAAATTTTTTTCTTTAGTCATATCTATAGAATAAACAAGGAAGAATATAGTCAAACTGATACAAGCACTTATTTCTGGGGAGTAGAATTATAAGAGACTTTCACCTTATTTTCTTCTTCTTTTTATTTATTTATTTTTTTAATTTAATTTTTTTTTTTTTTCCTAAGAGACAGGGTCCCACTGTGTTGCCCAGGCTGGTCTCAAACTCCTGGGCTCAAGCAATCCTCCTGCCTCAGCCTCCCAAAGTGCTGGGATTACAGGTGTGAGTCACCACCACACCCAGCCTGAGACTTTCTGTTTCTACCTGATACATTTCTAGAGAAAAAAATAAGATTATTCTTTATCCTTACCATTTCATCTTTTCTCATATTCCTTTTTCAGCCAAAGAGGTTAGCTGATTTGTCAATGTTTCTCCAAGCTTACTTGATAAGGACTCAGAGGCAAGGCTGACTGTGGAGGTGGGAGCTAGAATGAGCCCGCAATGTGGGCTGCTCAGACCTACTGCACTCACCGGTTCTTAGCCTAGCCCTGCTATTTTCCTTCCACACCCCTGTATTGCTGGTGTCCTACATTGCACATTACTGCCCCAATCAGACAGCGAATTCCTTGAAAGCAGAGACTGTGGCAGCAGCACAGCAAATAGAAGGAGCATTGGCTTTGGACCAGGACTGCTATGGGCTCAGGTCCCAGTGCAGGGCACGGTTCGGAACCTGTTTCGTTATCTCTAAAATGCTGTACAATTCAAGTCTCAGTTACAGAGTGCTTCAGCCTGGGGACATGATCCCAATCCTATCCCAAGAGTGCTGGGAATTTTGTCCCAAGCACGACTTCAGAAATGAGTCGCACCTAATCTTAAAGAAGGAGGAAAAGAACAAGGGTTAGAGTGCGGTGCAGGGAGGGGCTAGAGTTGAAGAGAGACTGCCTGTCTGAGTAGGGCATGTTGGTACTCTCTTGGCTCTGCAGCATTCAGATTTGCTTCCCACCCAGATTGCTGGAGCAGCATGAGCTTGGCTACAGTTTCCTCTGCCTACTTCTCTTGGCTCTAACCCATTTTCCAGCAAAGGTGCCTCTTTGAGTTCAAAATGGTGCCCTGGGGTACCTTGGCACACAGCTTGAAACCCATGACTCTAGGGAAATAGAGGAACAGAGTGGAGGGGGCAAGGATAAAATGCAGGCATCTTTGAATGTACCTTGTATAATGTTAGATTAAACGCAAAAACAAAGCCATTCCTAACAATCAAACTCAGGCTGAAACGAATAAGCTGCATAGTATATCAAGTTTACAGCACAAAAATCATTTCAAGTGACTATGAAATACCTAGTTTCATTTTAATAGTACATCCCTAAGGACAAATACAAATACATCCAAAGGACAAAAAAGAATCAGAAAGAAATCTTAAACCACATTCAGTAGAACTTAACGTTAACAACATCATTGGAATCAGTATTTGGGGTTTTTTTTAATTTTTATTTTATTTTATTTTTGTAGAGATGGGATCTCCCCATGATGTCCAGGCTGGTCTCAAGCTCCTGGACTCAAGCAATTCTCCTGCCTCAGCCTCCCAAAGTGCCAAGATTACAGGCATGAGCCACTGAGCCCAGCCTGGAATGAGTGTTTTGAAATTATTGCAGAGTAAGAGATATGGATATTAATATAGATAATAAGAGAAGGCATGTAAGAAATTATGATAATATCATCAAGCACAAAAATGTTTAGGGTAGAAAAAAGAGAGACAAACATAAAATTCAAAAAAGTTAAATGCTATCATCTGTAAATTGGATTGGAAATATCAGAATAATTCATGAATTATTTTTCTATTTTAAAAAGTATAGAGCCGGGTGTGGTGGCTCATGCCTGTAATCCCAGCACTTTGGGAGGCTGAGGCGGGTAGATCACCTGAGGTCAGGAGTTCAAAACCAGTCTGGCCAACATGGTGAAACCCCACCTCTATTAAAAATACAAAAATTAGCCGGGTGTGGTAGCAGGCACCTGTAATCCCAGCTACTTTGGAGGCTAAGGCAGGAGAATCACGTGAACCTGGGAGGTAGAGGTTGCAGTGAGCCAAGATCGTGCCATTGCACTCTAGCATGGGTGGCAAGAGCAAGACTGTCTCAAAAAATTTTTTTAAAAAATGAAAAAATAAAAAGTATGGGCTGGGTGCAGTGATTCGTGCCTGTAATCTCAACATTTTGGGAGGCCCAAAAGGGAGGATCACTTGAGTTTGAGACCAGAATGGGCAACATAGTGAGATTTTTATCTCCACAAAAATGTTTTAAAAAATGAGTCAGGCGAGGCAGCACATGCTTGTAGTCCCAGTTATTCAGGAGACTGAGGCAGGAGGGTCGCTTGAGCCTCAGTTAAGAGGTTGCAGTGAGCTATGATCACAGGATAGCTGCACTCCAGCCTGGGTAACAGAGCAAGACCCTGTCTCAAAAATAAATAAATAAATTTTTAAAACTGCATATGTCAAAGCAGTGACCACTGAAAAGGCCAGCAGCAATGATAACCAGTACCAATTAGTAACCCCTGGTTACGGTATTGTGGTCTCTAAGTACCGTTTTCCCCTAAAGGGAACCAAGAAACCTTTGAGACATGGCTACTCCAGTTCTGCAGCGGAAAATGAATACTGAGTCTAGAATATCTTGCGTCTAAGAGTAAGAAAACTATCAGACACTCTCAGGTCATGTCAAAATGTTACAGAAATTCTTGCGTTTTGGTTAAGTTCACAAACAGACAAAACTCATGCATCATGAGAAAAGTCAAGATAGTGGTTACTTTCAGGGTGGACAGAGCAGTGGCTGGGAATAGACAAGAAGCTTCTAGGGTGCTGGTATCTTGATCTGAAGGCAGTTACACAGGCACATATATTATTTTTTCTATGATTTCTTTATTTTTATCATTTTGTTATTTTTATTTTTTTATACTTATCATCTTAACCATTTCTAAGTGTACAGTTTGGTAGTGTTAAGTATATTCCCACTGCTGTTCAACCAATCTACAGAATTCTTTTCATCTTGTAAAACAAGCTCCACATCCATTAAACAACAACTCCTCATTCTTCTCCTTCCCCAGTCCTCGGCAACCACCATTCTACTACGAATTTGACTACTCTAGGTACCTTTTATAAGTGGAATCATAAACAGTATTTGTTCCTTTGAGTCTGGCTGATTTCAAGCATAATGTCCTCCAGGTTCATCCATGTTGTAGCATGTATCAGAATTTCTTCCTTTTTTTTTTTTTTTTTTTTGGAGACAGAGTCTCGCTCTGTTGCCCAGGCTGGAGTGCAGTGGGGCGATCTGGGCTCACTGCAAGCTCCGCCTTCTGGGTTCACGCCATTCTCCTGCCTCAGCCTCCCGAGTAGCTGGGACTATAGGCGCCCACCACCACACCTGGCTAATTTTTTGTATTTTTAGTAGAGACAGGGTTTCACCGTGTTAGCCAGGATGGTCTCAATCTCCTGACCTCGTGATCCGCCCGCCTCGGCCTCCCAAAGTGCTGGGATTACAGGCGTGAGCCACCGCGCCCGGCCGAATTTCTTCCTTTTTAAGGCTGAGTAATAACCCACTGTGTGTATACACTACATTTTGTTTATTCATTCATCCATCAGTGACGCTTGGGTTGCTTCCACTTTTTGGCTATTGTGAATGATGGTGCTATGAGCATGGGTGTGCAAATCTCTCTCAAGACCCTACTTTCAACTATTTTAGATATATGCAGTGATGTGGAATTACTAGATCATATTTTTAATTTTTAATTTTTTGAGTATTTAAATTGTACCTAGCTATATACTTGAGATCTGTGCACTTTTACAGGGCATATGTTACTAATTGATCAGTGAAAATCAAAATACAAGCACTTTAGAAAACATTTTGACAGTGTCTGATAAAGTTAACTATATGCTTATCATGAGTCAGCAATTTCATTCATGGTTATTTACCCAAGAGAAATAAAAACACATTCACACGAAGAACTGTACCAGAATGTTTCTAGCAGCTCTATTCATGGTATCAAAAAGCTGGAGACAACCTGGAGGATATCCATCTGCTAGTGAGTGGATGAATGAACTGTGGTACATCCATACGCATGAATCTGCTCAGCAACAGAAAAGGAAGAAACTCCGTTTCCTGCAGTGGAGAAAAGAAAAAGAAAAAAGAAAAGGAACAAACTACCACTATACACAAACATAAGTGAATTTCAAAAGCAGGCTGGGCACAGAGGCTCACACCTGTAATCCCAGCACTTTGGGAGGCTGAAGTGGGAGGATCGCTTGACACCAGGAGTTTCAGACCCACCTGGGAAACACAGCAAAATCCCATCTCTACCCAAAAAGTAAATAAATAAACAATATGAAAGCATTATGCTAGGGGAAAGAAACCAGACACAAAAGTCTACCTACAAGTCCATTTATATGAAGTTCTAGAAAAGGCAGAATTGTGGTGATAAGGCAGATAAGTAGTTGCCAGGAGGCTGGATTCAGGGAGGGCATGAAGGAACTTTTAGAGTTGGTAGAAATGTTCTATGTCTTGATACTGGTGGCAGTTACCTGGTTCTATTTAAAACTCACCAAAATTGTATGCTTAAAATTGGTGAATTTTATTTTATTTAAATTATGCCTCAGTAAGGATTCCTCAGAGAACTAAAAGTAGATCTACCATTGGATCCAGCAATCCCACTACTAGGTATCTACCCAGAGGAAAAGAAGTCATTATATGAAAAAGATACTTGTACACGCATGTTTATAGCAGCACAATTTGCATTTGCAAAAATATGGAACCAGCCCAGATGCCCATCAATCAACGAGTAGATAAAGCAATTGTGGTGTATATATATGTGTGTGTGCGTGTGTGTGTGTATATATATGTGTGTGTATATATGTGTGTGTGTATATATGTGTGTGTGTATATATGTGTGTGTATATATGTGTGTATATATATGTGTGTGCATATATATATATATGTGTGTGTATATATATACCATTGAATACTGCTCAGCCATTAAAAGGAATGAAATAATGGCATTCGCAGCAACCTGGATAGAATTGGAGACTATTATTCTAAGTGAAGTAACTCAGGAATGGAAAACCAAACATAGTTTGTTCTCTTATACGTGGGAGCTAAGCTATGGGGATGCAAAGGCATAAGAATGATACATTGGACTTTGGGAACTCAGGGGAAAGGTTGGGGGTTGGCGAGGGATAAAAGACTACAAATTGGGTACAGTGTACACTGCTTGGATGATGGGTACACTAAAATCTTAGAAGTCACCACTAAAGTACTTATTCATGTAACCAAATAATACCTGTTCCCCAGAAACCTATGAAATTTTTTAAAATGATAAAATAAAATAAAATTAAATATATATATATATATATATATATATATATATATATATATATATATATATATATATATATAAAGGCTGCTTTTTTAAGTGTAAGAAGAGAAAGGAAACCCTCATTGGTCACTTTTGGGGGTTGCTAGGGCACCAATTCATCCATCATTCTAGAAACTGATAATTAAAAGGAAAGAATCAAGTAATGATCTGCCTTTCCTGTACGGACTATATTTCAGGGTGCAGCTTCTCCTGTGGTTCTTTTCAGATGCTACTAAACATTCAGACTCACAAGCTGACCATGAGCCACACCGGGAATCAGAGGCTCTGGGAAGGTCATAGGGCAGGAACCACAGCTGGCCCACCAGCAGCACCAGGCACTCCCCTTCCTTGGCTATAAGGATGCAAAGGCATAAGAACGATACATTGGACTTTGCCATGCAGCAGCCCTAGGGTCACCCCAGGAGCTGTCCTCTCCCCAGGGAGACCCAACATGGCACAGGAACAGGAACCGTGCTAGGGTAGAAGCCTAATGCCCACAGGAACCAATGTCTCTTGAAACAAGTCCACCGATAAGAGATTCCAGAGCTCCACGAGAATCCCTGCACTCAAGGAAGCTATGCCAGATGGCGTTTTCCAAAGAGGGACACAATACTCTTGACCCATATGTTATTTCAGAAACTTGCCACATAGAGAGGTGAATCGAATTTTTACAATAAACACGACTACTGATGTAATTGTTTTAATCAATGATAAATGTTAAATAATAATGAAGTGGATACAAAGAAAATATAATAAAAGTGAGATTCACACTATATTTCTAAATTTCAAAGATGCAAATTACAAGCAGAATGTAGACTATAATTCTATTTTTTGGAAAATTTAGAACCACAAAAATATTAGTGGTAAATTTTCTTTTTTTGAGAGCACGAGATGATCTCACTGTCACCCAGGCTAGAACACAGTGCACCATGATAGCTCTCTGCAGCCTCGACCTCCCGACCTCAAGCAATCCTCCCACCTCAGCCTCTTGAGTAGCTGGATCTACAGGTGCACACCACCAGGCTTAGCTAACTTTTTAACTTTTTGTAGTGACAGCATCTTGCTGTGTTGTCCCGGCTGGTCTCAACTCTTGGGTTCAAGTAATCCTCCCACATCAGCCGAGCAAAGTGCTGGGATTACAGGCATAAGCCACCACACCCAGGTTATAGTGGGTATTTTGAGATGTTGGTGTTAAGGAAAGAATAAACAATAAAATAGTAAAAAGATACATTGGTAGAAGTAGACAAATTTTCAAACTCATAATAAGCTATGCTAGTGACAGCATGGTGAGACAGCCACTTTTACATACGGCTGGTGGTAGCATAAACTGGGATGACTTTTCTGGAAAGCAATTTGAAATTATGTATCTAGTCTTTAAAATATCATATCCTTTGCTACGGACTGAATCGTGACCCTCTAATATTTACATGTTGAAGCCCTAATCACCAGTGTGACTGTATTTGGAGATTGGGCCTATGAGGAGATTATGAAGGTTAAATAAGGTCATAAGGGTGAGGTCTCAATCAGACAGAGATGGTGCCCTTATAGAAGAGGAAGAGATATCAGAGCCCTCTCTGTGTCATGTGAGGACACAGTGAGAAGGCAGCCGTCTGCAAGCCAGGGAGCAAGCCCTTACCAGAAACCAAATCAGCTAGAACCTTGATCTTGGACTTCCCAGCCTCCAAAACTGTGAGAAATAAATTTCTGTTGTTTAAGTCACCTAGTCTATGGTATTTTGTTATGGCAGCTCAAGCTGACTAAGACACCCTTAATTCAAATATATGAGTTCGGGCAGGCACAGTCTCATGCTTGTAATCCCAGCACTTTGGGAAGCTGATATGGGTGGACCACCTGAGTTCAGGAGTTCAAGACCAGCCTGGCCAGTGTGACAAACCGCTGTCTCCACTAAAAATAAAAAAATTAGCCAGGCATGGTGGTGCATCCCTGCAATCCCAGCTACTTGGGAGAGTGAGGCAGGACAATCATTTGAACCTGGGAGGCAGAGGTTGCAGTGAGCCGAGATCAAGCCGCTGTACTGCAGCCTGGGTGATAGAACGAGGCTCCAGCTCAAAAAAAAAAAAAAAAAGCAAATATATGAGTTCTAGGAAATCTTCAAAAGGAAATAACCTCAGAGATGCAATCAATGACTGCATATCAAGATGTTTATCACACTATTATTTGTCATAATGAAAAACTAGAAATGTTGTATAAAATATCAATATTATTCTTTATAATGAAATAGAAAAAAATGGAAGACTATAAACCAAAATTTTAATGGTAGTTTTCTCTGGGTGGTACAAATAAGCATTTTTTTAAATTTCTCATGGGTTCCTTTTTTTTTTTTTTTTTCAATTTACTAGTGAATTTCTATAGCCTTTAAAATGTGTAGGGAGAAAGGATTTTTGTAAAAACAATAGAGATAAGTCAACCACCTCCTCCCACCCCATCCCCCAGGGAACACATACCATCCATTCCCCAGCACCTGACCTATGGGCTCACAGTAGAGCATGCCAATGACGAAGGAAGAACAGCTGCACCTTGTTCATGTAGGAAACATCTGTTAGCTTATCGGAATGCATTCCTCTGACTGGTTTTGCTTTGGGGCCTCCTCTCACACTGGATAGTCAATAGGTGGTGATGTGGTTGTCAATCAAGGGGCATTATTATCAGTCAGAACCCCAACAGGAAATCAGTGGCACGCTCAAACTGGGTAATTTGAGGAGAGTTTAATAAAAGGATAATCTATAAAGGGATGGATAGTGTTTGAAGAAAACATGAGGGCTAATGTCGTGCCCCTTAGCTAATAATAGGGCAGCGCTGTTGTCACCCTGGCTGAGAGAAGGGCATGGTTATCAGAAGCTGAACGAAGGAAGAGAACTGTGAGGACAAGGTCCCCAGGCAGGAGCTATGATCCTGGGTTAACAGACAAAGTCATCCCGATCTTACTTTCCTCCCTCCTCAGTCTTTTATCAGTGCTCCCTATTGGCCAGATACATCCAGAAGCTGGAAACCAGCGGAGACCTTTGATGTCATCCTCTAAGGAGACGGAGCAGAATGGAGAAAACTGGGAAGTAGACCTGAAGGCTATGTCTAGCACAGCCCCTGGGGCTCAGGAACCACAGCTCACAGCAAAGCTGAAAATTCAAAGTCTCTTCCTGGAATTCAGCTTCCAAGCTCTTGGTACAGGCATACTTCATTTTATGGTGCTTTGTAGATATTTTTTGCTTTGTATTGTTCTTTAGAGACAAGATCTCACTCTTTCTCCTGAGCTGGACTGCAATGGCACAGTCAGAGCTCACTATAACCTCAAATTCCTGGGTTCAAACGATCCTCCAGCCTCAGCCTCCCAAGGAGCTAGTTAGGTTTTGAAGGGAAGGCGAGGGACACCCACACAGAGAGGGCAGCTCGACAGCAAATGCAGGCTTTATGTCCCCCATAAAACCTACCGAAGTGGGGAACCATCCTAATGCCAGTGCCCACCACTGCTTATAGGCTGGGGGTAATTACAGGTATGGGCAGGAGGGGTCTGAGCAGTACGGCTTGCTGCCCGGCAGGATATTGAAAAGATGTTCCTGTGATGAGGTGGTTCTGGCCCTTGTTCCGGCGGGATGTCATCGTGGTGTTCCTTGGACCTTTGCCCACCAAGATATGATAGGGATGTTTCTTTAATACGGCCTTTGTCCGAGGTGGTTAGGCAGGATGTTTATTATGACCCAAACCCCTGTGAAATGTTTTGCTTCAACTAAAGTCTGTAAAATAGCAGGGAGCTTACAAAATGGTGCAATTTGGACTAACAGCTAGGACTACAAGTGCGTGCCACCATGCCCAGCTAATTTTTTCATTTTTTTGTAAAGACAGGGTCTTGCTATGTTGCCCAGGCTGGCTCAAACTCCTGGTCTCCAGCAATCCTCCCACCGCAACCTCCCAAGTGCTGGGATTACAGGTGTGCGCCGTTGCACCCAGTCCTAAACACAACTTTTATATGCACTGGGAAACCAAGAAATTCACGTGACTCACTTTATTCTGATATTTGCTTTATTGTAGTTGTCTACAACTGAGCCCAAAATTATCTCAGAGGTATGCCTATATAAATACGGGGCTTAGAGAAATGCTTCTCTAGCCAGTTTTTCCTTCACTAGAGAAAGGAGATTAAAACATTCTAAGGACAGAAAAACAGTTGGAAGACAGGCCGGGCACGGTGGCTCACGCTTGTAATCCCAGCACTTTGGGAGGCCGAGACGGGCGGATCACGAGGTCAGGAGATCGAGACCATCCTGGCTAATACGGTGAAACCCCGTCTCTACTAAAAATACAAAAAACTAGCCGGGCGAGGTGGTGGGCGCCTGTAGTCCCAGCTACCCGGGAGGCTGAGGCAGGAGAAAGGCGTGAACCCGGGAGGCGGAGCTTGCAGTGAGCTGAGATCCGGCCACTGGACTCCAGCCTGGGCGACAGAGTGAGACTCCGTCTCAAAAAAAAAAAAAAAAAAAAAAAAAAACAAAAAAAAACCATACTAAGGATAGAACAAGAGTTGGAAGACGATTGAGAGTGAGACACTCAACGATTGAGAGTGAGACACTCAAGAGAATCTTGGCTCCTAACCAGTCCCCAAAGGTGATGTCCAAGATAAGAGGATGACAGAGCCCTCCACACATTACGATCTCACAGAAGAGAGGGGACTTTCACCCCGCCCCTTGTCGAGACTCCCAGGAGGCGACAGCCTTCCTTGAACTGTTAAGGCATGGAACAGTTCTATAGATTGGCAACCAACATGCTGGGGCAACCCCACGAGGCTACCTCGGTCCCATGTAACGTGTAAGTCAAATTTCCCCACGTCTCGCAGTGGGGTGTAAAAGTCAGCCAGTGGAGAAGAGCTGGTCCTGCAGTCACATAAGGGAAAGCCACACTGAAAGACAAGCATGGGCCACATGGTCCGGGAGGCCAGGGAAAGGCGACCACGATGGATGCCAACGTGGAACAAGGGAAACACACATTTGCACCTCCGAAGCTGTCAGCCTACAGTAGAGGCATGGCTGCTTCGCGCTTCGCCACATGCCACACACAATCAAGCTATCACCCACACACTCCTTTACACACACTCCTGATCTTTATTCTTGAGATTCTTTGTTGATTAAGATTTTATTCTTATTTTGTCTTTCCTCTGTTCTTCTTCTTATTCTTCTTATCTATTCTCTCCCTTTCTTTCCTTTTCCTTTATGTTCTTTAAGATTTGATCTCTCTTTTATACCTCTTTCTTTTATGACTTCTTTATTCTGTCTCTCTTGTCTTTCTTTGTCTTTTTTCTTCTTTGACTCTTCCTGACTACATACTTTCTGCTACTTTTCTGCTGCCATTGGCTACATTTCTCTCTTTCTCTCAATACATTAATATCATATTAATAATATTAATATCATTATCTCTGTATTATATTTCCATTATCATTTAATACACACATTCTACTTCAATAATACACACACACATATCTACTCTCACACACACACTCACACACACACTCTCATACACTGACACACACACATTCTGTCTCACACACATACTCTCTCACACACATTCTCTCTCACACACACACACACTACCATGGCACAGAACTGAGA
The DNA here is from genome assembly GCF_008728515.1 of Papio anubis. Classification (NCBI taxonomy): domain Eukaryota; kingdom Metazoa; phylum Chordata; class Mammalia; order Primates; family Cercopithecidae; genus Papio; species Papio anubis. The sequence continues at coordinate 8,599,660 of NC_044985.1, forward strand.
TCCATCAAAGGGATGCAGTCAGAAGATAAAACAATCCTGAACTGAATTCTCATCCAAAATCACTGAGGACACCCTTATGTCACCGACGAAAAATACATTGGAGTTGTTTATACTATAAGAGAGAAGACATGTTCAAGACAGAAGTTAGGTTCTGTTATAGAGAAATTTATTTTTTTGCATACCTAAGTTCATGGCCTGTAAAAATCATACCTACTACACGTTGTCTTCAAAGTGCAATCTGATTCGCCATAGCCAAAAGGCAGAGCAACCCAAGTGCTCACCAGCGGTAACAGACAAACAACGTGAAGTCTACACACACAATGAAATATTACTCGGCTCAGAAGAGGAAGAACATTCTGACGCATGTTACAATATGGCTAAGCCTGGAAGCCATTATGCTAATGAAATAAGCCAGTCCAGTCACAAGAGGATAAATACTGTGTGGTTCTACTGACATGCAGTAGCCAGAACTGTCTAATTCATAGAGACGGAAAGTACAATGAAGGCTGCTAGGTCTAGGAGAAGGGGTAAAAGGGAGTTATTATTTAACGGGTACAGAATTCCAGGTGGAAGGCCAGGCACAGTGGCTCACGCCTGTAATCCCAGCACTTTGGGAAGCCGAGGTGGATGGATCACCTGAGGTCAGGAGTTCAAGACCAGCCTGGCCAACATGGCGAAACCCCATCTCTACTAAAAATACAAAAAATTAGCCAGGCATGGTGATGCACACCTGTAATCCCAGCTACTTGGGAGGCTGAGGCAGGAGACTCGCTTGAACCGGGGAGGCAGAGTTTGCAGTGAGCCAAGATCATGCCACTGCACTCCAGTTTGGGCAACAGAGTGAGACTCTGTCAGGAAAGAAGGAAGGAAGGAAGGAAGGAAGGAAGGAAGGAAGGAAGGAAGGAAATTTCAGTTTGAAAAGATGAAAAAGTTCTGAAGCTGGATAGCGGTGAATGTTGTATAACAATGTGAATGTATCAATGCCACAGAATTGCTCACTTAAAAATGGTTGAAATGGTAAATCTTAAGTATGTTTAATCACAGTTTTTCTTAAGATGCAGTCCATAAGCTTTTGTTTAACTTCTGTAAGCTGCTCATCTTTCCAATAAATTTCTTTTTTATGGTTGAAAATTCTTGCAACTAAAGGCTGTAACTAATCCTGAGGAGTTACCAGATGCCCAACCCGCAGGATATTCTCAGGAAGCCCATAGCAGTGTGTCAAAGACACGGATAATCTCTCAACTGTAGAATTTCTTGGACTTTCTCCACCAGTTCCCCAATCAATGAGAGTAAAGACAACTCCAAGTTATGTGGCCCAATATAAGCCAAAAGCCGCATATCAAGCCCCACCCTGATTTCTCTCTCCAAGTCTCTCCCGGATACATGCAAGTGACTCCCTTCCCAATGCACCAAGTCAACCACCAATCTAGACACAGAAATGTGTCCATCTTTTCTAAGGGCACAGAGTCCTTCAGCTCCTACCTAGAGTCTCCGCCATAGTCCCTTCCCATTCTTCTTCGTGCTGAGCCAGCAACCCACGATAATTGCAGGATTATAGAAGAGGATATGGTCTTTTGTGGTTGGCTTTTTTCACTTAGCATAATGTTTTCGAGGGTCATCTTTGTTGTAGCATGCATATTTCATTTTTGTTATTGCCAAATAATATTTCATTGTAAGGAAACACCACATTTTGTTTATCCATTCATTCGTTGATGGACATTTAGATCGTTTCCACTCTCTGGCTATTGTGAATGATGCTGTTACCAACATTCTTGTTTTTCTGTGGACGTAGGTTTTTCAGTTCTCTCAAGTATATCCTGAGTGGGATGGCGAGGACATGGGTAACTCTGTTTAACACTTTGAGGGGCCTGGTGTGGTGGCTCACACCTGTAATCCCAGCACTTTGGGAGGTCAAGGTGGGAGGATCACTTGAGGCCAGGAGTTTGAGACCAGCCTGAGCAACATAGTGAGAATTCATCTCTAATTTTTAAAAATTAGAAATTAAAAATTAACTTTTGGCCGGGCGCAGTGGCTCACGCCTGTAATCCCAGTACTTTGGGAGGCTGAGGCGGGCAGATTATGAGGTCAGGAGATCAAGACCAGCCTGGCCAACATGGTGAAACCCCGTCTCTACTAAAAATACAAAAAAAGTAGCCGGGCGTGGTGGTGGGCACCTGTAGCCCCAGCTACTCTGGAGGCTGAGGCAAGACAATGGCTTGAATCCAGGAGGCAGAGCTTGCAGCGAGCCGAGATCGCGCCACTGCACTCCAGCCTGGGCGACAGAGTGAGATTCTGTCTCAAAAAAAAAAAAAAAAATTAACTTTTTAAAAGTGTTTTCCACAGCAGCACAAGATCAGTTTTGAACCCTTGACACTGTCAAGTGGTGACCAGAATTCAAGCTAAAGTACAAGCTAACAAGCATGTAAGTAGGTGATAGCAGGGAGAGGATGGGCTGGCTGAGGAAGAAAAGCAGTGCCTCCTCCTCCGACTGTCTAAGACTCAAGCTGTCAACCCCAGGAGTCACACAGAATGGGTCACAGAATGGGTCACAGGACAGCTTCAAAAGTCAGATGATGTGATGAATGTAAAAATGCTTTCACAAAGCAGAAAATGGCATACAATATCGTCTAGTTTCATAGGAATATCCAACAGTGATATGTTTTTTTCAATAATATCAGCTGTTAAATCAAGTTTACCTAAAGCTGTCTCCTTTACATATTTTAAGTTCAGCCTAAAGGTTTCTCTGTACATCGTGGACTATAACAAGTGGAGGTGTAAACAGACCATAGCCTACACTTATGCCAATCACCGAGTTTTGGCCAATCAAATGTAGCCATCCGTTTGAACTTTGGTTCAAATGAGGCAAACATCCAGTTGTAACCAACCAGGCTGTTTCTGTACTTCATTTTTGTTTTCTGTCCATCACTTTCCTTTTACTTTTTTTTTCTCTTTCTTTTTTTTCTTGGAGATGGAATTTCGCTCTTGTTGCCCACACTGGAGTGCAATGGCACGATCTCAGCTCACTGTAACCTCTGCCCTCTGCCTCCCGGGTTCTGGTTTTTTTCTGTTTTTTTTTTTTTTTTTTGTTATTGTTGTTGTTGTTTTTTTTGAGATGGTGTCTCACTCTGTTGCTCAGGCTGGAGTGCAGTGGCGTGATCTCGGCTCACTGCAACCTCCACCTCCTGGGTTCAAGTAATTCTCTCACCTCAGCCTCCTGAGCAGCTGGGATTACAGGCACTTGCCACCACGCCCAGATAATTTTTGTATTTTTAGTAGAGACAGGGTTTCACCATGTTGGCCAGGCTGGTCATGAACTCCTGACCTCAGGCGATCCACCTGCCTCAGCCTCCCTAAGTGCTGGGATTACAGGCGTGAGCCACCGCGCCCAGCCACATAGTTTTTTGGGTTTTTTTGTTTGTTTTTCCGGGACAAATTCTCGCTCTGCCACCCAGGCTGGAGTGCAGTGGCGTGATCTTAGCTCACTGCAACCTCCGCCTCCCGGGTTCAAGCAATTCTCCTGCCTCAACCTCCCAAGTAGCTGGGATTACGGGCGCCTGTCACCTGACTTTTGTATTTTTTAGTAGAGACGGGGTTTCACCATGTTGGCCAGGCTGGTCTCGAACTCCTGACCTCAGGTGATCCACCCGCCTTGGTCTCCCACAGTGCTGGGATTACAGTCATGAGCCACCGTGCCCGGCCCACTTTTCTTTTTCTGTCCATACATCTTCCACCATGTGGCTACGCAAGTCACTGAGCATACTCTGGCTCAGGAGGCTGCCCGATTTCAAACTGTTGGTTGCTCAATTAAACTCTTTTAAATTTAATTTGGCTGAACTTTTTCTTTTATCAAAGCTTTGTACAAAAGGGGCAATGAAAAACGTGCTGCTAAGGGACAGAGGCAGCTTGACTGCAGAACCCGCACATCACGGGGCTTGCAGAGAACTGGAGACCAACCGAACCCTCTGCGCTTCGGCGAAGGAGTTCAGCAGAGAGAAGGGACCGTTCACATATGCCATTAGCTAAACAACGGTATCAAATCAAAAGGTCATAGTAGAATTCACAGGTATCTCAGAAAGTCTTTTTCTTTTTTTTCTTTTTTTTTTTTTTTTTTGAGATGAAGTCTCGCTCTGTCGCCCAGGCTGGAGTGCAGTGGCCGGATCTCAGCTCACTGCAAGCTCCACCTCCAGGGTTCTCGCCATTCTCCTGCCTCAGCCTCCCGAGTAGCTGGGACTACAGGCGGCCGCCACCACGCCCGGCTAGTTTTTTGTATTTTTTAGTAGAGACAGGGTTTCACCGTGTTCGCCAGGATGGTCTCGATCTCCTGACCTCGTGATCCACCCGTCTCGGCCTCCCAAAGTGCTGGGATTACAGGCTTGAGCCACCGCGCCCAGCCTCAGAAAGTCTTTTAAAACTCAGTAGTATATTTACAATAAATCACAATACAAAAAATCTATCCACATCTTTATAATTTTTTGGCAATTTCCCAATTTTTTTTTTTTTTTTTTGAAGCAGGGTTCTTACTGTGTCACCCAGGCACTGCAGCCTCGACTTCCTGGGCTCAAGCAATCCTCCCGCCTCAGTCCCCCTAGCAGCTGGGACTACAGCTGCGCACTACTACGCCCAGTTAATTTAATTTTTGTATTTTTAGTAGAGATGGGGTTTCACCATGTTGGCCAGGCTGGTCTCAAAGTCCTGAGCTCAAGTAATCCACCTGCCTCAGCCTCCCAAAGTGCTGGGATTACAGGCATAAGCCACCATGCCTAGCCAATTTCCCAATTTTCTATGATGATTTCTTATTTCTAATAAAAGTAGCACGAGTCAAAAAGGAGGAAAACATACAAAATGTATCATGAAGCAATGATACAGACATTTAGATATTCCCCGCAACTCCCACCATACCTGTGACAGAACACCAGGCAGTACCAACTATATCCCCTTCCCTCCTTCCAATGTGTATTTTTTAAAAGAAAGATTAAAGCCAAGGTTTTCCTTCTCCTTCTGGAATCAGCTCACAAATGCTTGTGCCAACCCCACTTCCTTTTTCCTCAGTGAAGGTAGTTGGGGAAATATTCCTCTTTCTGTTTTCGGTTTAAGGAAAGGTTACAGCTGCTTGATGATACAGGCAGCCCACAGCCCAAGAACCCGGGCACTCATTTTGCCGGTTTCATAAAACAATATAAAGTCACGTCCTTGTTCTTTGAGGGGGTGGGACAGAACATAAGACAGGCTTTCCAAGTCCCCTGGGCAGGACTCCTGTCGTTAACCCACTCATGCCCACCACCTCTGGGGTTGATCCCAGGAAGACTGATGGCCAAATTCTCCTGGGAACAGCTGAAGAAAGAAAAACTGGATCCATCCCTGCTGATCCTTTGTTCTTTGTCTTGGAGATTTGAGAGTTAACATCTAGATGCAAAGAAATAAAATCCAAACACTAACACTGATGATGAGTCTTTGCTGTGGCTGGGCATGGTGGCTCACACCTGTCATCCTAGCACTTTGGGAGGCTGAGGCAGGTGGATCACCTGAGGTCAGGAGTTCGAGACCAGCCTAGCCAACATGGTGACATGCCATCTCTACTAAAAATACAAAAATTAGCTGGGCATGGTGGCAGGCGCCTGTAATCTCAGCTACTCGGGAGGCTGAGGCAGGAGAATCGCTTGAACCTGGGAGGCGGAGGTTGCAGTGAGCCGAGATCGCACCACTGCACTCCAGCCTGGGCAACAGAATGAGACTCTGTCTCAAATTAAAAAAAAAAAAAAAAAAGTCTTTGTTGTATTGGTGCTGGTTCTAACAGTGTATCAAAGTAGAAGGGCCCAGTCCATCAACTGGGCTTCCAAAGCAACCCCTTAAATGATTACAACAGTCTTGCCATCTTTCCCCAGAAAGTAAAAGCAAACATCCTGCCCTTTGTACTTCCCAACTGTGAAAAATTATCCGGCTTCACTTCCATTGTCAGGGTGAGCAGAGGGTTCATTAAAGGAAGCTCTGACAGCAGGGACGTGGCAGAGGAAGCCGAAGGGGAATCCTTCCGACTTCTGAACTGGTCTTGCTGGCCGGCCCAGCTGGTGGGTCCAGACAGCCAGGCCAGCATTCGATCATGAAAAAACACAGCTGCAACGGATGAACGCACAACTCTAGCCAGAGCAGATGGCTGTGGGTAAATGTTAATTAATATTAAATGACACCAGATGATCATGAGTAACTGATGTAAGGGTCGGGCTAAATAGGTTACTGCCTTTGTCGTTTTTTTTTCTAACAAGTCCAACTTTCTTCTATGGGGATTCTACATATTTTCATAGGTTTATTTTCCTTCAGCCAAAAACCTTACAGTCTTCGTAGTAAGTAAAGGATTTCTAGTGCAGTAGGAGAGAAAGCACGGTGCATCTGTCACATAACGGCCCCAGCTCCTGCTTGGGCAGACCTGGACACAGGCCTCTGGCTCCTCCCATCTTCTTGATGTCTTCAATCATGTCCCTGGGCTCCCTCTTCATCACAACCACAGTTCCAAGATCCACTCTATATCTAAACGACTCCTTCACCTCCAGCCTCAGGCACCCAAAATTCTAGTCCAAAAAGTACAGCCAGCCATGCAACATCTAACACAGTAAACTCAACACTTGCAAAATTGAACTTCTCATCTTCCCCTCTTCCCCCAGAAACTAGCTCCACTGTTCCCATGGATATTCTTTCAGCTCAGGCAGCTTTCCACTTCTCTCAGCCCCTACTCTGTCTACCCCAACTCCATCAGTCAGCAAGCTTGGCCAATTGTCTCTGCAGTGCACTCCATCTGCCCTTACCCAGTCATGCCTATCACCAGCTACCCAATCTGACCCTTACCTCAAAGACAGCAAGAGCTTGCTCACAGGTGTCCCTGCCTTTGGTCTCTCCCCATCGGTAACATGACACATGCAGGATTCAAAGCTAGGACTGTCTGACTCCAAAGCTGCTCCCTCCTCGCCTCAAAAAAACCCTTCAGTCCTCCAATGCCTATCATTTGAAGTCCAAACTTCCTAACCCCCCAATTCAAGCTTTCCTAAATCTAACAATCCAACCTTGCCAGAGTTCCTCCTCCACTCACATGGGTGACCTCCCTAACCCCATTAAATGGATACGTTTCCACATTGGTGTCAATTATTCCGCCCAACCAAAATGACCTTCTCCTAGTGCCATGCTTGTCTAAATCTCACCTCTTTTGGTGGTGGCTCACGCCTATAATCCCAGCACTTTGGGAGGCCAAGGCAGGTGGATCACCTGAGGTCAGGAGTTCGAGACCAGTCTGGGCAACGTGGTGAAACTCCATCTCTACTAAAAATACAAAACTTAGCTTGGTGTAGTGACACGCGCCTGTAGTCCCAGCTACTCAGGAGGCTGAGGCAAGAGAATTGCTTGGACCCAGGAGGCAGAGGTTGCAGTGAGCCGAGATTGTGCCACTGCACTCCAGCCTGGGCAACAGAGCAAGACTCTGTCTCAAAAAGACAAAAAAAAAAAAAAAAAAAGTCACCTCCTTCATGACCTAGTTCAAGCAGCAGCTCCTAAACTATAGCAATTATTCACAAGTTATTTAGAAATTAACTACTGTGCCTATGACATCTTGTCTGTTATTGTCTTGAATTTAAACTCCTAGTAGGCAACCCTGATATATTGCTGGTGGGAATTTAAAATAGTGCAGCCACTTTGGAAACAGATTGGCAGTTTCTTAAAAAACTAAACATAAACTTACCATTTTTACCACAGATTCCTAGGTACCTATCCAAAAGAAATAAACTCACATTCACACACAGACTTGCATGCCAATGTTCAGAGCAGCATTATTCATAATAGCCAAAAAAATGGAAACTTAAATGTGTCACCATGTGATGAATGTATAGATAAAATGTGGAATATCTCGCCAGACTCACGCCTGCAATCCCAGAACTTCAGGAGGCCAAGGCAGGCAGACCACCTGAGGTCAGGAGTTCAAGACCAGCCTGGTCAACACGGCAAAGCCAGCCTGGCCAACACGGCAAAACTAGCCTGGCCAAGATGGCGAAACCCTGTCTCTACTAAAAATACAAAAATTAGCTGGGCGTGGTGGCACACACCTGTAATCCCAGCTATTCGGGAGGTTGACACAGGAGAATCGCTTGAACCCGGGAGGCGGAGGTTGCAGTGAGCCAAGATCGTGCCACTGCACTCTGGCCTGGGTGACAGAGCAAGACTCCATCTCAAAAAAAAAAAAAGATGGAATATCCAAACAATGGAATACTACTTAGCAATAAAAAGGAACAAACTAACATATGTTATGAACCTTAACAACATTATGCTAAGTGAAAAGACACAAGATCATTTACTGTAGGAGTCCACTTCTATGAAATATCCAGAAAAGGCAAATTTAGAGATGAAAATTAGTGTCACCTAGGGCTGGCAGTAGGAGCAGGGATATTTTGGAGAGATTAAAAAAAGTTCTAAAACTGATTTATGGTGATGCTTCCACCACATGGTAAATTAAATCACTGATTCGTATACTTGATATGGGTCAATTTTATGTGTGAATGTATTTCAATAAAGCTGTTAAAATAAATCATAGTAGGCACTCAAATATTAGTTGAATATTTAACCTCTTACCTATTTAATATCTTTTCTCACCACCTCCTCCCCTGCAACTAGACCTAAACATCTTGAGGGTGAGGACCAAGTCTATTTATTTTCATGCTTATTTTTAAGACAAACCACACTTAGCCCAAAGTTAAACATACGCTTTGTGCTCTTAACTATTTGTGGATTTGATGTTTGCCTTGTCAGGCTATGAAGGGATGCCATGCAAGAGCATCCAGGAAGAAATGGTCTGTTAGAATGTCGAGGCAGAATAACTGGGTTCTGAATAGCAGCTCTTTCATTTCATAGCTATGAATTCACAGCCAGTTAACTGCCCTCTCTAAGCCAAGTCTAAAATAAGGAAAATAGTAGTAGCTACCTCACAGAGTTGTTACAAGGACAAAATGAGGTAACTAAACAAAATGTTTAGCCCAGCACATGGAACATGTAGAGCTCACTGAATATTGGCTTAAAATGTAACACAAATCCAACGCAAATGCACACACACCAGAGAACTCTGTCAAACAGGAGAGGGGTCCTGGGGCATCTTCTCTCCCTCCCAAGCCAATTGGTGTTTATGTGTATATGGAAATATTACTACTGTATATTTAACAAATTGAACCAAACATCCCCCAAAACTTCAATATTTGTCTATCCATCCTCTCATCCTACAAGACAGGCTTTCACTTCCTGAGCCCCTTGTGGTTTAGCAGGGTCACATGTCTAGCTCTAAACAATGAATTGAGGGTGGGTGTGGTGGTTCATGCCTGTAATCCCAACACACTGGGAGGCCAAAGTGGGAGGATCACTTGAGCTCAGGAGTTTGAGACCAGCCTGGGCAAGATAGTGAAACCCTGTCTCTATAAAAAATTTTAAAAATTAGGCAGGCATGGTAGCATGCACCTGTAATCCCAGCTATTAATACTAGGGAGGCTGAAGTGGGAGGATCACTTGAGCCCAGATTGCACTAATGCACTCCAACCCTGGTAACAGAGCCAGACTATCTCCAAAAAAAAAATAATAATTGTCAGAGTGACCAGATCATGTATTTGTGCAAGACACTCCACAGCTCCTTCCCTCTCCCTCTAAAACTAGCAATGGTCCAGTTAGTGGCTGCTCTGTCACCCTACATAAGGACAACGTGGAACAGATCTCCAGCTAAGCTGCAATGGAGAGGGACGCGAGTGAGAAATAAACCTTGTTCTTTGCCTGTGAGCTCTGGTGGTGTTCCCACAGGATAACCTAACCTAACCTGACAGATGAGTCATGGAGCTCCCAGGCTGTAGATTATTTTAAATCCCTCACCCAAAAACCTAAGATCCTTTATTCCCTGGCTTCTGAAACAAGCCACTCTTCCCATTCTGTTAGCCTCTCTGACCATTTCTCCACTTCCTCGTGGACTCCATTTCCTCTGCCTACCTTAAGCCATGCTATTAACCAAGAATTCGTCCGCAGCTTGTGACTCTTCTCATTGTAAACGCTCTCCAGGGAGATCTTACCCACCTTTGATGTATCCACCTGGCTGCTCCAGTGTCATAAACCCAACACATCCAAAAGCAAATGCATCAGCTGCCCAGCCCGCTCCAGACACGCGATCTTCCTACACTCCTCACCTCAGTGAATGGCACCAAACCTGGGCCAGAAACCCGGCAGCGATGCTAGATTCCTCCCCTTCCCGTCTCGTCTCGTCCCACTACCCGCACCCAGCCCACTCATTCAACCAACCAGTCCTGGAAATTTTACCGCCTTTAAATGTTTGTTATTGTTGTTGTTGTCCAGGGGAAGGGACACTGTTTATTTTTGCTTGTTTGTTTGATGCTTATTACAGTAGATACTAAAAAAAAAAAACAAATTCAGGCTCAGGGAAAGTCTTATTTTGGTGTCAGCCCTGACTGTGATGCTCTATCTGAAAAGGAGGACAAACAGTTTAATCCAGACCGAGAAACAAGCAAACTTTAATTTCTGAGTACACAATTATGAAACTATGCCAGTAGCAACCTGCATGTTTGTCTCATCTCTTTAGCCACTTAAGGTCTCAAAACACTGTCAAAGCTTTCCTTCTCTATTAAACTCCCTTAAGCATTGCCCATATTATTATTCAAGTTTAAGACACGGCAAATATCCCCACGTGTATATGGCTGGTTATCTTCTTATAAATGAATCCGTAAGACAGTGTCTCCTAATTCGTCTCTATTTTCTCTAACCTGCTTGATTTTCTACAATTGAAAAAAGTAATTCTGGTATACTCACACCAGAGCCCAGGTTTCTCAACATCTTCAGTCAAATGACTTTTAATTCCCCAATCAAGGTATAACACACAAATGTTATCTGCGCTTTACAATATAGAACTCTGAGCGGCTAGTGTCTTTTGGTTACTGTAACCATTACACAGCAGTATGTGCTTGTCACCCCGGTCTTCTTTAGCCTCAAAAAATATTCAGAATTTGTTATGCACATGGGAGATTTCTTACAGCAGCACACTCACTTACAAAAAGACCAAAAAATTTTTATTGCTTTACAACAAGCCAGCAACAAACACAACTGAGTAAGTATAAACATGACACTTCTAAATCCTCAAATGGAATTCCAAGACCAGAGTGTGCTTCTCCAATTAAATTGCATTTGTTAAAACTGAAATCCACAACTTCTGGCAAGTACTTCAATATTCTCAAGCAGAATCAATACTTAAAGAGGTTAAAAAAAAAAAAACCTATTATCAAACTTACTGCCTTATGTGTGATGATCTAATTTAAAAGTCTTTCATGCTTGATCCTGGCAGTGCTATTAATGCACATTTTAAGTGACCATCATGGGCACTTTTAAGAACCTAACTTCACAAAAGAGCTGTCAAGAAAATTGTTCTAAAATCCCAATGCACAGTAACTCATGCCTCATTTCAACTGCTTTTCTCGTGATGAAAAAATGTAGTCAGCCTTTAACTTGTACTGATAAAAGCTGTGAAGAGTATGCCAAATAGCCCCTCATACAAACAGGAAGCCCAAATTGTTGATCAGGTTGATCAGGCCAGAAAAGGTGACACTTTTAGATACTTTGTATTATTCTGGAAAGCACTTTCCTTTCAGTGAGTGCAAAGTAACTATGGATTAAGTCACCATTTTAATCATCTCAATTTGATAGCAAGAGTTTCCTAGCACATACTCTTAGTACTACCTGAAAATTGAAGACCACCAACAGTATTTACATGACTTGCCCCAAACTGTACATTTAAAACCTGACAGTCACCAACAACCTGAAATTTCTTACTCTAAAACATATTACCAAATCCCACTGATTTATTTTGTGTGTGCTTTCATGTTTTTATATAGAGATGGAGTCTCACTTCGTCGCCCAGGCTGGTCTTAAACTCCTGAGCTCAAGCAATCCCCCTGCCTCGGCCTCCCAGTGTGCTGGGATTACAGGTGTGAGCCACCACGCCCGGCCTGATTTATTTATAATTCACTATTTTATCTTTCTTCCAGACAAAGCAAAGCATTTTTCTCTAACAACATAATAGTCAGGATTTTGCTTATTAACTTATGTGGGTGGTTTTATACTCCCAGATCAAATGATCTAGCTGACTACTAGAAAAAAGGTTTCATAGTTTAGGAATATATCATATCACGTGTTAGTTCCAAATGTACGTGAAGACAATTTTTAATTGCTGCAACAGCAGAATATTAAGGCAACATGAGAAAGCAGAGGTGTTTTAAAACACTAAGCCCTACTCCCTGCATGGTGGAGAACCAAATGATGTCACTAAATCCCTTAATACAAAAACTTTCCAGAATAATCTGCTGAGCTTGACTTTGCAGTTTAATCTTGTATATTTTGATGGCAGTGAGAGAGAACCTGGGGCTATAATTCCCTTGGCAAAAGAATTCAACATCTGATTTACTCACAATGCTTAAAATAAGGAAGGGAAAATATAAAATAAGTTTTCCTTGCTTGGCAACCATCTTTTTAATTATCTATTTTAATACTGTATCCAGGCTATGCCTGGGTGTGGATGGCTAACTCGCATATAGAAAATATCAAGCATCACATCTGGAAGAATCACAAACGAGACAATGAACTTCTCAATCAGTACATCAACAGTCAAGGTAAGCAAGAAAAGGACTTTACCAAGAAACTAACATTTACACTTTTTGACGGAACTGAAATACACTGAATTACAGAGCAAATTCACTGAAACAACAAAGAAAATTCTGTCCATGTAAAGGCTATTATTTTTTACCCCCAAAAAAGTGTTTCAATTCTGATACTCACACCACAACTGGTTAAGAAAATAAAGCGCAGTGTTTAGCAACTGGGCATCCTAACTACCGTAAGAGGCACTCTGTGCTCACCCCTTCCTGGCAACCGCTGAGGTCAGCAAGGCCAGGAGCAAGGAGAGCCTCCTATTTTTCAACACAAGCTGCTGCCGTCTCCTTGTTGAAGCCCCGGATGGAGAGATCATAGACCACCTCCTCTACTTTCTTCACGTCGTATTTCAATCCGTCGTAGCGCTTCCTCAGGGAGTCATTTTTCAGGTTGAGAAGGCGGAAGCCGGAATCCAGCTCGTTGATGAAGGTGGAGATGTGGAGGGGTCGGGAGTAGTCTCCAGCAGTCACGCTGTTGACAGACAGCCTTGACTGTACCAGGAAAGAGAAATCAGGGGCTTGTTACAACATGCTGCTCCTCAGTGCATCTTCTTCTGAATCAAAGCCACAAGAACCGCAGGTCTAGACAGCTATGCTCATGTTCTATCTCAGGGCACATGCAAGTACAGACAAGACAGGAGCTTCTCCGAAAAGAATCCCACTGAAAATGAGACCATTTCTGCCAAGTGAAATGTAATATTACTAACATCTAAAATTTCTCTAATTTCTTAAACTGGCTATTGCATCATAAAGTGTTACATTACATACACAAGCATCTTTACAGCTCATCTGCTTTCATAACGAAGAAATAAACCACAAAGTAATCACAGCAGCTCCACTATCTCTTCCAACCTTGGCCAAATGATCACATTTCTAGAGCCCACCTACTAAGCTGCAACTCTAATCACCTAGAATCAAGTAAAGCAGACTTGGGATAAGAATCTAAAATTACGTCAGTGTAACCCTATCTTGAAGGAGAACTAAGATTGATTTCAAGACCCAACTCAAGACTCCCCTTCTCAGTGTCAGTATACAACCCCTCACTGCTCCATTTGACTGGCTTTTAAAAACATATTAAAATAATAAAAAAAGATTCCCCTTTCTGTAAATCCTCTCCACTTTCCCAGGTTTACCTACACCACCCCTTTAGTGCATTCTCAACATACGGGTTTTTTTTGTCTCACATAAAGATTTTGTTGTTGTTGCTGCTGCTGTTGTTTTTAATATAAATCAAGAAGGGGTCTTGTTTTGTTGCTTAGGCTGGTGTGGAACTCCTGACCTCAAGGGATCCTCCCACCTGGGCCTCCAAACCTGCCAGGATTACAAGTGTAAGCCACCGCACCTGGCCCCAACATGTATGGTCCTAAAGACACCTTCCACTTAACAACTAATACTAACAAGATGCTTCATGTTCACTGGTCAGGTGTCTCGAAAAAGCCAGACAAGTGGTACAGCCTGTAAGTGGACCCCATTATCCATTCTCACCATCTTCCTCAGGTTTTCAATGCACACATACCCACTCCAACAGACTCCATTTCTGCCTCCCCTGCAGGCAAGGCACCAGAATGTTAATAGAAGTTGTGTGTACAACTTGAAAGAAATGTCCTCAAAGCGAGAGGGCATATCCTTTTCCGTATTTCCTCCTACTGCTGGCTAGAGTGAAGATGTGACTAGAGCAACAGTTCTGGAACGTAAGAAAGAAGCTGAAGCTAGAAGAACCTAGGGCAGGGCCAAAGATCAAGGAATCATCAGACCAGCCCTGGACTGCTTTCCTCTGGAACAAGGACAAGCAAACTTTTTCTTAACGAGCCAGAAGTAAATATTTTCACCTCTGCAGACTGGCACAGTCTCTACCACAACTACTCAATTTTGCTACTGACAGTTTTTTTTTTCTTTAGACTTTTACAAGGCAATTTCCCTAGATAGTGATTAAACGAATAAAGAATAAGAATAACTTATATGGTTATATAGACAAATGAGTCTCCAAAACAATTACATGAATTAACAGTTACCAGGAATAGATGTTTTGCCACTACCCTAAAAGGAAGAGGTCTTATCTGTTGAAAATTCTTAACTCAGTAAGTATGCACTCATCATTTGATCTGGCTTTTCTCTGATGCTTAGGAAACTGTAACACATACAGTGCCAGTCAGTGACTACCTGGTGACTGAGAGATGGCTTAGAAAAGAATTAAGACGTTCTGAATTTTGGTACCCATTTTAAAAACTGACAGTGAAGCAGAAAGATCAAAAAAGCAACCAGCAAGTTACTGAGCTTACCAGTTCACTGGCAAGAATTAGAACTCCTGAGAGATAATCTTCTACATCCAGATGAAAACCTTTCTCCCGATCTGGCTCAACTAAAAAACACATGAAAATAAAGTCATGCTGTGAATCCAAGTCAAGCCTCAGAATATAAAAATATACACATAATTTCTCCCAAAGTAAGTGAAGAAAGGATGAATCTTTTAAAAACTGGCTTTTTAATATATTCACACCCTTGGCAACTAAACCTCACTGTGGATTTTTTGAGTTCTTAAGCAAAATTCAATTCAGTCTTCCCTCAAAAAGTAATACTATCAAAAATGGTATCGAGTTGTGTCAGAGAACATACTTCTTGTTAGAAAGTGCATGATAAAGCATTTAAGAAAGGAGTTACGATATTTGCAACTATCAAATGGCTGACAGAGACACACACAAAATGAGAAGATTAAGCAGATGTAGCAAAATGTTAACAAGTGGTAAATCGAAGTGGCGTGTAAACAGGTATTCATTTTACTATTCTTTCCATTTTTCTGTAGGCTTGAAAGTTTTAAAAATTCAATTTTAAAAACTAAAGCAAGTACAAATAAATTTGCCGTTGTTATTTTTAGCTTTTGTTTTTCCAAATATAGTCGGCCCTCTGCACTAACTGTGGATCAAAAATATTTGGGAAAAGGCCATGTGCGGAGGGCTCATGCCTGTAATCCCAACACTTTGGGATGCCAAGGCAGGCGAATCACAAGGTCAGGAGTTCAAGACCAGCCTGGCCAACACAGTGAAACCCCATCTCTACTAAAAAAAATACAAAAAATTGGCTGGGCGTGGTGGCTCACACCTGTAATCCCAGCATTTTGGGAGGCTGAGGCGGGTGGATCACCTGAGGTCAGGAGTTCAAGATCAGCCTGACCAACACGGAAAAACCCCATCTCTACTAAAAATACAAAATTACCCAGGCGTGGTGGTACATGCCTGTAATTCCAGCTACTCAGGAGGCTAAGGTAGGAAAATTGCTTGAACCCAGGAGGTGGAGGTTGTGGTGAGCCGAGATTGTGCCACTGCACTACAGCTGGGCAACAAAAGCAAAACTTCATTTTGGGGGAAAAAAAAAATTAGCTGGGCGTAGTGGCAGGCACCTGTAATCCCAGCTACTCAGGAGGCTGAGGCAGAACTGCTTGAACCTGGGAGGTGGAGGTTGCAGTGAGCTGAGATTATGCCACTGCACTCCAGCCTTGGCGACAGTGAGATTCTATCTCAAAATAAATATATATATATATTTACATAGCACTTACACTGTATTAGATATGTTAAGAAACCTAGAGATGATTTAAAGTACGTGGGAGGATGTGTATAGGTTACATGCAAATACTACACCAGCTATATAAGGGACTTGAACATCCTCAGATTTGGGTATTGGGAGAGCTCTGGAACCCATCAACCTCAGATACCAAGCTACAAGTACAAGTGGTTTCTGGCTAATTCTTATTTGTTTTAAGAAACAAAGTACAACCACCCTTTCCACCAAAAACTAAGCAAGCGTGCCTGATTCTGCAGATCCCACTAATAAAGACACTTACTGCCAAGAATTTCTGTAACCGCTTCTCGAGTCACTAGTGTTTCTGTTTCCAAATACACAACAAATGCTGCCAAGAAGACCAAGCGCTGCAACACAAACCTCCAGTGCTCATGAAATCTGCAGGAAAATAAGCAGTTAGTCTCCAAGGTTAGGGACCTTCAGAAAGACGGGTTTAATATAGTCATGTTCAAACGGTTTAGAAATGGGATCATTTTTCAAATAAAATCTTATCCAAATCCCCAATATGTAAAGAGAAATATGACATTTAGCATAAATTTTACAAGTTGAAATTTATAACAATTATTTAAGTTTAATCAGTGAGAAATATGGTCTAATTCTGATGAGTCTGAAAATTTACGCCCAGTGCGGTGGCTCACGCCTGTAATCCCAGCACTTTGAGAAGCAGAGGCAGGTCGATCACCTGAGGTCAGGAGTTCAAGACCAGCCTGGCCAACATGGTGAAACCCCGTCTCTACTAAAAATACAAAAATTAGCCGTGCGTGGTGGCGTGTGCCCATAGTCCCAGCTACTCGGGAGGCTGAGGCAGGAGAATCGCTTGAACCTGGGAGGCAGAGTTTCCAGTGAGCAAGATCATACCACTATACTCCAACCTAAGCGACAGAGACTCCATCTCAAAAAAAAAAAAAAACAACAACTGAAGGTTACAGATGACAAGAGCAATTGTGCTTTCTAAATTTCATCAGTAAGAACAATGATACTGCTCTGAAAAAAATAAAACTTTGCAACTGATGATTGAAGACAACTGCAGTTACATATCATCCTCAACGTGTTCCTATATTTTCATTTGAGTGCAGGATACCAAGAAAATTCTGATTCACAAAATTACCATTTGCAATCACTAAACAAATGGACTTAAAACAGAACACTGAGCTAGAAGCCTGAAAAAAGAAAAGGAAATTTTACAACCTGTGCATATTTACACAATGCCTCCTGATTTTCAAATGTGGGAATACATTCAAAAACAGGTCTCGACACAATGCAGGTCACACAAACCCTTCTGAAGACCAAATCCAGCCAGAGGGCAGCCTGTGTGTGTGACCTCCAGAGAAGATGGTCTCTAAATACCCCACCCGTTCTACTGTCCTACCTCTCTCTGTGCTTCAGCTGTGACAGCAGCGGTCCCTGACCTTTTCAGCACCAGGGACCAGTTTCGTGTAAGACAATTTTTCCACAGAAGCGGAGCAGATGGTTTCAGGATGAAACTGTTGCACTTCAGATCATCAGGCATTACAGTCTCATAAGGAGCACGCAACCTAGATCTCCTGTGTGCACAGTCCACAACAGGGTTCGCACTACTGTGAGAATCGAATGCTGCCACCAGTCTGACAGGAGGTGGAGCTCAGGCAGTATTGCAAGTGATGGGGAGCAGCTGTAAATACAGATGAAGCTTCACTCGCTCACCCACCCCTCCCCTCCTTCTGTGCATCCCGGTTCCCAACAGGCCACAGACCAGTACCAGTCCGCGGCCTGGGGGTTGGGAACGCCTGCCTTACAGCAAGGATCAGCAGATTTTTTCTGTAAAGGGCCAAGTAGTAAATATTTTAGGCTTTGTGGGCCACTTTCACTGTTATGTATTCTTATCTGGGCGTTTTCCTTTTTTTTTAACAACTCTTGAAAAAACAAAAGCAATTCTTAGCTCCCAGAGGCAACAGCCACTAGTGGTTTATCAATCTCCGCCTTAAAAGAATATTCTCAGGCCGGGCGCGGTGGCTCAAGCCTGTAATCCTAGCACTTTGGGAGGCCGAGACGGGCGGATCACGAGGTCAGAAGATCGAGACCATCCTGGCTAACACGGTGAAACCCCGTCTCTACTAAAAAATACAAAAAACTAGCCGGGCAAGGTGGCGGGCGCCTGTAGTCCCAGCTACTCGGGAGGCTGAGGCAGGAGAATGGCGTAAACCCGGGAGGCGGAGCTTGCAGTGAGCTGAGATCCGGCCACTGCACTCCAGCCCGGGCGACAGAGCCAGACTCCGTCTCAAAAAAAAAAAAAAAGAAAAAAAAAAGAATATTCTCATGAGGTTATACTATCCACCCCTGAAAATATTCATCCTGTTTACTGTTGATATGTATGCCTTACAAGAACATCTTTTTCAGTAAGAAAATTAAAATGAGTAGAAATTCTTGATTCAGATGCAGTTCTTCCCAGTTTAACACCTATGAAACCAGGAGACACTTCACAATCCATGTTTCACAATTTTTTTTTTTTGAGATGGAGTCTCACTCTGTCGTCCAGACTGGAGTGCAATGGCGTGATCTCGGCTCACTGCAATCTCCACCTCCCAGGTTCAAGCGATTCTCCTGCCTCAGCCTCCAAAGTAGCTGGAGTTACAGGCATGAGCCACCATACCGGGCTAATTTTTGTATTTTTAGTAGAGACAGGGTTTTACCATGCTGGCCAGGCTGTCTCAAACTCCTGACCTCAGGTGATCTGCCCGCCTTGGCCTCCCAAAGTGATGGGATTACAGGCGTGAGCCACCACGCCTGGCCCATGTTTCACATTTATGACTGGCAAAATTTTCCTCCCCTACTGGTACATAAAATAATGGTGTATCTTAAAATCAACAGTGTTGACTTTAACAAGAAGACATGGCATAAAATATTAGCTAATTATGTTACTTGGCAGTGAAACTCAAGCTTCAAAATAAAACTCAACTCCATATATATACTGCCACCTAATCTCATTATTTCACTAACTATAGTTCACCCAATTTCACAAGAAACTTTAATACAGCAAAAAGATATTCTCACTTTTGACCCTCATACCACATTTTCTTTTTAATTGTTTTTTCACTGCAAAAGTAATACATGTTCCTTAAGATTCAGAAAGTAAAAAGAAGAAAAAAATAAAATCAATTTTTGTCATGACCATTATCAGTTTAGTTCTTTCTCTTTTTGTTACTTCTACACAGAAGGATGCTTCCCTAGTTGCAAGCAATCATTTAGTATGTATAATTTTTCTTTTTTTTACTTAACATCATAAAATAATGCTGTTTTTCTTACAAACCTGTAATACTGTTCAGCAGGAAATTTGGTCTTCAAAGATGTTAGATGTGTTTTTACTGTACCAAAATGTTCTCGAGCTTTCAAACACCTCTTTGGAACTAATCGCAAAAGATAACCAAATGTAATAATGAAAAACTTACCAAATTTCAAATACAGTTCTTGTTTAATAATCTAAGTAATCTACCTGGAAATTAATAAACTTTTTTTTTTAACCTCACAACTAATGTACACATCTCTGCTTTTCAACCTGGTTCTCAAAAAGTATCATCCCCAGTTTCCCTACTAATTAGCTATACTGAAAAATAAACAACTTGCCAAAAGGGAATATATTAGGAGACACATTGGTAATTGGTTAGGTTGTCATAAATAACGTCATCCTTAAGGAGCTGCACACCAGCTGCTATTCCTGTTCACTCCTCAGAGGATGCGTAAAATTGGATTGCTTCTTCCTCCCATATTTGGCAGAAAAAAGCCTTTACCAAGTATTCACAATCAGGATGACCAACTCCGTATCATTAAGAAAAATGACTTGCCTCTACCACGTGTAAATACATTATTATATCATTCTTATATCTGAAAACATACTTCAGCTCTTTTAGCTGTGCTGTCTATACCTTACAATGAAGGTTCCATGTCTAAACTTGACATATTTTACTTTCATTCAAGAGGCTGACTATAAACACATTAATTTGAGAACATTTTATTCTGTTCATCTCATATTAAAAGGTATTCAATCACTGAAAGACTGGATTCAACTACACACTGGTGCATACACACACATATACACACACACACACAAAAGGGCCAAATAAAAGTCACTAGATAACACAAGAGTTATAAACGCTTGGGCCAGGCGCAGTGGCTCACACCTGTAATCCCAGCACTTTGGGAGGCCGAGGCAGGAGGATCATCTGAGGTCAGGAGTGCAAGACCAGCCTGGTCAATAGAGTGAAACCCCGTCCCTACCAAAAATACAAAAGAAAAAAAAAAAAGTAGCTGGGCGTGATGGCAGGCGCCTGTAATACCAGCTACTCAGGAGGCTGAGGCAGGAGAATCACTTGAACCTGGGAGGCGGAGACTGCAGTGAGCTGAGATGGCGCCACTGCACTCCAGCCTGGGCAACAAGAGCGAAACTCCGTCTCAGGAGAAAAAGTAAATAAATATTAATAAAACCTTTTCCCACTTATCCCGAGAATACTGTGCTAGCAGAAAGCTGCACTTTTTTTTTCTAAACAGGAAATGGGTTAAGCAATTGTAATTATCATCAGTAGAATGCCATCACAATAGAAAACATCTCTATTTAAACCATACTATCTGGTAGAGCAAGAAAAATCAACCAAAATTATCAAATCACCTCCTTCTTCAATTTTTACTCACCATAAAGCATGAGAGCCATTTTTCATTATAAAATGTCTTCTGGATATAAACTCTCTTCTAAATAAGAGACTGATAATTGAGTATAAAACAAAGAACTTACTGTCCTGAAACCCAGCACCCTGATGGACCCCTTGCAGTAGAGTTAAAATCTCTCGAGCTGTTTGTTCTAAACTCTGTACAACTTTTCGGATTTCCTAGAGAGAATTAAAAATAAAAGTCAGATACTCAACAGAATTATTGTCATACACTCACACCAAACACATTAGTTTATGTGATCATAACCCAGTTTGAATCCTGACTTTTTTCCACTTATTTGCTCTGTAAGACTTCAAAAAGTCACTAAAAAGCCTTAGATTCCTCAGGTACTCTTTAAAGGATAATAGCCACCCATTCACCCCAAGGATTCAATTGGGACATTATAATGGATGATGTGTGTGAATGTAACTTGCAGAATGAAGAGTTAAATGCAATACAAGAGTTGGGTATTTACACTTCTTTTTTTTCTTTTTTCTTTTTTTTTTTTTTTGAGACGGAGTCTCATTCTGTCACCCAGGCTGGAGTGCAACGGCGCGATCTCAGCTCACCGCAACCTCCGCCTCCTGAGTTCAACCAATTCTGCTTCAGCCTCCCAAGTAGCTGGGATTACAGGCGTTCGCGACCATGCCCAGTTAATTTTCTTTTGTATTTTTAGCAGAGACAGCGTTTCGCCATGTTGGCCAGGCTGGTCTCAACCTCCTTACCTCAAGTGATCCACCCGCCTCGGCCTCCCAAAATGCTGGAATTACAGGCATGAGGGGCCGCTCTCGGCCTCTAATTCATTTTTAAAATATTCACTGAGCATACTTATGTGTGAGGCACTGTGTAAATACTGGGGAACCGAGCACACAATCCTTTCCCTCTGATGGTTTAACATACAATGGGGGAGAAGATTTTTTTAAAATAATCAACATTACACACATTTTAAAAACTTAAGGTGCTACTAGAAAACATAACAGGAAATAGATCGTTTAGACTGTGACGTCAATGACATAAATACGAGACAATCACGAAAAGAACGGGAAATAAGCAAATTCCAGGAAAAGCGAACAGGCAGGAAGCTATCTAGCGCACTAGAAGAGGTAAAGTGAACATCATACACAAAGACAGAGAGCATAAATGAGATTGACGAGAGACCGTGTGAGCCACAGGAGGGTCTGATTTTTTATCTCGTGTGGGATAGGAAACCATAGGAGAGTTTTAAGCAGGAGATCACATGTGCTTTTAAGACACCAACAAAAATACACGAAACGCTTATTCGCTGAAGACCAGGTGCTAATCGAGCCTTCGATATAAACAAGTGCTGAAAAGAAGGAAAACTGACACAAATGAAGCAGGTAATGCTTAGAAGCTGAGACCCGAACACAGGGAATCAGGACAGAGCGGCAAAATTTGGGGCGGGGGCGGGGAGTGTCCTAACCTAAAGCTAGAGGGGAAGCAACCCACCCTCGGAGGCATCCCCACCGCCCGAGACTGAGCGACAGAGGAGGGTTGGGCGCAGTGGCCCACCTAGGCATGGAAAGGCAAAGGGAATGGGGAAGGGAAGGGGCTCGCCTCTCGGATGTCCTGCTCGGCAGCCAAAAAGCCCTGCAGCTCCACGAAGATCTCGCTCACAGACATGGCGCCGGCTGCACAACAATCAGCCAGTGTAGCAAGGGCGGCCAGGGAAGTGGACGCCGGAGGCAACCAGCGCAATCAATCGCAACGGCCGCCGCTATCGCCGCGTCCCCCCGGTCTTACGCCACGACCGTCGCTGGGGTCCTCCGAGGCCCGCGGCGCGCTGGAGGACGGGCTGTCCGCCGCGCTGCCTGAGGCGCCGTCCGCGAGGCGCGCGTCCAAAGGGCAGAGGAGGGGGAGAGTGGGCGGGGCCTCGGTCTGAGGCCTTCAGACAGGCATCGCCAGAAACAACCTGCGAAGGGGGCCCTCGGAGCACGTGGGCCTGAGGGAGGGCGGGGACGAGCTTGTAGGTGGTGCGGGCGAGCGGGGTTGTTTAGGTTACGTGTGTGTATTTATTTCATACACTACAGCAGTTGGGGGAAAATATTTCACAACGAAAGAGTATGCACAAAAACACAGGTGAAGAAGAATGTAGAGAGAGTGCAGCCTTCGTGAGAAAGTAGGGGGCCAGTGCATTTACATTTCCAAAAAAAGTAAAATAAAAGTAACGTATGTAGGACTGTGAGTAGGGAATGGATTGGGAACGAAAATTTTCTGTGTAAATCTTTTATTTTAATGTCCTCTCTGTATGGCTGTATTACCTATTTTTAAATTAAACGGATTTTTTAAGCGTGGGCGGTGGGTTGTTTATCTTTCCACTCACACCTTGCCCTAATTCCCCTTCCATGCCCTGTAACTGTTTCCCCTTTGTTCTTGAAGAGTTATTTCATACACAAATACTGTGTGTGTGTGTTCTTGAACAGTTATTCCATACCCAAATACAATGTGTGTGTGTTGCACTCTCCAGATGAATTGGAATGATTCTTATCTAAATGATAACTTACTGCTTGCTTTGTGCCTGACGTTATTCTAAACTCTTTATATGAAGGATCATATTTAATTCTCATTATATGAGAAGAATTTCATGTCCATGAAGAAGACAGTAAGACCACTAGCACCTACATTTTAAAAAAATTATCCGCCGGGGGCGGTGGCTCACACGTGTAATCCCAGCACTTTGGGAGGCCGAGGCTGGCAGATCACGAGGTCAGGAGTTCGAGACCAGCCTGATCAATATGGTGAAACCCTGTCTCTACTAAAAATACAAAAATTAGCCTGGCGTGGTGGTGTGCGCCTGTAATCCCAGCAACTCGGGAGGCTGAGGCAGGAGAATCGCTTGAACCCGGGAGGCAGAGGTTGCAGTTAGCCAAGATCACACCACTGCACTGTAGCCTGGGCAACAGAGAGACTCCGTCTAAAAAAAAAAAAAAAAAACCCTTTCTTAGCTCCTGTTTGTTTTCCCAAAACCCATTTGTCTGTCTTAAAGAATCCTATTTGTTCTCATACAAACTTTCGTCACCTCTCCCTTTTACCTACTGAGTTAGGCACATAAGCCACTAACTGGTTTTTTTCTTTGTTTTTTTGTGTGGATTTTTTGTTTGTCGTTGTTTGTTTTGTTTTGTTTTTTGGTAGAGACGGTCTCACTCTGTTGCCCAGCCTGGTCTTGAACTCCTGGGCTCAAGCAATCCTCCCACCTCAGCCTTTCAAAATGCTGGGATTACAGGTATCAACCACTGCACCCAGATATAAACCTCTAATTTTAACCATTTAGTAGGCTAGCTACTTATTTTGCTAGCTCCAGCATCCATGCAAATAATCCTTTTTTGAGAGTGTTCTATAAAAAGTGTAATTAGACCCTATTAGTTGATGGTGTTGTTGAGTTCTTATATACCCATGCTGATTTTCTGTTCTGTTAATCTGTCTTTTGTCAGTTTAATTTGCAGGCCCTGGCTGGGCATGGTGGCTCACACCTGTAATCCCACCACTTTGAGAGGCTAAGGAGGAGGATCACTTGAGCCCAAGAGTTCGAGACCAGCCTGGGCAACATAGTGAGACGGCTATCTCTACAAAAATTTTTTGAAAATTGGCTGAACATGGTAGCGCATGCCTGTGGTCCCAGCTACTTCAGAGGCTGAGGTGGGAGGATCACTTGAGCTCAGGAAGCCGCAGCTGCAGTGAGCCATGATTCTGCCACTGCACTCAAGCCTCGGTGACACAGTGAGACTCTGCCTCAAATAAATAGTTTTTTTTGGAGGCCCCCATAAACTGAACAAAATATAATAAAGAGAAAGCTTTTCCTCCCCCAGTACTAGCTTCATAAAGAACTGGAAAGTGTTCCCTTCTGGTCTATTATCTGGAAGAGCTTATGCAGATTGGTGTTTGTTCTTTAGTTGGTAGAATTCTCTGCTGAAAGCTTCTCCAGTGAAACCTTCTTTGGAGCTCTCTTTTGGGGAATTTTTATTGCAAATTCAATTTCCTAATAGTCATAGTGCTACTCAAAGTATCTTTTTCTTTAAGAGATGGGGTCTCGCTCTGTCAGCAGGTGATTCTTCCGCCTCAGCCTACCCAGTAGCTGGGACTATAGGCACATGCCACCACACCTAGCTAATTTTTGGTTTTTTTGGTAGAGATGGGGTCTAGCTATGTTGCCCAGGCTAGAAAGTATCTATTTAATATTGGGTGAGCTATGATAGCTGTGTTTTTTAAAAGAATTGGTTCATTTAGTCTAAGAAGTCAAATTTATTTGAATAGAGTTGTTTATAGTATTTCCTTATATTCGTTAGTTGTTTTCAGGCTCTGTAGTGCCACCCTGTATTTCATTCCTGATAGGAGAAATTTATTCATTTTCTCTTTGTTTCTCTTTGTTAATCTTGCTGGAGGTTTATCCACTTTATTGATCTCTTAAAATAACTAGTTCTCTGTTTAATTTTCTTTTCTTTTTTTTTTTTTTTCCTTTGAGATGAAGCCTCATTCTGTCGCTCAGGCTGGAGTGCAGTGACGTGATCTCGGTTCACTGCAACATCCGCCTCCTGGGTTCAAATGATTCTCCTGCCTCAGCCTCCCAAGTAGCTGGGATTACAAGCCCACACCACTGTGCCCAACTGATTTTTGCATTTTTAGTAGAGATGGGGTTTCACCATGTTGCCCAGGCCCACCTTGAACTCCTGACCTCGGGTGACCCACTCACCTCAGCCTCCCAAACTGCTGGGATTACAGGCATAAGCCACCACACCCGGCCTCTATTCTGTTTCAGCTTCATCAATTTCTGCTCTTTATTTTCTTCTTTCTGCTGGTTTTGGTTTTATTTTACTCTTCTAGGTTCTTGAGATGGAGCTTAGATTAAGATCTTCCCACTTTTCTAATGGATGCATTTTAGTGCTGGAACTTTCCCTCTGGGCACTGCTCTTTTTTGGTATGTTGTATTTCATTTTTATTTGGTTCAATGTATTTTTTAAATTTCTCTTGTGACTTCCTCTCTAATGGATTATCTGGAAGTATATGGCTTAATTTTCAAGTGTTTGGAGATTTTTCTGTTATTGTGTTATTGATTTCTAGTTTGAGTCTATTATAGTCAGAGAACAAGCTATGATTCAATTCTCTTAAATGAGTTAAGATTTTGTTTAAATACTCCAGAATATGGTCTCTCTTAGCATATATTCCACGAACACTTGAAAGGCTCTGTTGTTGGGTGGAGCATCAATTCGGCCCTTTTAGCTGATGGTGTTATTGAGTTCTTCTATGCCCTGCTGATTTGTCCAGTTGTTCTATTAATTTTTTAAGGAATTTTCTACAGAATCAGTCATTTCATCTGTGAACAAATAGTTTTATTTCTTCTGTCCCAGTCTATATACTTCCTATTTCCTTTTTCTGTCCTAATGCATTATATAGGACTTCCAGTAAGATATTGGATAGGAATGGAAAAAGGGGACATTTTTGCCTTCTTCCCAACTTTACAGCCAAAGTATCCAGTCTCTCACCCTTAACTATGATGCTAGCTGTAGGATGTTGTTGCTGTTGCTGTTGTTGTTGCTGTTTGTTTTTAGAGACAGGGTCTTACTTTATCACCCAGGCTGAAGTACAGTGGTGTGATGATAGCTCACTGCAACCTTGACCTTCTGAGCTCAATTGATCCTCCTGCCTCAGCTTCTAGAGTAGCTGGGACTACAGCTGTGCACCACCATGCTTTGATAATTTTTTTAAAATTTTTTCATAGACATGGGGTCTGGTCATGTTGCTCAGGCTAGTCTTGAACTCCTGGCCTCAAGGAATCCTCCTGCCTATGCCTCCCAAAGTGCTGGGATTATAGGCGTGAACCACTGCGCCTGGCCTTTGTTTTGGCTTTGGTTTTTTAAGAGACAGGGTCTTGCTCTGTCACCCAGGCTAGAGTGCAATGATATGATCACAGCTCACTGCAGCCTTAACCTTCTGGGCTCAAGCAATCTTCCCACCTCAGCCTCCCGAGAAGCTGGAACTATAGGTGTGTGTCATCCTGCCTAGCTAAATTTTTTTTAGTTTTGGTAGAGATGGAGTCTAACTATGTTGCTCAGGCTGGTCCTGAACTCTTGGGCTCAAGCAATTCTCCTGCCCTGGCTTCCCAAAGGGGTGGGATTACAGGCATGAGCCACTGCACCTGGCCTTATTCTATCAATTGTTAATAGAGGAGTCTCTAACTATCACTACAGATTTCTTTTTTTTTTTTTTTTTTTTTTTTTTCACACGGCGTCTCACTCTGTCGCCAGGCTGGAGTGCAATGGCACAATATCTACTCACTGCAACCTCCGCCTCCTGGGTTCAAGCAATGCTCCTACCTCAGCCTCCCAGGTAGCTGGGACTACAGGCGTGCACCACCACGCCCAGCTAATTTTTGTGTTTTTAGTAGAGATGGGGTTTCACCATGTTGGCCAGGATGGTCTCGATCTCTTGACCTTGTGATCCACCTGCCTCAGCCGCCCGCCTCAGCCTCCCAAAGTGCTGGGATTACAGGCATGAGCCACAGCACCAGGCCATTGATTTATTTCCCCTCTCAGTTCTGTCAGTTTTTGTTTCACAAATTTGCAACTCTGTTGCTTGCTATATATACATTTAGGATTACTATGTCTTCTTAGTGGATAGACTTTTTATGATTATATAATGTTCCTCTCTGTCACTCATCATTTTTTTCTACTGAAGTCTATTTTATCTGATATTTTTATAGCCACTCTTGCTTTCCTTTTATTAATTGCATTACATATGTTTCATCTTTTTTCAAATTTCAACCTGCCTATATCATTGCCTGTATCTTTTTATTTGAGGTGAATTTCTTCCAGATAGGATATAGTTGGATCTTTTTTTGTAAAATTCACTCACCAATCTCTGTCTTTTAATTGGTATATTTAAACAATTTATATTTGATGTTATTATTGATATGTTAGCACTTAAGTCTGCCATTTTGGTTTTTTGCTGTTTGTTCTCTGTTTTTTATTTCTGTTTTCTTTTTCTGCCTTCCTATGAACATTTTTAAGAATTCCACTGTCTACACTGTTTTTGAAAAGATCTCTTTGCATAGCTTTGTGGTTACTCTAAATGGTGTGTGTCTGTGTGTGTGTGTGTGTGTGTGTGTGTGTGTAGAGAAATAGACAAAATTTATCACTGTCTACTGGTATTATCATTTTATTAGCTCAAGTGAAATATAGAAACTTTATTTCCCTATGTCCCTTTACTCTCCCCCATTAATAATATAATAGTTGAATGTTTCCTCTACATACAGTTATAACCGCATCAGACAATATTATAATTTTTGCTTCAGCAATCATAGTTTAGAAAACTCAGGAGAAGGAAAGTCTATTGAAGTTACCCGTATTTTTGCTTACTGTGTTCTTTCTTCCTTCCTGATGTTCCAAGGTTTCCTTCTCTTATTTTTTCTTTCCCATTTAGAGAATTTTTTTTTGCCATTCTTTCAGGGTAGGTCTACTGCAACAAATTCGAATAGCTTTCCTTTATCTGCAAATGTCTTGATTTCCCCTTCATTGCTAAAGTATATTTTCCCTGTGTATAGGATTCTGGGCTGACAGTTCTTCACATTCATCCTTTGAAAAATTTGTCACTTTTCTCTAAACTTCAGGGTTTTTAATGAGAAATCTTCTGTCAGTTATTTTTCCCTTACGGGTAAAGTCTTTTTTTTCCTCTGGCTGCTTTTGAGATTTTTTTTTTCTTCAGTTTTCAGAAATTTAATTATATTGTGTCTTCACATGGACTTCTTTGAATTTATTCTCAAAGAATAAACTTTTGGGGTTTGCTTGCTCACCTTCTTAAATCTGTAGGTTTATGTGTCTTGCTAAATTTTGGGAGTCTTTGAACATTTTTTCTTTTTTATTTTATTATTCTCTTGGGGTGGGGGGGATGGAATCTCACTCTATTGCCCAGGCTAAATGTAGTGGCACAATCACAGCTCACTTCAACCTCGGCCTCACAGGCTCAAGTGATCCTCCTACCTCAGCCTCCGAAGTAGCTGAGACCACAGGCATACATCACCATGCTTGGCTAATTTTTGTATTTCTTGTAGAGGCGGGGTTTTACATGTTGCTCAGGCTGGTCTTGAACCCCTGGGCTCAAGTGATCCACCTGCCTCGGCCTCCCAAAGTGCTTGGACTATAGGCATGAGCCAAGGTGCCCAGCCTAAACATTTTTTCTTTGAGTGCGTTTTCAACCTTTCCTTCTCTCTCTTCTCCTTCAGAAACTCTGATGACAATCATATTACATCTTTTGTTATCATCTCAGAGGTCCTTGGGGCTGTGTTTGGTTTTTACCCTATTTTCTCTCCGTTGTTCAGATTTATCATTTTTATTTTTCTGTCTTCCAGTTTGTTGATTCTTTCTTCTGTATTCTACATTCTGCCCAAATACTGAGTTTTTATTTTGTTCACTACATTTTTCAATTCCAAAATTTCCATTTGGTTTTTCATAGTTTCTATTTTATTGCCAAGACTTTCTGTTTCTTTGTTGAGACTTACTATTTCTTTCATTCATCTCAAATGTGTTCAAAATTGCTCGTGGAGGAATTCTTATCATGATTGCTTTAAAATCTTTGTAAGATAATTCTAACATCTCTGTCATCTTGGTATTGGCATCTGTCTTGGCCCATTCAGACTGCTATAACAGAATACCAAAAACTGGGTGGCTTATAATAATGGAAATTTATTTCTCACAGTTCTGGAGGCTGGGAAGTCCAAGATCCGGGGGCTAGCAAATTCAATGTCTGCTAAGGACACATTTTCTGGTTCATAAATGACCGTCTCTTCATTGTGTGGCAGAAGGGGCTAGGGGGCTCTGCAGGGCCTCTTTTATAAGGTCACTAATCCCATTCATGAGCGCTATCCCCTCATGACCAAATC
This sequence comes from Papio anubis, assembly GCF_008728515.1. NCBI lineage: Eukaryota > Metazoa > Chordata > Mammalia > Primates > Cercopithecidae > Papio > Papio anubis. Next base: position 8,629,510 of record NC_044985.1, read on the forward strand.
ACCTTCCAAAGGCCCTACCTCCTAATACCATCACTCTGGGGAGGTTAGGATTTCAATATAGGGATTTGGTGGGGGAAAGGGGGTATAAACATTCAGACTATACCAGCATCTATTGATTATCTTATTTCATTCAGTTTGAGATCTTCCTGGTTCTTGGTATGACAAGTGATTTTCTATCAAAACCTGAACATTTCTGTATTATGCTATGAAACTCTGGATCTTATTTAAACCTTTTGTTTTAATTGGCTTCTTCTGATACTTCTCCAGCAAGAGGAGGAGGACACTGCCTTGTGACTTTCTGGTGGAAATATACGGCCAGGTTTCCCATTTGGCCTCTTGACACCCAAGCGTAGGGGCTTCTCTTTACTGCTGAATGGGGTTGGAAATCCAGGCTCCACACATGGTCTCCACCAACACCGTCATTACTGCTGACGTTATCAGTTGGCAGATTGAAAGCCCCAGCTTCTCTCCTGGCTTTCCCGACAGCATCATGGGAGGAGTGTTTGGGTGCATCAGCAAGCCTCATGAGGGTGGAAGTCTAGGCACCCCACTGGGACTTTGATGGCATATGTGAGGTAGGGGGCAGCACTGGTTTTTTTTGTGTGTTTGGCTGGAGTAGAGCCATTATTGTCTAAAAGTTTTCTGTTTGGCCAGAGGTGACAAAAGATGAAAAAAAAATGAACAGTTTTCTGTCTTGCTAACCTGCTCCTTTCTTGGTCTTTTGGCTAAGGAGAACAGGCTTTTGTTGGGACCTTTTTTTTTAGAGACAGGGTCTCACTCAATCACTCCTGGAGTGCAGTAGTGTGATCACCACTCACTGCAGCCTCAACCTCCTAGGTTCAAGTGATCCTGTCACCTCAGCCTCCCAAGTAGCTGGGACTACCAGCATGCACCACCATGTCCTGATAACCTTTTTTTTTTTTTTTTTTTTGAGATGGAGTTTTCCTCTTGTCACCCAGGCTAGAGTGCAACGGCACAATCTCAGCTCACTGCAACCTCAGCCTCCCAGATTCAAGCAATTCTCCTGCCTCAGCCTCCCAAGTATCTGGGATTACAGGTGCCTGCTACCACACCTGGCTAATTTCTGTATTTTTAGTAGATATGGAGTTTCACCCTATTGGCCAGGCTGGTCTTGAACTCCTGACCTCAAGTGATCCGCCCGCTTCGGCCTACCAAAGTGCTGAGATTACAGGTGCTCACCACTGTGGCCGGCCTTATTTTTGTATTTTTAGTAGAGACAGGGTTTCACCATGTTGGCCAGGCTGGTCTCGAACTTCTGACCTCGAGTGATCTGCCTGCCTCAGCCTCCTGAAGTGCTGGGATTACAGGCGTGAGCCACCGTGCCCAGCCATGACCTCATCTTAATGTGATTCCATCCTCAAAGACTCTCCAAGTACAGTCTCATTCACACGTACCCATGTACCAGCGATTAGGACTTGAACAAATCTTTTGGAGGGTGACAGAATACATTCTGTCCCAGAATTCTGACTCAGTAATCAATGCCACAAATCTCTATGCCTGCTTCTAAGTGTGGTCTATAGAGTATTGGCCTCTTCTGGAAGCTTGATACGAACACAGAACCTGGGCCACCTCAGACCTACTGAATCAGCACCTGCCTGGTCCCAGGGGCCCCAGGTAATCCACATGCTTATTCAGGTTTGAGAAGCCTTGGGTCACTACCCACCTGGGGGGATGTAAGGCAAGGCCAGGAACTCATGGAGGTGGAGTTGGTTGGGAAAATTTGAGAAAGGATTTCTCTAGAGATGTGTTTGCTGTCATTCATTCCCGTATCCTCCTCTCCCCTTAGTAGCTATGAGACATGTCAAGATGTCACCTTCAGGAAGGAGGACAGTGTTCACACAAACACAGACACACACACACGAGGACACAGATGGCACCTTCAGGGAACCAGTGAATTTGGTCTACGTCCTCTGGAATTTGGGGGATACAGGGACTTGTACCTGGTTTATACACCGACATCTATGAGGCCAGCCAGGTGGTCTGCCTGGCAGCAACGCAGAGTGCAATCCCATGGCAGTGACAGACAAAAGACGTGGCCCTTCTTAAAGGATCAGGATGATAAAGTCCAGTCGGAAAGGCCCCTCCAGGAGGAGCCTCTGGACGCAGAGCTGGCCTTGGCCGGCAAGCAGAAGCTCTGGCAGGCAGGCAGAGTCATGAGCGGCCGGGTAAGGGACACCTCAAATGTGTGCTTGGAGAGAAGGTGCCAGCACCCTGGCATTTGCCACCTCTGAAGCTCCCTGGCCACGTGGCACCCGCCAGCAAGGAGCCCCTTTCTGCTTTCTCCTTTTTTTTTTTTTTTCTGGCCTTTCCGGGATTAGAAAAGGCCAAAAAAAAGAAACTGGGGTGTAGAGAGAAGGTGGAGCAAAGAACAAAGATGATGTGGACTGTGCTCCCCTTTGCGGATTTCTCTGCCTGAGACACTGAGCCAGGGAGAGGAGACATTTGATATTAGATTTTGAACACGTGGAACATGCTTCTGTTAATCGACATCTGAGGAGCCATCACAAGTGCGGAGCTCTCCCCAAGATTTCATCCTGGGGGGAGCAAGAACAAGCCCATGGAAAGGGGCACCCCTGAAAAAGAATCAAATTGCTCTTGCTCGCTCACTCCCGAAAATCCAGCCTAGCCATGAAAACACAATGGGGTAGGCCAGGTGTGGTGGCTCAAGCCTGTAATCCCAGCACTTTGGGAGGCCGAGACGGGCGGATCACGAGGTCAGGAGATCAAGACCATCCTGGCTAACATGGTGAAACCGCGTCTCTACTAAAAAATACAAAAAACTAGCCGGGCGAGGTGGCAGGCGCCTGTAGTCCCAGCTACTCGGGAGGCTGAGGCAGGAGAACGGCGTGAACCCGGGAGGCGGAGCTTGTAGTGAGCTGAGATCGCGCCACTGCACTCCAGCCTGGGGGACAGAGCAAGACTCCGTCTCAAAAAAAAAAAAAAAGAAAACACAATGGGAAGAGGGTGCTTAACTGGAAGAGCCTCAGGGATGCCCCCTTGGGAGTGACAGTGAAGCTGAACTGGAGGGTGCCGGGGTGAAGGAGGCCAAGGCTGTGAGTGAGGGAGGCAAGTGTCTGTCAGAGGAAGTGGGCTGGCCTCCCTTGGCACTCACTCCCAGGGCCTCCACCTCAGGCCCACAGGCCACTTTTCGGGCACACACACCCTGGGCTGCCCTCAGGGCTTCCAGAGGGGGGTGCTATCCCCTGACACCAGCTGTGCTTAATCTGTCACTCTGGCCTCACCTCCCTGCTTCCTTGGCAATCCACTCCCCACTCTTCCTCTCCACTCAGTTACTCACTAGTGTAATAGTATTTGAAAGGTACAAACAGGTCGGGTGCAGTGGCTCACACCTGTAATCCCAGCACTTTCGGAGACCGAGGCAGGTAGATCACTTAAGGTCTGGGGTTCGCGACCAGCCTGGCCAAAATGGCGAAACCTCGTTTCTACTAAAAATACAAAAATTAGCCAAGAGTAGTGGTGCGCACCTGTAGCCCTAGCTAGTTGGGAGGCTGAGGTAGGAGAATCGCTTGAACCCAGGAGTCAGAGGTTGCAGTGAGTGAGCCGACATCGTGCCATTACACTCCAGCCTGGGAGACATAAGACTCCGTCTCAAAAAAAAAAAAAAAAAAGACAAGACAAGACAGTGAGAGGTGACAGCGTGCTAGCAGCCCTTGCTCAATCTCGGCGCCTCCTCGGCCTCGGCGTCCGCTCTGGTGGCACTGGAGGAGCCCTTCAGCCTGCGGCTGCACTGTGGGAGCCCCTCTCTGTGCTGTCCCAGCAGGCTCCCTCTGCTTGAGGGGAGGTGTAGAGAGAGAGGCGCAGGCAGGAACCAGGGCTGCCTGCAGTGCTGGCGGGCCAGCGCAAGTTCTGGGTGGGTGCAGGCTCGGCCAGCCCTTCACTGGAGCAGCAGTGAGGGGCTTAGCACTAGGGCTAGCAGCTGCAGAGGGTATGCCAGGTTCCCCATCAGTGCCAGCCCACCCATGCTGTGCTCGAATTCTCGCCAGGCCTCAGCTGCCTCCCCCGGGGCAGGGCCAGGGACCTGCAGCCTGCCATGCCCCGCAGTGGGCTCCCAGGCAGCCCAAGCCTCCTCAACGGGTGCAGCCCCCTGCTGGGTAGCACCCGTTCCCATCCACCACCCAAGGGCTGAGGAGTGCAGGCACGCAGGGCGGGACTGACAGGCAGCTCTGCCTGTGCCCCCTGTGCTGGATCCACTAGAGGAAGCCAGCTGGGCTCCTGATTCTGGTGGGGACTTGGAGAACTTTTATGTCTAACTAAAGATTGTAAATACACCAATCAGCACTCTGTGTCTAGCTCAAGGTTTGTAAACACACCAATCAGCACTCTGTTAAAATGGACCAATTAGCTCTCTGTAAAATGGACCAATCGGCAGGATGTGGGTGGGGTCAGAGAAGTGAATAAAAGAAGGCTGCCCCAGCCAGCAGCGGCAACTTGCTCAGGTCCCCTTCTATGGTGTGGAAGCTTTGTTCTTTTGCTGTTGCAATAAATCTTGCTGCTGCTCACTCTTTGGGTGTGCACCGCCTTTATGAGCTGTACCACCACAAAGGTTTAAAGCTTCACTCCTGAAGCTAACAAGACCACGAATTCACCAGGAGGGATGAACAACTCCAGAAGCGCCGCCTTTAAGAGATGTAACACCGCAAAGGTCTGCAGCTTCACTCCTAAAGCCAGCGAGAACACAAACCCACCAGAAGGGAGAAACTCTGAACATGTCCGAACATCAGAAAGAACAAACTCTGGACACACCATCTTTAACAACTGTAACACTCACCACGAGGGTCTGTGGCTTCATTCTTGAAGTCAGGGAGACCAAGAATCCACCAGTTCTGGACACAAAAGGTGTAAACAGCCCCAGCCTCGCTTAAAACCCAACCACCCCCTCGCATTTACAACAAAACCCCAGTTTCATGCTTTGACACCACACAGAGCCATGGGACTCCAGCCTGCCCCCTCGCAGCTCTTCCCTCCTAGTTGGGCTCCAATCCCACTGCCGGGTCCTTCTTTCTATACCTACGAACACATGTGTAGGCCTGTCTGATCCAGTAGATGGCAGGGCCTCAGTTCTCCAGACCCTGCTCCTTAGCCTTCAGGCTTCGCTGCCAACGCCACCTCCTAAGGGGGAGTCTACTGTGTCACCCAGTGTGCCTCTCCCCCACCAGGCTCTTCCATCTCTCAAAGCAGCCATGCTGCCCCAGGCTGTAAGTTCTCTAAGGGTCGCCACACAGGAGGGGCTCACACACTAGTGAGTGAAAGAATAACCAAATTAGGGCTGAGCACGGAGGCTCACGCCTGTTATCCCAGCACTTTGGGAGGTTGAGGCAGGTAGATCACCTGAGGTCAGGACTTCGAGACCAGCCTGACCAACATGGTGAAACCCCATTTCTACTAAAAATAAGCCAGTCAGGCGTGGTGCGGGCGCCAGTAATCCCAGCTACTCGGGAGACTGAGGCAGGAGAATCACTTGAACTCTGAAGGCATAAGTTGCAGTGAGCTCAGATTGAGCCATTTCACTGCAGCTGGGGCAACCAGAGCGAAACTCTGTCTCGAAAATAATAATAAGCAAATTGAAGAATGTGAGCAGCATCTCGGGCACAGGTACTGTTTTGTAATTTTAGACTGCTTTTCAAAGTAGGCGTGAAGGTAATTGTTTCAGGCACTCTTAAGTCAAGCCAATCGGCGCCCCTACAGCGGAGGGCGCGGAAGCTCCTCCCAGCCCAAACCCAGACCCCCCTGCCGGCACCCCGCTCCCCCCGCTCTGTCCACCCCCCTCCCCGTCCCGTCCCGCCCCGTTCCCCACCCCCACCTCGGCGCAACTCACGCCCGGTGCCGCGCCTCCGCGCGACTCAAGCCTCTCCCCGCCCCTCGCCAGGCCTCCTGCCCCGCCCTCACACCGCGGCACAATTTATGCCCCGTCCCGCGTCCCGCGCCCCGCGCCTCGCGCCCCAACCCCGCTTCTCCGTGCAACTCCTGCTCCAACCCGGCGCGCGACTCATGGCCCTCCCCACCCTTCGCCACGCCTCGCCTCCGCGCTTCGCCACGCCCCGCCACGCCCCTGTCCTGCCTCTACTTCCGCCTCAGGGGAGCTGGGAGCCCGTCGTTTCCGGGAGCGCCGCGTGGAGTTAGTGTTGGCCGCTTTTGGCATGGCGGCTTTTTCTGGCCCAGCTGGGCCGATCCTGTCGCTTAACCCGCAGGAAGATGCCGAGTTTCAAAAGGAGGTGGCCCAAGTTCGCAAGCGCATAACCCAGGTGAGCAGGCACCCTGGTCCAGGCTGCCAGCGGGGGCGACGGACAGGGTCGAGGGGGTATCTGGGGTTGCGCGGTTCCCCGCCCGGACTCCCCTTGCCTTCGCGCACGCCTTCATTACTTCCAGAGTATCCCTAGCGGATTTGACCGAATCAGGGACTCACCTCTTAAGCATGCAGGCCACGGTTTCTGAGACTAAAGGGTTTACGCTAGTCGGTAAATGATGGAGAGGTTTGGCCGCTGAGGCCTTGGAGCCTTCATGTGGAGGGTAAGGGGGAAGTATTGGGGTGACGGAAGCCGTGGAGGGAACCAGCTGGAGGGAATAGGTTCCCATACCACAGGTTATCTCCGGGTTAGACCTGTCACGCTTCCGCGTTCCCCCCGAAAACGGGGGCCCCAGACTTAACACATTTGGGAGGTTTGTATGCCGGGTTGGTGATCTGGGAGTTATTAAAATAGAGAAGTTGCCAGGTTCCGCTTGCTGACTAGGGCCCCTGACATCGCTTATACTTTCTGTAGTTGTTAGCGTAAAATACACAGGAAAACTTAGAAGTTCTTGTTACAGAGGTAAGGGTATGATGGTTGAGACGCTGAAAGGCTAATCTGTATTGTGAGAGTTAACAAGCGTCTCGAAAATTTTTCGATGAAGTGCGAGTAAACAGTAATATGCATACAAAATTGAAGGCTGTATTTATGTAGAGTTCTCTGGGCAGAAGATCTAAAATGGCTTGTTCAGAGATGTCCTTGCTTATCCGTTGATTGACATAGTCATTGAGCACTAATATTATACTGGGTGCTGGGATGCCAGGCTGGAAAGATAGTTGATTACTGCTTGACCATGGCCTTTGTGGGGAGAGACACTCAACAGCCACTTCTTGAATTACTACAGTGGTAAGTGGAAATGCAGAGTAGGTTCTTGGGCCTAGGGCTAGGGGTTTTGTAAGTTTTGTTACAATGTGATTTTCTTATTTTAAAAAATATTTAATTTACCTGGTCTTTATGTCTTCAGCGAAAAAAACAAGAACGACTTACTTCTGGAGTAGTCTATGTGGGCCACCTACCTAACGTACTTAACGAAACCCAGATCTTTTCGTATTTCTCCCAGTTTGGCACTGTGACACGGTTCAGACTGTCCAGAAGTAAAAGGGTAAGATTTTTAAAGTTGGATTTGATATTTTGTTTTTCAAATGTGTGTGATTCTTGACATTAAAGAGCACGTTCACATACACATTATTGCTTATCAGATTTCATTCTAAAAAGGAGAGTGGAGGTTTAGAATCTGAAACAGCCACAGGAGCAAAATCAGTATTATTGTAAAAGTTTGTTTTTTTACATTTCTCCAAATCCTTACATTAAATTAAGAGTCCTGGTAAATGAACTTCAGTATGAGGCCCAGGTTTATACATCTTTTCGTATTAGCCTCTGGTACAAGCATCCTTATAATAGCAAAGGTTTATATAGTGAATAGTTAGAGATGAGGACTCTGGAGTTGGACTGCCGAGGTTTAGGGCCAGGCTCTACACTTTACTAGAGTGATATGACCTTACCATGCTTCAGTGTTGTGATATGTTAAATATGAGTAAAACTTCCTGGGAGTATTTAGTCAAAGGTTAAATGAAATATTGAATATAAAGTCCTTGGCACACAATAAACACTAAGTATAATTACTGTTGTGTCATGCCTTCTAATGAGAAAAAGCTGTACGTAGCTTGTTTCAGTAGAAGAGTGACCCGCTTTATTTTCTTTCCCCACACATAAACTTTGGTTGTAGCCATAGGCACCTATTTGATTTAGCATCTAGGGGATAGGGTGTGCATCCATCATCTGTTAGTTGTCCTAAAGATACAGATTATAGGTAGAATTGAGGTCCCTTTTGTACCCTTCCCAGTGCTCTTCACCTTCTCCTTTAATTAGGGAATTAAATTCACAAATTCCGTTTTCTTTTTTTTTTTTTTTTTTTTGAGAGACAGAGGCTTGCACTGTCACCCGGGCTGGAGTGCAGTGGTGCGATCTCAGCTCACTGCAACCTCCGCCTCTCAGGTTCAAGCGATTCTCCTTGCCTCACCCTCCCAAGTAGCTGGGATTACAGGCACCTGCTACCACACCTGGCTACATTTTTTGTGTGTTTTTAGTAGAGACGGGGTTTCATTAGTTGGCCAGGCTGTTCTCGAACTCCTGACCTTGTGATCCTCCCACCTCAGCCACCCAAAGTGCTGGGATTACAGGCGTGAGCCATCGCTCCTGGCCACAAATTCAGTTTTCATTGCTATATATGTTTATAAGTTTTTACTATATCTATATATGTATGTGCTACAATACAAATGTGTACATATATAAATGTACATATAGTATTATTTTAAAATTATTTCTATCATTCTTTTTTTTTTTTTTTTTTTTTTTGAGACGGAGTCTTGCTCTGTCACCCAGGCTGGAGTGCAGTGGCCGGATCTCAGCTCACTGCAAGCTCCTCCTCTCGGGTTCACGCCATTCTCCTGCCTCAGCCTCCCGAGTAGCTGGGACTACAGGCACCCGCCACTTCGCCCGGCTAGTTTTTTGTATTTTTTAGTAGAGACGGGGTTTCACCGTATTAGCCAGGATGGTCTCGATCTCCTGACCTCATGATCCGCCCATCTCGGCCTCCCAAAGTGCTGGGATTACAGGCTTGAGCCACCGCGCCCGGCCTATTTCTATCATTCTTCAGCTGAATTTTTTTACTCAATAATCTGAGCTTTAACTCTAGGGCCTTTGTTATCATCATTGCTTGTTACTTAGGTAACTAAAGTTTATCCATGCTCCTATTGAACATTAGGTTTTGTTTTGGGTTTGTTTTTTTTTTCTTGAGACAATCTCACTCTTGTCACCAGGCAGCTGTAGTGCAGTGGGACGATCTCAGCTCACTGCAACCTCCGCCTCCCAGATTCAAGTGATTCTCCTGCCTCATCCTCCTAAGTGGCTGAGATTACAGGTACTGGCCACTGCACCTGGCTAATTTTTATATTTTCAGTAGAAACAGTGTTTCACCATGTTTTGGCCAGGCTGGTCTCAAACTCCTGACCTCAGGTGATCCACCCACCTCGGCCTCCCAAGGTACTGGAATTACAAGTGTGAGCGAGCCACTGTGCCTAGCCTGAACATTAGGTTTTTTACTATTTTTAACTCTTCACATGAAGCTGCTAGGAGCAATCTTTGTGCAGGTGTAAGCAGATTTTTCTAGAAGAGCATTTTGCAGACTGGCTCACAGTAAGAAGTGAGTTTTTACCATCACAGAGAAGATGAGGGTTTTCAAAAAAAGTTTTATAGCACAAACCAGCACACATACACATGCATGTAAGCATAACTGAAATAAAAGCCAAATGAGACAATATTTAAACTTGTTTTGTGTGATTCACTGATTTTCTATTTCATTCTATTCAGGGTTTTTTTGGTGGTTGTTTTGTCTTGTTTGAGACGGAGTCTCGCTCTGTCGCCTGGGCTGGAGTGCAGTGGCACAGTTCCTCAGCTGACTGTGACCTCTGCCTCCCAGGTTCAAGCGATTCTCCTGCCCTCCTCCAGACTAGCTGGGATTATAGGTGCCCGGCACCATGCCTGGCTAAGTTGTTTTTTTTTTTTTTTTTGAGACAGAGTCTCGCTCTGTCACCCAGGCTGGAGTGGAGTGGCGTCATCTCGGCTCACTGCAAGCTCTGCCTCCCGGGTTCACGCCATTCTCCTGCCTCAGCCTCCCGAGTAGTTGGGACCACAGGCACCCACCACCACACCTGGCTAATTTTTTTTTTCTTTTTCTTTTTTTGTATTTTTTTAGTAGAGAGGGGGTTTCACTGTGTTAGCCAGGATGGTCTCGATCTCCTGACCTCATGATCCTCCTGCCTTGGCCTCCCAAAGTGCTGGGGTTATAAGCGTGAGCCACCATGCTGGCCTTCCCCCCCGCCGCGTAACGGAGTCTCGTTGCCCAGGCTGGAGTGCAGTGGCATGATCTTGGCTCACTGTGCCCTCAGCCTCTCGGGTTCTAGCAAATCTCCTGCCTCAGTCTCCTGAATAGCTGGGATTATAGGCGCACGCCACCACCCCTGGCTAATTTTTGTATATTTAGTAGGGATGGGGTTTCACCATATTGGTCAGGATGGTTTCTAACTCCCGACCTCAGGTGATCCTCCTGCCTCAGCCTCCCAAAGTGCGGGGATTTCAGATGTTAGCCACTGTGCCCGGTCTAATTTTTGTATTTTAGTAGAGACAGGATTTCACCATTTTGGCCAGGCTGGTCTCTAACTCCTGACCTCAGATGATCCACCCACCTCGGCCTCACAAAGTGCTGGGATTATAGGCATGAGCCACCTCGCTTGGCCTAGTTTTTCTTTTTTGAGATGGAATCTTGCTCTGTCGCCCAGGCTGGAGTGCAGTAGCACGATCTCAGCTCACTACAACTTCCACCTCGGGTTCAAGCGATTCTCCCGGCTCAGCCTCCCGAGTAGCTGGGATTACAGGTGCGTGTCACCATGCCCAGCTAATTGTTTGTATCTTTAGTAGAGATCGTGTTTCACCATGTTGGCCAGGCTGGTCTCGAACCCCGGACCTTGAGATCCACCCGCCTCGGCCTCCCAAAGTGAATTTTTTGTATTTTTAGGAGAGATGGGGTTTCACCATGTTGACCAGGCTGGTCTTGAACTTGTGACCTCAGGTGATCCACCCTCCTCAACCTCCCAAAGTGCTAGAATTACAGGCGTGAGTCACCACGCCTGGCCTTCCCCTCCCTTTTGAGTGTTGAGATTATAAATGGATTTTGAGAAATTTAAATTTTTCCAAGAATCCCCCTGTTGAAGATAATTAAGCTGAGACTCAGTTGTGGAAGTGTCCAAGTTGCTCGTTACTGACACAACTGGTGCTAGAAATGAGCCTCCTGATTCCCACGGTTAAGCCATGTGGCTTTTAAGTTGAAGACTTTTTTTATACCATGGGGTGTTGTTACTGAATAAATTCCAGCCATAGGAACTGTGTATTATCACATGTAACCAAAATCCCAAGAATACCAGAAAATCAGCTGTGCGTCCAGATTCTTGCATCTTTTCTTTTTCCCATAACAGTCCCCAGAATATGTGAATTGAAGTTAGAATTAAGCGTGTGGTAATATTTGATAAGGGGCTAATATACATTATTTAAAATAATGGCATTTTAGAAATTTGATGATGCATTCGAATTTGATTGTTCTACTTTTTGTGGCGACTTCTCTGTTGCAGACTGGAAATAGCAAAGGCTATGCATTTGTGGAGTTTGAGTCTGAGGATGTTGCCAAGATAGTTGCTGAAACAATGAACAACTACCTGTTTGGTGAAAGACTGCTGGAGTGTAAGTGCCCCTGTCTTACTGCAGGGTTGCCTGGTGCCTGCTGCTGGGGGGTGACTGTGGTGGGAAGGGCGGCTTGCCCAGCTGCTTGGACATGCCACTTCATCTCTGGGATGACTCTTACAGAATGGTGCGAGGACTTCAGTGTATGTTGCAGGCAGATTCTAATTGGAATTTTAAAATCTCCCAGCCTGAGAGCTGTTTTTACCCTAAATGGAACCGAACAAGTTACCTTGGGGACACACGGGAGGAGCAGCTAACCCATCCTTATGGCCTGTGAAAGGCTTCTCTGAGGAAGTAGCATTGACATTGAAACCTGGAGACTAAACAGGAGCGAGCCAGGTGAAGGGGACAGGAGTGAAGACAGACTATTCCTGGCTGAGGAACAGTGAATGCCAAACCAAAGGTGCCTAACCATTCAGCTGTGAGAGAATGGAAGGAAAAGTAGCAAGAGATGAGGGAGCAGGAAGAAGCTTCAGGTCAAGTTACCGAGGGCCTTCTAAGTCAGCCAGTTCAGAATTTATCATGAGGGCAGTGGGGATAGCATCAAAGGTCAGGAATCGCATTGCAAAATCTGTCTAAATGGCAGTGGCTGCAGCTCTTGCACACTAGAGAAGCCAGAGGGAGCGGAGGAGCGATAGCACCAGATGAGTAGTTCGTCTTGCAGAAAGCAGCCAGTGCAGGTTCGTCCTACAGAAAGGAGCTAGCGCAGTCCCTACCCTGCAGAAGGGAGCCAGCGCAGCCCCTACCCTGCAGTCCATAGGGTACAGAGAGCATCCCTGTCTAGATCCTGCTGCCCTTGGGAGCCAAAGCGAAGTTTCTGGCCTCCCTGTGCCCATGGTGGCATGTGACCGTCTTAGGTACCCAAGACAGCTGATGAGGCTGACCAGGTAGTGTCTCTCTATTCACTTCCCATTGCTGTGAGAGAACCTGGGATTACAGATGTCAGCCACTGTACCCAACCACATCATTTTGTTATGTGAGGAATGGCACTGGGGAGATTCTAAAGTTAGCATTAAAATCTCTTTCCTACCATTTGGTTGAAACTTTTTATGTTTTTTCTTTTTAAAAATAGGTCATTTTATGCCACCTGAAAAAGTACATAAAGAACTCTTTAAAGACTGGAATATTCCATTTAAGCAGCCATCACATCCATCAGTGAAACGGTATAATCGGAATCGGACACTAACACAAAAGCTACGGATGGAGGAGCGATTTAAAAAGAAAGAAAGATTACTCAGGAAAAAATTAGCTAAAAAAGGAATTGATTATGATTTTCCTTCCTTGGTAAATATTCATGAAATCTTTTTTGTGGTTTGTTGTGGGGAGGGGAGGGGAGGGGGAGACTTTGTACCTTGTAAAGGACCTAGCCTAGTGCTTATCACAATCTTGGCTCACTGCAACCTCCACATCCTGGGTTCAAGCGATTCTCCTGCCTCTAGCCTCCCAAGTAGCTGGGATTACAGGTGCACACCACCATGCCTGGCTAATTTTTGCATTTTGAGTAGAGTCAGGGTTTCTCCATGTTGGCCAGGCTGGTCTCGAACTCCTGACCTCAGGTGATCCACCCACCTCAGCCTCCCAAAGGGTTGGGATTATAGGCGTGAGCCGACTAAACTTTTTTTTTCTTTTTTTTTCTTTTTTTTTTTTGAGACAGAGTCTTGCTCTATTGCCCAGGCTGGAGTGCAGTGGCACAATCTCAGCTCACTGCAACCTCCACCTCCCAGGTTCAGTCAATTCTCCTGCCTCACCCTCACGAGTAGCTGAGATTACAGGTGCGCGCCACCACACCTGGCTAATTTTTTGTTTTGGTTTTTTTTGTTTGTTCTGTTTGTTTGTTTGTTTTTTGTTTTTCTTTGAGATGGAGTCTCGCTGTGTCACCGAGGCTGGAGTGCAGTGGCGCGACCTCGGCTCACTGCAAGCTCCGCCTCCCGGGTTCACGCCAGTCTCCCTCCTCAGCCTCTGAGTAGCTGGGACTACAGGCGCCTGCCACCACGCCCGGCTAGTTTTTTGTATTTTTAGTAGAGACGGGGTTTCACCACGTTAGCCAGGATGGTCTCGATCTCCTGACCTCGTGATCCACCTGCCTCGGCCTCCCAAAGTGCTGGGATTACAGGCTTGAGCCACCGCGCCCGGCCAATTTTTTGTATTTTTAATAGAAATGGGATTTCACCATGTTGGTCAGTCAGGTCTCGAACTCTTGACCTCAGGTGATCCTACCACCTCGCCTCCAAAAGTGCCGGGATTACAGGTGTGAGCCACCATGCCTGATCTGACTAAACTTTTGAAACATTCCATTGTAGGTTCTTCCTAAAACATTATGAGACCAGATTCTGTTATTTACATTATACAGAAGAGGAAAGTTGTTTGTTGTTGTTGTTGTTTGAGACAGAGTCTCTGTTGCCCAGGCTGGAGTGCAGTGGCACAATCTCGGCTCACTGCAAACTCCTCCCAGGTTCAAGTGATTCGCCTGTCTCAGCCTCCCAAGTGGCTGGAATTACAGGCGCCCACCTCCACACCCAGCTACTTTTTGCATTTTTAGTAGAGACGGGATTTCACCATGTTGGCCAGGCTGGTCTCGAACTCCCGACCTCGGGTGATCCACCCACCTTGGCCTCCTCAAGTGCTAGGATTATAGGAGTGAGCCACCATGCCTGGCTAGAAGAGGAAACTTCTTTTAAGGAGATAATCTGATTTGTTTGCCTTACATAATCTGTTTTTTAAGTTACTGAAGTAAACCCACTATTTAACTGAAAACTATAATACTCTTAGATTGCCATTTATTAGCCAACTGAGGTAGTGTGTGCCTGTAGTCCTTGCTACTCAGGAGGCTGAGGCAAGAGGGTCTCCTGAGCCTAGGATTTAAAGTTTGCAGTGAGCTGTGATTGTACCATTGCACTCCAGCCTCAGCAATAGAGCAAGACCGTATCTCTAAAAAAAGAAAAGATTGTCATTCAGAGGTGATATTGCCAGAATTAAGTCTTTGGTTTACTGTATGCTATAAGTAAATACCAAAACACTGAACCTTTCCTCCATCTGTCACAGTAAGGAGAGCTGTGTCTTTTACTATAGATCAAGAATGAAGCTCATTATGGTATGGCTAGTATAGGTAAGGGTCTTATTTTCTTTTTTTTTTTCGAGACAGAGTCTCCCTCTGTTACCCAGGCTGGAGTGCAGTGGTGCTATCTCGGCTCACTGCAACCTCTGCCTCCCGGGTTCAAGCGATTCTCCTGCCTCAGCCCCCTGAGTAGCTGGGACTACAGGTGCACACCACCACACCCAGCTAATTTTTTGTATTTTTTTAGTAGAGATGGAGTTTCACCATGTTAGCCAAGCTGGTCTCGAACTCCTGACCTCATGATCCACCCACCTCAGCCTCCCAAAATGCTGGGACTGTAGGTGTGAGCCACTGGGCCAGCCAATTTACTAGGTTTTTAACCTTATCCAGAAACTAGATGACTGTGTTATTCTCCTTTGGCTCAATTCTCGGTGGTTAACTTTTTGCCCAAATTCCAAATATTGTCTTTAATAGTATTAGAACATTTTGCCACGGCCTTAGGCCCTGGTACTCTTGTGAACCATTTGGGAACTGAGACAGTGAAACTTGGTAAGAGGCACGCAAGCACTGCTTTTCCTGTACCCTGTTTGTGACTTAGTGGAGATGGGGGTGGCCTGGCTTTGCACGTTCTTCTTGCTTCCGCCCTCCCGAATTCAGGATTCTGGGAATCAGTGAGCTCCAGGCGTTGGCCTTCCCTTCAACCTCTGCAGCTCTGCCAGTTCCTCTACCGGGTTTTTCCTGGTTTTGCCCTTTACTTGAGATAATTCACTGTATTTATGAGTTTTGATTTTTAAATTGAAATGCTCTGTCATTTAGGGAGGATTTCCTGATAATATATATGAGGATCTAATGCTAAGTTTAGAAAGAAAAGATACGAGATTGTCAATTTATAACTTCTTTATTAAAGATTTTACAGAAAACGGAAAGTATTTCAAAAACTAATCGTCAGACGTCTACAAAAGGCCAGGTAAAATGTTTTTTCTCATTTTACATGCAAGATATTAGAGAAAGATAAGTAGGAAAACATTCAAGACTACCATAGCTGATCAATATTCCCATTGATGTCTTTTAAAATTTATTTTAAGGTTTTACGGAAGAAGAAGAAGGAAGTTTTAGGTACTCCTGACACTCCTGAGAAGACTGCGGATAGCCAGGTAAAATGGCTTCCAATATTCTGGGTACCAGATACTATAGAAATAATTTGAAGGAGGAAAAGTAGTTTCTGCTACTCTCATTTGAAGATTTCAAATTAAATATTGTGACATTTGGTAGATCTTTATTGTCGATTGAGCAATTTTCTGCCTAAAATCTTGTAATGGAACATGCTATATTTGTTGTGAATTTCTGTACTAAGTTGATAAGCATCTGAGTTCTTTATTCTTTGCAATAGTATCACCAAAAGATGGAAACAGACCTAAAATAATGGGGCACAACTTGTAAAAATAGAGAAGAGGTGTTATTTTTAGGTTAAGTCATAATCTTGGTCTACATTTCTGTATTACAATCTTTACTTGTTGAATCCAGGGCCCCACACCAGTTTGTACACCAACATTTTTGGAGAGGAGAAAATCTGAAGTGGCTGAACTGAATGATGATGATAAAGATAATGAAATAGTTTTCAAACAGCCCATATCCTGTGTAAAAGAAGAAATACAAGAGACTCAAACACCTACACATTCACGGAAAAAAAGACGAAGAAAAAGCAATCAGTGATTTTTAATGTATTATATTTCTTCTGAAAAATATAATATTTTTATGAGAGTGGACTTTGTATTTTACTAGGTGCAATGAATTGCAACCTTTGACAAGATTTTCAGAGGAAAAATACACTGTTTGGTCAAGTTAAGAAAAGCAATCTGTAATTTTGGATTGCCTGCCCTTGTCTAAAATACAGAGGTGCATACCAGCTTGCATTGGGTTGGCTGACACGGTGTGCCTCTTTGTCCTGGCCTCTAGTTTTCTTTTGATGTTTCATAACTATCCTTAGTTTACTCTGCCTGGATAGAAAGTTGACCACTAACTGCAGGTTTAAGTACTAAACTGCAGCCTTTTCTGTCACTGGCATTTAAAGACCACCAATCTTGTTTGTCCACCTACATGGTTTGTCAGGGACATTTAACTCATGGGGATGCTTTAGATTTCAACATGAAATGGTTAAAGCTGGAAGTTTAATTCTATGTAGAGTGAGAAGGCAGTTCCAGTGTTAACACAGATTTGTTTTTGTGTTCAGATTTTAATCGAGATTCAAAAATGACTCATTTTTACCGATAATGTTAACGTTAGTTTTGGTTGTGCTAGCATGGATTAATAACCACCATTTTATACCAGTGTCATCAGTGAGGAATTGTATTTCAAGATTCAAACAAGAACCAGCCATTAAACTTTTTTTTCTACGATTTATTTGTTTGCGAGTAGGACTTGGGAGTCATTGGGGGAAAAAAAAAGTAAATTTTCCCCTTCATTAGCGAATTCAGATTCATTAAAAACATTGCTTTCAGATGTCATAGCTCATGCCTGTTATCCCATCTCTTTGGGAGGCTGAGACAGGAGGATCATTTAAGGCCAGGAGTTGGAGACCAGCCTGGGCAACATGATGAGAGCCCCTCTCTACAAAAAATTTTTAAAATGAGGCTGGGCACGGTGACTCACACCTGTAATCCCAGTACTTTGGGAGGCTGAGGCAGGCGGATCATAAGGTCAAGAGATTAAGAGCATCCTGGCCAGTATGGTGAAACCCCGTCTCTACTAAAAACACAAACATTAGGTGGGTGTGGTGGCACATACCTGTGATCCCAGCTACTTGGGAGGCTGAGGCAGGAGAATCACTTGAACCCAGGAGGTGGAGGTTGCAGTGGGCCAAGATCGCGCCACTGCACTCCAGCCTGGTGACAGAGCAAGACTCTGTCTCAAAAAAACACAAAAATGAGCTGGGCATGGCAACGCATTCCTGTAGTCCCACCTACTTAGGAGACTGAGGTGGAAGGATCACTGAGCCCAGGAGTTTGAGGCTACAGTGACCTGTGGTTGCACCATTGCACTCCAGCCAGAGTGACAGAGCACGACCCTGTCTCTTGAAAAATAAAAAATAAAAAAGCTGGGCACGGTGGCTCACGCCTGTAATCCCAGCACTTTGCGGGGCTGAGGTGGGCAGATCGGCTGAGGTCAGGAGTTCAAGACCAGCCTCACCAACGTGGAGAAACCCCATCTCTTCTAAAAATACAAAATTAGCCAGCCATGGTGGCGCATGCCTGTAATCCCAGCTACTCAGGAGGCTGAGTTAGGAGAATTGCTTGAATCCAGGAGGCGGAAGTTACAGTAAGTCGAGATCGCACCATTGCACTCCAGGCTGGGCGACAAGAGTGAAACTCCATCTCAAAAAACAGACACCAGTTAGAATGGCAATCATTAAAAAGTCAGGAAACAACAGGTGCTGGAGAGGATGTGGAGAAAGAGGAACACTTTTACACTGTTGGTGGGACTGTAAACTAGTTCAACTATTGTGGAATACAGTGTGGCGATTCCTCAAGGATCTAGAACTAGAAATACCCTTTTACTCAGCCATCCCATTACTGGGTATATACCCAAAGGATTATAAATCATGCTGCTATGAAGACACATGCACATGTATGTTTATTGCAGGACTATTCACAATAGCAAAGACTTGGAACCAACCCAAATGTCCGTCAGTAACAGACTGGATTAAGACAATGTGGCATCTGCCAGGTGCTGTGGCTCACCTGTAATCCCAGCACTTTGGGAGGCCAAGGCAGGTGGATCACCTGAGGTCGGGAGTTCAAGACCAGCCTAACCAACATGGAGAAACCCTGTCTCTATTAAAAATACAAAATTAGCTGAGGTGGTGGTTCATGCCTGTAATCCCAGCTACTCAGGAGGCTGAGGCAGGAAAATCACTTGAATGCAGGAGGCGGAGGTTGCGGTAAGCCGAGATCCCACCATTGCACTCCAGCCTGGGCAACAAGGGTGAAACTTCATCTCAAAAAAAAAAAAGAAAATGTGGCACATACACACCATGGAATACTACGCAGCCATTAAAAAGGATGAGTTCATGTGCTTTGTAGGGACATGGATGAAGCTGGAAACCATCATTCTGAGCAAACTATCACAAGGACAGAAAACCAAACACTGCATGTTCTCACTCATAGGTGGGAACTGAACAATGAGAACATGTGGACACAGGATGGGGAACATCACACACCGGGGCCTGTCGTGGGATGGGGGGATTGGAGAGGGATAGCATTAGGAGATGCACCTAATGTAAATGACGAGTTAATGGGTGCAACACAGCAACATGGCACATGTATACATATGTAACCTGCACATTGTGCACATGTACCCTAGAACTTAAAAGTATAATAAAATTCATTGTCACTCTAAAAAAAATTTTTTTTAATTCATTGCCACTAAGCATTCTTTATAATTTTTTAAGTCTTTCATATGATATTGGGCTAGGTATTCTGATGCAAAATAGAGTTGGTTTTAAGTACATGCAAAGAGCAGATTAGATCTCTAGAATTGTTCCTGGCACGTAGAAGATTTAGTATGTATTTGTTAAATAATGCTCTATTTGAACCATCTCTCAAACTTTGCATCTGGACAGCCATCTGGTTTCCCCTGGGAAAGCATCAGATAAAGTTCTCCATGTGAAGACATACGTCTGTTGTGTTTGATCTTAAGGGGCATGTGCATTCAAACACATACATGTACATGGCAAGATGAACTGAGTATTTCTCCCTGAACAACCACCTGCCACCTCCCTTGTTTGTTTGTTTAGAGATGGAGTCTCACTCAGTGGTACCCAGGCTAGACTGCAACCTCCACCTCCCTGGTTCAAATGATTCTTCTGCCTCAGTCTCCCGAGTACCTGGGATTACAGGCATGCACCGCCATGCCCAGCTGATTTTTGTATTATCAGAGACAGGATTTCACCATGTTGGCCAGGCCTGTCTTGAACTCCTGACCTCAAGTGATCCACCCGCCTCGGCCTCCCAAAGTGCTGGGATTACAGGCATGAGCCACCACACCTGGCCAGCTATAGACATTTCTTGTAAAAAAACAGTGTTTTTTTTTTTTAATGGAAAAGCGTATATCAAAATTAATTCAGTTATCAAACTAATTAGGTTTTTCCCTGTTTCTTTTGTGTTTTTTTAGTTGAAACAGGTCTCGCTGCGTTGCCCACAGTGTTCTTGAATTCTGGGGGTCAAACGATCCTCTTGCCTCAGCCTCCTAAAGTGCTGGGATTCCTAGCATGAGCCACCAGGCCAGCCATTTTTCCCTTTCTTAATTTTTAAAAATTAATGAGGTTTGTTTTGCTATTATATATTATCAGACAAAAAGCTATACAGGAAAATACTTGGAGCCCGACATTTTCAAGCTGTGTATTGGCCATAAGATGGAGTGTTGAGTGAATAGATGCCACAGAAATGGCCTTTGAATGGCAAATGAATGAAGTTGACCCAAGTTCAGAATGGGGTTTTCCATTACTATTGTTTGGAATACAGTGTGGCCAAAGCCAAGGCAACTGGTCACTGTGACTGGAAATTGTAGCCCTGGCTGATTGTGGTATGAGACTGCTAATATGAATTATAAAATCTCACTTTAACGCATCAAAGGCAATTTCTTGAAGTGGTTGGGGGGAAAGTACAGCACGTGAAAATGATAGAGAATTCACATTTCAGTGTATATAAGTAAAGACTTACTGGAATGCAGCCACACTTATGTGTATATGTTGTCTCTGGCTACTTTTCTGCTATGGGAACTCAGTTGTAACAGACCATATGTGGTCCTCTGCTTAGCACTGCTGCTGGATGCACTACAGATTGTGCATTTCATCATTGGAGTAGTCCCAACTCATAGGAAAGCATCAGAAGAGTTAGATGTTTAAAATGGAGTATCGGCTGGGTGCGGTGGCTCATGCCTGTTAATCCCAGTACTTTGGGAGGCCACGGCAGGCATATCACCTGAGGTCAAAAGTTCGAGACCAGCCTAGCCAACATGGTGAAACCTCATCTGTACTAAAAATACAAAAAACTGGACTGGGCACAGTGGCTCACGCCTGTAATCCCAGCACTTTGGGAGGCTGAGGCAGGCAGATCACGAGGTCAAGAGATGAGACCATCCTGGCTAACATGGTGAAACCCCCATCTCTACTAAAAATACAAAAAATTAATCAGTCATGGTGGCACGCGCCTGTAGTCCCAGCTACTCGGGAGGCTAAGGCAGGAGAATTGCTTGAACCTGGGAGGCGGAGGTTGCAGCGATCCGAGATCACGCCACTGCACTGAAGCCTGGGCGACAGAGTGAGACTCCATCTCAAAAAAAAAGAAAGAAAGAAAAAAGAAAAAAAAAATACAAAAAATTGGCCAGGCACAGTGGCTCACGCCTATAATCCCAGCACTTTGGGGGACTGAGGCAGGTGGATCACCTGAGGTCAGGAGTTCGAGACCAGCACGTCCAACATGGTGAAACCCCGTGTCTACTAAAAATAAAAAAAATTAGCCAGGCATGGTTGCCAGCACCTGTAGTTGCAGCTACTGAGGAGGCTGAGGCAGGAGAATTGCTTGAACCCGGGAGGCGGAGGTTGCAGTGAGCCGAGATCACCGCTGCACTGCAGCCTGGGCAACAAAAACAAACTCCATCTCAAAAACAAAAACAAAAAACAAAAATTATCCAGGCCTGGTGGCAGGCGCCTGTAATCCCAGCTACTCGGGAGGCTGAGGCAGGAGAATCGCCTGAACCTGGGAGGCAGAGATTGCAGTGAGCTGAGACCATGCCATTGCACTCTAGCCTGTGCAACAAGAGCGAAACTCCGTCTCAAAAAAATTAAAATAAAATAAAATGGAGTATCAGGACCCAATTTCTTGACAGGAAAATGAGGCTGTAACTAAAGTGAGTTTCCAAGTGGCTTGTTAGCCAAACAAGGAAAGCCATTTAGCAATGATGAGATAATTGTGTTTGATTCCAACAGCAGACGAAATGTGGCCAGAGAAAATAAACTTCTTGTTGTTGTTGTTAGAGACAGGATCTCACTCTGTGGCCCAGGCTGGAGTGCAGTGGCATGATCATGACTCGCTGTAGCCTCTGCCTGCCAGGCTCAAGTGAACCTCCCCACTCGGTTTCCCAAGTAGCTGGGACCACAGGCACACGCCATCATGCCCAGTTAACTATTTTTGGTAGAGACGTCTCACTTTGTTACATGGGCTGGTCTCGAACTCCTGGTCTTAAGCCGTCTTCCCTCCTCATCCCAAAGTGTTGGGATTACAGGCATGAGCCACCAAAATAAACTTAGAACTGTTGGCCTTTCAGTGAACACAGTTGCTTGAGGAAGCAACGTCAGTAGTTTAAAAACAAGACAAATGATTTTGAACCTTTTCCTTGGCTCCTGAGGGGCTAACAGGTGTTACCAATACTGCTCAGTTGATAATTCAAAGAGTCATTGCCGAGTTGGAAGTGTTGGGGCGATCAGTTTGTTTCAGTTTGCCCAGGACCTTTCTGGCTTAAACACTGGAAGTCCCACATTCTGGGAACCTCCTCAGTCCCTGGAAAATTGGACCTTAGAAGTCACCCTGGAAGTGACTGAACAATTAGCCTCTGAATAGTCTGTGGAGCAACCGTAAGCAAAAATATTTTCAAAGTTGAGAAATGTATTACAACCTGAAGCAGGATTTGCCAAGTTGGGACACAAACTGATAGCAGTAAAAATATGTATGTAGTAGAAAAGGGCTTAGTCGAACAAATTTCCCACTTGTGAAAATATAGGGCATTTGAAGGCTAGTCATTGTATGAATTACCAGCAGATGCTTTTCAGAAAATACGTAAACCTATCGTGTCATTGAAGCAGTAGTCACCAGTGCACTTCATTTGTTCCCATGGACTTGGTCATCATCAGCAGTTCCATGGATTTTTGACAGAAATAGAATATCCTGACTCATCCTACCTACCACACAGCAGTTTGATGGCTTAGCAGAGATAAAGATTTACCTAGACTTTCTGAGTTCAGGGCCAAGATTTAAAATTTCTGAGTGAGAACATTCAACTATGATCATCAAATCCTGAACAGGTGCAGAAAGTAAATTTTGCTGCAAACTTCCTGTTTCTGCATGAATTTAAGTCAATGAATTCAATTTAGAATTAAAAGCCAAAGCCACTTACATTCAAAACTGACAAGGCTGAAAAGTCATTTGGATGACAACATTTGAATCACGAGTAATATCAAGCTACTTTATGTACTTCCTGTGCTGTGGAGAGTTAAAAGCCGTGAGATCTGCATTCCTACACATATATTTACAGCAGATATACTTTCCAACCTCCAACTGTGGTTCTAACAGTGTTTTCAGACCTCAGTAA
This sequence comes from Papio anubis, assembly GCF_008728515.1. Taxonomy (NCBI): domain Eukaryota; kingdom Metazoa; phylum Chordata; class Mammalia; order Primates; family Cercopithecidae; genus Papio; species Papio anubis. Next base: position 8,652,547 of record NC_044985.1, read on the forward strand.
AAGTGCAAAGGAAATTTCCATGTTTCAAAATGTATGTAACTGAGTGACTACAAAGCTTCCACCTATCTTTCAACAGAAGATGACTAACTGCAGTGTAATAACATGCTGGCACATACCACAACAGAAAGGTAATAGAATTCTACAGATGATTTTCAATTGAGGAATATACTCAATTGAAATCATATGTGGCCAGGGGCGGTGGCTCACGCCTGTAATCCCAGCACTGCAGGAGGCTGAGGGTCCCAAATACCTGAGGTCAGGAGTTCAAGACCAGCCTGGCCAACATGGCGAAGCCCGTCTCTACTAAAAACACAAAAATCAGCTGGGCGTGGTGGCAGGTGCCTGTAATCCCAGCTACTAGGGAGGCTGAGGCAGGAGAATCACTTGAACCTGCGAGGTGGAAGTTGCAGTGAGCCGAGATCCAGCCATTGCATTCCAGCCTGGGTGATAGAACGAGACTCCATCTCTAAAAATATATATATGTAAAATCTTATTGCAGATCAACATCAACATGTGAACATCTGCAAGCAATGTTGATAGGAAACACTAGCTTCACACCTTCTACAAAAATGAACTCAAAATGTATCACAGACCTACGTGTAAACATAAAACTAAAAAACTTTTAGAAGAAAACATAGAAAAATCTTCATGACCTGTGTTTAGGCAAAGAGTTAGACGTGAAACCAAAAGCATGATCTATAAAAAGGAAAAGTTGATAAATTGGACTTAATCAAAATTTAAAACTCACTTGGTGAGGAGTCTTTCTGAACCTGTTCTGGTTCAGGGCTGCCCAATTGAAAAAAAAAAAAAATGCGGCCGGGCACAGTGGCTCACGCCCGTAATCCCAGCACTTTGGGAGGCCAGGGCGGGCAGATCACCTGAGGTCAGGAGTTCAAGACCAGCCTGGCCAACATGATGAAACCCCACCTCTACTAAAAATACAAAAATTAGCCAGATGTGGTGGTCCACACCTGTAATCCCAGCTACTCGGGAGGCTGAGGCAGGAGAATTGCTTGAACTGGGGAGGCAGAGGTTGCAGTGAGCTGAGATCTCGCCACCGCACTTCAGCCTGGGGAACAAAGCAAGACTCTGTCTCTGGGGAAAAAAAAATGCTTGGTGAAAGACTGTTAAGAGAATGAAAACACAAACCAGACTCCGTGAAAATATGTGCAAAATACTTTTTATCCAAAACAGACCTCTCGGCTGAGCACAGTGGCTCACACCCGTAATCCCAGCACTTTGGGAGGTCGAGGCAGGTGGATCGCCTGAGGTCGGGAGTTCGAGACCAGCCTGACCAGCATGGAGAAACCCCGTCTTTACTAAAAATACAAAAATTAGCCAGGCATGGTGGCACGTGCCTGTAATCCCAGCTACTCAGGAGGCTGAGGCAGGAAAATCACTTGAACCTAGGAGGCCAAGGTTGCAGTAAGCCCAGAGGCACATGCCTGTAATTCCAGCTACTCAGGAGGCTGAGGCAGGAGAATGGCTTGAACCTGGGAGGCAGAGGTTGCAGTGAGCTGAGATTGCGCCATTGCACTCCAGCCTGGGCAACAAGAGCAAAACTCTGTCTCAAAAAAAAAAAAAGCCAGGCGTGGTGGCACGTGCCTGTAATCCCAGCTACTCAGGAGGCTGAGGCAGGAAAATCACTTGAACCTGGGAGGCCAAGGTTGCAGTAAGCCCAGATCGTGCCAGTGTACTCCAGCCTAGGCAACAGAGCAAGACTCTGACCACCCCCTACACACACACAAAAAAAGATAAATCAATCAGCCTGAATTGTCATAGGGAACCTAATTTCTGCTTTTTGACCATAAAATTGGAAGTAATAATGACTTTTCAACACTTGTACTCCATTTAAGGACTCAGGCGGCCGGGCATGGGGGCTCAAGCCTGTAGTTCCAGCACTTTGGGAGGCTGAGGCAGGCGGATCACGAGGTCAGGAGTTCGAGACCAGCCAGGCCAGCATGGTGAAACCCCATTCCTACTAAAAATACAAAAAATTAGCGGGGCATGGTAGCACGCGCCTGTAATCCCAGCTACTTGGGAGGCTAAGGCAGGAGAATCCCTTGAACCCAGGAGGTGGAGGTTGCAGTGAGCCAAGATCACGCCATTGCACTCCAGCCTGGGTGACAGGGTGAGACTCCGTCTCTAAAAATAAAAAAAGGACTCAGGCATAACATGAAGTATGCAATAATAATTAACATTTATTACATGTTTGCATATGTAAAGTACTATTGTAAACATTTAAAATATGTTAACATATTTCCTGAGAACAACTCTATGTAATCCATATTTACTATTCCCATCTGAAAGATGAGTAAACTGAAGCCCAGGGAGCTTAAGTAGCTTGCCCACAGATTGTATATGGTGACCCAGCTGAACTGACTCAAGCCCTTAAAGTTTACTTTCAGTGGGATTAGCATAAATGCTAGATTATTCGTGGCCATAGAAAGGAAAAGGGCATAGTGTCGCCCAGGGTGCAGTGGCTCATGCCTGTAATCCCAGCAGTTTGGGAGGCTGAGATGAGATGGAAGGATTGAGTGAGGCCGGGAGTTTGAGACACCAGTGAGCACTGGAGGGCACCACTGCACTCCAATCTGGGTAAGAAAGCAAGACCCCCTCTCTTAAACAGGGAGAAGTAAAAAGCTTGCATTGACAAGACCTAGTGACTTTCCTTTGTTGTTGTTGTTTTTTGTTTTTTGGGGTTTTTTTTTTTTGAGACAGTCTCGCTGCGATGCCCAGGCTGGAGTGCAATAGTGCGATCTCAGCTTACTGCAACCCCCGCCTCCCAGGTTCAAGGGATTCTCCTGCCTCAGCCTCCCGAGTAGCTGGGATTACAGGCACCCGCCCCCACACTTGGCTAACTTTTGTATTTTTAGTAGAGATGGGGTTTCACCATATTGGCCAGGCTGGTTTCAAACTCATGACCTCAAGTGATCCACCCATCTCAGCCTCCCGAAGTACTGGGATTACAGGCATGAGCCACCGTGCCTGGCCGACTTTCCTTTTTTGCTGTTTTTCTTCTCCAAGTTATTGGTAGAGGGACCTAGTGACTTCATGAATTGGGGGCAGAAATGGGGCACTGGGGCACACATGGAAGGAAGAAGGCCAACAAGATTTCTATTCGTAAATGCTCAGCCTTGAAATAACTGAGAGCAATATAACGCTAGGTGGCAATAGATCCCAGACACTTGAAATTTACAGTCAACCTGGCACGGTGGCATGAGCTTGAAGTCCCAGCTTCTGAGAAGGCTGAAGCAGGCAGAGAAAATCTACAGTTAACTCATTGCACTTAAAGAGATTGGCAAAAATCCAAAATTATTAAAGGGGTTTAGACCCTAGTGTTTTTGTTTTGTTTTGTTTTTTGGTTTTTTTTTTTTTTTTGAGACAGGGTCTCACTCTGTTGCCCAGGCTGGAGTGCAGTGGCACAATCTCAGCTCACTGCAACCTCTGTCTCCCGGGCTCAAGCAATTCCCCTACCTCAGCCTCCCGAGTAGCTGGGATTATAGGTGCCTGCCACCATGCCCAGCTAATTTTTGCATTTTTAGTAGAGATAGGGCTTCACCACATTGGCCAGGCTGGTCTTGAACTCCTGACCTCAGGTGATCCACCCGCCTCCGCCTCCCAAAGTAGTGGGATTACAGGCGTGAGCCACCGCGCCCAACTGGAGTCTCACTCTTTTACCCAGGCTGGAGTGTACTGGCGCAATCTCGGTTCACTGCATTTCTGCCTCCCAGGTTCAAGCAATTCTGCTGCCTCAGCCTCCTAAGTAGCTGGGATTACAGGCACCCGCCACGACACCCGGCTATTTTTTGTATTTTTAGTAGAGACAGGGTTTCATTGGGTTGGCCAGGCTGGTCTTGAACTCCTGACCTAAGGTGATCCACCCGCCTCGGCCTCCCAAAGTGCTGGGATTATAGGCATGAGCACTGCGCCCGGCCTCAGCACACCAACTTCTACACTACAACAGGACAGAAACTACCACTATCAAATGCCTCTGAAGCAATTTGGTGCTTAGGAAACAGTCTTTCCAATAATTGACAGTTGGTGAAAATATATTTGCCAAATGGGTTTGGATCACCAGCAATACAACATTCCGATGACATGAAGCATGAAAATATTTACCTTATGAATTTGTGTATAAAGAAATATAACTTTGATTAATTTTACAATTTTATGGGCAAATTATTTATTTATTTATTTATTTATTTTATTTTATTTTTTTTTTTTTGAGACAGAGTCTTGCTCTGTCGCCCAGGCTGGAGTGCAGTGGCCGGATCTCAGCTCACTGCAAGCTCCACCTCCCGGGTTCACGCCATTCTCCTGCCTCAGCCTCCCGAGTAGCTGGGACTACAGGCGCCGCCACCTCACCCGGCTAGTTTTTTGTATTTTTTTTTAGTAGAGACGGGGTTTCACTGTGTTAGCCAGGATGGTCTTGATCTCCTGACCTCGTGATCCGCCCGTCTCGGCCTCCCAAAGTGCTGGGATTACAGGCTTGAGCCACCGCGCCCAGCCTATTTATTTATTTATTTATTTTTTAAATAGAGATGGAGTCTTTAATCTCCCAACTTCTGGCCTCAAGCAGTCCTCCCACCTTGACCTCCCAGAATGCTGGGATTATAGGCGTGAGCCACTTTGCATGGCCAAAGCAGTTTTGGTTTGGTTTGCATCGGTTTTTAAAGACAGGATCTCACTGTGTTGCCCAGGCTAGAGCACAGTAGCATGATCATAGCTCACTGCAGCCTCGAATTCCTGGCCTAAGGTGATCCTTCCACCTTGATCTCCTTAGTAGGTGAAACTACAGGAACTTGCATGAGGCCCGACTAATTTTTTTTTTCTTCTTAAGACAGAGTTTTGCTCTTGTTGCCCAGGCTGGAGTACAATGGCGTGGTCTCGGCTCACTGCAACCTCCACCTCCCAGGTTCAAGTGATTCTAGTGCCTCAGCCTCCCCAAGTAGATGGGATTACAGACATGTGCCACCATGCCCGGCTGTTTTTTTGTATTTTTAGTAGAAACAGGGTTTCACCATGTTGACCAGGCTGGTCTCGAACTCCTGACCTCAAGTGATCTGCCTGCCTTCGAAAGTACTGGGATTGTAGGCATAAGCCACCAAGCCCAGCCGTTGGTTTTTTTGTTTTTGTTTTTGTTTTAGAAATGGGTCCTCAGTATGTTGCCCAGGCTGGTCTGTCATTCCTAGCCTCAAGTGATCCTCCTGCCTCCGTGTCCCAAATTGCTAGGATTAGAGGCATGAGCTACTGCCCGTGGCCAGCAAATAATTATATATAATTATATACAGTGTATATAATTCTCAGGTATATATTAAAATGATGGCTCTATTTAAAAAGAAAATTTCAGCTGGGCGCAGTGGCTCACGCCTGTAATCCCAACACTTTGGGAGGCCGAGACGGGCGGATCACTTGAGGTCAGGAGTTCAAGACCATCCTGGCCAATGTGGTGAAACCCAGTCTCTACTAAAAATACAAAAATTAGCTAGGTGTGGTGGCAGATGCCTGTAATCCCAGCCGGGAGACTGAGGCAGGAGAATCACTTGAACCTGGGAGTTGGAGATTGTGGTGAGCTGAGATTGCACCATTGTACTCCAAACTGGCGACAGAGCAAGACTCCGTCAAATAAATAAATAAATAAATAAATAAATAAATAAATAAATAAATAATTTTACACAAGAGAAGGTTGCTTTAGTATCACAATCACTGTAAACACAATCTGTAGCCCACGGTGTTCAGAGTTTGTTTCCTGTTTTCCAGTCACTGGGCTATTTTGGTTTTATTTCTTATTCATGAGGCCTGAAGTATAAATGCGAAGTAAACACTGGACTTAGAATTTGGAGCATTTTTCTACTTCAGCTAGTAAACCTCAACATTTTGGAAATATTTTTCAAGTTATATGTAAGTGATTTGTTTCTGTCCTTTTTTCTCTCCAAAACAAAGAAAAACAAAATAATAAAACTCTTTGGCTAGCTAGGGTTTACCTGAGGTCAGGAGTTAATGTCCCATCCCATCGATCCAATTAGGGAATGTTTCACATACCTATCTACAAATCCATCCTGTTCCAGTAACTAATCTGTTTCATAATTAAGTAGCTTACCAATTATTGCAGTGGCCTGCTCTGCTTCAATTTGTATTAACAAAAAGAAAATGAACTTGTAGCAGTATCGCAGACATTACTTTTCTCTACTGATAGGGACCAATTTTGGAATCTCCCCTGTTAGAAATAAATGCTGTCAACCCTACAAAGTCCAGGAAAAGAAATTCAGACATTTGATACTTGCCAAACATAGTTCCTACAGCAAATGTGCCATGAGTAACGCTGTTGTTCTCTGCAGCGCCATTCACAGGTTCTGTGATCTGGTTATTCAAAAGAGGAGTTTGTTGGTTTGGGGGAAAGTAGGACTTTTGCAAGAGAAACCAGGGGAAATATCTTAATTATCTGTCCCCAAGGAGAAACTGTTGAGATGTTTTTGGCAGTGATGCAGGATACTCATTGGCAGTTTTTTGTACTGTGTTAATTTTTCTTCTATTTCTCCTTTAACACTTGGCTAGATGATCAATATTGTGGCTTTTCTCTCATTAACTTTATTTATTTATTTTATTATTATTATTATTTTTGAGACCAAGTTTCGCTCCTGTCGCCTGGTCTGGAGTGCAGTGGCGTGATCTCGGCTCACTGGAACTTCTGCCTCCTGGGTTCAAGCGATTCTCCTGCCTCAGCCTCCCGAGTAGCTGGGATTACAGGCATGTGCCACCACATGCGGTTAATTTTGTATTTTTAGTAGAGACGGGGTTTCTTCATGTTGTTCACACTGGTCTCGAACTCCCAACCTCAGGTGATTCGCCCGCCTCAGCCTCCCAAAGTGCTGGGATTACAGACATAAGCCACCATGCCCGGCCTTCTAATCAACTTTATAAAAAACAAAAACCACTGCCAAGGCATGCCTGGTGTAATTTTAAACACTGTACCTAGTAGTTTAGTAAATGCAAACTGTATAACTTCCCTACCTTGCAAATTTGTACTTAGCCGGCTATCTGATTTGATGTTAATGTAGAACCAGCCATAAAAAGCCATGTTATTCAGTAGGCTCCTTATTTTCTGGTGACTTTTTTTTTTTTTTTCCATTTAATTTATTATCTGAATAGGTAATACATGCAAATGGTATGAAAATTCACATGGCTTGAAAAGGTATCTCTGTCCCAGGCATTGCTCCTCCATCCCAGTCCCCTGACCAACTTGCTACTCAAGTAGACATGCCACCATCCTCCCCAGCTTCCCAGGCGGTATCCCCAGCGATGGGGACAGGGCTGGCACATCACATTCGTTTAATGAATGAACACATTCAAAACATTCGTGAGTGCCCACCATGTGTCAGGCACTGGGGATCAGCAGTGAACAAAACAAAAATTCCTGACCCCGTGAGGCTTATATTCGGCATTGCAAGACAAACAATTACCAGATAAAGAAGTAAAGAAGGTCGGGTGCGGTGGCTCACACTTACAATCCCAGCATTTTGGGAGGCCGAGGTGGGCAGATCACCTGAGGTCGGGAGTTCGAGATCAGCCTAGCCAACATGGTAAAACCCCGTCTCTACTAAAAATACAAAAAAAAATTAGCCAGGCGTAATGGTTGGGAACCTGTAATCCCAGCTACTTGGGAGGCTGAGGCAGGAGAATTGCTTGAACCCAGGAGGCAGAGGTTGTAGTGAGTAGAGATCATGCCATTGCACTCCAGCCTAGGTGACAGAGGGAGACTCCATCTCAAAAAAAAAAAAAAAAGAAAAGAAAAGAAAAAGAAAAAGTAAAGAAATACATTATGTGACACAACTGGTAAGTAGTGTGGAGAAAAATAAAACAAGAAATGGGCTTAGGGACTTCTAGAGGTGGAAGTGGGACTGCCATTTTCAGTGGATGATCACTGAAAGTCCTCATACTGAACATGACATTTGAGTGGAGACTCCCTTGAGGAAGTGAGGGAGCCATGCAGAGATCTTGGAGGAAAAGCTTTTAAGGCAGAGGGAACAGCACGTGCAAAGGCCCAGAGGCCAACCAAGCTGGGTTGTTTTATTATTTTTAGTCTTTTAGAGTTGGGGCTCACTCTGTCATCCAGGTGGGAGTCCAGTGGCATAATTGTAGCTCACCACAGCCTCGAATTCCTGGGCTCAGGCATTCCTCCCGCCTCGGCCTCTTGAGTAGCTCAGACTACAGGCATGGTTATTTTAGAAACAGCAAGGGCACCAGTGTAGCTGGAGCAGAGTTGCCAAGGGGGAAGTAGAGAAGGAAAGTAGACAGGTAAACCATTGGCTTTGGCTCTGAGCGAGTCAGGAGCATCAGTGGGTTTATGGTTTAAGGGATCAATGCTCAATACAGAAGCACTGAGAATAAACTGTAAGGACACACAGGAGGTGGATGCTATTGCAGGAATCCAGATGGGCGTCAGGGGCAGGTTGGACCTGGTGATATCAAGGAAAGTGAAAAGTGTTTACATTCTGGATAAATGTTGAAAGTAGGCCGGACGTGGTAGCTCACCCCTGTAATCCCAGCACTTTGGGAGGTGGAGGTGGATGGATCTCTTGTGCCCAGGAGTTTGAGACCAGCCTGGGCAACATAGAGGACCCCATCTTTACAAAACACAAAAAATTAGCTGGGCATGGTGGCACATGTCTGTAGTCCCAGTTACTTGGGAAGGTAAAGCGGGAGGTTAACTTGAGCCTGGGAGGTCGAAGCTGCAGTGAGCTGAGATCACGCCACTGCGCTCCAGCCTGGGTGACAGAGAGAGACTCCTCTGACTCAACAACAACAACAAAAAAGTGGCTGACAGGTGTAGCTGATGATTTTGATATGAATGTGAGAGGGAAAAAGAGGAGTCAAGTTTGACACTGAGGACTTTGACCTGAGCAACTGGAAGAAGGGAGCTACCTTGGCTGAGATGAGGAAGGCTGTGGGAAGATGTTTGAAGGAAGAGTGGAGATCAGAAGTTACACTTTAAAGATGGAAAGTTTCATGCTCCTGATAGTTATGGGGTAAGACAGAGTGTGCAGCTGAAGAGAAGCCTGTGGTTCACAGGAGAGTTCTGAGCTGGAGACATCCGTTCAGGAGACAGCCATGAGACCCAATGAGATCGTAAAGGAGCAAGGGCCCTGAAGCCCTCTCATGTCTAGAGGCCAGGACAACGGGCGGGAACCAGCAGGCGACACCGAAAAGCAGAAATAGCGAGGTGAGGAAAAAGCCAGTGCACTGTGTCCCGGAAGTCAAGTGAAGAGGGTGTTACCCAGGGGGAGAAAGTGATCCGCTGGGCCCCATGTTGCTAGACATGTTAAGATGCAGTCTGAAAATGGACAATTGGATTGAGCAATCTGGCAATGACCTTGCAATAGGAGAGCTAAGCAAGTTTCCAGCCTTGAAATTGTATAATCCTTTTAGTTTTTTGGGTTTTATTTTTATTTTTATTTTTTGAGGCTGAGTCTTGCTCCATTGCCCAGGCTGGAGTGACTCACCGCAACCTCCGTCTCTTGGGTTCAACCAATTCTCGTGCCTCAGCCTCCTGAGTAGCTGGGATTACAGGCGCTCACCACGCCCAGCTAATTTTTGTATTTGTAGTAGAGACAGGGATTTCACCATGTTGAGCAGGCTGGTCTCGAACTCCTGACCTCAATCCGCCCGCCTCAGCCTCATCAGAGGTAACATGGCACCTCCCACATCGAAGAGCGAGGGTGGGAAGCATGGAGCCCCCCAGCTGTTCTTGAAACTATGACTGCCCTCATCATTTCTGGGACATTACTTCTACCTGAGGCCACTTGATTGGAGTCAAAATTGAAACCCAAGTCAGCCTGGTTCCAAGGGCTATGTCCCTTTCTCCTTATGCATTTTTATTTCTTTTTAGAGCAAAATGTTTTCACCAGCTTCTGGAAGTTGCAAATCCATTTTCTTCATCTTTTGCTCTGCTTTAGAAAAATGTGAAACTGAATGGCTGGGTGCGGTGGCTCACGCCTGTAGTCCCAGCACTTTGGGAGGCCAAGGCAGGCAGATCAAGAGGTCAGGAGATGGAGACCATCCTGGCTAACACGGTGAAACCCCGTGTCTACTAAAAATACAAAAAAGATTAGCCGGGCGTGGTGGCGGGTGCCTGTAGTCCCAGCTACTTGGGAGGCTAAGGTAGGAGAATCGCTTGAACCCGGGAGGCTGAGGTTGCAGTGAGCCGAGATTGCGCCACTGCACTCCAGCCTGGGTGACAGAGTGAGACTCTATCTCAAAAGAAAGGAAGAAAGAGGGAAGGAGGGAGGGAGGGAGGGAGGGAAGGAAGGAAGGAAGGAAAAAAAAAAGAAAGAAAAATGTGAAACTGTACTGTAGGGTAGTTTTCTTTTTCCAAACATTTTTTGTGCTGCTTATTGGTCTGAAAAATACTCTTCTAATCAATAATTATATATCTGAGACATTCATGGACAGGTTAAGAATGAGAGGATCCCTTTGGAAGGAACAAGGCAACAAAGATCCCAGGTCCTAGAAGGTCATACTTTTGTTATGGAGCTTGCCTCAAACATCTCCTTTGATGCTTAGCATCCAAACTGGTGCAAGGTAAATGATTCCTCTTAGTTGAGTCCTTGTCCTGTCCTTAACCGTGCATCCCAGATCAGTCCTGTCCATGGTTCTTATCCTTTTTACTCACACTTAGTGGGATTGGGAGCAAGGAATGCAGATTTTTTTTTTTTTTTTTACACTCTGTTGCCCAGGCTGGAGCAGTGGCGTGATCTTGGCTCACTGCAACTTCTGCCTCCCGGGTTCAAGTGATTCTCCTGCCTCAGCCTCCTGAGTAGATGAGATTACAGGCATGTGCCACCGCCCAGCTAATTTTCGTATTTTAGTAGAGATGGTGTTTCACCATGTTGGCCAGGCTGGTCTCGAACTCCCGACCTCAGGTGATCCACCTGCCTCGGCCTCCCAAAGTGCTGGGATTACAGGCGTGAGCCACTGCACCCAGCTGGGGTACAGATTTTACATCTACCTCTACAGGCCATAGATTTGGCCACAGAAATTCACCTGTGGCATATCAGAGTATAATTGGCAGTGTTTTCTTTCTTTCTTAATGGTACATAAATTGTGGAGTGTCATATCCACAAGCATCTTGGATTTGATGAATTATGATGCTGGCCACATGCAAGCTGTCCATGGCCCTATCTATGCTGCTGTAGGTGCCCCACAGTTGCTATGCTCACCTGTATCTCTTTTAGTCCCCACTATGTCATGTTTTTCTATTAGTATTAGCTACTTATTTTCTTTTTTTTCTTTTTTTTTTTTTTTTTGAGACCGAGTCTCTCTCTGTCGCCCAGGCTGGAGTGCAGTGGCCGGATCTCAGCTCACTGCAAGCTCCGCCTCCCGGGTTTATGCCATTCTCCTGCCTCAGCCTCCCGAGTAACTGGGACTACAGGCGCCCACCACTTCACCCAGCTAGTTTTTTGTATTTTTTAGTAGAGACGGGGTTTCACCGTGTTAACCAGGATGGTCTCGATCTCCTGACCTCATGATCCACCTGCCTCTGCCTCCCAAAGTGCTGGGATTACAGGCTTGAGCCACCGCGCCTGGCCAGCTACTTATTTTCTTACTTCCCCCATTCATTCAATGAAAATCTTTCTCCAGAACTCATTTTCCTCTTTTGGAAATGGCACTCTGGAAATCAGAGGCATTGCCTTTCATTTCTTCTCTTACTGGATTCATTTTTTTGCCTCCCAGGAAATGAAATTAACTACATTCCATAAAGCCCCGGCCGCAGTGGTGGGGAAGGCAGGAGACACAAGGCAGAAGTCAGGGATGGAGATTGTCTTCCGGCCCTGTGGGAACTTGCTGGGGTGCCATGGTGTAGCCCCCTTCCCCCTCTGAGCCTAGGCACTTGTATCAGGGAGAGAAGGCCCTGAATTTGCCAGTCAAGGTCCTTCCTGCCCTAACTTCTAGAGTTCATTTGAGCCCCACAAATCCTCACTGGAAAAGAAGTTCTGATGCGACCCCCAGCCTGCCCTGGTGAGGGACAGCTCCGACACTGTGCTGACCAGGGCAGTCAGTGCCTCCTCTCTGGCAGAGTAGACAGCCACAGTCAGTGCACCTCCCACAACCACGCTGCTCCACCGCCTTGACTGATCTGTCCTTCCTATCACAGATCAGTGTCTAACATCAGAGAGCATTTCTGAGGTACAAATACTGGGAACGCAGGAAGGTGGGCACAAACTGGAAGAGTCAGAGGGACAGACCCCACTGTAATTGTTTACCGTCTGTCTCCCTCAGACTGTGTCCCGTTCAACCTTGTGCCCACCCCCACCTACTCCCCCATACTTAGCAATCAACTGCACAGAACTGCACAGAACAGGTACGCAGGAAGTGCCAAGGGAGTGAATAGTTCACATGTGGGCGTATGTAAGAGAAGTGCCCAATGAGTTCATTCATTGGAAAGGAGGAAATTATCTGATGCCACTGTGGGGGATGGGGAAGACCGAGGATTCGACATACCATGCTAGGAAGCGCCTCAGAAACACAGAGGACTGTGGCAGACATCTGCTGTTTCTGGTTCCCAGCCTCGTTGGCCTTGCGCGTTCGCCTCCCCATTTTCTTTGAATTCACCACCTCTCCCCACTCTAGTCAACCCATGCGAGTCTCCCTTTCAAATCAACCCATGTGAGTGACCCCAGCAAGAGGTCCTGCCAGTGGCAACAAGGCCCAGGCCACAGGGACAGACATGTCATAAAGTCTGAGCAAATGAGAGTCCTCCTGAGGACTCTTGCTAGAACTGTTGGGATAGGCACACTTCCCACAGTGTCTCTAAACTCGGAGGAGCAGCTGGTGGCCCTTTCATCACCACAGGGAGCTCCAGCCCAAGAATAAAGCCAGCCCCAGAGAAAGCCAAATCAAGAGATGGAAGGAGATGGTTTCCTAATGCCCTTGTCTGAGTCCCTCAATCCAGCCATGCATGACGTCCCCTAGACTTTTTAGTAAGGTGTGCTAATACTTTTCTTTCACACCCTGAAACCAGTTTGAGTTAGATTTCTGTCACAGGCAAGCAAAAACAGCCTAATACAGGCAACAGATTTTTAAAATTATTATTAATTGGCTGATTTGCTGAGCATAGTGGCACACACCTGTAGTCCCAACTATTTGGGATGTGGGAGTATTGCTTGAGTCCAGGAGTTTGAGACCAGTCTGGGCAATATAGCGAGACTCTGTTTTAAAAATAAATAAATAGGCCGGGCGCGGTGGCTCAAGCCTGTAATCCCAGCACTTTGGGAGGCCGAGACGGGCGGATCACGAGGTCAGGAGATCGAGACCATCCTGGCTAACACGGTGAAACCCCGTCTCTATTAAGAAATACAAAAAAACTAGCCGGGTGAGGTGGCGGGCGCCTGTAGTCCCAGCTACTCGGGAGGCTGAGGCCGGAGAATGGCGTGAACCCGGGAGGCGGAGCTTGCAGTGAGCTGAGATCCGGCCACTGCACTCCAGCCTGGGCGACAGAGCGAGACTCCGTCTCAAAAAAAAAAAAAAAATAAAAAAATAAAAAAAATAAATAAATAAATAAAATTTTAAAAAAAGAAAAGAAAGGAGACTGGGCGCTCTGGCTCACTCCTGTAATCCCAGCACTTTGGGAGGCTGAAGCGGTGGATTACCTAGGTCGGGAGTTCAAGACCAGCCTGACCAACATGGCGAAACCCTGTCTTTACTAAAAATACAAAATTAGCTGGGTGTGGTGGCGCGTGCCTGTAATCACAGCTATTCAGGAGGCTGAGGCAGAATTGTTTGAATCCGGGAGGTGGAGGTTGCGGTGAGCCAAGATCATGCCATTGTACTCCAGCCTGAGCAACAAGAGCAAAACACTATCTCAAAAAAAAAAAAAAAAAAAAAAAAAAACCTGGTGTGATTCCATCCTGCATGGCTGTTCTCTCGAGCAGTGGTCGTTTATCTCTGTCCACCTTCTCTCCTGCCTAAGTGCGCGCCACCACCCGATGGAAGATTCGATGGACATAGGCATGAGCCCCCTGAGGCCCCAGAACTGTCTTTTCGGTTGTGAACTAAAGGCCGACAAAGATGATCACTTTAAGGTGGATAATGATGACAGTGAGCACCAGTTATCTTTAAGAACCGTCAGTTTAGGGGCTGGTGCAAAGGATGAATTGCCCATTGTTGAAGCAGAGGCAATGAATTACGAAGGCGGTCCAATTAAAGTAACACTGGCAACTTTAAAAATGTCTGCGCAGCCATCAGTTTCCCTTGGGGGCTTTGAAATAACACCACCAGTGGTCTGAGGGTTGAAGCGTGGCTCAGGGCCAGTGCATATTAGTGGACAGCACTTAGTAGCTGTGGAGGAAGATGCAGAGTCAGAAGATGAAGAGGAGGAGGATGTGAAACTCTTAAGTATATCTGGAAAGTGGTCTGCCCCTGCAGTTTCCACAGAAAAAAGTAAAACTTGCTGCTGATGAAGATGATGATGATGATGATGATTTTGATGATGAGGAAGCTGAAGAAAAAGCGCCAGTGAAGAAATCTATACGCGATACTCCAGCCAAAAATGCACAAAAGTCAAATCAGAATGGAAAAGACTCAAAACCACCATCAACACCAAGATCAAAAGGACAAGAATCCTTCAAAAAAAAAAACAGGAAAAAAACTCATAAAACGCCGAAAGGACCTAGTTCTGTAGAAGACATTAAAGCAAAAATGGAAGCAAGTATAGAAAAAAGCGCATTGAGGCCGGGCGCGGTGGCTCAAGCCTGTAATCCCAGCACTTTGGGAGGCCGAGACGGGTGGATCACGAGGTCAGGAGATCGAGACCACCCTGGCTAACACGGTGAAACCCCGTCTCTACTAAAAAATACAAAAAACTAGCCGGGCGAGGTGGCGGGCGCCTGTAGTCCCAGCTACAAGGGAGGCTGAGGCAGGAGAATGGCGGGAACCCGGGAGGCGGAGCTTGCAGTGAGCTGAGATCCGGCCACAGCACTCCAACCTGGGCAACAGAGCGAGACTCCGTCTCAAAAAAAAAAAAAAAAAAAAAAGAAAAAAGCGCATTGAATAGTCCTTGGCACTACTGGTAAATTAAGCCCAAAGATGGGGAGAAAGGAAAAGGAGAGACAAATATAGTCCATACTGAGTGTCATCAACAATCCAGACTGAAGTCTTCTATTTTAATCTCAATCCCCTTTCCTGATTTGCCACCCATGCCTCTTCAGGCTGGAAACAATCTCACTCTTGGTTCCCTAAAGCACTTTCTTCTGACTGCTGTGATTCAGTGAACCCTGCCCTTTGCTTTCTATTACTTGTGCGTTTGCCTCACCTCTGGCCATGTTTTAAACCGCCTTTGTACCTCCTTAGCTGCTCAATACAGATTTGAATGAATAAAAAAAAGAAAAAGAAAGAAAAAAAGAAAAAGGAAAGAAAACAGAAAAAAAAAAAAAAGATAAACTGGCAGATTTGAAACAATTGTAGGTTTAAGAGGAAAGACTTATAACAAATAGCTGGGAATGATACAGTCAGAGATGGGCTCAAGAGCAGTGGTGGGGGTCGGGTGCGGTGGCTCAAGCCTGTAATCCCAGCATTTTGGGAGGCCGAGACAGGCGGATCACGAGGTCAGGAGATCGAGACCATCCTGGCTAACACGGTGAAACCCCGTCTCTACTAAAAAAAATACAAAAAACTAGCCGGGCGAGGTGGCGGGCGCTTGTAGTCCCAGCTGCTCGGGAGGCTGAGGCAGGAGAATGGCGTGAACCTGGGAGACGGAGCTTGCAGTGAGCCCAGATCGTGCCACTGCACTCCAGCCTGGGCAACAGAGCGAGACTCTGTCTCAAAAAAAAAAAAAAAAAAAAAGAAAAGAGCAGTGGTGGGAAGAGGCCTGCTGCCAGCGCCATCCCTGCTCCCACCCTGCTGATGTGGTCACAGCGAGGGGCTGCAGTGGACTCAAGAACATTCCTATCATCCTGATGAAGTCAGAAAATAGAAACCTCACTCTTTTGTCTTCCTGTTAGCAGGTGTTTGGAAGCCTTCAAACAGTTTCCAAAAGTCTCAGCAAGCTGAGAGCAGAGGCTCTGGGAAGTCCATGGGGGATGTTTAGCACCTGTTTTGCTGGTAAAATGGAAGGAAGTTCATACATACTCTTGCCACCCCCAGTGTGACCAGAGGGAAGTTTCTCCCCTCTTTACGTTGTAAATGTCTTGCATAATTTAGCCTCTCTTTTCCTGGTGAAACGTTACCCACAGCTGCCTGCTAAATGGAAAAATGGCCCACAAATCACCAGGCAGGTATGTATGTGTCAGTGAAGAATTTCCCACTAACCAGCAGGGATGTTGACCCTTCATTTTGACAACCTGGGGTTGGGAGACCATAAAAATCCCTTGTGCGGGGGGTACAGGGTTGCAATTAATTGTTCCTCACAGATGCTACATGTGTCAGGAAGTGAGGGCTTTCTCTGATGATACGATGACCTTCATTCAGCCACCAGATCCTTTAAGCAGGTAACACAAGCCCAGTGGCAGAGTTTGTCTTTATTTTTTCCTTTCAAAAGCCATGTTTTCGGAGATTAAAAATTTGTTCTGCTTGCATTGAAGTAGGCCTTAAAAACAAAACAAACCTTTTTTTTTTTTTTTTTGAGACGAAGTGTTGCTCTGTCGCCAGGCTGGAGTGCAATGGCGTGATCTCAGCTCACTGCAACCTCTGCCTCTCCGGTTTGAGCAATTCTCCCTCAGCCTCCCAAGTAGCTGGGACTATAGGCGCATGCCACCATGCCCGGCTAACTTTTGTACTTTTAGTAGAGACGGGGTTTCACCACGTTGGCCAGGCTGGTCTCGAATTCCTGACCTAGGTGATCTGCCCACGTTGGCCTCCCAAAGTGCTTGGATTGCAGGCGTGAGCCATGGCACCTGGTCCAAAACACACTTTAATGTCAGTTTATTGCACCTCAGCCTCTCAATGCACTGGGATTACAGGTGTGAGCCCACCATGACCAGCTGTTGAATGAGTTTTGACAAATACATACACTTGTGCAACTAGCCCCACAATCAAAATGTAGAATATTTCCATCACCCCAAAGTTCCCTCATGCTCCTTTGCCGTCAATCTCCTCCCACAACCCCTGGTTCCAAGCTACCACTGATCTCATTTCTGACACTATAGTTTGTCTTTTCTTTTTTTTTTTTTTTTTTTTTTTGAGACTGAGTCTGGCTCTGTCGCCCAGGCTGGAGTGCGGTGGCCGGATCTCAGCTCACTGCAAGCTCCGCCTCCCGGGTTCACGCCATTCTCCTGCCTCAGCCTCCCGAGTAGCTGGGACCACAGGTGCCCGCCACTTCGCCCGGCTAGTTTTTTGTATTTTTTAGTAGAGACGGGGTTTCACCTTGTTAGCCAGGATGGTCTCGATCTCCTGACCTCGTGATCCGCCCGTCTCGGCCTCCCAAAGTGCTGGGATTACAGGCTTGAGCCACCGCGCCCGGCCTGTCTTTTCTATAATTTCTTTTTTCTTTCTTTTTTTTTTTTTTTTTTTTGAGACGGAGTCTCGCTCTACCCCCCAGGCTGGAGTGCAGTGGCACGATCTCAGCTCACTGCAACCTCCTGGGTTCAAATGATTCTCCTGCCTCAGCCTCCCAAGGAGCTGGGACTACAGGCACCTGCCACCACGCCTGGCTGAACTTTTCTGTAATTTCATGTGAATGGAATCATACCGCATGGACTCATTCTTCTCTGTTTCACAGACCATCATCCATGCATCAGCAGTTCTTTCTATTGCTGGGTGAATGAAGCACAGTTTGTTGGTCCATTCACCAGCTGAGAGACATTTTCATTGCTTCCAGTTGTATGCTATCATTAATAAAGCACTTATAAATATTCATATACAAGGCTTTGAATGAACATATGTTTTTATTTCTCTTGGATAAATACGTACAAGCTGGGTTATATGATAAATTTATTCTAACTTTATAGGAACCTGCCAAACTATTTCCAACAGCAATGTATGGGAGTCCCAGTTGCTCTGCATCCTTGCCAATATTTTCTATAGTCAGAATTTTAAATTCTAGCCACTCTAGTGGGTGTTTAGTGATACCTCATTGTAGTTTTAATTTTGGCCCCTCATTTGACAGAGAATCGTAGGCAGAAGAGTCAGAGCTTGGACTTCGCAGCCATGGTCTTTTGAAGGCCACAGGCAGGGGAGGCAACGCCCATGCACCCAAGTCAAGACATGTGGAGCAAATCTTACCCTGTGGAGGAGAAACCCACTTGTGGATTTGTTTCAAAACTTAGTTTAGATCTTTCGAGTTTTCAAAAAGCCTGAAAGAACACAGAAGCCCAGGCTCATGGCAGCAGGATAGGGCCTGGGCCTTTGTTTCTTCCCAAGTTCCCAAGCTGTCCTGGTGGCAACCGAAGTTTGAGAACCTCAGCCTAAGAACAATCCGCCAGGCCACCTCTCCTGCACCAAACACAGCCCCTGGTTGGATGGAAGTTGATTCCTCCAGAGCGCCCTGTCTTAAGCCTCCACACTGTGCAGTTCTCTATAATTTCTTTAATCTTTTTCCAGACGGTGGGGTTGTTTTCATTATTATATGGCTTTATTTACTTTTTTTTTTTTTTTTTTGAGATGGAGTCTTGCTCTGTGGCCCAGGCTGGAGTGCAATGGCGTGATCTCTGCTCACTGCAACGTCCGCCTCCCGGGTTCAAGCAATTCCAGCCGCAGCTTCCCGAATAGCTGGGATTACAGGCACCCGGCTAATTTTTGTACTTTTAGTAGAGATGGGGTTTTGCCATGTTGGCCTGGCTGGTCTCGAACTCCTGACCTCAAGTGCCCACCTTGGCCTCCCAAAGTGCTGGGATTACAGGAGTGAGCCACCACGCCCAGCCTATTTATTTTTTAAATCAACTTTATTTAACTATAATTTACAAACAGTAAAGTTTACCAATTTTAAATAAAATATTCAGTGGGTTTCAACAAACCCTTACAGTTGTAAAACCACCATTACTCCAACCATCACTCTTCCCCCTTTGCAGTCAAGCCCGTTCCCCCATTCCCAGCTGCAGGTAGCCACTGATCAGCTTCCTGAAACGATGGTTCTGCCTTTCTGTTCTTTCTTGTAAATACAGTATGTGGTGTTCTGTGTCTAGTTTCTGCCATTTAGCATAATGCTTTAGAGATTCATCTGTGTCAGGTGCATCAGTAATTCGTTTTTTAACATTTCTAAGCAGTGTTCTACTGTATCGATTACTACAATTTGTTCACCAATTGATGGGCATTTGGAGTGTTTCCAGTGGTTGGCTATTATAGATAAAACTTTTGTGAAAAACAAGTACAAGTCTTTTTGTGAATGTTTCCATTTCTGTGAGTAGATACTCAGAGGGAAATGCTGGGTCATAGGTATGTTTACTTTTTTTTTTTTAAGATGGAATTTCGCTCTTGTTGCCCAGGCTGGAGTGCAGTGGTGCCATCTCGGCTCATTGTAGCCTCCGCCTCCCGGGTTCAAGCGATTCTCCTGCCTCAGTCTCCCGAGTAGCTGGGATTACAGGCATGTGCCACCACGCCCGATTAATTTTGTATTTTTAGTAGAGACGGGGTTTCTCCATGTTGGTCAGGCTGGTCTCGAACTCCCGAACTCAGGTGATCCTCCTGCCTTGGCCTCCCAAAGTGCTGGGATTATAGGCGTGAGCCACGGCGCCTGGCTGGTATGTTTATAAGAATCTGCCAGAAGCCAGGCCTGTTAGCATGTGCCCACAGCCCTAGCTATTCAGGAGGCTGAATTAAAACCCGATTGTGTTTGAATAAAAGCACTGTCAGGCCAGGTGCAGTGGCTCATGCCTGTAATCCCTGCACTTTGGGAGGCTGAGGCAGGTGGGTAGCTTGAGCTTAGGAGTTCAAAACCAGCCTGGGGCCAGGCACAGTGGCTCATGCCTGTCATCCCAGCACTTTGGGAGGCCGAGGCAGGTGGCTCACCTGAGGTTCACCTCCCTGGCCAACATGGTAAAACCCCAACTCTACTAAAAATACAAAATTAGCCGGGGGTGGTGGTGGGCACCTGTAATTCCAGCTACTCAGGAAGCTGAGGCAGGAGAATCACTTAAACCCAGGAGGCGGAGGTTGCAGTGAGGCAAGATGGCGCCATTTCACTCTAGCCTGGGCGAAAAAGCAAAACTCCGTCTCCAAACAACAACAACAACAACAACAACAACCAGCTTGGGTAACACGGTGAAATCCTGTCTCTACAAAAAAAATACAAAAATTAGCTGGGCATGCTGGCACGCACCTGTAGCCCCAGCTACTTCAGAGGTTGAGGTGGGAGAATGGTTTGAGTCCGGGAGGTGGAGGCTGCAGTGAGCCGAGATGGTTCCACCGTACTCCAGCGTTGGCGACAGAGTGAGACCCTGTCTCAAAAAAAGATATATTTTAGGCATATTTAACACACACACACACACACACACAAATAGGCCAGTGCAAGATGAGCCAGAAGAGAGTTGCTTTGTTCAGTCTGAGTGACTAAGAGTGATGATGCCACCCACCCAGTCAGGAAGCAGACCGGGTGAGCAGGTTTGTGGGGAGAGATGAGGTCAGCTGTCAGAGGTGACAACGCTCCTGATGATCAAGCCCTCAGTAGAGGCCCGCTGTGCCCGCATGGGAGGTGCTTTGCCCTCATGTCCTTCGGCCTCACAAGGCGAAGGCTCTTGCTTTCATTTCACAGGGGAGCTAACGGTGTTTAGCCAGTATGACCCAAATTTGTCCAGCCCACTGTGCCTGTTTGGGTTTGGGTGCTGAGGGCCATCCCTTGTGATGCGACCAGCAGGCAAGGGGCCACCCGGAGCTGAGAGAGCAGATGAGAGTCAGAGGAGCTGCAACGTTTCCTGCACTGAGATCCTGGTAAAGCCACAGGCACGGCTTGGCCCCGCAGGCGGGAAGAAAGAGGAAGAGACGGGGAAGCCCTACATGGAAGACACTCTCTCTACTGAGTCCTGCCGATCACAGCAGCTCCTCCTGGAGAAGTGTCCACCCCAGTGTTCCTGAGTGAAGACCTCGGCCTTGCTCAGCACCTGCCCGGCAGCTGATGCTGGGGCCTTTGCCAAGCATGAGGAGAGGAGCCAGCTCAAAGTGACTCATTCTAAATCAGGCTGGCTCCATGGATCCACATCAACGCCCTGGACCGCACCTGGCAGTGAGGAACCAGTGGGAGGAGAGGTACATGCAGGACTCCACTGGACAGCACATCGTCTCTCGGCGCAAGCAAAGACACCAGCCTTGCACAGAGCCAGCCCAGCCAGGGAAGGGTGGAGAGGAGGCAAGGCTGGGGGCTGCTGGGTGGCTGTTAATCCCCAAGCCGGGTGAAAATCTGTACAGGTTTTGAGGAGGAGGTAACTTCCCAGCTCCAAATAATAGAAGCATCCAGAAGGAAATAACCAGAGGCTTCTGCCAATTGATCTGGAGACTGGGAAAAGGTCCCACAGTTATTAATAACCTCTGTGTTCCGGGAACTGATTTCATGCACCAGACAAAGGGATTAAAAAGTTGCTGGTGAAGGCAAAGTGGTTTCAGCCAAACCTCTCCTTTCTGTCTCCCAATAAATGAGCATTTTTCTCCACAGAAACCCTTCGAGCTGATTGGCCCTTTGACAAATCTGGTGAGCGAGGAGCTGTGTGGCTGATTGGCATATTTTGATAACCACTCTGTCGTCGTGAAGTACTTTCTTCCGGCAACCCCCATTTCGTTCGCTCTGAGTATGGGGCTGAAAACAGTTGCTTCTGTGGCTTCTGGAAAACAGCTGAGGATGGAGCCCACTCCTGGCCTGAGCCCTTAGCAGCATGTCCTATAGGAATCCTGGAAGAGAGACACTATATTAGTTCATCCTTGCAAAGTTAATGCAATGAACTTCAACTTGTACAATGGAGTTGTGGTAATGCTGTTACACAGCTGCCCTGTCGCAGGTACTGGGCCCACTAGTAAGAGGACACAAATAAATAGGTTAAGATCTGTGAGACTGTTAAGAGAGACAGCTTCCTGTAGAGACAGTGTTAGAAACCACAGTCAGGGCTGGGCGCGGTGGCTCACGCCTGTAATCCCAGCACTTTGGGAGACCAAGGCAGGCACATCATGAGGTCAGGAGTTCGAGACTAGACTGGCCAACATGATGAAACCCCATTTCTACTAAAAAAAATACAAAAATTAGCCGGGCATGGTGGTGGGCACTTGTAATCCCAGCTACTCGGGAGGCTAAGGCAGGAGAATCACTTGAACCTGGGAGGCGGAGCTTGCAGAGAGCCAAGATGGTGCCATTGCACTCCAGCCTGGGCGACAAGAGACAAGAGCAAGACTCTGTCTCTTACTAAACTATGAGCAACTGGAAGGAAGGGTAAGTGTCTCACCCGTATCCATACCCATACTTGACAGTGCCCATCAAGATTAGCTGCTCTGCAAATTAATAATAATTGAATGCTGTTGTGACATGGTATTATTTCAAAAGACAACCAGCCACTGCTTACAACTCCATTCCTGTGATAATTGATTTCCTGGTCTCAGCCAAGGAGATAAGAACTGAAACCGCCTTTGCAAAATTATGACTGAGACAATGAAAGAGATCTAACTCAACCGACACAGTCTTGCTTCTAACCTCTAAGCTATCCTTATTCTTTCCTGGACATAGGCTAAACTAACTTTGGGAGAAACTTAGTTTATAGTTTAAACAAAGATAGTAACAGCTCTTTCCCAAGCAGACCTCCTCCTTGCCTGAGGACTAGATTGCCTTTGTAGCTACAAGATTAGAAATTATGGTTTAGGAGTCATGCAGCTGGAGGCTACAAGATTCTGACCCTCCCTACACTGCTCCTAAGATCAGTGCCTGAGATATTCTTCAGACCCTGCACTTGATGGATCAGCTGGCTCCACCCAGATCAATAAACTGGCTCATCTGATCTGGTGGCCCCCACCCATGAACTGACTCAGCGCAAGAAGACAGCTTCGACTCCCTATGATTTCATCTCTGACCTGACCAATCAGCACTCTTGGCTCCCTGGCTTCCCCTCACCCACCAAATTATCTTTAAAAGCTCTGCTCCTCGAATGCTTGGAGAGACAGATTTGAGTAATAACAAAGCTCCAGTCTCCCGCACAGCCAGCTCTGGGTAAATTACTCTTTCTCTATTGCAATTCCCCTGTCTTGATGAATCGGCTCTGTCTAGGCAGCGGGCAAGGTGAACCTCTTGGGTGGTTACAGAACTGACTCTTGTCTTTGTTCTCACCTGTTCCCATTGGTGGGATCTCCGGTCCCCAAGCACAGTCAGGAGCAGGTCTTTGCTAGGCTCTGTGACTCACTCACAGCCCAGCCCTGGTCAAGTTCACACTTCCTCTGTGCACTCAGCACATGCAAAGGTAAATTCTTCTTTCCTATCCCTCTTCCAGCAGCCCCTTTGTCTACTGATATAAATGTTGACCAGAGGTTTTCTAACTCCCTTTCAAAGCCTCCCACCTAAATTACTGTAAAAGATGCTTAACTGGCCTTTGGTCCCTTTCAACCCATTTTCCTTTCTGCAGTGAGAGTGCTTTTTTTGTTGTTGTTTCTTTTCTTTTCTTTTCTTTTCTTCTCTTTTCCTTTTTAAGACTGAGTCTCGCTCTGTTGCCCAGGCTGGAGTGCAGTGGCACAATCTTGGCTCACCGCAACTTCCATCTCCCGGGTTCAAGTGATTCTCCTGCCTCAGCCTCCCAAGTAGCTGGGACCACAGGCACGTGCCACCATGCTCGGCTGATTTTTGTAGTTTTAGTAGAGATGGGTTTTGTCCATGTTGCCCAGGGTAGTCTCAAACTCCTGATCTCAGGTGATCCATCCACCTCGGCCTCCCAAAGTGCTGGGATTACAGGCGTGAGCCACCGAGCCCAGCCTCATTGGTCAATTTTTTTTTTTTTTTTTGAAATGGAGTTTTGCTCTTGTTGCCCAGGCTGGAGTGCAATGGCACGATCTTGGCTCACTGCAACCTCTGCCTGCCAGGTTCAAGCAATTCTCCTGCCTCAGCCTCTCGAGTAGCTGAAGTACAGGCATGCACCACCACGCCCGGCTAATTTTGTATTTTTTGTAGAGACAGGGTTTCTCCATGTTGGTCAGGCTGGTCTCAAACTCCCGACCTCAGGTGATGCACCCACATCGGCCTCCCAAAGTGCCGGGATTATAATCTATTTTTCAAAAGGACTTTTGGATAGGAAATTAGCACAGAGAGCTTTAAAACCCACCCACTACAGAAGAGGATAGGGTGCCTCTTGTCTCCTGGTGGTCCGAGGGCAGGGCCTCCTTTGGGCCTCCTTCCCCTGCCCTCTCCCTGTCCACAGTCCTCTGTCTTTCCCTCAGCAGTGTCCTTCCTGCTGGTCTTCCTCTCTGTTCCCACTGCCCAGCTCTGGTTTCTGCTCCAATACCTTCTTATCCCCAGGCGTTCCCACCCAGACTCTGCCTCCTAGAAGCTGCCCTACAAGTGCTGCCAGGGAAGCTGCCTAAGGTTCAGCCCCTGCCCTACCGGCCCTCGGCCTCTGAGGCTGCCCTCCAGCTTGTCCCACTGACCACGACTGATGTGTGTCCCCCCGCACCGGATGGACTTCCTTTCCAAACTGCTTGGAGAGAGAGCCCTTCTTTCTCCCAAGAGTCAGCACAAGTCCTCCTTCCTTAGAAAGGGCCCTGAACTCTTCCTGCCAGCCCTACCTGAATTTCTCTCTCTCCTTTGTGCTCCTACAACAGTGACCCTATTCTGACTCGTGCTCTGTAGCCACTTGGCTACTTTCCAATCTCTTCTAAGATAAGCAAACTCCTGGAAGGAAAAAACAAGGCCCATTTACCTTTGAGTGTCCCCAGGGCTAGCCAGTGCCCTGCATAGAGGAAGCCACAGTCAGCAAGTGTGGAATCTGGAAAGCTCTCAGAGGAATCTTTGCCAGGCCCAGGTGCAGAGACGGGACTGGGGGTTGTTTTTTTAGCTTATCGGAGCCTCCATTTCCTCAGACTGGGAAAGTGGTTTTTCCTCACAGGCTGGCAGAGAGAATGCAACCAGTGTAAATTAAAGACAGTATTTGATAAATGTGGGTCCCCCTAGGTGGGAGCAGGACTGGCTGTTAGGTGTCAAGGGTCTGTGAAACAATCCCCTCCCCAGGGCAAGTGGCTGGTGCAGGGCTGGTCCAGAATCATTGAAGGCAGAGAAGCCTGGCTTGGGAGAGGAAGGTCCATCCTCCAGCAGGGAAGGAGAGGGGTGTGAGTACTTCCATGGTGTCCCGTCCACAGATGCTCAAGGCCCCTGTGCAATTGGGCTTAGGAACAGGGTCACATGCAGAGGTCTGCACTGAAGGTGCAGCCAGCCAAGCTTCATCCTTGCTTCCCAGCCCCAGCTGTTCCTCTTCCCTCTGTCCCAGCCATTTCCTTGGGCTCTTCCTATGGGCCGAAGGCAGGAGGCAGCCAGCAGCAGCCACACCAAGGGAGGCCTGGCACTGAGCACGGATGCATGTGCATTTAGCCCTTGAGTGCCAGTGCCATAATGTGGCCTCAGCCCTGGGGGCACAGATTCAATGTCTCAATGTGGAGAGGTTCTTCTGATGTGCCCTCTTAATAGGGCAACCAGAGAGGCCTCAGTTCCAACTGGAAGGCCATTCCTTTACCCTTTCACCCATTCATTAACAAATGTTTATTAAGCATCTAGATGGGTTAGGCACTGTTCTATGGGGCACAGCCTGCTTCTAAACAGACTAACAAACAGTCCTGCTGTGAGCCCCATCCTGCCCTCTCCTGTGCCTGTTCCTTCCCATTGGACTCCTTGACCTCCAGGCTCTGTAGCAGCTGTAAGGAACAGCTTTCTCTTCCCCGCCACTCCCCGCCACAGACAGAGTCTTACTCTATTCCCCAGGCTGGAGTGCAGTGGCATGATCTCGGCTCACTACAATTTCCACCTCCCGGCTTCAAGCAATTCTCCTGCCTCAGCCTCCCAAGTAGCTGGGATTACAGGTGCACGCCACAACACCCACCTAATTTTTGTATTTTTAGTAGAGATGGGGTTTCACCATGTTGCCTAGGCTGGTCCCAACCTCCTGACCTTGTGATCCACCTGCCTTGGCCTCCCAAAATGCTGCGATTATAGACGTGAGCCACCGCGCCTGGCCAGCAGCAGCTTTCTCTGTGCAGTGCTAGTTCTCTGTCCCTTACTTTTTGGCTTCCTCTACTTTGTGGACATCTCCAAGCTATTGTCATCTTCTTTCTCCTATTTCTTTGTCTTTTGGATTTATGCCTGCTTTAATACTTTTGCTAACTTTAGTGATGTTTCAAGTAGGAAGAAGAAATAAATTCTGATGTTCCATTTGCCATATTTGACTAGAATTTCCTTCGAACTGAGTTTTCACTTAAAGTATTTTTACAATGATTTATGAAGTCTGGATGTTTTCAATTTGAAAATGGCAGTTGTTTATTTTAGAAATTTACAAATAATATACAAGTGTAAAGAAGAATATAAAGATGACTTGTCATCTCAGAAATTCAGAAGTAACCCCTCTTAACATTTTGATATATATACATATGTAGATACACATTAGTTAAAGGGAATTAAATAACTCTTTCTGTTTGCTTAAGTTTGATGCTGACATTTGGATGCTGCCAGCTTTGTGAAAGGCTTTTGCTGTGGGAGGCACTTGCAAGCCTTGCTATGACACAGGAGTATCCCTTGTCATGCTGACATTCGTGCCTCTCACCTTCCCTCAGGCCTGCCACTCTCCCCTAGTGAGCCTCGGCCTAGACTGCCCACTTCCACTGGAGATGTTCATCATCAAGTCATTTACCGATCCAAACCACAGTTCTTACCTGCAGTGCCTGAAGAAGGGTAAGAAACAGAATCTGGATGTGCCTTCCCCAACTCTGTCATCCCTAGGAATATTCTCCCAGGTTGTGATAGAGCCTGGAAAAAAGCCGTTTGCGATGACCTCACTGTACCCAGACTTCTACCAGAGTCCCTGACCTTTTTCTGGCCCTTGGTGATCCCTGATGGGGAATTGTCAGTTGGGGGAAAGGTGATTTGTTTCATTCCATCCGCCAAATGCAAATGACCCACATTTTGGGTCTTAGCCAATTTTGAGGTTTTGGATTCAGAATATGTTCTGCTGGGGCTCAGGGCACACCATCCCAAAATATGACACCAAAAAATCTTCCCCCCCCAATAAATTGCAGATCTTTTCAAAAAATATTTATGAGAGACAGAGACTTATATTGCTGGTGGGCATGTATACTAGCAAATGCTTTCGGGAAGTAATTTTTTAATTTTTTAAATCTTTTTACCTTTTTTTTTTTTTTTTTTTTTTTTTTTGAGACGGAGTCTTGCTCTGTCACCCAGGCTGGAGTGCAGTGGCCGGATCTCAGCTCACTGCAAGCTCCTCCTCGCGGGTTCACGCCATTCTCCTGCCTCAGCCTCCCAAGTAGCTGGGACTACAGGCACCCGCCACTTCGCCCGGCTAGTTTTTTATATTTTTTAGTAGAGACGGGGTTTCACCGTATTAGCCAGGATGGTCTCGATCTCCTGATCTCATGATCCGCCCGTCTCGGCCTCCCAAAGTGCTGGGATTACAGGCTTGAGCCACCGTGCCCGGCCATCTTTTTACCTTTTTTTAAAAAAATAATAGAGGCAGGTTCTTGCTATGTTGCCCAGGCAGATCTCAAACTGCTGGACTCCCAAAGTGCT
This sequence comes from Papio anubis, assembly GCF_008728515.1. NCBI lineage: Eukaryota > Metazoa > Chordata > Mammalia > Primates > Cercopithecidae > Papio > Papio anubis. The sequence goes on from NC_044985.1 coordinate 8,680,214, forward strand.
GGGATTATAGTCATGAGTCACCGTGCCCTGCTGGAAAGTCATTTTTAAAGTGTCAAGAACCTTAAAAATGCTTGTACTTTTTGATCTTTGTTCTGGGACTCTAGCCTAAGGAAATAATTCTAAATACAATAAAAGCTTTCTGTACCAAAATACCAATTGCAACATTATTAATAATGTAAAAAAAATGATACTGAAACACTCAGCTATAGGAGAATAGTACTGTGAATTGTAATCATGAAAAACTCATTATAATAAAGCCAAATGATTATTATTGAAATAAGTTAAAACAACTAAATCAGTATTTAATATAGAGTTCGATGATGGCTGTGTTAAAACAAGAGTAATGTATGGCTGGGCGCAGTGGCTCATGCCTGTAATCCCAGCACTTTGGGAGGCCGAGGCGGGCGGATCACCTGAGGTCGGAAGTTCGAGACCAGCCTGACCAACATGGAGAAACCCCATCTCTATTAAAAATACAAAAAATTAGCTGGGCATGGTGGCGCATACCTGGAATCCCAGCTACTCAGGAGGCTGAGGCAGGAGAATCACTTGAACCTGGGAGGTGGAGGTTGCGATGAGCTGAGATCACGCCATTGCACTGCAGCCTGGGCAACAAGAATGAAAGTCCATCTCAAAAAAAGAAAAAAACCAAAAACCAAGAGTAATGTATACAGTGAGACATTTTAATACTAGTTGTCTTTGGATAATGAGACAGAGAAAATTTTATTTTTTTCTACTTTGTTTGTTTGCTTGAGACAGAGTTTCATTCTTGTTGCCCAGGCTGGAGTGCAATGGTGCGATCTTGGCTTACCACAACCTCCACCTCCTAGGTTCAAGCAATTCTCCTGCCTCAGCCTCCCTAGTAGTTGGGATTACAGGCACCCGCCATCACACCCAGCTAATTTTTTGTATTTTTAGTAGAGACAAGGTTTCACTCTGTTGGCCAGGCTGGTCTCAAACTCCTGACCTCCGGCAATCCACCCACCTCAGCCCCGCAAAGTGCTGGGATTGCAGGCGTGAGCCACCATACCTGACTACTTTCTTTTTAATAGTACAAACTTTGTTCATAAATAAGACTTTGACTGGGCACAGTGGTTCACATCTGTAATCCCAGCACTTTGGGAGGCCGAGGCAGGCTGATCACCTGAGGTCAGAAGTTTGAAACCAGCCTGGCCAACATAGTGGACCAGCCTGACCAGCATGGTGAAACCCCATCTCTACTAAAAATACAAAAATTCACCAGTCGTGGTGGCGGGTGCCTTTAGTCCCAGCTACACGAGAGGCTGAGGCAGGAGAATTGCTTGAACCCAGGAGGCAAAGGTTGCAGTGAGCCAAGATTGCGCCACTGCACTCCAGCCTGGGTGACAGAACGAGACTCCATGGGAGACTGAGGCAGGCAGATCACCTGAGGTCAGGAGTTTGAGACCAGCCTGGCCAACACGGTGAAACCCTGTCTCTACTAAAAATACAAAAATTAGCTGGGTGTGGTGGCGCACACCTGTAATCCCAGCTACGCAGGATGCTGAGGCAGGAAAATCGCTTAAACTCGGGAGGCAGAGGTTGCAGTGAGCCAAGATTGCACCACTGCACTCCAGCCTGGGCAACACAGCGAGACTCCATCTCAAAAAAGAAAAAAAAATTAGCCTAGGGTGGTGGCGTGTGCCTGTAATCCCAGCTACCCGGGAGGTTGAGGCAGGAGAATCGCTTGAACCCAGGAGGCAGTGGTTGCAGTGAGCCAAGATCACGCCACTGCACTCCAGCCTGGGTGACAGAGCAAGACTCTGTCTTAAAAAGCAAAAAGAGAAGAGTAGAAGGCAACATGCCATTTTATTTAAAATTGCCAATTAGGTTTTTTAGATGGATGACAGTTGAGATCATTAAATCCCATTTCTGCCTCTCAGATTTCCACAAAATAGTACATTAAATACTCAGTCCTGAGAAATGGCAGAGATTCCAAATTGCCTCTCAATACCAGAGGGAACGGCCCAGTTTCTTCCCTCACAATAAAGGTACATCATTTGATAAACGAAGGTGTGTAGCATTAAGACTCTTACAGGATTGTGTTGCAGAAGTTACTTCCATGTCTTCATTCACAGTGTGTATTCTCGCCTTTATTTCCCATTCAGTAACACTGCCAGTTTCATCATCTCTTCTTTCAACTTCATTTAAAAGAGGATGCTGACTGGAATTTGGCATAATAGTATCCACCACAGCCAGGTTCCTGTAGTCCCCGCTACACAGGAGGCTGAGGAGAGAGATTTTCTTGAACCCAGAAGTTCGAGACCAGCCTGAACAAAACAGGGGGACTCCAGCTTTGCAGACAACATGCAACAGAAGCATTTCAGATGGGACAGTAGAGTTTCTTGAGATACACTTGATTTTAATTTTAAGCAGAGGAATTTCCTGGAGAGTTTCACTCATGAGGATAGTAGAAAAACTCATAGTAAACATTCAGCAAAACAGGTTATAGGGCAGTCATCTCCTTCAACACTTTATCGGGGTTTGTATACGAATTCTGAAATATTGTAAGCCTAATCCTGGCACAGAATCAAAGCTGGCTACATTGTACTTGAACAGCTGACCAGTCCCCAGTATAGATTCGTATAAAGTCATGGAGAAGACAGAGCCCTCTTAACCCCAGAAAAGTCTTTATTTGCCTTGGTTGAAAATAAAATCTCATTCAAGAAACTTTTGCTACTTTTCTATAGTTTACAAATAATCTTATTGCTTTTATAATTGGAAAAACAACAGTAAACCCACTGTTCAAGGGAAACAGCCAGTTGTACTTTCCATTAGTCAACGCTGCTGTTTGGATCACAGATTTTTTTCTAGAAATGGAATGAATATGAGCTTATCTTCTGCAACCATTTATTTGATTTATGAGAAAACTGAGGTTTGAAGAAAGGCAATGTCTCCAAATCAATCCTGCCTCCTGGCCCTCTGGCCCTCGCTCCACACTGTCTTGGAGCATGACTGTGGCACAGTGTGGCACCTACCAGGCCCTTCATAGCATCTCAGTGAGTTACAGAGGATTGGGCTCAAGGTAGCTGATCCTGGGGGTGACGGGTGTTCTACATTCTTGCGGACAGGAGGGAGCTGGAGTTGGGAATATGCTGCATGATATGGTTCAGATGTGTGTCCCCTCCACATCTCATGTTGAAATGCGATTCCCTCCCATTGGGCATATACTCAAAGGAATATAAATCATTCTACTCTAAAGACACATGGCCAGGCATTGTGGCTCACGTGGCTCACGCCTGTAATCCCAGCACTTTGAGAGGCCGAGGCGGGCAGATCATGAGGTCAGGAGTTTGAGGCCAGCTTGACCAACATGGCAAAACCCCTTCTCTACTAAAAATACAAATATTTGTCGTGCACTTGTAATCCCACCTACTTGGGAGGCTGAGGCAGGAGAATTGCTTGAACCCAGGAGGCGGAGGTTGTAGTGAGCCGAGACCTTGCCACTGCACTCCAGCCTGGGCGACAGAGCAAGGCCCTGTCTCAAAAATAAATAAATAAATAAGTAAGTAAACACATGTACACGTATGTTTATTGCAGTACTATTTATAATAGCAAAGACTTGGAATCAACCCAAATGCCATCAATGATAGACTGAATTAAGAAGTGGCAAATATACAACATGGAATACTATGCAGCCATAAAAAAGAATGAGTTCATGTCCTTTGCAGGGACATGGATGAAGCTGGAAGCCATTATCCTCAGCAAACTAACACAGGAACAGAAAACCAAACACCACATGTTCTCATAAGTGGGAGCTGAACAATGAGAACACATAGACACAGGGATGGGAACATCACACACCAGGGCCTATGGGGGGAGGGGCAAGGGGAGGAAGAGCATTAGGACAAATACCTAATGCATGTGGGGCTTAAAACCGAGATGATGAGGCCGGGCGCGGTGGCTCAAGCCTGTAATCCCAGCACTTTGGGAGGCCGAGGCGGGTGGATCACGAGGTCAGGAGATCGAGACCATCCTGGCTAACACGGTGAAACCCCGTCTCTACTAAAAATACAAAAAAAACTAGCCGGGCGTGGTGGCAGGCGCCTGTGGTCCCAGCTACTCGGGAGGCTGAGGCAGGAGAATGGTGTGAACCCGGGAGGCGGAGCTTGCAGTGAGCCGAGATTGCGCCACTGCACTCCAGCCTGGGCAACAGAGCAAGACTCCGTCTCAAAAAAAAAAAAAAAAAAACCGAGATGATGGGTTGATAGGTGCAGCAGACCACCATGGCACATGTAAACCTATGTAACCTGCACGTTCTGCACATGTATCCCAGAACTTAAAATAAAATTTAAAAACAAAGAAAAAGAAATGCGATTCCCAGTGTTGGAGGTGGGGCCTGGTAGGAGGTGTCTGGGTCTTGGGGGCGGATCCCTCATGAATGGCTTGGTGTCCTTGCCGTGGTGATGAGTGAGTTCTTGCTCTATTAGTTCACATGAGAGCTGGCTGTTTAAAGAAGCCTGGCTCCTCTTCCCTCTTTTGCTCTCTCCTGTGCTCTCTCTCTCCCTCTCTCTGTCACTCTGTCCCACTCTCACCAGGTGACACACCTGCTCCTCCTTCACCTTCTGCCATGATTGAAAGCTCCCTGAGGCTTCACCAGGAGCAGATGCCAGCGCCATGCTTCCTGGCGCCTACTCAACTGTGAGCCAAATTAAACTTCTTTTATTTATAAATTACCCAGCCTCAAGTATTTCTTTATAGCAATGCAAAAATAAACTAACACAGAAACGGGGCATCACCTGAACTACAAGGCCCTCTGAGCTGGCTATTGCTTCCTCCTCAGCGACAAGTCCGGCCACAAGGTTCCTAGTAACTGCCTGTAACCTGGCCTTTTTCCTCACCCTGGCCTTCCTTCCATCAGTGTACCTGCATTCACTGGGTTTCCTGCTTGGAATGACATCTCCATCCACAGAGCTCTGCCTCCAGTTAATTCATGCTCAGCCTCAGGCCTCAACTCCACATCCCTTCCTTGGGGAAGTCTTCCCTGACCCCTACATCAGGTTAGGCTTTTTTTTTTCTTTGCTTTTCCTCCATTGACAGTTCACCACTATAATTAAGTAACCATCTCCCTATTGCGCATTAACGTCTGTTTCTTCCTCCAGACCACAGGAACCTTGTGCGATTGTTTACCCAGCATCCCTGGCAACAAGCTGATCCTGGCAGATAGCGAGTGTGCAAAGCACATTAGATGAATGAATAAATGAAAGTTATTGATTCTTCCAGCTCCACCACGGGGCAGGGGCTGTAGCCTTCTTTCCCTGTTTGCTCCCTGGATCTACTCCCATGGTGCTGGAGAAAGCAAGTGTAGTATTGTTTGTTTATTTATGCTTCCATTTGTTCAATAGATATCTATTGAGAGCCTGCTATGTATCATTTTGGAGTCAGTGGTGAACATAGCAACAAAGTCCTGCCCTCACAAGATTACTCTATTTTTTTTTTTTTTTTTTTTTGAGATGGAGTCTCACTCTGTCACCCAGGCTGGAGTGCCATGGTGTGATTTCAGCTCACTGCAACCTCTGTCTCCCGGGTTCCAGCAAATCTCCTGCATCAGTCTCCCGAGTAGCTGTGACTACAGGCTTATGCCACCATGCCCGACTAATTTTTTTGTATTTTTAGTAGAGACGGGGATTTCACCATGTTGGGCAGGCTGGGGTGTTGAACTCCGGACCTCAAATGATCCATGCGCCTCAGCCTCCCAAAGTGCTGGGATTACAGGTGTTAGCCACCATGCCCACCACAAGATTACATTCTATACTGAAGGAGACAGACACTAAGCAAATAAACAGGAAACTATGCTGTACGCTGGTGCTAGGGCCAGAACAATTTATGAGAGAAGTGGAGGTGGGGGAGCCATACTAAATAAAATGGTTGGGAAAGCCTTCATGATAAAATATAATTGAGAAAAGACATAGGATATAACAATTTGATGAAAGGGCATGTCAGATAAAATTCGGGATAACCAGATAACTTTGAATTTTATTTTATTTTTTTATTATTTATTTATTTTTTGAGACTGAGTTTCACTCTGTCACCCAGGCTGGAGTACAGTGGCATGATGTTGGCTCACTGCAACCTCTGCCTCCCGGGTTCAAGCAATTCTCCTGCCTCAGCCTCCCAAGTAGCTGGGACTACAGGCACGTGCCACCACACCAGGCTAATTTTTGTATTTTTTTAGTAGAGAAGGGGTTTCACCATGTTGGTCAGGCTGGTCTTGAACTCCAGACCTCAGGTGATCTGTCTGCCTCGCTCGGCCTCCCAAAGTGCTGGGGATTACAGGCATAAGCTACCACGTCCAGTCAAAATTTTTTCAAATTCTAATGCTTTTAATTCACAAACTGCAATTCATATTGCCATGGAGGAAACAAAATTGTTACTAACGAAGAATTATAAGAGCTGTTTTGTTTTATTTTTTTTTGAGGTGGAGTCTCAGTCACCCAGTCTGGAGTGCAGTGTTGGGATCTCGGCTCACTGCAACCTCCACCTCCTGGGTTCAAACAATTCTCCTGTCTCAGCCGAGTAGCTGGGATTACAGGCACCCATCATTATGCCCGGCTAATTTTTGTATTTTTGTAGAGACAGGGTTTCGTCATGTTGGCCAGGCTGGTCTCGAACTCCTGACCTTAAGTGATCTGCCCACCTCGTCCTCTCAATGTGCTGGGATTACAGACATGAGCCACTGTGCCAGGCTAAGAGCTGTTAAAAGTAGTACCTGATCTTTGGCTTTTGGGGTACCAGGAATTACTTTTTACTGTGAGAGAGAACTTGACTTTTGTGTGTGCAGTGGCTGGCAAGTCACTGGCAAAACCTGGAAAGTGGCTGACAGGATTGTAGTGAATGGTTGTTATTGCAAGAGGCCATTTGTTCTTCATGCACTTAGATTAAAAGGCAGGTTTGAACACCTGGACGTTGTGGGAACATTCGCTACCAATGGAGAACAATGGAGAAGGCTCTGATGGAAGATGGGCTGGTCACAGAGTGGGCTGATTTGCGTTGGCTTGCCCAGTAGCCTCAGGGGAATGTCTTTACAGCAAGGTGCGCTGTGGAAGCGCTGTGTGGCCTGGTCTCATGGTGTTCCTGTCTTTGGGAACCCAAGATTAAATGTAAACGTGGAATACTGGCAGGCACAAGTGGAAGCCAGCACAACTAGTGATACAGAATTTTTTGTTCCTTGGTTCAGCTACATCCAGAAAAATTAGGCATGCAGAAACATTGAAAGGTGAGGATGGGGCCAGGTGCCGTGGCTCACACCTGTAATCTCAGCAATTTGGGAGGCTGAGGTGGGCAGACACTTGAGATCAGGAGTTTAAGACCAGCCTGGCCAAATTAGTGAAACCCCATCTCTACTAAAAATACAAAAAATTAGCCAGGTGTGGTGGTACGTGCCTGTAGTCCCAGCTACTCAGGAGGTTGAGGCAGGAGAATCACTTGAACCTCGGAGGCAGAGGTTGCAGTGAGCCAAGAGCATGCTACTGCACTCCAGCCTGGGCGACAGAACAGGACTCAGTCTCAAAAGAAAAAAAAAAAAAGCAAGGTGAGGAGGGCGGAATTTATTAAGCAAAAGGACGGTCCTGTATGCAGGTATCCACCTGACAAATTGAATACAAGGCCACCACACCCAAGTTGAAGAGGCCCAGCTCCTCCTCAGCATAAGGCATGAATTCCTGGTGACTCCACCCCATTCTTCCAGCGTGCATGCAGGCCCTTAGTCTGAGTCACTCTGCATTGATTTATTTCCCTTACTGTGCATGTGTTAAGGGACGGAATTTTTCACCGTGGGCATGTTTAGGCAATCTCCCTATATATAATGACATGGACGGCACTTGGCTGTCTCCTGCCTCTATCACTAGTGGAAGTTAGCTAGCTGTGCTGGTTTCTACTTGTGTCTGCTTTCCACATATTAAAAAAAAAGAAAAAAATTTAAGGCCAGGTGTGGTGGCTCATGCCTGTAATCCCAGCACTTTGGGAGGCCGAGGTGAGAGGAATGCCTGAGCTCAGGAGCTCGAGACCAGGCTGGGCAACATGATGAAAACCTGTCTCTACAAAAAAATAGCAAAATTAGCTGGGCAGGGTGGTGCATGCCTGTAGTCCCAGCTACTCAGGAGGCTGAGGTGGGAGGATTGGCTGAGAGGTTGCAGTAAGTGGAGATGGCACCACTGTACTCCAGCCCAGGCAACAGAAAGAGACCCCATTTCAAAAAAAATTTTTTTTTTTTTTTAATAAGATAGGGTCTTACTATTTTTCCCAGGCTGCTCTCAAACTCCTGGGCTCACGCAATCCTCCTGTCTTGGCTTCCTGCTAAATATAGTGAACCCCAAGTTTATCTTCAAAGAATCAGTATATCAGTATGTTCAGCTCTCTTATTCTTTGATTCTCCATTTTAAAGTTCAACTTCCTGGTTCTCTTCTCCTCCTTGCCTCTAGTTTCAGTAAACAACTTTCCCATTCCCACCAGTCCTAATCAGTAGTTCACATCTGTTCCGTTGGTCACCTGCTCTGACCTAAGTCACCTTTAGTTACCTGTTCCTAACCATCCTTCCTGCCAAACTACTCATCTCATCCCACCACTCCAGCTCACACTCCTGCTCTTTTTAACATAGCCAATAAGAATTAGCTTAGACTGTGAAGTCCAACCCTAGCCATTAGAGGAATGACACAGCAGTAGGGATACTTGGATCAGGAATAAGAACTCCTGCCCCTCCCCTGTCCAGGTGTGCTCTCACCATTGTTCCATCTGCAAGGAACACCCTTTCTGCAAAAAGTAAAAATTGCCTTGCTGAGAAAATTAATGCTTGAGTGCTATTTCTTTGAGGCACCAGGGAACAAGCATTTTGCATTTCTAACAATTTGGTGGCCTGTACGGTGACCCACTCTCCTCTGGGCGGTCTCCGGTCCTCTCTCGTGAGGAGGTGCCTTGCCGCCTTGTTTTGGGAGCCTCAGGGGTGAGGAACCGAGACCTACCTGGTGTGATGAATAAACCCAGACTCTCAGCAACGTAGAAAGAAACTGGCCAGTGACCTGGGGTAAAGTATCTTCACATACCACGTGGACCAGACAACCTCATGCTCAAGTCAAGGAAGGAAATGACGGAGGAGTTGGTAAAGTATTTCTTTGGTAGTCGGGACTAAGGAAAGAAAAACTGCAGGGGCAGTGAAACATTCCTTGGTTGGGACATACCAAGGAAAGAGAAGCCCTAGGGGCGGTAAGGCACTCCTTAGCCAGGACTAAGGAAAGAAAAGCCACAGGAGGCAGTGAAGTATTCCTTGGTCAGGGTATCTTGGGGGTTAAAAAGACGCATGACATTTCCAGTAAGGGAAATTGAGCCTCGCCCCAAAAGGTGAGACATTTCCAGTGAGGAAAATTGAGCCTCACCCCAAAAGGTGAGACATTTCCAGTAAGGGAAATTGAGCCTCACCCCAAAAGGTGAGACATTTCTGGTAAGGGAAATTGAGCCTCCCTCCCAAAATGAGAAATACCCCAAGTAAGGTAAAGGATAAAAGAAATAAAGCTAGCAACAATAATATTCCCCCTAATAATCCCCGAGGACTAATGTTAAAATATTAGCAGGATAAAAAAAAAAAAAAGAGAGACAGAGAGTCAGAGAAGGAGAGAGAAAGAGATAGAGTCAAAGAGAGAGAGAGAGAGAAAGAGAGAGAGGTAGTAAAGAGAAAGCAATGCACCCTATTCCTTTAAAAGCCTGGGTAAATGTAAAACCTATAATTGAAAATTGAAAGTCTTCTCCATGACCCTATAACACTCCAATACTGTCTGTAAAGAAGCCAGACGGGTCACACCAGTTAGTGCAAGACCTTAGAGCTATTAATCAAGTCCAAACTACCCACCCTGTTGTTAAGGTAATAGATTTAAAAGATGCCTTCTGGGCTTGTCCATTCACAGAAGACAGCCAGGACCTATTTGCCTTTGAGTGAGAAGACCCTCACGCTGATTGAAAATAGCAATACCGATAGACAGTCTTACCTCAAGGGTTTACGAAGTCTTCAAATTTATTTAGTCAAATATTAGAACAAGTCATTTAATTAGCAAAGGTAAATGGCAAATTGAGCTTGAATGGATTGAAGGCATCATATTCTTGCCTCTGCTGAAGACTAAAGAACTTAGAAAATTTTAAGATAAGTCAGATACTGTCATCTGTGGATAGACTCTTATGCCGTACTAAACAAAACCCTTATACAAAAAACTCACACAAGATGGGCAAAACCCCTCATTTGGCAATTACCAGAAATCCAACAGGTGGAAATGTAAAACATCTATTAGTAACTGCCCCTGTCCTAGCTTTACCCCACTTAAGTAGCTATTCCATCTTGTTGTCAGTGTAAACAACCCGTAGCCTTCCTATCAAAAATCCTTAACCCAGTAACCCGCAGATGGCCCAAATGCATTCAATCTGTAGCAGCTACTGCTTTGCTAACTGAAGAAAGTACAAAAATAACTTTAAGAGGAAACCTCATTTGAGCACACCTCACCAGGCCAGAACTATCCTAAGTCAAAAAAGCAAAAAGGCAGGTTACTTACTCAAGAATCTTAAAGTATGAGGCTATTCTGTTAGAAAAATATGATTTAACATTAACCACTGGTAATTCCCTTAACCCTGTGGGTTTCCTAACGGGGATCTAAATCTTCATTAACCACCATACAAAGGTCCAACCAGACCTAGGAGGAACTCCCTTCAGGACAGGATGACAGATGGTTCCTCCCGGGTGATTGAGGGAAAAAGACACAATGGGTATTCAGTAATTGACAGGGAAACTCCTGTAGAAATAGGAAAATTGCCTAATAATTGGTCTGCTAAAACGTGGGAGCTGTTTGCACTCAGCCAAGCCTTAAAATACGTACAGAACCAGGAACCATCTATACTAATTCTAAGTTAATTTGGACTAAAGAGGTGTTAGTAATAGCAAAGGATAATTAAAATCCCAAACTTACAAGGTTTTCAACAAAGTTTGCTAAAAGTTAACAGTGTAACATGTATTATCCTAACTTCGAATCTTGTGGCCTTAGGAAAGTGGAGACTGCCGCAAGCCAAAATTGCACCATTGCACCCCAGCCAAGGTAACAGAATGACACCTTGTCTAAAAAAACAGGCCAGGTGTGGTGGCTCACGCCTGTAATCCCAGCACTTTGGGAGGCCAAGGTGGGCAGATCACAAGGTCAGGAGATTGAGACCATCCTGGCTAACACGGTGAAACCCCGTCTCTACTAATAATACAAAAACAAAATTAGCCGGGCATGGTGGCGGGTGCCTGTAATCCCAGCTACTTAGGAGGTTGAGGTTGCAGTGAACTGAGATCATGTCACTGCACTCTAGCCTGGGCAACAGAGCAAGACTCTGTCTCAAAAAAAGAAAAAAGAAAAATAAAAGAAAAACAAAAAAACAAAACAAAAAAATCCCTGGCAAATGAAGTTTATCAAGCTACAGACTCTGCCTTTGTGTGTCTGTATGTATATATGTTTATGTACATCATGTGGATGTGGTATTTCATTACCAAAATACATGAAAACTCTAATTAATTGGGTTAAAGAAAAAGTAAGCACTTACATTATATATTTTATGAGAAAAATATAAACTAACTCAAATGCCTTTTAGTTCAAATGATTTGTGTAAATTGTTGGTAACTAAGACTAGTTTAATACTGTTGATTTAATGAAAACAACTGTGTCCTCTGATCAACAAAATATCCATGTATTTAACTTTAGAGTTCTGCCTAAAGTGCTAAGTTCCTAACATTTGTGGGCTGTAAACATGATTACAAAGAAAAAACTGAAGATGATCATATAAGCGCCCAATGGGTTCACCTTGCCCATTGCCTAGACACAGCTGATTTCTCAAGACAGGGGAATTGCAATAGAGGAGGAGTAATTCACACAGAGCCAGCTGTGTGGAGACCAGAGTTTTATTACTCAAATCAGTCTCCCCAAGCATTTTGGGAGCAGAAATTTTAAGGACAACTTGGTGGGTGGGGAGAACCCAGAGTTGAAGCTGTCTTCTTGCACTCAGTCAGTTCACGGGTAGGGGCCACAATATCAGATGAGCCAGTTTATCAATCTGGGTGGAGCCAGCTGATCCATCTAGGGCAGGGTCTGCAAAATATCTCAAGCACTGATCTTAGGAGAAATTTAGGGAGGGTCATAATCTTTTAGCCTCCAGCTGCATGACTCCTAAATCATAATTTCTAATCTTGTGGCGAATGTTACGAAGACAATCTAGTCCCCAGGCGAGATGGACTGAACAAAGACAGCTTGTAGGCTAGAAGCAAGATGGTCAGTTAAGTTAGATCTCTTTCACTGTCTCAGTCATAATTTTGCAAAGGCAGTTCTTTTTTTCTTTTCTTTTTCTTTTTCTTTTTTTGGAGACCGAGTCTAGGTCTTGTTGCCCAGGCTGGAGTGCAATGACGCGATCTCAGCTCCCTGCAACCTCCACCTCCTGGGTTCAAGTGATTCTCCTGTCTCAGTCTCCTGAGTAGCTGGGATTACAGGCACCCACCATCACACCTGGCTAATTTTTTCTATTTTTAGTAGAGAAAGAGTTTCAGCATGTTGGTCAAGCTGGTCTCTAACTCCTGACCTCAGATAATACACCTGCCTGGGCCTCCTAAAGTGCTGGGATTACAGGCATGAGCCACTGCTTGGTCCTGCAAAGGCAGTTTCAGTAGCTAACTTTATTTAATGAGCTACTCAAGCATAATTCTTAAGAATAAATAAAACTTTATTTACTTTTTTATGTTTTTTATTATTTACCGTAAGGTTTACTTGCAAAAGAGAATAAATAAAAGTTTATAAATGAGCTTTATATTGTTTAAAAAACCTTTTTCAATAACTTAAAGTCATGTTATGTCAACTTGGGTAATAGCTAATCACAAAATGTCTGAGTCATCTATATGATACAGAAAAGCTAAATATTTAGTTCTGTTAAGCAACAAAAAATTGTGGAAACATCTTTCTAAACATTAGAAAATAGTTTTTTGGCCGGGCGTGGTGGCTCAAGTCTGTAATCCCAGCACTTTGGGAGGCCGAGATGGGCGGATCACGAGGTCAGGAGATCGAGACCATCCTGGCTAACACAGTGAAACCCCGTCTCTACTAAAAACATACAAAACTAGCAGGAGGGGCCGAGGTGGCGGGCGCCTGTAGTCCCAGCTACTTTCGGGGAGGCTGAGGCGGGGAGGAATGCCCGTAAACCCGAGGAGAAGTAGGAGCTTGCAGTGAGCTGGGATCCGCCACTGTACTTCAGCCTGGGTGACAGAGCAAGACTCCGTCTCAAAAAAAAAAAAAAAAAAAAAGAAAATAATTTTTCCTGGAAATCTCATATAAACCATCAATTCCTGCACACTTCTGAGGTTTTGCTGCTTTGAGACGGGAGGCCTCTTGCTCTAATCACCAGGCTGGTCAGTGGCCCGGATCTCGACTCACTGCAACCCTTGTCCTGCCCCTCCCGCCTCCAGTAATCCCGCTCCCCTGGCCACAATGAGGGCGGGGGTTCCACCGTGTTAACCAGGATGGTCGTCTCATTTTCCATGATCCATATTCAAGCTTACTCCCAAGTTCAAACTTATTCCTGTAATCCAGTTTTAACTCTTTTTCTTTTTTTTTTTTTTTTTTTTTTTTGTCTGTTTGTTTGCTGTTGTTTTTCTTTTACAAGCCCACAACTAACATAACTTCTCAGGATTTCCAGTGGAAATCAGGGTTAGGCTGGTTCCATATTTTTGCAATTGCAAATTGTGTTGCTATGCACATGCGTGTGTAAGTCTGTTTCATATAATGACTTCTTTTCCTTTGGGTAGATAACCATTAGTGGGATTGCTGTATCAAATGGTAATTCTACTTTTAGTTCTTAAAGGATTCTCCATACTGTTTTCCATAGCGGTTGTACTACTTTACATTCCCAGCAGCAGTGTAAAAGTGTTCCCTTTTCACCACATCCACTTCAACATCTATTATTTTTTGATATTTAAGTTATGGCCATTCTTGCAGAAGTAAGGTGGTATTGCACTGTGGTTTTGATTTGCGTTTCCCTGATAATTAGTGATGTTGAGCATTTTTTTCATGTTTGTTGGCCATTTGTATGTCTTCTTTTGATAATTGTCTATTCATGCCCTTAGCCCACTTTTCAATGGGAATTTTTTTTTTTTTTTTTTTTTCTGATTTGTTTGAGTTCCTGGTAGATTCTGGATATTAGTCCTTTGTTGGATGAATAGTCTGTGAAAATTTTCTCCCACTCCGGGGGTTCTCTGTTTACTCTGCTGATTTATTTTATTTTATTTTTGAGACAGGGTCTCGCTCTGTCACCCAGGCTGGAGTGCAGTGGTGCAATCTCGGCTCACTGCAACCTCTGTCTCTCAGGTTCAAGTGATTCTCCCGCCTCAGCCTCCCGAGTTGCTGGGATTACAGGCATGCACCACCACGCTCAGATAATTTTTGTATTTTTAGTAGAGATGGGGTTTCAGCATGTTGGCCAGGCTGGTTCGAACTCCTCACCTCAGGTGACCACCCACCTTGGCCTCCCAAGGTGCTGGGATTACAGGTGTGAGCCACTGCACCCAGTCAAGTCTGCTGATTTTTTTTCCCCCTGCCGAAGCTTTTTAGTTTAATTAAGTCTCATCTATTTATTTTTGTTTTTGTTGCGTTTGCTTTTGGGTTCTTAGTCATTAACTCTTTACCTTAGTCAATGTCTAGAAGAGTTTTTCCAAAGTTATATTCTAGAATTTTTATGGTTTCAGGTTTTAGATTCAAGTCTTTGATCCATTTTGAGTTGATTTTTGTATAGGGTGAGACATGAGGATTAAGTTTCATTCTTCTGCATGTGACTTGCCAACAATCCCAGCACCATTTGCTTAGGGTGCACCATTTATTGAATACGGTGTCTTTCTCCACTTTACGTTTTTGTTTGCTTTGTCAAAGATCAGTTGGCTTTAAATATTTGGCTTTATTTCTGGGTACTCTATTCTGTTGCATTGATGTACATGCCTATTTTTATACCAGCACCATGCTGTTTTGGTAACTATAGCCTTGTAGTATCATTTGAATTCAGGTAATGTGATGCCTCCAGATTGGTTCTTCCTACTTAGTCTTGCTTTGGCTATGTGGGCTCTTCTTTGGTTCCATATTAATTTTAGGATTTTATTTTTATAGTTCTGTGAAAAATAATGATGGTATTTTGACAGGAATTGCACTGAATTTGTAGATTGCTTTTGACTGGTCATTTTCACAATATTGATTCTACCCATCCATGAGCATGAGATGTGTTCCCATTTGTTTGTGTCATCTATGATTTATTTCAGCAATACTTTGTAGTTTTTCTTGTAGAGATCTTTCACGTACTTGGTTAGGTATATTTCTAAGTCTTTTATTTTTTTACAGCTGTTGTTAAAAGGGTTGAGTTCTTGATTTGATTCTCAGGTTGGTCACTGCTGGTGTATAGCCGTGCTACTTATTTGTGTACATTGATTTTTTTTTTTTTTTTAGACGGAGTCTAGCTCTGTCGCCCAGGCTGGAGTGCAGTGGCCAGATCTCAGCTCACTGCAAGCTCCGCCTCCCGGGTTTACACCATTCTCCTGGCTCAGCCTCCCGAGTAGCTGGGACTACAGGCGCCTGCCACCTCGCCTGGCTAGTTTTTTGTATTTTTTAGTAGAGACGGGGTTTCACCGTGTTAACCAGGATGGTCTCGATCTCCTGACCTTGTGATCCGCCCGTCTCGGCCTCCCAAAGTGCTGGGATTACAGGCTTGAGCCACCGCGCCCGGCCGTACATTGATTTTATATCCTGAAACTTTACTGAATTCATTTATCAGGTTAGGAGCTTTTTGGATGAATCTTTAGGGTTTTCTAGATATACAATCATATCATCGGCAAACAGCAACAGTTTGACTTCCTCTTTACCAATTTGAATGCCCTTTATTTCTTTCTCTTGTCTGATTATTCTGGCTAGGATTTCCAGTACTATATTGAATAGCTGTGATAAAAGTGGGTATCCTTGGCGGCAGTGGCTCCGCCTGTAATCCCAGCACTTTGGGAGGCAGGCCGGATCCCACAAAGGTCCCAGAGATGAGACCACGGTGAAAACCCCGTCTCTACTAAAAAATACAAAAAAAATTAGCGAGGCAGTTGTGAAGCCTGTAGTCCCAGCTACTTTCGGGAGGCTGAGGCAGGAGAATGGCGGGAACCCGGGGAGGCGGAGCTTGCAGTGAGCTGAGATGGGCGCCACTGCACACTCCAACCTGGGGCGACAGAAGCGAACTCCGTCTCTCAAAAAATTAGGTATCCTTGTGCTTGTTCCAGTTCTCAGGGGGAATGCTTTCAACCTTTCCCTGTTCAGTATAATGTTGACTGAGGGTTTGTCATAGATGGTTATTACCTTGAGGCAAGTCCCTTCTCTGCCGATTTTGCTTAGGGTTTTAATCATAAAGGGATGCTGGATTTTGTCAAATGCTTTTTCAGCATCTATTGAGATGATCATATGATTTTTGTTTTTAATTCTGTTTATGTGATGTATCACATTTATTGACTTGCATATGTTAAACCATCCCTGCATCCCTAGAATAAAACCCACTTTATCATGATGTGTTATCTTTTCGATATGCTGTTGGTTTTGCTTAGCCAGTATTTTGTTGAGGATTTTTGCATCTATGTTCATTAGGGATATTGGTCTGCATTTTTGTTGTTGTTGTTATGTCTTTTCCTGGTTTGGGTATTAGCGTGATACTGGCTTCATAGAGTTTTGGTTTTTTTTTGTTTTTTGTTTTTTTTGGACAAAGTTTCACTCTTGTTGCCCAAGCTGGAGTGCAGTGGTGCAATCTTGGCTCACTGCAATCTCTGCCTCCCAGGTTCAAGCAATTCTTCTGCCTCAGCCTCATGAGTAGCTGGGATTACAGGCGCCTGCCACTACACCCAGCTAATTTTTGTATTTTTAGTAGAGATGGGGTTTCACCATGTTGGCCAAGCTGGTCTTGAACTCCTGACCTCAAGTGATCTGCCTGCCTTGGCCTCCCAAAGTGCTGGGATTACAGGCATCAGCCACTGTACCCGGCCTTCATAGAATTATTTAGGGAGGATTTCCACTTTCTCTTTTAGAATAATTTCAGTATGATCAGTACCAATTCTTCTTCAAATGCCTGATAGAATTCATCTGTGAATCCATCTAGACCTGGACTTTTTTTTTTTTTTTGAGACGGAGTCTCGCTCTGTCACCCAGGCTGGAGTGCAGTGGCCGGATCTCAGCTCACTGCAAGCTCCGCCTCCCAGGTTTACGCCATTCTCCTGCCTCAGCCTCCCGAGTAGCTGGGACTACAGGCGCCCGCCACCTCGCCCGGCTAGTTTTTTTTTTGTATTTTTTTAGTAGAGACAGGGTTTCACCGTATTAGCCAGGATAGTCTCGATCTCCTGACCTCGTGATCCGCCCGTCTCGGCCTCCCAAAGTGCTGGGATTACAGGCTTGAGCCACCGCGCCCAGCCTAGACCTGGACTTTTTTTTTTTGCTGTTGGCATTTTTTTTCTCATTACTGTTTCAATCTCACTACTTGTTATTGGTCTGTTCAGAATTTCTATTTCTTCCTGATTTAATCTAGGAGGCTTGTATATTTCCAGAAATGTATCCATCTCCTCTAGGTTTTCTAGTTTGTGTGTGTAAAGGTGTTCATAGTAGTCTTGAATCATTTTTTATTTCTGTGGTATCAGTAGTAATATCTCCCATTTCATTTCTAATTGAACTTATTTGGATCTTCTCCCTTCTTTTTTTGGTTTATCTCATTAATGGTCTATCATTTTTTTTGAAAGAACTAGCTTTTTGTTTCATTTATATTTTATATATATATTTTTTATTTCAATTTCATTTAGTTCTGCTCTGATCCTTGTAACTTTTTTCCTCTGCTGGATTTGGGTTTGTTTTGTTTTTGTTTCTCTAGTTACTTGAGGTGTGACCTTAGATTGGTTATTTGTGCTTTTTCAGATATAGGCATTTAATGCTATGAACTTTCCTCTTAGAACCACTTTTGCTGTATGCCAGATGTTTTGATAAGTTCTGTCACTATTATCATTCAGTTCAAGGAATTCTTTAATTTCCATCTTGATTTCACTGCTGATCCAAAGATCATTCATGAGCAGATTATTAAGTTTCCCTGTATTTGTATAGTTTTGAGCATTCTTTTTGGAGTTAATTTCCAGTTTTTTTCCACTATGGTCTGAAAGAGTACTTGATATAATTTCAATTTTCTTAAATTTATTGAGACATGTTTTGCGGCCTATCATATGTTTTATCTTGGAGAATGTTCCATGTGCTGCTGAAAAGAATATATACTCTGCAGTTGTTAGGTAGAATGTTCTGTAAATATCTGTTAAGACCATTTGTTCTATGGTATAGTTTAAATCCTTTGTTTGTTTCTTTGTTTCTTTCTTTTTTTTGAGACAGTCTCACTTTGTCATCCAGGCTGGAGTACAACAGCATGATCTCGGCTCACTGCAATCTCCACCTGTGGGGTCCAAGCAATTCTCCTACCTCAGCCTCCTGAGTAGCTGGGATTACAGGTATTTGCCACCACACCCAGCAAATTTTTGTATTTTCAGTGGAGACGGGGTTTCACCATGTTGGCAAGGCTGGTCTCAAACTCCTGATTGCAGGTCATCTGCCCACTTTGGCTTCCCAAAGTGCTGAGATTACAGGTGAGAGCCACCATGTCTAGCCCCATTGTTTGTTTACTTTTTGTCTTGATGACTTGTCTAGTGCTGTCACTGGAGTATTGAAGTCCCCAACTACTATTTTTTTTTTTTGAAATGGAGTCTCACTCTGTCTCCCACACTGCAGTGCAGTGGCACAATCTCAGCTCACTGCAACCTCTGCCTTCTGAGTTCAAGTGATTCTTCTACCTCAGCCTCCAGAGTAGCTGTGATTACAGGTGTGTGCTACCACACCAAGCTACTTTTTGTATTTTTAGCAGGGAAATGGTTTTGCCATGTTGGCCAGGCTGGTCTCAAACTCCTGACCTCAGGTGATCCACCCGCTTTGGACTCTCAAAGTGCTGGGATTACAAGTGTGAGCCATCACACCTGGCTGTCCCCGACTATTATTGTGTTGCCATCTATCGCGTTTCTTAGGTCTAGTAATAATTGTTTTATAAATTTGGGACCTCCAGTGTTAGGTACATATATATTTAGGACTGTGATATTTTCTTGTTGAAATGATCCTTTTATCATTATATAATGTGCCTCTTTGTCTTTTTTAACTTGTTGCTTTAAAGTCTGTTTTGTCTGATATAAGAATAGCTACTCTTGCTCCCTTTTGGTTTCCATTTGCAAGGAATATCTTTTTCCACTCCTTTACATTAAGTTTATGTGAATCCTTATGCATTAGGCCAGTCTCTTGAAGACAGAAGATATGTGGTTGGTAGATTTTTTATCCATTCTGCCATTCTGCATCTTTTTTTTTTTTTTTTTTGAGACAGAGTCTCGCTCTGTCACCCAGGCTGGAGTGCAGGGGCACGATCTCAGCTCACTGCAAGCTCCGCCTCCTAGGTTCACACCATTCTCCTGCCTCAGCCTCCTGAGTAGTTGGGACTACAGGCACCTGCTGCCATGCCCAGCCTATGTTTTTGTATTTTTAGTAGAGACGGGGTTTCACCGTGTTAGCCAGGATGGTCTAGATCTCCTGACCTCATGATCCGCCTGCCTCAGCCTCCCAAAGTGCTGGGATTACAGGCATGAGCCACTGCACCTGGCCCATTCTGCATCTTTTAAGAGGAGCATTTAGGCCATTTACATTCATCTTTAGTATTGAGATGTGAGGTACTATTTTATTCTTTGTGCTAGTTGTTGCCTGAATACCTTATTGTTTTTCATTATTTTACTGTTTCATAGGCCCTGTGAAATTTATGCTTTAAGGAGGTTCCACTTTGGTATATTTTGAAGTTTTGATTCAAGATTGAGAACTCCTTTTAGCATTTCTTACATTGCTGGCTTAGTAGTGACAAATTCTCTCAGCGTTTGTTTGTCTGAAAAATAATTTCTCCCTTTTTCATATATGAAGGTTATTTTTGCTGGATACAGAATTCTTGACTGGCAATTATTTTGTCTGAGGATGCTAAAGATAGGACCTCAATCACTTCTGGCTTGTAGAGTTTCTGCTGAGAAATCTGCTGTTAATCTGATAGGCTTTCCTTTGTAAGTTGTCTGAGGTTTCTGCTTCACAGCTCCCAAGATTCTTTCCTTCATTTTGGCTTTAGATAACCTGATGACTATGTGCGTAGGTGATCTTTTTGCAATGATTTTCCCTGGTGTTCTTTGAGCTTCTTCTATTTGGATGTTTAGATCTCTAGCCAGGCCAGAGAAGTTTTCCTTGATTATTCCCTCAAATAAGTTTTCCAAACTTTTAGATTTCTCTTCTTCCTCAGGGATCCCAATTATTCTTAGTTTTGTTCATTTAACACAATCCCCAATTTCTTGGTGGCTTTCTTCATTTTGTAAAATTCCTTTTTCCTTGTCTTTGTCTGACTGGGTTAATTCAAAAGCCTTGTCAAGCTCTGAAGTTTTTTCTTCTACTTGTTCTAGTCTATTGTTGACACTTTCCAGTGCATTTTGAATTTCTTTAAGTGTGTCTTTCATTTCCAGAAGTTGTGATTGTTTTTTCTTTTTTTATTTTTTTTGAGACAAGAGTTTCGCTTTTCTTGCCCAGGTTGGCGTGCAATGGCATGATCTTGGCTCACCACAACCTCCACCTCCTGGGTTCAAGCAATTCTCCTGCCTCAGCTTCCCAAGTAGCTGAGATTACAGGCATGCACCACCCTGCCCAGCTAATTTTATATTTTTAGTAGAGACGGGGTTTCTCCATTTTGGTCAGGCTGGCCGTGAACTCCCGACCTCAGGTGATCAGCCCGCCTTGGCCTCCCAAACTCCCAAACGCTGGGGTTACAAGGATGAGTCACCATGCATGGCCCAGTTGTTTTTTCTTTATGATATCTATATCTCTAGAGAATTTTTCATCCATGTCCTGTATTGTTTTTTAATTTTTTTGTCGTTGTTGTTTTGTTTTTTGAGACAGGGTCTCACTCGTCACCCAGCCTGTGTGCAGTTGCATGATCTTGGCTCACTGCAACCTCTACCTCCTAAGTTCAAGTGATCCTTCCACCTCAGCATCCTGAGTAGCTGGGGCTACAGGGATGTACCATCAAGCCAGGCTAATTTTTTTTTTTTTTTTTTTTTGAGACGGAGTCTCGCGCTGTCGCCCAGGCTGGAGTGCAGTGGCGCGATCTCGGCTCACTGCAAGCTCCGCCTCCCGGGTTCACGCCATTCTCCTGCCTCAGCCTCCTGAGTAGCTGGGACTACAGGCGCCCACCACCGCGCCCGGCTAATTTTTTGTATTTCTTTTAGTAGAGACGGGTTTCACTGGCTGTCTCGATCTCTGATTCCTTTAGGATCCCCGGGCCTACTGCCTCCCAAAGTGCTGATTACAGGCGTGAGCCAATCACCGCTTTTTTTTAGTAGAGACAGGGTTTTGCCATTTTGGCCAGGCTGGTCTCAAACTCCTGGCCTCAAGTGACCTTCCTTGGCTTCCCAAAGTGCTGGGATTACAAGGGTGAGCCACTGTACCTGGCCTGATTTTACATTTTTGAGATGGAGTCTGCTTGTCTCCCAGACTGGAGTGCAGTGGCCGGATTTCGTGGTCACTGTAAGCTCCGGGCCTGGTCCACGCTTATATTCTCCTGCCTTCAGACTCCCGAGTAGCTGGGACTATGGGCTCTCACCTCACCTCAAGGTTTTTTGTATTTTTAGTAGAGACGGGTTTCACCGTGTTGGCCAGGATGGCTGTGATTCCTGACCTCATGATCTCACCCTGCCTGGGCCTCCTAAAGTGCTGGGATTACAGGCTTGAGCCACCACCGCCTACATTTCTTTTTTTTTTTGAGATCGAGTCTTGCTCTGTTGCCCAGGGCTGGAGTGTAGTGGCCAGATCTCGCTCACTGCAAGCTCCGCCTCCCGGGTCCACGCCATTCTCCTGCCTCAGACTCCCGAGTAGCTGGGACTACAGGCGCCCGCCACCTCACCCGGCTAGTTTTTTGTATTTTTTAGTAGAGACGGGGTTTCACCGTGTTAGCCAGGATGGTCTCGATCTCCTGACCTCGTGATCCACCCGTCTCGGCCTCCCAAAGTGCTGGGATTACAGGCTTAAGCCACTGCGCCCGGCCCTGGCCTACATTTCTTTAAGTTGGTTTTTACATTTTTCTAGTATCTCCTTGAGTAGCTTAATAATCGACCTTCTGAATTCTTTATTTGGCAATTCAGAGACTTCTTTTGGGTTTGGATCCATTGCTAGGAAGCTAGTGTGGTCTTTTGTGGGTGTTATAGAACCTTGTTTTGTCATATTACCTGAATTATGTTTTTGATTTCTTCTCATTGGGAAGACTATTTTAGTGGAAAAATCTGGAACGCAAGGGCTGCTGTTCAGATTCTTTTGTCCTACAGGGTGATCCCTTGATGTGGTGCACTCGGCCTTTCCTTAGGCATGGGGCTTTCTGAGAGCTGGACTGTGGTGATTGTTATTGCTCTTCTGGATCTAGGCATCCAGTGGGGCTTCCAAGCTCCAGGATCGTGCTGGGGTCTGCAAAGCATCTTGTGATGTAATCCATATTCAGGTCTCCCAGCTATGGATCCCAGCACCTCCTCTGGGGGAGGTGGCAGGGGAGTGACATAGACTCTATGAGAAGCCTTGGTTGTAGATGTTTAGTGTGCTGGCTTTCTCAAATGCTGGTTATGATAGCAGTGATGTTGCCACATGGACAGGACTTCTGTTTAGCCAGGATGTTGCAGATAGTGGAATTAGCTATTTTTTCCTTCCTTGGAGCAGGGTTATTTTGTCATGAGTTGCTGCCATACCCTGAGTTGGTTGGCCTTCAGCCAGGAGGTGGTACTTTCAGGAGAGCACCAGCTGTGATAGTAGAAGGGGGATATAAGCTTGCCCTAAGTTGGTCGGGATAAGTGTTCAGGTTTCTCAGGTGATGAGTAGGGCCATAAAGTTCCCAAGAGTTTGTCTTTTGTGATTGGGCACTGGGGTGGGTAGGGAAATACCATCAGGTTGGGGCAGGATTAGGCATGTCTGAGCTCAGACTCTTTTGCCACAGCCACTGTAGGGGGCTGATTCTCAGGCAAATGGGGTTATGTTCCAGTGTGGATTATGGCTGCCTCTGTCACCACGGAAGTGAGGGAAAGTAAGTAGCCACAGGGCTCACCCAGCTCCCATACAGTTGGCAAGGCCAGTTTCACTCCCACTGTGCCCCGCTAACAACGCAGTTTATCTCCAGGCAGCTGGTGTGCAGGACTCAGACCTAGTCCCAGGGTATAAGTTTCCCCATTGACAAAGCAAGCATGGCTTTCAGGCCTCGCCCCTCCCTGTCTGCCCACACTGTCAGCTGTGGCTCCTGTGCTCCTTTCTGCAGCAGTTCACTTTTACCCCCGATTTCTGCTTGACAGGGTTTGCACCCAGTCAAAATTATTACAAAGTTCAGTTGGAAGCTTATTTCACCCTGTGACCCTGCCCAAATTTTGCCACTGTCTTCCTCAATGGCCTCTATGAGATACAGTCAGGGATGGCTTCCCTGGCCCAAGCTGGAGAATGGGAGCACCTACAAGGCTTTTCCTGCTACTGTTGTTTTCTACTTTTATATTTTACACTAAATCCATTTCAGCTCTAGGCAAGGTTAAATCCTTCTTCCATAATCTGGGTTTTGAGGTTCCCCAGTGGAGATGTGCGTTCAGAGGCAGGTTTCCCCCTTCTCACATATTGGGAACTCATAGTTTTTCACTCATCTCATTTGCAGCAGTGTGCTGTGAGGCTGAGGTGGGAGGATCGCTTGAGCCCAGGAATTTGAGACCAGCCTGGGCAACATGGCAAGACACAGTCTTGGTCTGTACAAAAAATTAAATGATAGCTGGGCATGGTGGCATATGTCTGTAATCCTAGCTATCAGGAGGCTGAGGCCGGAGCATCACTTGAGCCCAGGAGTTTGAAGCTGCAGTGAGCTATTGTTGTGTCAGAGTACTCCAGCCTGGGTGACAGAGCAAGACCCTGTTTCTAAATAAATAGACTATTTTTTAAAGCAGTTTTAGTTTCATGTAGATTTTTACATATGGTGTGAGGCAAGGGGTCTAACTTCATTCTTTTGCATGTAGCTATCCAGTTGTCCTAGAACCATTTGTTGAAAGGATGTTTGTTTCTCACCGAATTGGCACCCTGGTTGAAAATCAATTCAACACAGATGTATGAGTTTATTTATAAACTCTTAATTCTATTCCGTTTGTCAATATGTCTATATGTAGGCCAATACCATACCATTTTGATTATTTTGGTTTTGTAGTAAGTTTTGATTATTGTAGCTTTGAAATTAGAAAGTGTGAGTCCTCCAGGAATGTTATTTTTTTTCCAAAATAGTTTGGCTTTTCTTGGTCTCTTGCATTTCCATATTAATTGTATGATTAGTTTGTCAATTTGTACAAAGAAGCTGGCTGGGATTTTGTTTGGTCTTCTTTAATTTATTTCAACAATTTTCAGTGCACAAGTCTTGCACATCTTTTGCTAGATCTATTCCTAAGTGTTTTATTCTTTTTGCTGTTATTGTAAGTAGAATTTTCTTTCCTTCCTTTCTTTCTCTCTCTCTCTCTCTTTCTTTTTGTTGAGATGGAGTCTCGCTCTGTTGCCCAGGCCGAAGTGTGTGGCATGATCTCAGCTCACTGCAACCTCCACCTCACGGGTTCAAGGGATTCTCATGCCTCAGTCTCCCAAGTAGCTGGAACTACAGGCATGTGCCACCACACCCTGCTAATTTTTGTATTTTAGTAGAGACGAGGTTTCACCATGTTGGCCAGGCTGGTCTCGAACTCCTGGCCTCAAGTTATCTGCCCATCTCAGTTTCCCAGGAAGTGCTAGGATTACAAGCATAGGCCAGCACACCCAGCCATTGTAAGTAGAATTGTGTTCTTAACTCCACTTTCAGAGAAAGTGTCTTTTTATATCATTGGAAGCAACTGGAGTCCTCTGCTGGTTGCTGTTGTTCTACTTAATAACACTGAAGGACCACAGAGGCCCTTTGTGGGCAGGTATCCAAGGCCTGGATGTCTCTCATGAGACACACATGTGAGTTCTTAGAGGGCCCCACAGGTCTCCACAGAGCACAGTTCCTTGGTGTGGGACACTGATTTCCAGTTCCAGGATTCCTACTTCCCCACTCAGCTACTGCAACGATGGCTGATCCCATAGTTTCCAATATAGTTTTCATGTCCCCCTAAACCTCATGTTAAAATTTAGTTCTCCATGTTAGAGGTGGGGCCTAATGCAAGGTGTTTTGCTCAGTCATGGGGCAGATGCCTCATGAATGGCTTGGTGCTGTCCTTGTGGTACTGAGTCTCACTCTATTAGTTCCCAGGAAAGCTGGTCACTAAAAACAGCCTGGCACCTCCTCCTACTTCTTGCCTCCCCTCTCACCGTGTGATCTCTGAATCTGCCAACTCCCCTTACCCTTCTGTCACTGGTGGAAACAGCCAGAAGCCCTTGCCAGAAGCAGATGCTGGCATCATGCTTTTTTTTTTTTTTTTCCTGAGATTCTGTTGCCCAGGCTGGAGTGCAGTGGCATGATCTCAGATCAACAACTTCCGCCTCCCAGGTTCAGGCAGTTCTCTTGCCTCAGCCTCCTGAGTAGCTGGGATTATAGGTGCGCCACCATGCCCGGCTAATTTTTGTATTTTTAGTAGAGATGGGGTTTCACCATGTTGGTCAGGCTGGATCATGCTTCTTATACAGCCTGCAGAACTGTGAGACAAATAATCCTCTTTTCTTTATAAATTACCCAGCCTCAAGTATTCCTTTATAGCAACACAAAAGGGCTAAGATAGCATCCTTCTGGGTTTCCTTCCCCACAGTATTCATACCTCTTGGGTGGTATTCAAGAAGGATAGGGCAAATCCATCTAGCTCCCATTGCATCCACTTGATAAATAGGGGCTTTCCACATATTGAGACTTGCCATAAAGATATAGTAATTAATATGGTATAATAAGGCACAGAAATAATAACCTGATAGAGAGTCCAGGATATATGATGAAAGTGCCATTACCCGCCTGTGGGGAAGAAATGTAATATTCAATTAATGGTTTCTAAACAATTGCTTGTCAATATAGAAAAAAATAAAACTAGCTCCTGATCTCACACCACACACAAGTTAATTCCAGGCATATAAAAGACTTAAAGGTTGTAAAAAAAAAAAAAACTTTAAAAAAACTAAATAAAAATATTGGAGAATATCTTATGACCTTAGAGTGAAAAATGATGTTTTAAAGAAATGATAAGCATAAATAAAAAATAAAAGATTCATAAGTATGTTCATGAAAATACATCATTATAAAAGTGAAAAGTCAAGCTCCATATTAGGAGAAGATATTGGCAATGCATACAATAAGGATTTACATAATGACTATAGAACATTTTTCAGAATGAACAATAAAATGTTCAGCAGCTCACTGGGCGTGGTGGCTCATGCCTGTAATCCCAGCACTTTGGGAGGCCGAGGCAGGTGGATCATGAGGTCAGGAGATCGAGACTATCCTGGCTAACATGGTGAAACCCCATCTCTACTAAAACGCAAAAAATTAGCCTGGCCTGGTGGCGGGCGCCTGTAGTCCCAGCTACTTCGGAGGCTGAGACAGGAGAACAGCGTGAACCTGGGAGGCGGAGCTTGCAGTGAGCCGAGATCGCCCCACTGTACTCCAGCCTGGCCGACAGAGCCAGACTCTGTCTCAAAAAAAAAAAAAAAAAGTTCAGCAGCTTATCTGAAAAGTGACCTAGGCAGAAGAGGAGATCCAAATTGTCTGTGAACACATGGAAAGGTACTCAGCCCCACAAGCAATCAGAGAAATTAAAACCAGAAGGAAATAGTATTTCACACTCTTCAGATTCACAAAAAATCAAAACTCTAAAAATACACAGTCCTCGTGTTAGTCTCATAACCTGCTATTTTGAGACGTTTTTGCTAAATTCAAGATTTGCACACACACACCGAGACCTTGTAAATGTCACTAGACAAACTCTTTCACACATGCACCAGTTTCATAAAAATGTTTGCAATAGCAACTTTAAAATAAAACAGCAAATGAAACAAAGCGAATCAAAAAACCTGGAAACTCACTAGATGTCAATCAATAGGAGATTAGCTAAATGTTGAAACATTCATACAATGGAACACCATAAAGCAGTTAAAATGAATTAGCTGGCCTGGTACAGCAGCTCGGGCCTGTAGTCCCCAGCTACTCAGGAGCCTGAGGCAAGAGGTCACTTGTGTTCAGGAGTTCAAGGCCACAGTGTGCTATGATTGTGCCTGTGAACTGCCACTGCATTGCAGCCTGGGCAACATAGTGGGACCTCATCTCCAAAAAATAAAATAAATTAGTTACAGCAATCCTATTCATCAACAGGATAAATCTCAAAAACGTAGTATTAAGCAAAAAACAAACAAACAAAACAAAACAAAACACACGCAAGTTGTAGAAAGATATATACAATATGATAGCATCTATGCAGCTTAAAATATGAAAATAATGCTAAACATCACTTAGGGATACATTTACATATAGGAAAACCACATGAATAGGCATGGAAATATAAGCATCAAATTCAGTGGGGACGGAAGAAAATGGGGTCTGGTGGGGCTACACAAGGAGTTCATTATAGTCACTATTCTTTTTTGTGTGCCTGAAATATTAAAAGCAAACAAAAACAGAATAACTCCCAGTGTTGTGAGATAGCTCCAAATTCAATTTTCTCTAAACTCTTATATTCAATTCTAATTTCAGCCTACTGCTTCCACAGAATGTCTGCTTTCAGCCTGGTGATATAATCGTTTTTAACTTTAACCAGATGACTAAGACTCTTCTTTGTCTTAGGGAAGCCAAATACTTCCAGTCAGCAAGTCTATACAGGTATTTCTTGTGACTTTATAATAAAGGTTTTCTATTCCAAATATTCTAACCTGTTTGCTGTGAAAGGGGTGTTCATACAGAAAACCAAACACTGCATGTTCTCACTCAAAAGTGGGAGTTGAACAATGAGAACACATGGACACAGGGAGGGGAACATCACACACGGCGGCCTGTCAAGGGATGGGGGGCAATGGGAGGGAGAGCATTAGGACAAATACCTAATGAATGCGGGGCTTAAAACCTAGGATGGTAGGTTGATGGGTGCAGCAAACTACCGTGGCACATGTATACCTATGTAACAAACCTGCACGTTCTGCACATGTGTCCCACAACTTAAAATATAATCAATCAATCAATAAATAAAATAAATTTTAAAAGGGGTGTTTATAAGCTCGATATAAGATACCTTTTGGAACATGGGTTCAATATGAGTTGTCGAATTTGTCAGCCAGCTCTAAGACTACTGAAATGCAGTCAGGATGATCTAGTTCTAGCTCTGGGTCTGTCACTAACTACGAGTGTGAGACCTTAACAGATCTGGCCTTCAGTTTTTCACCATAAAATAAGGGCAGTGGATTAAATGATCTCTAAGTTACCTTCTAGATCTAACTTTTCATGATTCCAAGGCAGAATTTGAGGCTCTGCCAAGAAATTCCTTGGCTCTGAAGTTTCTCTCTTGTAACAGTTCCACTAAGCTAGTTGGTTCAATACTGGACATCCCCAGGCAACTTTTAGGGAGGCTGTTTTCCATGTGCCCAAGTTGAAGGTGTGGAGTCCAATTACCCCATCTGCCATTAGGCAAAGTCCTGGCAGCTCATCTAGATATACACTAGTTATAGGTTAGCATTGTCTTTGTAACTTACACAGGCGGTTACCTGATAAATCCCTTGAAGTGGTTGATAGTCTCTTTACAATAACATTTTTCTACTTTTCCCCTGTTTTGCATTAATAGTAATCTAATTTGTTTTCTGAGGTATGGTACAAATACTCTTTGTTTATATTGCAATATTATGTTATCAATGGACAAAGAGGGCCCATTGATAAGAAAGGTATGATTTTGCTTTTTGAATTTATATAAATGTAACATACTAAGTTCAGTGGGAGTAAGAAGTGTCAGCTTCTAGTCAAATCTGTTCATTTCAAGAGGTGGCAACTAACTACCTGCTGCAGTCAGGAATTACAGGTTAAAAGCAACCAACGTTAATTTAATTCATGCGGTGTTTGAATACAAAATAAAGGAGATGGGCAAGCGGGGAAGTTTAAATATTACACAGTTAATAGCAGGAAGGATACCCAATCCCAGATGACTCAGAATGCCAATGCAGTGTGGTCATGATGTAGACAAATACACTCCATGAGTGAGGGCAGAGCTGGGGAAGTTATGTAGCTATATTATGAACCAGCAAAGGCAAATTTTGGAAAGTGATAGAATCAAATACATTTGAGGATTCGTGACTATGAACAGACTCATGAGAAACTATGCTCAATGTTGTATACACTATATTTAAAAATTAGAGGAAGCAATAGGAAAACTAGAAATCCTGGCATAAATATAAGTAGATTATCTGAAGAGATGAAAAAAGACTCAAGTTACTGCAAACAGCAGAAGACAAGAGAATTTCACCCGCAATAGGAAACTCTAAATAAATAATACTAGCTAGGAAATATGGCAAATACAAATCTTGAAATAATTTTAAAATGTGTTGACTTTTTTTTTTTTTAAAGACAAACGGTCTCACTATGTTACCCAGACTGGATTCAAACTGCTAGGCTCAAGCAATCCTCCTGACTCAGTCTTCCAAGTAGTTAGGACTACAGGCACACACCACCTTCCTGGCAAAATTTGTTGATTTCTTAATGCATCATCTAACTTTTTAAACTGCAGGCTGACAGAGTCACAGACTCCACCTTCGTTTCAAGTACTGCATGATATAACTAACGTTGCAAAAACAAAAATAGAAGAAACACAGTCATGAAATTGCTGTAGTTGCAGTCCAAGATTCCCATGCATGACAATCAGGCAGTATGCCAACATTTGTAATAAATAGTTGGAATTATCTTATGCCTAATATAAGTGAACAAATACTCACCAGGATCTGTTGTCCTGAGGATTATCCTGCCTCAGCCTCCTGAGTAGCTGGGACTACAGGCGACTGCCACCACACCAGCTAATTTTTGTATTTTTAGTAGAGACAGGGTTTCATCATGTTGGCCCGGCTGGTCTCGAACTCCTGACTGCAGGAGATCTGCCCACCTTGGCCTCCCAAAGGGCTGGGATTACAGACATGAGCCACCACACCCGGCCTCATTTGCACGTTCTGATCTAGCTAATAAACTGTTTCCTCATTTTGCTGTATGAAAGTGACCTTGAAGTGTGTGTGCATGTGATGGTCCACAAAGTCAAAATATGCCCATTTTTGGAGATATTATCTGTGAAGCTCCATATGCCCTTGTTAAAATGGAAAGATGAAGGGGTGCTCAAAACTATAAGAGTAAACAAACCCTGTCCAAATGAGAACTAGTCTAAATCATTATTGTAGTTCTAAGAGTTTGAAATAGGTCATAATTGTGAGTTGCAATGTTTTGTTTATTTGGTTTAGCTCAAGAATGTTGCCTTCGTTCCTCCCCAGCTCTCTTTGACTCACCCACACCTGTTAGGCGCTCCCTTTTATGTTCCTATAGCACCCTGCACACATCTCCATCACTGTAGTAACTGTATAGTTTAGTAATAGTTGATTTTTTCCTATGAAACTTCCTTGAGTGTAAAAATTGTGTTTTTTCAGGTATGCATACCCATTATCAGGTAAATTTTTGGTGAAAGAGAGGCTAACAGACAGCATACAAATGAAAGAAAATTGCCCCTCATTTGGTTTTGAATGCCTCCAAATGGTTCTCTGCATTTGGATGGGTTGATTGAGCCACTGGCACAAGAGCCCATTTGCAAACTGGCATGGACCAGTGTTGCTTGAGAAATCTCAATGAGGGCAATTCAAAAGGAAATCTCCAAACTCTGTGTCAGGTTACTTACTTTTTGCTATTTGCCCTGGGTCCTTACTAGGTGTAAGAAGAATCTTCAAAATGCCTGAGCAGGTGCAGATTATAACACACTGGGCAACAGTTAATGTTCAAATGGCTATTCGATCACTTGTTTTACATAAACACTGTCCACAGAACTGCCTGTATTTGTCACGCTTCTCACAAGAACCCTTTCAAACTGCCTTCCTTACTGAGAAGTGGGTTTTTTTTTTTTTTTTTTTTTTGAGACGGAGTCTCGCTGTGTCTCCCAGGCTGCAGTGTAGTGGCGCGATCTCGGCTCACTGCAAGCTCCGCCTCCCTGGTTCACGCCATTCTCCCGCCTCAGCCTCCGAATAGCTGGGACTACAGGCGCCCGCCACCACGCCCGGCTAGTTTTTTGTATTTTTAGTAGAGACGGGGTTTCACCATGTTAGCCAGGATGGTCTCGATCTCCTGACCTCGTGATCCACCCACCTCGGCCCCCTAGAGTGCTGGGATTACAGGCTTGAGCCACCGCGCCCGGCCTCTTTTTTGTTTTTTGAGACGGAGTCTCGCTCTGTCGCCCAGGCTGGAGTGCAGTGGCCTGATCTCAGCTCACTGCAAGCTCCACCTCCCGGGTTTACGCCATTCTCCTGCCTCAGCCTCCCGAGTAGCTGGGACTACAGGCGCCCGCCACCTCGCCCGGCTAGTTTTTTGTATTTTTTAGTAGAGACAGGGTTTCACCGTGTTCACCAGGATGGTCTCGATCTCCTGACCTC
The DNA here is from genome assembly GCF_008728515.1 of Papio anubis. Lineage (NCBI taxonomy): Eukaryota > Metazoa > Chordata > Mammalia > Primates > Cercopithecidae > Papio > Papio anubis. The sequence continues at coordinate 8,711,959 of NC_044985.1, forward strand.
GTGATCCGCCCATCTCGGCCTCCCAAAGTGCTGGGATTACAGGCTTGAGCCACCGCGCCCGGCCGAAGTGGGTTTTCTAATGTCAATTTTACTAGTCATGATAACACTGGAAACTAGAACTATCCCCTCCATTAAAACTAAGTAACCTTGGAGCTTGTGACCGGGCTACGTCACTCGTCTGGATCAGGCAGTGAGTTGATAGCTGTGAGGGCACCCCTTACTCTACCATTCTCCAGGAACTGCCACTACAGTGCTTAAAGAGGGGCATAGCAGCAGCATAACACCTTTGCACATGGGGAAACCCATAACAGTAAACCAAACACCTGTATTTTCTCCTACAGTGGGTGGTACTTGCCAGGTAAGTCAAGTCATCAGAGTAATTGCTCTCCAGGGAGTGGTTATGAAGATGATTTAGCAAACTAGTTTTTAATCTTCTGCTTTCATCATTTACAAGAGACACACCCTGCCTTTGCCCATGTTTCTGTCACACCACTTCTCTAGCAGACACTACCTGTTCCCCAAGTAGTGCAAATCCAGATTCCATGAGTTATGACACAGACGTTGATAGCATGTATGTGCTACTGTCCTTCCTGAATCTTAATTTCTGTAGGCATAAAATATTTTTTCACTTACCATCTAATCTAGATGATTAAGAAGATTAAGTGAAGCTGACTATCTAATTAGTTACATGTAAGTCTTTATTACTAAAGTATTTAGGTTAACCGAGCATGGAAGATGCTGCCAAACTGAATTATAAGAAGAGAAAGAAATCTACCTAACTCAAGTTTAGTGATTCTTCTTTGCTGGGGCATGTGATCAAAAATATGCTATCAAATCCTTTAAGAATAACTTTTAAAATATAAAAATATACCTTAGTTGGGCATGGTAGTGCAAGCCTGGAATCCCAGCTACTTGGGTGGCTGAGACAGGAGAATTGCTTGAACCTGAGAGATGTCTAGGACTTTTGGCTATTCTAACATTCTCTGACTAAACAAGTAGAGGACTTGATCTTCACCAAAGATGATTTGGGTGAGTTAAAAAGGAACTGCTGACCTTGTGTTGTTATTCCCATTTCATACCAAAAATGTTTATTTTAAAGCCAACCTTTGTCAGTCATGAAATCCAGTAAAGTATATAACAGAGTCCATTAAAAGTATTATGAGGCCGGGTATGGTGGCTCACGTCTGTAACCCCAGCACTTTGGGAGGCGAAGGCAGGCAGATTGATTGAGTCCGGGAGTTCAGGACCAGCCTGACCCATATGGCAAGACCCCATCTCTGCAAAAAATACGAAAATTAGCCCGGCACAATGGTGCATGCCTGTAGTCCCAGCTACTTGGTGGAGCTGAGCTGGGAGGATCACTTGAGCCCAGGAGATCAAGGCTGGAGTGAGCCATGAACATACCATTCCACTCTAGCCTGGATGACAGAGTGAAACCCTGTCTCAAAAAAATAAAAACTAAGTGAAAAGTATCATGAGAGCAGGAAGCCAAGGCCAAAAGCTTTGTTTTCTGGATTCTAGTTCTGGCTCTGCCTATTTTTTCAGCTAATCAGCATGCCCTCTCAGGGTCCTGTCCATAGAGTAAAAGATTGCATGAGTAGGCCGGGCGCGGTGGCTCAAGCCTGTAATCCCAGCACTTTGGGAGGCCGAGACGGGTGGATCACGAGGTCAGGCGATCGAGACCATCCTGGCTAACAAGGTGAAACCCCGTCTCTACTAAAAAATACAAAAAACTAGCCGGGCGAAGCGGCGGGCGCCTGTGGTCCCAGCTACTCGGGAGGCTGAGGCAGGAGAATGGCGTGAACCCGGGAGGCGGAGCTTGCAGTGAGCTGAGATCCGGCCACCGCACTCCAGCCTGGGCGACAGAGCCAGACTCAGTCTCAAAAAAAAAAAAAAAAAAGATTGCATGAGTAGCTCTAAAGGCCTGCAAGCTTTATGATTTTATGCCTATTCTTGATTTTTCCCACAGTTTTGAGGATGCTATTTTTGTTAATATCTTTAGCCCTACTGGTTTTTGTCTGCATTGTGATTATGTCTTACTCAGCAACTAACTGGCAGAGGCCTGCCCCAGGTGTCAGTTCATATAGCAAATTCAGCTTGGGCATAAAGAACTTTCTGGAAGCAGATACACCAAAATATTAGCAATTTATTATTTCTAGGTGGGAAGATTATTGGTCATTTTAAAACTTACATTTGTATTCTTTTATTCTACAAACATATATTTTTTGGCCAGGCGCGGTGGCTTACACCTGTAATCCCAGCACTTTGGGAGACCAAGGCAGGTGGATTAGCCAGGCGTGGTGATGGGTACCTGTAATCCCAGCTACTCGGGAGGCTGAGGCAGGAGAATCACTTGAACCCAGGAGGCAGAGGCTACAGTGAGCCGAGATCGCACCACTGCACTCCCGCCTACAGAGTGAGACCCTTGGTCTCACACACACACACACACACTCTCTCTCTCTCTCTCTATATATATATACACACACACACATATGTATGTATATTTTTTTAATTTTTTTTTTCTCTTTTTAGTAGAGACAAGGTCTTGCTATGTTGCCCAGGCTGGTCTTGAACTCCTGGGATCAAGGGATCCTCTAACCTCAGCCTCCCAGAGTGCTGAGATTACAGATGTGAGACACTATGGCTGGCACTTCTTTTTTTTTTTTTTTTTTTTTGAGACGGAGTCTCGCTCTTGTCACCCAGGTTGGAGTGCAATGGCATGATCTTGGCTCACTGCAACCTTCACCTCCCAGGTTCGAGCCATTCTCCTGCCTCAGCCTCCTGAGTAGCTGGGATTACAGGCATGTGTCACCACACCCGACTAATTTTTGTATTTTTAGTACAGATGGGGTTTCACCATATTGGGCAGGCTGGTCTCGAACTCCTGACCTCATGATCCACCCACCTTGGCCTCCCAAAGTGCTGGGATTACAGATGTGAGCTACTGTGCCTAGTTACTTTTTTTATTTTAAGTGGAGACAGCGTTTCGTTATGTTGGCCAGACTAGTCTCGAACTCCTGGCCTCCAGTGATTCATCCACTCGGCCTCCCAAAGTGCTGAGATTACAGGTGTGAGCCACCATGCGCAGCCTGCATTCTGTGTTTTTTTGTTTGTTTGTTTCTTTGTTTTTGAGACAGACTCTTGCTCTGTCACCCGGGCTGGAGTGCAGTGTTGCGATCATGGTTCACTGCAGCCTCTGCCTCCTGGGTTCAAGTGATTCCCCTGCCTCAGCCTCCTGAGTAGCTGAGATTACAGGCACCCGCCACCAAGCCCAGCTAATTTTTGTTTTTTTGTATTTTTAGTAGAGACAGGGTTTCACCATGTTGGGCAGGGGCTGGTCTTGAACTCCTGACCTCATGATCCACCAGCCTCAGCCTCCCAAAGTGCTGGGATTATAGGCATGAACCACCACGCCCAGACATCGATTATTTTTTAAATGTTTGGTAGACTTTACCAGTGAAGCCATTTGGGCCTGGGCTTTTTGTTGTGGGTAGTTTTTCTTTCTTAATAATTCAGTCTCTTTATTATAAGTCTATTCAGACTTTCTATTTCTTCTCAAGTCCGTTTCAGTAGTTTATGTTATTCTAGGAACTTGTCCATTTTATGTAAGTTATGTATTTTGTTGGCATTTAGCTATTCATAGTATTCTTTTTTGATTCTCTTTATTTCTGTAAGGTCAGTATTAATATAACTGTCCCATAATACTCTTTTTTTTCAGTTTGTTCAAATCAGGACAAATAATTCTGATACACGACAATCAATTTATTTGTCTCTGAGGTCTCTTGTAATATATAGATTTCCTTCAATCTCATTTTTTTTTTTGGTATATATTTGTTGAAGAAATGAAATTACAGGCCGGGCGCGGTGGCTCAAGCCTGTAATCCCAGCACTTTGGGAGGCCGAGATGGGCAGATCACAAGGTCAGGAGATCGAGACCATCCTGGCTAACCCGGTGAAACCCCGTCTCTACTAAAAATACAAAAAAACTAGCCGGGCGAGGTGGCGGGCGCCTGTAGTCCCAGCTACTCGGGAGGCTGAGGCAGGAGAATAGCGTGAACCCGGGAGGCGGAGCTTGCAGTGAGCCGAGATCCGGCCACTGCACTCCAGCCTGGGAGCCTGAGTGATACAGTGAGACTCCATCTCAAAAAATAAATAAATAAATAAAATACAAAAATTAGCTGAGTGTCACGGTGCACACCTATAGTCCCAGCTACTCGGTAGGCTGAGGCACGAGAATCGCTTGAACTCAGGAGGTGGTTGCAGTGAGCCGAGATGGTGCCACTGCACTCTAGCCTGGGTAAAATGGAGGCTTCACTTTGGAAAACAGTCTGGCCATTTCTCAAAAGGTTAAATACATGGTTACCATGTGATCCAGCAATTCTACTTCTACATTTATGTCCAAGAAAACTGGAAACACATGTCCACACAAAATCTTATAATAGAACGCTGATAATATCATTCAAAATAGTCCAAAAATGGAAACAATTCAATGTCTGTCAACTGATAAGTGGACAAACAAAATGTGGTATATATACTTAGAATGGAATTTTATTTCACAATAGAAAGGAATGAAGTACAACATGGATGAACCTTGAAAAAAATGCTAAGTGAAAAAAGCTAGTGCAAATGTATGATTCCATTCATATGAAATATCCAGAACAGGCAAATTTATAGAGACAAAAATGTAGATTAGCAGTTGCCTAGGACGGGTGGGTTAGGGGGAAATGGAGAGTGCCCACTCATAACAGTAGAGTTTTTCTTTATTTAAGATTTTAGGACTTTTTTTTCTTTTCTTTTAGTACCATTCTTTAAAGACAAAAAAAAAACTTTATATTTTAGAGTAGTTTTGGTTTTACAGCAAAATTGAGCAGAAGATGCAGAGATTTCTCATATACCCTGCTGTTTCCACACATGCATACTCACTCCATTATCAACATCCCTCGCCAGAGCGGTTACAATTAAAGAACCTACACTGACACAACATTGTCACCCTAAGTCCATAGTAATGTTTCTTTTTGGGGTGATGAAAATGTTCTAAAACAAATTGTGGTTGTGGTTGCACAACTTTTTTTTTTTTTTTTTACTTTTTGAGACAGGGTCTCACTTTGCTGCCCAGGCTGGAATGCAGTGGCACTCACTGCAATCTCTGCCTCCTGGGCTCTAGTAATCCTCCCACCTCAGCCTCCCAAGTAGCTGGGACTACAGGTGCATGACACTACGCCTAGCTAATTTTTCTAGAGAAGTGGTTTTGCATGTTGCCTAGGCTTATCTCGAACTCCTTGGCTCAAATGATCCTTTTGTCTTGGCTTCCCAATGTGCTGGAATTACAGGCATGTCCTACTGCGCCCAGCCTGCACAATTCTTTGAATGTACTAAAGTTGTTGAATTGTATACTTTAAATGAGTGCATAGTATATATGAATTATATCTCAATAAGCTGGTAGCAAAAAATGTTATGAGACAGTTGGGTTAATTTGAAGAACAACAGGGTAGTTGATATAAAGGAACGATAGCGGTCTGAAGTTCTATTTATTAAAAAAAGAATTCTTTTAGAAATACTAAAAAATTTATGAAGTAATTTTAAAACCACTGTCTTGACCCCTTGCAGTTATCACTTTTCTGCCCCCTGTCCTTACAACCAACTCCGTCTCCAAATTATCTATTCTTCCTCTCTCCAATTCCGTTCCCACCACTCTATTCTAAAGCCATTCCCATCAGGCTTTAGAATACTTACTACTTTACTATCATAAGCAGTGGCCAGTTAGAGCCCAGCAATTGACATGGTTGTCTTTCCTTGAGCCATTCTCCCCACCCAGTTCAACTGGGATTCTTTTCCTGGTTTCCTCTGATTTCAGTGCCTAAGATACCTTTCTCAAACTTCTGTCCCCACTTCATATGTAGATTATTTCGTGGCTTCCAATACTCTCTGCATGCTGTCTCCCAAATTTACATCTCCAGTCTGGACCTTTCTAAATTCCAAACTCCTACATATCTAACTCTCTTCTCGATATCTTCATGTGGTATTCTAACAGGCATCTCAAATTTAAGTTCCAAAACAGAATTTTTGTCTTTTTGAGACGGGGTCTCATTCTGTCACCCAGGCTGGAGTGCGGTGGTGCTATTTTGGCTCACTGCAACCTCCACCTCCAGGGCTCAAGTGATCCTCCCAAGCAGCTGAGACTATGGGCATCTGCCACCATGCCTGGCTAATTTTTGTGGAGACGGGGTTTTACCATGTTACCCAGGCTGGTTTTGAACTCCTGAGCTCAAGTGATCTGCCTGCCTTGGCCTCCCAAAGTGCTGGGATTACAGGTATGAGCCACCGCGCCTGGCCCCAAATGGAATTTCTCTCTTCCCATCCCCAACTTGCTCCTCCATCTTTCCCATTTCATTTAATGGCAACTCCATTCTTCAAAATGCTCAGGCCAAAAATCGTAGTCACCTTGGACTCCCTTCATTTTCTCACATCCTATATAAATTGTCATCAAGTTCTGTGTGCCACTCTGAATATATCCAGATACCTCATCCCTCCACTGCTTGCACCTTTTCTATGCCACTTATCTCTCACCTAGAGTATTACAATAGCTTCCTAAGTGGTCCCCCTTGCTCCTCAATAATCTAGTGTCAAAATAGAAGTCAATATGATTCTTTAAATATGTAAGTAGAATTTCATTACTTTTCTACTAACGATGGCTTCCCATCTCCCTCAGAAAAAGCCAAAGAAGTCCTTAAAATGGCCTGTAAGTGCATACCCAATTTGAATTCTTCTTACCTCTCTGACTTCATTTCCTCTTTCACCCTCCTGTAGGTGGACTGCTTTCTGTTCTTCGAATGTAGTAGGCATCTTTTTGCCTCAATGATTTCCACACTTGTTATTCTACCCGGAATGTTCCCTGTCCACCCAAGGCACATTTCTTGTTCCTTTGCCTCCTTTAGATCTTTGTACAGTTTGCCTTCTCAGTGGGGCTCCTCTGCCTCTGGGATAAACAAAAACCTCTCTCCCTACTCTCGGCTCACCCTATTCCCCTCTCACTGCTTCACTCTTTCCTGCCAACACTTATTCTTAGTATATACTTTACTTATTAATATTTTTAGTCTCTGCTATGAGGACAGGATTTTTCCCTGCTTTGCTAAGTGTTTGGCACAGGGTTGGCACGCAGTATTTTTGAGTGTATGAATGCTATTTATAATGCACTATATTCTCTGCCTCTTTGTTTAACTATCACTAGCTCCATGGGAGTCTGGATATGCATCCCTGAGGAAGAACAGACTGACTAAATAGAAAAATTGTCCACTCACTCTGACTACCGTTATCTATCTCTTTAAGGGAGACGAAAGCATAGCAGCAATCCTGGAGGCTCAGGTTCCAGTCAAAGCTTTGAGACCAATTAGGCATGTGACATTGAGAAGATAATTTTTCCTCTCTAGCCCTTAATTTCCTCCTCCGCCAAAAGGAGATCATTTCCTTAAAAGACCTCACAGTATTTTTGAGAATGTAAAATGAAAGATGAAATGTTGAGTAGGGAAGGGTATGTCTTATTAATAAATTTCTCTACTACATACAAAGATATATTTACCTGGCATTTCATATTTGTTAAAGGTAATAAACCTAAAAGTAAACCCCAGGGTTCTTTTAGGAATCTTGCAAAATGTACTTCTGTTGTGCTGTGCCCTTATACTTACCACTAATGTAACAGCAAAGACTCTGATGTCAGCCTATTCTTTCTCCTGAGAAAAGTCACTCTTACATGTCATTTTTTTCTTTCAGTATCCTCATCCAAACCAATGAATAGTCAGTGCCTGCTGGGGCCTAGCTCCAATGGCAGTTTTCTTTCCTATTCTCTTGTGTGTACATGTGGTTGGTGAGCCTTTTCTCAGCCCATCTGTAACACAGAACCTTGATATTCTTGTCTGTAAATTGGGGTGCATAACAACTGGCTTGCATTTATTTTAATGGATTCATGGACCCATTGATAATTTAAATAAAGCAGTAGTACAATGCCTGGCACATCTAGAGGCCTCCATAAATGCTTTATAGAAATGGAGTATGTGTTCAGCTTCCACTGCCAGAGTTGCTTGCTAAAACAGATCTTTCTAGCCGGGCGTGGTGGCTCATGCCTGTAATCCCAGCACTTTGGGAGGCTGGATCACGAGGTCAAGAAATCGAGACCATCCTGGCTAATATGGTGAAACCCCAACACTTTGGGAGGCTGAGGTGGGTGGATCACTTGAGGTCAGGAGTTTGAGACCAGCCTGGCCAACATGGTGAAACCCCATCTCTACTAAAAATACAACAATTAGCTGGGCCTGGTGGCGCGTGCCTGTAGTCCCAGCTACTCAGGAAACTGAGGCAAGAGAATCGCTTGAACCCAGGACGCAGAGGTTGCAGTGAGCTGAGATCGCACCACTGCACTCCAGCCTAGGCAATAGACGGAGACTAAGTCTTGGGAAAAAACCAAACAAACAAACTCAAAACAGTTCATCATGTTACTATGCCTAGTCAAGGACCTCAAACAATATAAAGTATGAATTTCTATACTTGGTTTCAAATCTCCCACATTCTATTAATATTATTAATTTTTGAGACGGAGTCTCACTGTCAACCAGGTTGAAGTGCAGTGGCAAGATTTTGGTTTGCCGCAATGTCCACCTCCTGAGTTCAAGCAATTCTCCTGCCTTAGCCTCCTGAGTAGCTGGGTTTACAGGTGTGTGTCACCACACCTGGCTAATTTTTGTATTTTTAGTAGAGACGAGGTTTCACCATGTTGGCCAGGCTGGTCTCAAACTCCTGACCTCAAGTGATCCACCAGCCTCGGCCTCCCAAAGTGTTGGGATTATAGGCATGAGCCACTGTGTCTGGCCCCACAATCTATTAAAATCAGGGCTTTTCTTTTTTTTGTTTAAGACTAGTCAAGTGCAGTGGTGGGAAGTGGAGCACAAGTCGAATAAGGAGTTTGGTCTGTAACCGACAGTGAACAATCACGATAACTTACTATCTCTGTATCAGCCTAAAAGGATCTTGAAGAGTTATTTGTACATTCATATCAAAGCAGTATTATTCACAATAGCCAAAAGGTGGAAATAACACAGACGGTATATACATACAATGAAATACTATTTAGTCTTAAAAGGGAAGGAAATTCTGACACATCCTACAACATGGATAAACCACAATGAGATTATGCTATGTGAAATATGACAGTCACAAAAAGACAAATACTGTATGATACCACTTACATGAGATACCTAAAGTAGTCAAATTCATACAGACAGAACTAGAATGGTGGTTACCAAAGCTGGCTGGAAAATGAGGAATGAGAAATTGTTTAATGGGTGCGGGCTTTGTTTTGCAAGATGAACAGAATTCTGGGGACTGGCCGCACAAGGTAAATGTACTTAATACTAACGAATTATTCACTCAAAAATGGCTAAGATGATAAAGTTTGTTGTGTCGATAAAAAAATTTAAAAATCTATTTCATCTTTCTCATGAAATCTTACTTTTTATTTTTCTCTCGTTTCTATTTTTCCCATTTCAGTTAGACTGATCTCTTCATTGTACTTCCAGTATGCCTCTTGAGCCTTTGCACCACGGTGTTTCTTCTCTGGAATGGTCTTTCATTATCACCCATCTATTTTCAAAAGGTTGCATGTGCTTTCGTCCCAAAGACATTACTTTATAGATCCAACCAGGAGTCGCATCCTCCATGTCATCCCTACTCTTTGAAACCACAGACCTCTCCCTTTTCTACACTACACAGAAGAGCCTACACATGGCTTTCATGCTTTAGCTTAGCCTCTCCGACCATACCTCTTAAGACCCTGAGGATCAGGGGGCGTTATCTCACAGTTCTCCTGCACTTCTCTCCCATCCCAACACATACACATGATACTAGCGAGGAGCTCCGCACACAAGCTCCTCCAGTAAAAACGACGCACTAGGCAGTGCATCTCAACACATCAAATTACCGGCGCGCACAGGAGCCTGATGAGGCAAAACTGTGGGTCCTTCGGGATCCTTGAAAGCAGCACTATAATTTGCAGTTTTCTACCCTCCAAAACACTTTCCGGGCCGGATGTGGTGGCTCACTCCTGCAGTCCCAGCACTTTCGAAGACCCAAGCAGGCGGGTCACTTGAGGTCAGGAGTTTGAGACAAGGCTGGGAAACATGGTGAAACCCATCTCTACAAAAAAATATAAAAAGTACTTAGGAGTAGTGGTGCGCGCCTGTAATTCCAGCTACTCGGGAGGCTAAGGCAGGAGGATCACGTGAGCCTGGGAGGTCGAGGCTGCAGTGAGCCGTGATCGCGCCCAATGCACTCCATCCAGCCTGGGCGACGGCGGTGAGATCCTGTCTCAAAAAAATAAAAGCCACCACTTTCCTACTTACTATCCCAGGGAAACGCACGCGACGGAGGAGCGAAGGAGCGTTTATTTGTGGAGGCGCTCAAGTAAGAAACCCTGCTCGCAGGCCGACTCAAGGCTCTCCGAAGCCTTCTCAGGGCTGTCTCCCCTCCCCAAAAGGTAAAGAACCGTTACAAAGTTTACTTCCGGCACAAGCGTCCGCGCCTGCTCGGAAAAGGGAGAGTGGACGCACAGCTCTGTTACGGGAAGTCGCAGGGCACAATTTCCTTCATTGCAGTCGCCTTGTAGGCGGCCGCACCAACCCAGAAGTGAAAGACCCTTTCCTTCGAGTATCAGACCCCCGACCAAAGGAAGTTCCACTTGGACGACTTTTACCCAGGGTTTCCCGACTTCTCTTTAGCTCTTCCTATCACGCTCCCTGCTTGCTGGTGCATTGTTGCTGTGGCCACTTAGTTCCGACCTTCCTTGTGTAACTCGAGTTTTGTCGCAACTTTCCAAGGGGCCTAACTACACTGGGGGCACCCTTTCCTGAAAAAAAAAAAAAACAAAAAACAAAAAACCAAAACCTTTACCCTACGGGTACCCATCAGGGTCAACCAACGTTCTCCGTGAGGGGCAAAGCTCCCGGGGACTTTACGCCCGCGAAGCCTAACACGGCCAGGCCGGCGCGTGCGCGGGGCGTTACCATAGAGAGGCAACCGCCTCTCTGGTATCGGTTTACGCTCTCTATGGTGCAGCCGGGTCGGTGGCGGTAAGAAGAAAAAGGGGGACCGCACTGCGCAGGCGCCCTCGGCGTCTCTCTCGCTCTCTCGGTCTTTTTTTTTTTTTTTTCCTTTTTTTTTTTTTTTTAATCCCCGCACCAAGCGCTTAACCTCATTGGGGTGGAGGAGAAGGCGGCGGCTCTCTGGTCCGCAGCGGCAACAGTAACGAAAAACAGGGCTGTAAGTACCCGGTCAGGGGGTGGAGGGTCAGACCCGAGCCCTCCCGCGGCCCTGGCCCCTCCCGCGCAGTGGCGGGCGCCGGGTCTGGGTGGGGGCGATGTCCAGCGCTGTCATCGGCTCTTGGGTGCACTTTGGGGGGATGGGGCGGCTTTGAGGTGGGAGCCTGGCGAGGAGCGGGATGCGAGGGTTGTTTATCCAACCAGTAGGTCGCTGAACCCAGGCTGCTTTGCAGAGGGAGGGGATCGGCCGTGGGGTCAGTCGGCTTTGTATGCCCCTCTCTGTTTCCCTTTTCCAGACCCCACCCGGGCCCCCTTCCTAACCCGAGTCTCCCCGGCCGGGTGGGAGAAGCCAGCGAGCCCGGGGCGCGTTTGAAAGGAAGGGAGGGGGCGAGGGAGAGAAACCCACAACAACTAGTCATCGGCGAGTGATGGGTGTGGAGAAAGATCCAGAGAGAAGGGGTGCCGGGAGGCGGGCGGCCCGGGCTCCCAACCGGGCCAGACAAAAGCTGCGCGAGCGGCGCCGAGCAGAGCGGCCGGCTTGATGGGATGCACAAGGTCCCCTTGGTCCCCGGGGCCTTCGAAGAGCTTCTTTCTGAAGCTGGGAAAGCGAACAAGTGCTGAGTTAAGCCTGTGCAGACTTCTGAACTTGCCTTTGTTGTTCTTTGGTATTGGCAGAGACGCTCTGACGAAGATGAGTGTGTGATCTTGCACGTTAGCCTGGCTAGATACAATGGAGCTAATCGAATTTTGCTTTCCATTTTCCGAGCTGCTGGGATGAGTGTGGGGCTTTCCAGAGTTTAAATTATTACATAATATTTTTAAAATAGTTGTTTCTAAAATTAAAAAAAAAAATTAATGTGGAATCTGAAAGCACGCTGTGATGAGTTTGCAGCTGAGTTTGCAGCTGGGTGAGTTTCTGTGTAGTGGGGTGCTTTCATTAAATACTGACCATTCGTAGAAACTGTGAGCTCTTTAAACATGATACTTTAATTTGTAGATGTGGCAATGAGAGCTTCAGATTCTATAGTCCTTTGGGAGACAGTGATGCAGAAGAATCAGAAGCGAGAAATAGTTTCATGCCGTCACGTACCTTGGACCCTATTTGGGTGGCACAGTCCGTTTTCAATTCTGGCATTAGAAATTGTTTTTATTGCTATGATCATTTACGACGTTAACTGATGTCTCGATATGAGGGGTCCTGGACATTGCCTCTGTTTGCTCATCAAGAGAGTGGGAGAATAGCAACATTGATGTAGAGACCATATAGATAAAAAGTAGCACAGTGCCTCAGAGTACTGAATATTATTTATTTTTTACCTTTGTTAAGAAAGATTTAAATTTTGATGATTTGGTTATCTTGTTAAATTGTGTAATACACCTTTTTAGCAGTTGTTACTCAAATCTCAGTTTCTGTAATTCATTGTTTATTATGGGCTAGATGGTATTCATTGTTTATTATGGGCTAGATTGTAACACCATTTTAGACTTCTAAAGTTTTAGTTTTTATGAAGGAGTTTTCAGCCATAGCATTTAATTCTCCCAAGTAAGGTTAACCAAAGTCAGAGCTCCTTAGAAAAGACTTTGTTGGTGGTGGAGGTATCAAATATTGTATCTCTGTGTTATAATTGAATTGGCAAATACAGAAGAGGCTTTTGCTAAGTTTGCACCATAAAGTTGTGTTAGAACGGAAAACCCAGATCTCCTAGTATGTCAGGCTTTTGAATTAACCTACCGATTAAACTATTTATGTAAAAGAGGTAAGCATTTTTTTTTTTTTAATTGATGGCAAGTGAAACTCTCAAGCCTGGTGTATTATGCTTCAGTAACTAGTGGGATAGATCTCTTTAAGTGTAGTTCAGATGATGGGAACTTGCTTTTTATAGAGCAAGATTTCAGACGCTTAAAATAGTTTGACAGGGATGTTGAGAAATGATTGGCCAGAAGAACATTAAGTTTGTCATTAAAGTGTGTTATATTTTGTTTACTGGTTTTATTTATTATTTATTTTTATTTTTGAAACAGAGTTTTGCTCTTGTCGCTCAGGCTGAAGTGCAATGGTGCAATCTCAGCTCACTGCAACCTCAACCTCCTGGGTTCAAGCGATTCTCCTTCCTCAGCCTCCTGAGTAGCTGGGATTACAGGCACCCACAACCATGCCCAGCTAATTTTTGTGTTTTTAGTAGAGACAGGTTTCACCACGTTGGCCAGGCTGGTCTTGAACTCCTGACCTCCAGTGATCTGCCTGCCTTGGCCTCCCAAAGTGTTGGGATTACAGGCGTGAGCGGTCATGCTGGGCCCGTGTTTACTGGTTTTAGATTGAGATTTTTTGCTTCTGTCTTGTTTATTTTCTTAAGTAGCTTAGTGTCATGATTTATAAGTTGAGTGAGATGGCTTCTTGGGCCTGAGACTTAAATTTACTGTTTGAGACCTGTCTATTCTTAATAATCTTCTACTTAATAATTTTTAGATTATAATTTTTTTTATTTTGTAGTGCTATTGGTAAATAGAAACATTTAAGTGATTACAAATATTAGGTTCAACTGAGTTACCGAAACTGTCAGTTTTGGTAACTACATCTAGTTGTCAAATAGTGGAAACAGTAGACAGAAGTAAAACTTAAATGTTTAGAAACAGAACATTTAAAATATTTCCTAGAAAACAAGAAAAGAGGCTGGGTGCAGTGGCTTACATCTGTAATGCTAGCATTTTGGGAGGCCAAGGCAGGCGGGTTGCGTGGAGTTTGAGACCAACCTGGGCAACATGGTGAAACCCTGTCTGTCTGCAAAAAATACAAAAATTAGCTGGGGATGGTGGTGTGTACCTGTAGTCCCAGCTACTCGGAGGGAGCGGGGGATGAGGTGGGAGGATTGCCTGAGTCTGGGAGGCTGAGGCTACAGTGAGCCGAAATCATGCCACTGCACTATAACCTGGATGACAAAGTAGGTTGTAGTTACCAAACTGTAGTTACCAAAACTGACAGTTTCAGTAACTCAGTGAGACCCTGTCTAAAAACAAAAACAAAACAAGGGAAGGATCTGTTAGTCTTAAAAACAAAAACTAAGCGAAGTAGAAATCATTGATGATACAGTTTTTGGTTTGTAAGATGTAATTTTAAAAAATGAACTAACTGTTTTAGCCATTGCCAGCGGGGCATCATCGACAAAGTATGGGTATATGTGTTTGACTAAATGACCTCTAAAATGCCGGCATTTACTGCTTGTTTCTCGCTTGTTCTTCACCTCCCCAGGGCTTTTCTGCCCCCTTTATGCCCAGACCATTACTGCCACACAGTGATTTTCCTCCCCACATTCTTATGACAGCCCTCCTCCCACCTCCCCTCATGGATCCTAAAGTTCTAGCTCAGGTGTGCTCAAATGGTGACATTTCTTCCATAATACCTTTGTTAACTTCTGTCTTGTTTCCTGCCTGGAAGTTTCCTCACTGCTTGCTGCTTCCTGTTGTATATATCACCTTCCTGCTTGCTTAGATTCACTCTTGTGCATTTACTCTTCTCTAGATCTTTGAGGGCACAGGGAGTTTGTAGAACACAGTGTGGTGTCCTCTGTTGCTTACTAAGTGACTAAGTGACTTGTGTAACTAATGGAAACTGTAGAATGTATGAAAGAGTAAACAAATGTATCCTAATGTAGACTAATAAAATTTGAGCTTTGGAGGAGTTGTTAGAGGCCCAGTAGTCCAACATCTTTCCTTTTGTCTGCTACATTCTGATCATCAGTGTCAAACTGCAGGCATCTGTCCCTGGACAGGTCTTGGTTGCCAGAAATGTTTTTAGACTACTCCAGTCTGCTCCCTCCCTTTCACCTATTGACCTTAGTTATACTTCCTGAAGCAACCTGAATTAAGTCTGTTTCTTCTTCACATAATAGCCCTTCATATTTCCCGTGACAGATATCACACTTCTAGACTTATTGATTATTTATTAAACTCTCTCTTGAATTGAGCACCACGTACCAAGAGGGTACAGTTGAAGAGACATCCATGGCCCCTGCACTTCAGGGGCTTGCAGTCTAGTTACGGAGACAACTATAACATGAATCGATGGCTGGTTATAATGCAAGTATGCAAACAGCCCTAAATCGTTAGTTCTTTCCTGGTTTGTTATGGCTCACCATGCTTTCTTTAGGCAACTCTGTTTTTTGTTTTGTTTTGTTTTTTTTGAGACGGTTTTGCTCTGTTGCTCAAGCTGGAGTGCAGTGGCATGGTCATAGCTCACTGCAGCCTTGACCTTCTGGACATAATCAATCTGCCTGCTTCAGCCTCTTGAGTAGCTGGGGCTACAGGTATGCACCACCACACCTGGCTAATTTTCTAAATTTTGTTTTAGAAATGTTTTGTAGAGATAGGGTCTCACCGTGTTGCCCATGCTGGTCTCGAACTCCTGGGCTCAAGTGATCCTCCTGCCTTGGCCTACCAGAGTGCTAGGAAGCCCGGCCCAACTGTTTTTTTTTTTCCCCTGAGACGGAGTCTTGCTCTGTTGCCCAGGCTGGAGTGCTGTGGCATGATCTTGGCTCACTGCAGCCTCCATCTCCCAGGTTCAAGCAGTTCTGCCTCAGCCTCCTGAGTAGCTTGGGACTACAGGCGTGTGCCACCATGCCTGGCTAATTTTTGTTGTATTTCTAGTAGAGATGGGGTTTTACTGTGTTGAGCCAGGCTGATCTCAAACTCCTGACCTCAGGTGATCTCTGCCCACCTCAGCCTCCCAGAGTGCTGGGATTATAGGAGTGACCCACCACCCCCAGCTGTTGTTTTTGGTGTTTTAATGTCCTTTAAATGCAGTGTCTGAAACAAAACAGAAGATATGACCTGACCAGAATATACAGCTGTTTTCTTCAGTTAGGAAACTGAATCAATGATTTTCAAATTTCCTTGTGCATTCTGGCTCTGCCACTTACAAGTGCTGTGATTTTAGGCCAGCTAAATAATCTCAATAATTTTAATGTCTTCATCTGTAAACCGAGGGTGAGGGAAGGGCGGTGTTAATTGTAGCACCTACCTATGGGTTGTTGTCAGGATTAAATGAGATAATACATGTAAAGTGTTGAGGGCAGTGACGGGTATGTGTTAAGTGGGTAATACATGGTAGGAGTTAATAACCATGTAGTAATAGTTGCAGTAATCAAGTCACTGGACTCTCTTTGGGACCTTGTTAAAATACAAGCAGCCTGGCCTCATTATCTTCTACCCAGAGAATTTGTATGGTACCTGGGTGACCACAGTTTTAACAGTCCCCAGATGATTCTTAGATGACCCAGAGGTGGAGAACTCTGCACTTTACATGCATGATATCATTAGCTTTTACAAATTAAAATTTTAAAATTCCCCAAGTAATAGATGAATAGATCTTCCTGAAAGATTCAAGCAATGCAGATACAGGTAAAGGCATGGCTCCCAATTTCAGAGTCCTGGAGAAGCACCCACTTAACCAGTTTGGAATGTATCCTTCTACACATTGTTACCCTTTTTTTGTAAATTTATAAATAAATGTCTTCCTCATCATAATGGCCAGATTTAAAAGATAAAAATGATTTTTAATGCACTTTTACAGTCATAATCTTTGTTCCCTTCCAAGTCCTATGAGATGGGTAGGGGAAATAGCATCACGATCCTATCAATTTGCAGATGAGAAATCAAGGCCTGCAAGTGAAATTCACCCTGATTGATCTAGAATGAGAACTGGGCCTTCTGTCTCTCAGCCTAATGTCCTTTTCATGTGAACCACACTGTTTCCTAGCTGCATCATCTCGGCTTCTATTGAAGTTGTGGCTCATGAAGTCTTCTAGTCTTTTTGCCATGCCAATAGCTGTCAAATCAGATTTCCTCCTTTGCCTTAGTGTGTATATACTTGCTTTTAGAAAAATACTACTTTTAAAGAAAAGGAAAAAAATAGGAAAAAAAGTAAATTCAAGGTTTTATATTTTTTTTTTTTTTTTTTGAGACTGAGTCTGGCTCTGTCGCCCAGGCTGGAGTGCGGTGGCCGGATCTCAGCTCACTGCAAGCTCCGCCTCCCGGGTTCACGCCATTCTCCTGCCTCAGCCTCCCGAGTAGCTGGGACCACAGGCGCCCGCCACTTCGCCCGGCTAGTTTTTTGTATTTTTTAGTAGAGACGGGGTTTCACCGTGTTAGCCAGGATGGTCTCGATCTCCTGACCTCGTGATCCGCCCGTCTCGGCCTCCCAAAGTGCTGGGATTACAGGCTTGAGCCACCGCGCCCGGCCCACAAGGTTTTATATTTTTGTGTATCTGTTAAGATTGATCTTTTGGGGACAGAAATCTAGAACTGGCCTTGTGGCCGTCTGATAGCATGGTACGTTTAGGTGAGTCTGTCTTCATTTAGGATAGCTGAGGTTAGTGTAGGACTTTTCCTCACTGCTGTCCAATTAACTCTCCAGGCAGAATCAGTTAAATTTATTTAGTCTTACTCCAATAATGTAGCAATAATATGGAAAGTTGAGAGACCAGTGGAGGAAAACCACATCAGACCATTTCAACATGAGCTGTTACTTCCCAGTGTATCACTCTTTGAGACTGTCCATGTGTCCATTCTTTTTGTAAGTAATTTTAGGTCTTCCATGTTTTATGAATGGTTTTCTTATAATTACATAATATATGTAATTTTAAGTTTTAATAGCTTTGTCATTTTGAGTTAATATGGCAAATGTTGGTAAACTGTTTGAGATTTTTTTTGAGACAGGGTCTCACTCTGACGCCCAGGCTGGAGTGCAGTGGCGCGATCTCGGCTCACTGCAACCTCTGCCTCCCAGATTAAAGCAATTCTCTTGCCTCAGCCTCCCAAGTAGCTGAGATTACAGGCGTGCACCACCATGCCCGGCTCGTATTTTTAGTAGATACTGGGTTTCACCATGTTGGCCAGGCTGGTCTCGAACTCCTGACCTCAAATGATCTACCTGCCTCAGCCTCCCAAATGCTGGGATTACAGATGTGAACCACTGCGCCTGGCCTGAGAGTTTTGACATGAAGATTTTCTTTCTTTTTTTTTTTTCTTAGCAAAAAGATACTTGCTCTGTCACCTAGGGTGGAGTGTGGTGGTATGATCATGGCTTACTGCAGTCTTGACCTTCCACCTCAGCCTCCTGAGCAGCTGAGATTAGCCAGGTGTATGCCACCACCCTTGCCAATTTTTGTATTTTTTGTAGAGACAGGGCCCCACTATATTGCCCAGGCTGGTCTCAAACTCCTGGACTCAAGCAATCCTCCTGCCTCACCATTCCAAAGTGCTGGGATTATAGGCATGAGCCACTGTGTCTGAATAGTTATTTATTTATTTATTTTTTATTATATGTAATCCAATAGTGACTATCTTTTTTGTGTAGTTTCTCCTGTGTTATTCCCTTAGGATAAATTCAAAGAAGTGGGATTATTGAATTGAAGGGTATTTATGACCTTTTTTTTTTTTTTTTAAAGAAGCAGAGTCTTGCTGTGTTGCCTAGTCTACTCGAACTCCTGGGCTCAATGATCCTCCCGCCTCAGCCTCCTGAGTAGCTGGGACTGTAGGTACACACCAGCACATCCAGCCTCATATTTATGACTTTTAATACGTATTGCCACTGGCTAACCAAAAATTTGTACCATTTAGTAATTTTCCCAGCAATCTAAGGATGTGCTAGTTTCACAAAAATGTTACCAACTTCTGGTGAATATAATTTAAGTATATTTTTGCTATTATATGAGGTGTAGCTGGTACATTATTTTTATTTTTCATTACTTTTTGTGTTTATTTTTAAAAAGAATAAGCAATCATGAGGGCTTTCTGTATGAAGAAACCGTATGAAACTCACATTGGGTATTACGTGCAGGTGGTCTCTGTTACTTCCTTGGTTTCCAATCCTGTCTGGCATGACCAAAATTATTGCATTTCTTGATGGGCATAGAGGTGAATGCAGCCTTTGCTTTGTGGGACAGATTGTTGGAGTTAGACTGTCCACATCAGAATGTGATCTTACTACATTTTTGTGGCCTACTTTCTAGTGTTTCTTTAAACAGTTTTGTGCTAGGCTCCTGTGTAAAATATTTAGTAATCAGAATATCTGTGGATGTGGGCAATACCTGTTTTTTTTTTTTTTTTTTTAACAGGTTCCCCAAGTGCTTCTGGGGCTACACAAGTTTGAGAGCATTCTCTGGGGAGTACGTTTTAGCTAATTTTCTTCACTGACTGTGTCTTTCCTGTGGATAGAGGCAGACTCTGTTACGAACAGTAGCCCAGACATGCCAACAGAGGCCTGTTGTATAGAGAGAATGAATTGTGTAGCAGTGCCTTCCTAAATGAAGAGTAGCTGGGTTCGTTCTTGGAACAATAAACCAGTCTTTCCTAAGAGAGTGGAACTGCATAAAAACAGCTCCTTCTCTGATGTTTCTCTGTGGTGCTGGTGGCTGTTTTATTTAAGTTCTGATAAGTCATAGTGTTCTCCCAACGCAAGCCATATCCTGCTCAGCCCTTGGTTGGCCGAAAGGTGGCACATAGACCTATTGTCACATGAGCAATTACCATGGGCTAGAACACTCACCATTTGCCAGGCAGTTGGATGGGTGCTAGAGGTATACTTCTGCCAGTTCTTACAGTCACATTTAAAGGCAGGTGCTATTGTCATTTTATAATGAGAGAAAGCAGAGACTTGGAGAAGTTGAGTAATTTGTTCATTGTCACACACCTGCAGAATAGCAGAATTTGGCTTTCAAAATCTTCAGCATGCTTTTCGTTTGTCCCATTTTTTTTTTTTCCCCAGCTCAGGTTGTTCTTCCTTCGTGAAGGTCAGCGGGCTGCCTTGGGGAAAGGTCTGCTCCCACTGTCTGGCAGCATCTGGAAACCACTTGCTAGTCAGGAGGGATGTAGAGATGCAGACTTCCGACTAGGGTTTCCATGAGGATTAGATCAGTGACTGTACAGCTCTTTTTAGATTTGAGTTCCTGATACGAAATCTAACCTTAGACAATCCAGATAACTGGAGACCTGATAAAGTTTTTTTTCCTTTTAAGTGTTTTATTGTAATAAAATATACATAACATAAAACTGTCCATTTAAACCATTTTTTTGTATTATACTTGAAGTTCTAGGGTACATGTGCGCAATGTGCAGGCTCATTACATAGTTATACACGTGCTATGCTGGCCCGCTGCACCCATCAACCCGTCATTTATATTTGGTATTTCTCCCAGTGCTATCCCTCTCCCCACCCCCTACCCCATGACAGGCCCCAGTGTGTGATGTTCCCCACCCTGTGTCCTAGTGTTCTCATTTTTCAGTTCCCGCCTATGAATGAGAATATGCGGTATTTGGTTTTTTGTTCTTGTGATAGTTTGCTCAGAATGATGGTTTCCAGTTTCATCCGTGTCCCTGCAAAGGACGTGAACTCATCCTTTTTTATGGCTGCGTAGTATTCCATGGTGTATATGTGCCACCTTTTCTTAATCCAATCTATCATTGATGGACATTTAGGTTGGTTCCAAGTGTTTGCTGTTGTGAATAGTGCCACAGTAAACATACGTGTGCGTGTGTCTTTATAGTAGCATGATTTATAATCCTTTTTTTTTTTTTTTTGAGATGGAGTTTCCCTCTTGTTGCTAGGCTGGAGTGCCACGGTGCAATCTTGGCTCACCACAACCTCCGCCTTCTGCGTTCAAGTGATTCTGCTGCCTCAGCCTCCCGAGTTGCTGAGATTATAGGCATGTGCTGCCACGCCTGGCTAATTTTGTATTTTTTTTTTTTTTTTTTGAGACGGAGTCTCGCGCTGTGTCACCCAGGCTGGAGTGCAGTGGTGCGATCTCGGCTCACTGCAAGCTCCGCCTCCCAGGTTCAGGCCATTCTCCTGCCTCAGCCTCCGAGTAGCTGGGACTACAGGCGCCCGCCACCACGCCCGGCTAGTTTTTTGTATTTTTAGTAGAGACGGGGTTTCACCATGTTAGCCAGGATGGTCTCGATCTCCTGACCTCGTGATCCGCCCGCCTCGGCCTCCCAAAGTGCTGGGATTACAGGCTTGAGCCACCGCGCCCGGCCTAATTTTGTATTTTTTAGTAGAGACGGGGTTTCTCCATGTTGGCCAGGCTGGTCTTGAACTCCTGACCTCAGGTGATCTGCCTGCCTTATTCCCCTCCCAAAGTGTTGGCATTACAGGTGTGAGCCACTGCGCCTGGCCTAAACCATTATTAAGTAGCATTAATTCATTTATGCTGTTGTGCCACCATTGCTATAATCTGTTTCTAAATCTTTTCCATCATCCCAAATGGAAACTCTGTAGCCATCAAGAAATTAACTGCCCATTCCTCTGTCTCCTAGCACCTGGTAACCTGTAATCTACTTTCTGACTCAATGGATTTGCCTATTCTGGATATTTCATGTAAATGGAATCATACCATAT
Organism: Papio anubis; assembly: GCF_008728515.1. Taxonomy (NCBI): domain Eukaryota; kingdom Metazoa; phylum Chordata; class Mammalia; order Primates; family Cercopithecidae; genus Papio; species Papio anubis. The sequence continues at coordinate 8,733,652 of NC_044985.1, forward strand.
TTTCCTTTTGTGACTGGCTTGTTTCATTTGCACAGTGTTTTTTTTTTTTTTTTTTTTTTTTCTGAGGCAGAGTCTCGCTCTGTCGCCCAGGCTGGAGTGCAGTGGCACAGTCTCGGCTCACTGCAAGCTCTGCCTCCCGAGTTGACTCCATTCTCCTGCCTCAGCCTCCCGAGTAGCGGGGACTACAGGCGCCCACCACCATGCCCGGCTAATTTTTTGTATTTTTAGTAGAGATGAGGTTTCACTGTGTTAGCCAGGATGGTCTAGATCTCCTGACCTCATGATCCACCCGCCTCAGCCTCCCAAAGTGCTGGGATCACAGTCGTGAGCCACTGCACCTGTCCCCATTTGTGCAATGTTTTCAAGGTTTATCTGTGTCGTAGCATGTATCAGAACTCCATTCTTGGCTGGGCACGGTGGCTCATGCCTGTAATCCCAGCATTTGGGGAGGCCAAGGTGGGTAGATCACCTGAGGTCAGGAGTTCAAGACCAGCCTGACCAACATGGTGAAACCCTGTCTCTACTAAAAATACAAAAAGTTAGCTGGGTGCGTGCCTGTAATCCCAGCTACTTGGGAGGCAGAGGCAGGAGAATCGATTGAGCCTGGGAGGCGGAGGTTGCAGTGAGCCGAGATCGTGCCACTGCACTCCAGCCGGGGCAAAAAGAGCAAAACTCTGTCTCAAAAAAGAAAAAAAGAACACCATTCTTTTTTTTTTATTGCTGAGTAATGTTCTAGTTTATGGATATACCACATTTTGTTTATCCATTAATTTGTTGGTGAACGTTGGCTTGTTTCTGTTCTTTGGCTATTGTGAATAATGGTGCAGTGAACACTTGTACAATATCTGTTTCAATCTCTGTTTTCACTTCTTTTGGGTATATACCTTGGAGTGGAATTGTTGGGTCATTTGGGTGATTCTGTGTTGTAACTTTTTGGAGCAATTGCTGAACTGTTTTTTCACAGTGGCTGTACCATTTTACGTTATGACTAGCTATGTACAAGGGTTCCAATTTCTCCACATTCTCACCAACACATGTCATTTTCTGTGTTTTTTTTTAATTTTAATTTTTATTATAGCCATTCTGTAATATAAGTAGTATCTGATTTTGGTTTTGATTTTCATTTTTCTAATGACTAAGATGTTAGGCATCTTTTCATGTGTTTATTGGTCATTTGTATATCTTATTTGGAGAAATGTCTGTTCAAGTCTTATTTTTAAATTGAATTGTTTGCCTTTTTGTTTTTGAGTTTTACGATTGATGTATATCTTCTGGTTACAAGTCCTTTGTCAGATATATGATTTGCAAATATTTTCTCACACTGGGTAGGTTGTCTTTTCACTTTCTCGATAATGTCCTCTTTTGTTGCTTGTGTTATCTCCTTTTTTGTTTTTTTTATTCTTTTTAAAGTTACCTCTTACAGGAAGGATTTTTTTTTTCTTAAGAAAATTAAAAAAATTTTTTTTTGAGATGGAATGTCACTCTGTCGCCCAGGCTGGAGTGCAGTGGCATGATCTCAGCTCATTACAACCTCCACCTCCTGGGTTCAAGCCATTTTCCTGCCTCAGCCTCCTGAGTAGCTGAGATTACAGGCATGCACCACCATTCCTGGCTAATTTTTGTATGTTTCATAGATACGGAGTTTCACTATGTTGGCCAGGCTGGTCTCAAACTCCTGACCTCAGGTGATCCACCTGCCTCGGCTTCCCAAAGTGCTGGGATTATAGGCGTGAGCCACCATGGCGGCCTAATTTTTTTTTAAGCTTTGTGTTTATGTTAGCATATCTAAGAATTTATTGCCAAATTCAAAGTAATGAAGATTTATCCATATGTTTTCCTCTAAGATTTTATAATTTTAGCCCTCACTTTGAGATCCTTGATCCATTTTGATTTAATTTTTGTACATGGTGTGAGGTAGGGGTCTGACTTCATTTTTTTTCATGTAGATAGCCCATTGTACTAGCACTATTTGTTGAAGACCAATATAAACGTTTTAATTACTTATTTTCTGTATCACTGAGTGGCATTTATAGTTTGCTTTGGGATTTTGACTTCATTTCCTATCCTCTCAACCTCCTCCTCTTTTCCTTATTTTATTCCCTCAAAACACAAAATGTTTTGTGTGTGTTATTGTTTTGCTGCTTGATATATGAGGCACTTAATAAATAAGAATTCCCCTCCTTTCTTTTAACTTTGTGTAGTTAACTTTTAAATAGTTTGTGTCCCAAAAACAGATTGTAAGGACCTTCGGAGTAGAAGAGTATATGTTCTGTTTCTTTTTTTTTTTTTTGAGACGGAGTCTCGCTCTGTTGCCCGGGCTGGAGTGCAGTGGCCGGATCTCAGCTCACTGCAAGCTCCGCCTCCCGGGTTCACGCCATTCTCCGGCCTCAGCCTCCCGAGTAGCTGGGACTACAGACGCCCGCCACCTCGCCCGGCTAGTTTTTTGTATTTCTTAATAGAGACGGGGTTTCACCATGTTAGCCAGGATGGTCTCGATCTCCTGACCTCGTGATCCGCCCGTCTCGGCCTCCCAAAGTGCTGGGATTACAGGCTTGAGCCACCGCGCCCGGCCATATGTTCTGTTTCTTTCTTTCTCAATTTCCTCTTCTCTTGAGGAGAGGACATCACTCTGGTGTCTAGTCTAGTACCATACAGGTGGTATGCTTAACCTATATTGACTGAATTGTGAAGCTGAACATAGATCTATGTGAATACATTTGGGGTAGTTGCAGAAAATCATTCTTAAAAAATTACTGGTCAGTGTATTAAAAAGTTCTTCAGAGTTTTTTACTCTGGTCCTTTTAAGTCATTTTCCCAAATGTAGGGATTGACAATAGTATCTTGGTCTTTCAAATGCCTTAGGACTTTTTTGTGTGTGTGACACGTGGTATTTGGGTAAGCTCTAGTTAGGTAGCACAATATAGGGCTCATTTTATGGATGTCTGAAATTTAAAAAAAAATTTATTATTATTATTGTTATTTTTTTGAAATGGAGTTTTGCTCTTGTTGCCCAGGCTGGAGTGCAATGGCGTGATCTTGGCTCACTGCAACCTCCGCCTCCTGGGTTCAAGTGATTCTCATGCCTCAGCCTCCTGAGTAGCTGGGATTACAGACATGAGCCACCTCATCCTGCTAATTTTGTATTTTTTTAGTAGAGACAGGGTTTCACCATATTGGTCAGGCTGGTCTTGAACTCCTGACCTCAGGTGATCCACCTGCCTCGGCCTCCCAAAGTGTTGAGATTACAGGTGTGAGCCACTGTGCCCACCCTAAAATTTATTATTATTATTATTATTATTATTTGAAATGGAGTCTCACTCTGTCACCCAGGTTGGAGTGCAGTGGCGCAATCTTGGCCCACTGTAATCTCCACCCCCCGGGTTCAAGCAGTTCTTCCTCAGCCTCCTGAGTAGCTGGGATTACAGGTGCCTGTGCTGTGCCTGGCTAATTTTTATATTTTTAGTAGATACAGGGTTTCGCCATCTTGACCAGGCTCGTCTTGAACTCCTGACCTTGTGATCCACCTGCCTTAGCCTCCCAAAGTGCTGGGATTACAGGCATGAGCCACCGCGCCTGGCCTCAAAAATTTATTATTTTTTTAGAGACAAGGTCTCATTATATTGCTCAGGCTGATCTCAAACTCCTGGGCTCAAGCAGTCTGCCCGCCTGTGCCTCCCAAGGGGTTGGGATTATAGGCATGAGTCACTGTGCCTAGCCTGAAAATTTGTTAACTATTTATTTAAGATTCTGGTAACTGAATTTTGAATTGAGAATATACTTATTTTAGAGGTTATTTTGTATGTCTAGATCTTGCTTTTTCATTTTTGACAAATACTCTTAGTTTCAAAAATTATTTTGAGTTTGAGCAATGAGTATGTATTACTTTTCTAACAAAAAATTAAAATAAACAGCCTTAGAAAATTCTTGTCTAGAAATTCCAAAAGTTAACTAGTGAAGTCTCTGATCTTTCTCTCTGACTCTGTGTTATCATAGTTCCCTCCATCACTCTCTTTAGTGTTCGGTAGTGGCTAATGTTACTTGCCCTAAGAGATCAGACCTCCCTGGGGAGTCCATTTTGTAATCTACAGTCCAGATGTCAAAGAAGGGAAAGATTCAGCTTGAAGGTTGGCCTTTGCTTTTTGTTTTCCAGTAAATTTTGACTCTTAAGTAGGTATTTCTTATTATCTTGTTATGTAAACACTTTTATTATCTGAGGTGTTGGTTATTCATCTGTTGTCTTTTTTAGAAGCTATTTATTATTAACAGTGGAAACAAAGGAAGGAATTACTGTATTCTCTTTAATTCCAAGCAACATAACAACATCAGAGAGGCCAGAGCAAATACAGTATTTCATATGCTTTCCAGATAATTGTCAATCAACAGAGGGATTTCTCCCTTCCCTCCCCTCCCCTCCCCTCCCCTTCCCCATTTCCCCTTTCCTTTCCTCTTTCCTTTCCTCTCCTTTCTCCTTTCTTTTTTTTTTTTTTTTTTTGAGGTGGAGTCTCGCTCTGTCACCCAGGCTGGAGTGCAGTGGCGCGATCTCGGCTCACTGCAAGCTCCGCCTCCCGGGTTCCCGCCATTCTCCTGCCTCAGCCTCCCAAGTAGCTGGGACTACAGGCGCCGCCACCACACCCGGCTAATTTTTTTGTATTTTTAGTAGAGACGGGGTTTCATTGTGTTAGCCAGGATGGTCTCGATCTCCTGACCTCGTGATCCACCCATCTCGGCCTCCCAAAGTGCTGGGATTACAGGCTTGAGCCACCGCGCCCGGCCCTTTCTCCTTTCTTTTATTTTCCTTTCCTTTCCTTTCCTCTCCTTTCTCCTTTCTTGTTTCTCCTTCCCTTCCCTTCCCTTCCCTTCCCTTCCCCTTCCCCTTCCCCTTCCCCTTCCCCTTCCCCTTCCCCTTCCCCTTCCCTTCCCCCTTCCCTTTCCTTTCCTTTCCTTCCCTTCCCTTCCCCCTTTCCTTTCCTTTCCTTACCTTTCCCCTTTCCTTTCCTTCCTTTTCCTTTTCCTTTCCTTTTCCTTTTTCTTTCCTTTCCTTCTCAGATACAATCTCACTTTGTTGCCCACGTTGGAGTGCAGTGTGGTGTGATCATAGCTCACTGCTGCCTGGAACTCCTGGCTCCAAGTGATCCTCCCTCCTCGGCCTCCTGAAGTGCTGAGATTGGATTGTAGGAGTGAGCCACAGTGCCTAGCTCTCTAAGAGAATGATTTAACAAGAGTTTAAACCCACTTAGTAGGAAGCATGATTTTTGCCAGGGAGAGTAGGAAGGAGGGATGCAAACTTTTTTACTACCTCTATCCTTCTTTATGGAGAAGTTGGACTGGTATGTATCTGAATCTATAGCTATTGCTATACTTTTGTGCATATATTTTGTCTAAAAAGTTTGACAGAAGAGGCATTCTTTTTATTTAATAAATTATTCTCCAGACATGGGATCCTATTCTGAGGAAGGTAGCCCTCTAAAAAATGCTTTCAATGTGAGCTGTCTGGACTTACTGCTGATTGAGCGTACCTGTTGGCAGTGATTGGTGTGCCAGGCAGATTTCTTGTGATCTGTGACTGTGTTTCTAAAGTAAACGTAGTGGAGAAAGCTTGCCATTCTGTCTTTCTTTTCAGAACATGCAGTAGATTTCTGAAGTGGCCAAAAGAGAATTTGTTTGGACAGAGGGACAGTATTTAGTTTAATTGTAGAGTTACTGATTTTATGGAGTCATGAAAGAATGACTAAGCACTGGGAGATTAGAAACGTCTCATTGTAATCATCTGGTTACTAGACCTCTTTTGGGGTGGGGTAGGGAGACTGGAGGTGATGCAGAAAGGCTGTACACAAGGCATTAATGAGAAATGGACCTAAAAACAGAGAGTCTTTAATGAAACTGCTGACATTAAAATAAGAGCATTATTCTAGGGTATATCCTAGGTAATTACTAGAGATTGAACAAACTGTATAACTTGATCAAAATCTTCATTCAACAAACTTTGCTGTTATGCTTAAGGGCAGAGAGAAAGGCTGTTAAGCCTTGTTTCCAAGGAGCTCCATGCCTTAGAGGGAAGGCAGACGAGTAATGGTTATTATTCTGTGTATTAAGCGTGCTACTATGGGAAAACTGAAGAGGGATGGGATCCTAATCTGGGGCTGGGGGAAGAGATGTGGCCCCTTCCTGTTTTGGCCTGAAGGATGTGAGGCCGTGAGCCAGGTGCACACTCTCCTGGTGGGGTACTCTGGGGTCTGTTTCGTTGTCTTCCATTTTTGAGAGAGCAGTGTTGGCTGGGGACCTAGCTTGTCACCATAAGACAAGGAGATTGACTTTTGGCTATAGTAATGTCATGGTCTCATTTTGAGAAGTGGCCGCAGATAAGAGGCAAGAAAGCACTCTTGCTGAGAGAAGAAGGCTGTTTGAAACTAACGTGTTGTAGAGAGTCCTAAATGTTGATGAAATCAGGACTCTTGTATTTTCAGATCCTTACTTGAATTATAAACTGGTCAGTGATTCAGTTTTGGAATTTGCAGGGCAGGGGTTAGACATTGTTCTTTTAGGAAACTTGTTGCTGTTGTGTTTGCTTCTGAATAGTGATGGCATTATTATTTTGAATTGTAGTTACAAGTTTATTATGTGCATTATTGAACATAGAAGTTTTAAGAAGGTATCTAAGGGATATATTTGTTTCTCTTTTTATTATGAGTGAATGTAAATGTATTATAGTTATATGAGAATTCGCTTCATCTTGCTCAAATTATCCAGAAGTGAGAAATAGGACTATTAGTTAAATGCATGAAATTTTAATATTATAGCTGTAGCCCAGGCTGGAGTGCAGTGGCACCATCTCGGCTCACTGCAAGCTCTACCTCCCGGGTTCACGCCATTCTCCTGCCTCAGCCTCCCCAGTAGTTGGGACTGCAGGCGCCCACCACCGTGCCTGGCTAATTTTTTTGTATTTTTAGTAGAGACGGGGTTTCACCGTGTTAGCCAGGATGGTCTCGATCTCCTGACCTCGTGATCTGTCCGTCTTGGCCTCCCAAAGTGCTGGGATTACAGGCGTGAGCCACCACGCCTGGCCAACCAATGTTATTAATTATATTCATGAAAAAAAAAAGCCCATATGTATATATACACACCCATACATATATACATATATGCACACATACCTCCCTCCATTTTTGTACAGATCGTGGCTGATTATAGACTACTTTTGCATTTTGCTTTTTCTTTTCCTTTTTTTGGGACGGAGTGTCGCTCTTGTTGCCCAGGCTGGAGTGCAATGGCATGATCTCGGCTCACTGCAACCTCCATCTCCCAGGTTCAAGTGATTCTTCTGCCTCAGCCTCCCAAGGAGCTAGGATTACAGGCATGCGCCACCATGCCTGGCTAATTTTGTATTTTTAGTAGAGATGGGGTTTCTCCATGTTGGTCAGGCTAGTCTTGAAATCCTGACCTCAGGTGATCCGCCCGCCTTGGCCTCCCAAAGTGTTGGGTTTACAGGCATTAGCCACTGTGCCCAGCCGCATTTTGCTTTTTTGAAACTTAGTATATCTTGGAAATCATTCTACATCAGTACATTAAAGACTTCCTCCTTTTTGTTTAATGAATAGTATGACTGAATAGTACGCTGTTGCATGGCATATCATGATTTCCCGAGTCCTCTATTGATGAACATTTAGTTTTATCTAATCTTTTGCTTTTATAAACAATGCTGCAAAGAATAATTCTATAATATATTATTTTTGCACATATAGGAATAAATTCCCAGAAGTTCGACATTTTGGGTTAAAAGTTATGTGCCTCAACATTGATATAAATAGATATTAGATATTCCCAGATTATTCACCTTGGAAGTTTTAATGAAATTCAGTGTGCAATATAGATACGTTTTTGTTTGTTTGTTTGTTTTTTGAGACAAAGCTCTATCGCCCAGGCTAGAGTACAGTGGCACCGTCTTGGCTCACTGTAACCTCTGCCTCCTGGGCTCAAACCATTCCCCCATCTCAGCCTCCCAGGTAGGTGGGACTACAAGTGCATACTACCATGCCTGGCTGATTTTAATATTGTTTATTTTATTTATTAATTTAATTTAATTTTATTTGTTTTGAGATGGGATCTTCCTCTGTTGCCTGGGCTGGAGTGCAGTGTCGTGATCTCGGCTCACTGCAGCCTCTGCCTCCAGGGTTCAAACAGTTCTCCCACCTCAGCCTCCCGAGTAGCTGGGATTACATGGGCATGCCACCACACCTGGCTAATTTTTGCATTTTTACTAGAGACAAGGTTTCACCATGTTGACCAGCCTGGTCTGTAACTGTTGACCTCAGGTGATCCACCCGCCTCAGCCTCCCAAAGTGCTGAGATTACAGGTGTGAGCCACTGTGCCCGGCCTGATTTTTGTATTTTTTGTAGAGCTGGGGTCTCAGTATGTAGCCCAGGCTATTCTCAAACTCATCAGCTCAAGTGATCCTCCCACCTTGGCCTCCCAAAGTGCTGGGATTACAGGTGTGAGCCACTGTGCCCGGCCTGCGATACGTATTTTAAAAATACATTTAAAAAATGTAATTTCAGGCCTGGCGTAGTGACTCATGCCTGTAATCCCAGCACTTTGGGAGGTTGAGGTGGGCAGATCACGTGGTCAAGAGATTGAGACCATCCTGGCTAACATGGTGAAACCCCGTCTCTACTAAAAATACAAAAATTATCTGGGCCTGGTGGCATGTGGCTGTAGTCCTAGCTACTTGGGAGGCTGAGGCAGGAAAATTGCTTGAACCCAGGAGGCGGAAGTTTCAGTAAGCCAAGATCGCAGCACTGCACTCCAGCCTGTGACAGAGCAAGACTCCATCTCAAAAAAAGTGAATAAATAAATAAATAAATAAATAATTTCAAAATGGTGCAGAAACATGTCATGTGTCATTTTTTGAGTGAAAACATGACCATAGTTCAGTGATCAAAGGCAAATTGGTCACTCTTCTCATTTCTTTCTTTTTTTTTGAGGCATAGTTTCACTCTTGTTGCCCAGGCTGGAGTGCAGTGGCAAGACTCAGCTCACTGCAACCTCTGCCTCCCGGGTTCAAGCGATTCTCCTGCCTTAGCCTCTTGAGTTGCTGGGATTACAGGCATCCACCACCATGCCTGGCTAATGTTTTTTATTTTTAGTAGAGACAGGGTTTCACCATGTTGGCCAGGCTGGTCTCAAATTCCTGACCTCAGGCAACCCACCCGCCTCGACCTCCCAAAGTGCTGGGATTATAGGTGTGAGCCACCTCGCCCGGCCTCTTCTCATTTCTTGTTTGCTTTTCTGTTTTGACTTGGCAAGAATTTTGTGACTGGACGAGGCAGGAATAAGTTTTGTTTCCTTGTAGGTGTCACCAATACTGCCTTCTAGAGATGAGTACTAGATACAGAAGATTTACCGAATAATTGCTTGTGTGTGTGTGTGTGTACGTGTGTGCACGTGTGTTTCTTTCTAATATGGTGATCTACCAAACTTTCTGTGGTTTTCAATACTTGTAGTAATGGATGATGATTGTGATATCAGGATTACAATTTGATTTAACTTTAAAAACAACTTTCTGGTATTTATTGGATAGATTATGATTTAACTAAAAAGAATAGGAATAGAGGCTGGGCGCAGTGGCTCATGCCTGTAATCCCAGCACTTTGGGAGGTGGAGGCGGATGGATCACTTGAGGTCAGGAGTTCGAGACCAGCCTGGCGAACATGGTGGAACCCTGTCTCTACTAAAAATGTAAAGTTAGCTGGGCATGGTAGTGTGCACCTGTAATCCCAGCTACTCAGGAGGCTGAGGCAGGAGAATAGCTTGAACCTGGGAGGTGAAGGTTGCGGTGAGCCGAGATCATGTCACTGCAGTCCAGCCTGGGTGACAAGAGGGAAAACACAGTATTAACATTTTGGTGTGTTCCCTTCCATACGTTTTCTATGCATGATGCATATAAATAAATACTTTTTATTTTTTTATTTTTTGAGATGGAGTTTCGCTCTTGTCACTCAGGCTAGAGTGCAGTGCCGCAGTCTTGGCTCACTGCAACCTCTGCCTGCCGGGTTCAAGTGATTCTCCTGCCTCAGTCTCTCAAGTACCTGGGATTACAGGTGCCCGCCACCATGCCCAGCTAATTTTTGTATTTTTAGTAGAGACGGAGTTTCACCATTTTGGCCAGGCTGGTCTCAATTTCCTGACCTGAGGTGATCCTCTGGCCTCGGCCACCGAAAGTGCTGGGATTACAGCTGTGAGCCACCGCTCCTGGCCTAGTTTGCTTTTCTAATTGTTTTCTGGATTGCTTTTTTCACTAAAATGATTGCAGATATCTTTACAGACCAATAAGAACAGATTTTTTATTTTTATTTATTTATTTATTTATTTATTTATTTATTTATTTATTGAGACGGAGTCTCACTCTGTCACCCAGGCTGGAGTGCAGTGGTGCGATCTTGGCTCACTGCAAGCTCCGCCTCTTGGGTTCATACCATTCTTCTGCGTCAGCCTCCCGAGTAGCTGGGAATACAGGTGCCCACCACCACACCCGGCTAATTTTTTGTATTTTTAGTAGAGACGGGGTTTCACAGTGTTAGCCAGGATGGTCTCAATCTCCTGATCTCATGATCCGCCCCCCTCTGCCTCCCAAAGTACTGGGATTACAGGCTGAGCCACTGCGCCTGGCAAGAACAGATTTTTTATTATCATTCTTGGTAACTGCATGGTTTGCTGTTGTTTGGATGTCCTGTAATTTATTTCCCAATTCCCTATTCATTAACATTTAGGATTATTTCATTTAAAAAGGATGACCAAAATAAAGAAAGAAAAAAAAGAAGTAAAAGAAAGGATGACCAGCTGCAGTGAACAACTTGATATGTTCAGTTTAGTATACCTTTTTTTTTTTTTTTTTGAGATGGAGTCTCGCTGTGTCAGGAGCCATGGCATCCAGCCCATTTTAGCATACTTGATAAATTATTTCCTTAGATGCATTCTTAGATTTGGACTGATTGGATCAAGAGATGTTGCCAAATTGTCCTATATATTATTACTTTTTATTTTCATCAGCAGTGCATTTAATTGTTTATTTGATTATATTCAATTACACTCCTTTTTTTTTGAGACGGGAGTTTTGTTCTGTCACCCAGGCTGGAGTGCAGTGGCGTGATCTTGGCTCTGCAACCTCTGCCTCCCTAGTTCAAGCGATTCTCGTGCCACAGCATCGGGAGTAGCTGGGATGACAGGCATGCGCCACCACACCTGGCTAATGTTTTTGTGTTTTTAGTAGAGACGGGGTTTCACCATGTTGGCAAGGCTGGTCTCGAATTTCTCACCTCAAGTGATCCACGTGCCTCAGGCTCCCAAAGTGCTGGGATTACAGGTGTAAGCCATCGTGCCTGGCCTCAATTACATTCTTAAGTGACCATTTTTGAAAATGTAGGACTAGAGTGATGGTTAGGTCTTTTGATATTTTAAGGAAAACCATGTTAATGTTGAATAGGAATAAGTTTATGTTGGAAAAATATTGAGGCAATCACAACTCATTTTGGAAACCGAGCTGCTGTATGTAGTACAACCTAGTTTATACTAACATTGTTAAGGCACAGCTCTCTTTTTGCACTTTTCTTTTGGAATTTATTTTTTGTAAGTCCATAAAACATAACTATAAAAATTTCATTTTAGTAAAAGCAGTGTCTTTCTATAGCTTATCTGAGAAATATAGCAAATTTTTGTTAGGTATAAGCTTAGTAAAGTACAGACTTAAAAGTATATGAGCTTGAAATATGATTGAATAGTGGTAGACAGGGTATGAAATTTCACAGTATTTCATAGTATATGAAATTGTATACAGTGTATAAAATTGCTTATTTTATAGTATATGAAGTTATCTTTTCAGTAGCCTTTGTCATTGCTCAGGTGACGTTCCACATTATTTTTCCCTAACAGGTCACTTAAATTGCATTGAAAGGGTTTGAAGTAACATAATAAGATCTAAATTGTCAATGAATAAATGAATCTCTAAAGCCCAAAATGAAGTTCTCTTTCTTTAGCAGACACAAAGTTCCTTATCTTTGAAGGTTGTCTATGACTCTGCACATTTTCCTCGTCCATCAGATTCGTACTGAGGAGTATAAATCTTGCCTAAGCAAGGTAAATATGCTTGGATGGTGAGGGACAATAAGCAAGGCCTGCATTCTCATGCTCAGGTACACCTAAGATGTAGCTTTATCTAGTGGTGCCCTTATATTTGTTTCACTGTTGTAGCCTTTCTTTTATCCATGTTTGCTAAGGAATTAGAAAAGTAGAGCCTTGCAGGAAAGCATCTTGATATACTGTGGTGGAATAGATTATTTACTTGTCTCTCTCTGCAGTGAACATGGAGCTTGTGGAGGGCAGTGCCTGGCAGATTGCCTGGTACATTAGGTACTCCATGAACTTAGGAAACTGGGACCAAGAGCCTTTTCATTTCATGTCTGTCTTTCCACTTTTTTCTTCTTTTGTTTTCTTTAACTTCTTATTTTGAAATAATTATAGATTCACAAGCAATTGCAAAAAATGTACGGGAGTTCATGTTTACCCTTCACCCAGTTTCCCCCAATGGTTACGCATATTTTGTTGTTTCTCCTCTTTTTCTTTCCCTACATTTTCCAAGTTTTCCTCTCTTTTTCCTATTTTTGATCATGCTTTTGGCTCACCATTGGCATCTATGGGACGTCCTGAACTCTCTGAACTAAATGTTGCCGATTACTGTCCTAAGCTACTTATGGGAATGCATGTGATGGTTCTTTCTCTTCATTTATTCTTTGTGGATCACTTGCTCAGTATGTGGTGCTGGGCCAGGTACTAGTTGTTCCTCTATATTCAAGCTTTTCGGCTCTTATTTTGAGAACATTAAATATGGTGCATATATCTTTCTTTTGTAGGTCTTTTTCCTAAATGATATGTATTTCTAAAGTACTCAGAGATGTGTGTCTGTTTTTGGTGAGAAGAAGGAGCTGCATTTTGGTGAAAATAGCCCTGGATTTTGAGTTAGAAAGCAAAATTCAAATCTTGGTTCTGGCCAGGCGTGGTGGCTCACATCTGTAATCCCAGTGTTTTGGGAGGCCAGAGTGGGAGAAACACTTGAGGCCAGGAGTTCGAGACCAGCATGGGCAATGTAGGAAGACCACATCTCTCTCAAACAAAACAAAACAAAAAAGGAATCGAAATCCTGGTTCTGTTTCATACTTGCTGTGTGACCCCAGAAGTCACTTTGCTTCTGAATCTTTTCTTCTCTGTAAAATAGGCATTATAATTATAATCTGACAGATTTTGTAGGGGATAGAGAAAGTAGCATTTGTATGATCACTTAACAAATTGGAAGGTACTGCTTCAAATATGAAGTAGCTATGGTTATTTTATTGATGAAATGAAAGGCAAGTTTTAAACTATTGGTGTGTTAATTATTTATAGCTTGACTTCTTTATTCGGTAACACAGAAAGACTTCTCTTGTTTTTTTAAATCCTCATCCTTCTTACACCTTCTGTCTTCACATTAAATACCCAGGACTTAATAGAGTTTTGTTTTTTTTCAACTGGGTATAACCTAGCTCCCTTGGGAAATTTGGGATGGCCATGTCAGCTGTCATACTGTATCAAATGACATATCAGATTTCTCTTCTCTCTCTCTCTCTCTCGTTTTTTTTTTTTTTTTTTTTGAGATAGAGTCTCGCTCTGTCACCAGACTGGAATGCATCTCAGTGGTGCCATCTCAGCTCACTGCAGCCTCTGCCTCCCGGGTTCAAGCGATTCTCTTGCCTCAGCCTCCTGAGTAACTGGGACTGTAGGCACTGCCACCACGCCCAGCTAATTTTTGTATTTTTAGTAGAGATGAGGTTTCACCATGTTGGCCAGGATGATCTTCCTGCCTTGGCCTCCCAAAGTGCTAGGATTGCAGTTGTGAGCCACCGGGCCTGGCCTGTTCTCTTATTTTCTTATTCACCTAAGTCTGGGGACTTTTCTGTTTCGTGAACCTCTTAGAAAATCTGTCAAGCAGGCTGGGCGCGGTGGCTCACGCCTGTAATGCTAGCACTTTGGGAGGCTGAGGTGGGCGGATCACCTGAGATCAGGAGTTCAAGACCAGCCTGGCCAACATGGTGAAACCCTGTCTCTACTGAAAATACAAAAATTAACCAGGCCTGGTGGTGGGTGTCTGTAATCCTAGCTACTTGGGAGGCTGAGGCAGGAGAATCGCTTGAACCTGGGAGGCGGGGGTTGCCGTGAGCCGAGATTGTGCCACTGCACTCCAGCCTGGATGACAGTGCGAGACTCCCTCTCAAAAAAAAAAAAAAAAAAAAAATCTCTCAAGCCAGCATATGTGCTCCTTTGTGCTTAGCTTTTTAGTGGATTTCACTGTTAGAAACCAATTATTCATGTGTTACCAGAAACATTTTTAGTTTTGAAGGGAGACTTTCTTTTTATTTGTATATGCACATGGAATACTTAGTATAGAAAGTCATAAAATGAAAATTTAAAAATTGAAATAATTGACAATTTTTTTTTTTTTTTTTGTAAACCTGATCTAGATACAGGCAAACTTTTAAATCATTAAGGTACAAACATTTATAGAACACCCCTTCCAATGATAGTAGGATACACATTGTTCTGAAATACATATGGAACATTTCAGGATAGACCATATGTTATGCCATAAAACAAGCCTCAATTAATTTAAAGGATGGAAATCATACTATGTTCTCTGACCATAATGAAATGAAATTAGATATCAATAACAGAAGGAAATTTGGGAAATTCAGAATATGTGAAAATTAAACTACACAAACTGAAATCACCAATGATTCAAAGAAAAAGCCACAGGAAAATTGGAAAATACTCTGAGATGAAGACGAAATGTATCATATCATGATGATGATGGTTGCAAACAATGTGAATGTACTTTATACCACCTAATTAATTGTATGTTTAAAAATAGTTAAAATGGCAAATCTTATGTATGTTTTGCCACAATTGAAAAAACAAAAACAAACAAAAAAACCCTGGGCTGGGTGCAGTGGCTCATACCTGTAATCCCAGCACTTTGGGAGGCCAAGGCAGGTGGATCACCTGAGGTCAGGAGTTCAAGACCAGCCTGGCCAACATGGCGAAACCCCATTCTACTAAAAATACAAAAAATTAGCTGGGCTGGGCATGGTGGTGGGTGCCTGTAATCCCAGCTACTTGGGAGGCTGAGGCAGGAGAATAGCTTGGACCCAGGAGGTGGAGGTTGCAGTGAGCCCAGATCACATGACTGCCCTGATATAGCGAGGCCATTTCACAAAGCGGGTGAGGTCTCTTTTGGGCTGGATGTCCTGTCCAGTGCCGAAATTCTTAGGCCTTTTCTCAAACAGGGGATTCACCACTTTCTTGGCCCCTGCTTCTTCACGACAGCAGGGGCTGGAGCCACCTTCTTTCCCTTGGCCTTCTTTCCTTTCGGCATCTTGGGCAGCGGGAGGAGAGCTAGAGATATTTTTTATATAGATGGGGTTTACCATGTTGCCCAGGCTGATCTCGAACTCCTGAGCTTAAGTGATCCACCCACCTCAGCCTCCCAAAGTGCTGGGATTATAGGTGTGAGCCACTGCGCCTGACCAAGACAGGTATAGTCTCTTTGACACTTAGCTTTAACATTGTATTGGAGGTTCTAGCCAAGACAATTAGGGAAGAAAAAGAAAGAAAAGGCATTCATATTGGAAAGGAAGTAAGAGAATCTCTATTTGCAGATGGCATGATCTTGTATATAAAACATCTTAAGGAATGCACTATAAAATTGTTATAAGCTCCTCAAAGTTTCAGAATACAGGATCAATATACAGAAAGTAATTTTATTGTTATACATTTATAATGAATAATTCAAAAATGAAACCAAGGAAACAATTCCATTCACAATAGTGTCAAAAAGAATAAAACATTTGGGAATAAAGTTAACAAAAGAAGTGCAGAACTTACATTCCTTTTTTTTTTTTTTTTTGAGACAGGGTGTCACTCTTGTTGCCCATGCTTAAGTGCAGTAGCACAATATCAGCTCACTACAAATTCTGCTTCCTGGGCTCAAGTGATCCTCCCACCTCAGCCTTCTGAGTAGTTGGTACCAAAAGGCGTATACCATCACGCCTGGCTAATTTTTGTTTTTTTTAGAGACTAGGTTTCTCCATGTTGCCCGGGTTGGTCTCAAACTCCTGAATTCAAGCAATCCACCTGCCTCGACCTCCCAAAGTGCTGGAATTACAGGCGTAAGCCACTGTGCTTGGCCAGAACTTACATTCTGAACTGTAAAACATCATTGAAAGATCTAAATAAATGGAAAGATACTCTATGTTCAGGGATTGGAAGACTTATTATTGTTATGATGGTAATACTCCCCATATAGATTTAGCACAATCCCTATTAAAATTCCAGGCCAGGTGTGGTGGCTCATGCCTATAATCCCAGTGCTTTTGGCGGCCGAGGCGGGTGTGAGATCGAGAGTTCGAGACCAGCCTGACCAGTATGGTGAAACCCCATCTCTACTAAAAATACAAAAATTAACCAAGCGTGGTGGTGTGCGCCTGTAATCCCAGCTACTTGGGAGGCTGAGGCAGGAGAATTGTTTGAACCTGGGAGGCAAAGTTTGCAGTGAGCCGAGATTGTGCCACTGCACTCCAGTCTGGGTGACAGAGTGAGACTCCGTCTCATAAACAAACAAACAAACAAACCCAGTTGCCTACTTTGCAGAAACTGATAAGCGGATCTTAAAACTCATGTAGAAATGCAAGGGACCCAGAATTGCCAAAACAATCTTGAAAAAAAAGTTGGAGGACTTTCATAACTTACTACAAAATTACAATAATTGAGACATCTGATACTGGCTTAAAGATAGACATATAGATCAATGCAATAGAATGAGAATCCAGAACTAAACCCTTTCATTTATGGTCAATTGATTTTCCACAAACTGCAAGGACAATTAAGTGGAGAAAGAATATCTTTTTCAACAAATGATGGTGGTACAGGTGGATATCCACATAACAAAAAAAGGAATTTGGACCCTTACCTCACTTATATATATAAATTCAGAATTCATCATAGACCTAAATGTCAGATCTGAAACAATAAAACTCAGGCTAAGCCTAGTGGGTCACACCTGTAATCCCAGCACTTTTGAGGCCAAGGTGGGAGGATCACTTGAGCCCAGGAATTCAAGACCAGTCTGGGCAACATAGTGAGATGCCATCTCTATTAAAAAAGAAAAAACAACTCTTAGAAGAAAACATGGTTGTAAATCTTCATGCCCTTGTATTGGACAATGGTTTCTTTTTTCTTCTTTTTTTCATACAGGGTCTCACTCTTGTCACTGAGGCTAGGGTACAGTAGGGGAATTGCAGCTCACTGCAGCCTTGACTTCCTGCTGGGCTCAACGATCCTCCTACTTTAGCCTCCCGAGTGGCTGGGACTACAAGCATGTACCAGCTAATTGTTGAATTTTTTATAGAGATAGGGTTTGCCACATTGCCTAGGCTGGTCTCAAACTCATGAGTCAAGCAATCTTCCTGTCTCGGCCTCCCAAACCTGCTGGGATTACAGGTGTGAGCCACCATGCCTGGCTTCTTCAGTATGACAGCTAAAACATAGGCACTAAAAGAAAAACAGATAAGTTGATCTTCATTAAGACGGAAATTTTTTTTTTCAAATGGCACCATCAAGAAAATGAAGACATCCCAGAATGAGAAAAAGTATTTGCTTGTCATATATCTGATAAAGGACTTTTATCCAAAGTATATTTTAGAAATTCTTAAAATCAACGGTAAAAAGACACATAACCCAGTTAACAAATGAGCAGAGGATTTGATCAGATATTTCTCCAAAGAAGATATCCAAATGGCTAATACATCATGAAAAGAAGCTCAAGTCCAGGCTGATTACACCTGTAATCTCAGCACTTTGGGAGGCCAACGTGGGTGGATTACTAGGTCAATAGATCGAGACCATCCTGGCCAATATGGTGTAACCCCTTCTCTACTAAAAATACAAAATTTGGTTGGGTGTGGTGGCATGTACCTGTGGTCCCAACTACTTGGAATGCTGAGGTGCGAGAATTGCTTGAACCTGGGAGGCAGAGGTTACAGTGAGCTGAGATCGTGCCACTGCACTCCAACCTTGCGACATAGCGAGACTTCATCTCAAAAAAAAAAAAAAAAAAAAGGAAGGTCAGTATCCTTAGTCCTTAGATGAAAATCAAAAGCACAATTAGATGCCACTTTGATTATAGGTAATTTCTGATCCCTAATCAGGCATGTGCCACTGGTCCTGCTAATTCTGGATAATTTCTTTCTTTCTTTTTTTTTTTTTTTGAGACGGAGTCTTGCTCTGTTGCCCAGGCTGGAGTGTAGTGGTGTGATTTTGGTTCACTGTGACCTCCGCCTCTGGGTTCAAGCAGTTCTCCCGCATCAGCCTCCTGAGTAGCTGGGATTACAGCCATGCGCCACCACTCCCGGCTGCTTTTCATATTTTTAGTAGAGACAGGGTTTCGCTCTGTTGGCCAGACTGGTCTTGAACTCCTGACCTTAGGTGACCCACCCACCTGGGCCTCCCAAAGTGCTGGGATTACAGACATAAGCTACCGAGCCCGGCCCTGGATAATTTCTAACAGATATAAAAGTAAAGAGATTTTTTTTTTTTTTTTTTGGAGACGGAGTCTCGCTCTGTCACCCAGGCTGGAGTGCTGTGGCCGGGTCTCAGCTCACTGCAAGCTCCGCCTCCCGTGTTCCCGCCATTCTCCTGCCTCAGCCTCCCGAGTAGCTGGGACTACAGGCGCCCGCCACCTCGCCCAGCTAGTTTTTTGTATTTTTTTAGTAGAGACGGGGTTTCACCGTGTTAGCCAGGATGGTCTCGATCTCCTGACCTCGTGATCCGCCCGTCTCGGCCTCCCAAAGTGCTGGGATTACAGGCTTGAGCCACCGCGCCCGGCCAAAGTAAAGAGATTTTAACAAACCTTGGAATACCCATCCCCAAGCTTCAGCAGTTCTCAGTGGATGTCCATCTTGTTTCATCTTTGAGGGAGTTTCAAGGAGTAGAAAAAAATAGAAGCAATTTTAATCCAATAGCCTAAATCTGCCACAGGAGGAGAAAAAATAGAATGAAACTGTGTTCTACTTTTACAGTTCACATTTAGGGAAAAATATATTTAAAATATCTGAGAGGGTTTTAAAAATTTACTTTATTAAAATACTAGTGAAGGTAAATTCTAATCACGAGTACCTTATCTGACACCTGTGTAGTATTTTTTTCTGTTATTTTCTGATGGCAAGTGTACTGTAATGCAGTGGCCTTTTTTGTTGTTGTTTGTTTTTACAGTTATTTGTGTTGACCAGCCTGTAGTATTTCACAACATGTTTTTATGGAAATAACTGATCTGCTAGCTCCATTTTCTTAGGAATTTTTTTCTTATTGTTTACTTCACTATATTCCGTAGTATTGAAAGGTAGGTTTCCCTCCACTATGAAATGATAGTGCCTGAGTTTTGAATACCATTTTTCTAGTTGTAATTATAAAAGTAATATGTATTCATCTTAGAAAAAATTTGGAAAACACAGGAAAGCACAAAGATAAGATTAAGGAACCTGTAATTTTATCAGCTGAAAATTAACCAATGTTAATGATTTTATTTTGTTGTTCACGTGACCTGCCTTTTTAATGTAATGTGGTGAGCCTGAACCTTTTATTCATTTTGGTGCTTTTACATTGTGGTTGGGTTTTGTCGTAATTACATTGTAGTTAATCATTGTGCACACTGGAGTGAGGGATACAGAATGAGAGAAAATTAGTTTAACTTTGATTTTTTCCCTACTGCAGAATATTCTTGAATATACTTGAGTAATTCCACCTTTTAATGTTCTTTCCAAGTTACACAATTATATATTCATCCAGTTTCTACATTCTCCAGTTCAGAGATGACTTGTATAGATTTCCCTGCAAGACCAAAGCACTGTTGACTTTTGGTGCTAGAAATTGACTGTTGGGTCTTATCTCTGTCCAGTCTTTCTGCTGTATGCCTGACTGGTATTTTATAGGCTTTTTGATAATTATTTCATCTTCTTAGTATCTAGAATTACAGAGCTCTAGAGAGCTCTAGTAGAATTTCTAGTATTTGTTAATTGAAATAAAAACATCAAACTAAGAATTTCGAAGCACTTTTTATGTTATTTTTGCGTTAAAAATTCATAATACATTCATAATGCATAAAGGTAAGCTTGAAAATATGAATACTTTCTCAGTATTGAAACACGAATATGAATATTTTGTCTGTATAGGAATTCTTGGTGTATGTATGGAATAATTATCAGACATCCTTTTAATAACTTTCCCCTTTCAGCCCAGGAGTGGGGATCAGTAATGTTTACAGGTTGGGAACCAGTTCTGTGATCTTTCTAGATTGCTTGTTTCCTCTGAACAGGCCACACACTTTTGCGTCTGTGCTTTGTCCATATGTATTTGCACATTCCTTTTACCTGTAATGTTTTTTGCCTTCTCCCTTACCTCTACTTCTAAGAAAGAATGGAACTCAACTTATGACTGCCAGTGACTGTTTGTCCTTTGATTTTCAGCCCGAGCAAACTTTATTCTTTGGACAAGTATTTCTGGAGTACCTTGTTTGGAACAGGCATTATAGGCATTAGGTGAACAAAATAAATTAAGTCCCTACCTTCTTGAGCCTGACAGTCCTGTTGGGAAATCAGACAGAAAATACGTGATAGAATTGCACCTTAAATGCTTGAAAGTAGAGAACAGCATGCAGTGACAAGGGAGTACCCCTAGAATGGCCTTCCAATGGGTCTCTGAGGAGACAGCATTTAAGCTGAAGTCTGAAAGATGAAAAAGAGGTAGCTGGGCCAATATAGGTGTAAGGAGAGTTTTTGGCAGAAGGAACAGCATAAGCAATAGCCCTCTGAAGTAGTAAAGAGTTTGGAACCAAAGGAGGCCAGTGTATATGACAGAGCCCAGAGGTATTTGGCTTGGAGATACAAATTTGGGAGACATCGGTTTATCGGCATGGGAATGGATGCTGGTTATTTTGGAGTGAGCAGCATGAGGGGACAAGAGGCACTGGACTGAGCCCACCAACAGAGATCTGGAAGGTGGGTAGAGATGAGAGATGGTTTAGTAGATGCAACCAGAGAAGTAGCAAGAAGGCATAAACATTTATTTTCACACAAGTAGGGAATTTTTCAAGAAGGAAGGGGCGATCAACTTTGGATTGCTGCTGAGGGGTGCAGTTTGTTAAGTACAGAAAAGTCTTCCTTGGATTTGCCAACATGGCTGTCATTGGTGATCCTGATAAGAGCTGCTCTTGTGGAGTGAGCGAGTGGAGCCAGATCAGAGGGTCTATGGAGGGGACAGGAAGTGCATCAGTGGAGCTGGCTGGTGTAGACAACGGCTTAAAGAAGCTTCACTGTTGATGGTGTCATTGATGAAAGGCATGTGAGCTCAAGAGAGGGCCTTTGTAAGATAAGTGATTTAGAGGACATTTACAAGCTGCTGGGAATGAGCTAGCAGAGGAGAGATTGCTGATTCCTGGGAGTAGACAACTGGAAGGTCAAAGGTCTGAGGAGGCAGAAAGGAGGAGGAGTTGTCATCTGTGTGGGTGCTGAAACCATTAAGGAAGCTGAGAGGAGATAGGGAGGGAGTCAGGGAGGCTGGAGTGTGAGTCTGCAGTGGAAGACAGGGAAGGACCTGTGACTGACAGATGAGAGCCGGGGCTGCCACAGTGCTGAGCTGCGTGGTGCTTAGTTGATAGGTGCAGTGCCCCATCCTTGCAATTCCTGATTGAAGCATTACTGAGTTCCCTTAGGCAGTTTTATCTTCCTTTCTCTTCTACCTACAGCACCTTCTGCAAACTTCTGGTTTAAGACTTGTCCACATACTATTTTGACTCTTTGTGTTTGTCTCTTTCTTCTTTCAGACAGTGACCTTCTTGAAGGCCTTAATGAAGTCTTTACTTTCTGTGATTTTTAGTAGTTAGCATAGTTTAATACCTGTCAGAGTAAATGCTTGCTCACTGAGTGAATGTGTGGGCCTCAAAATGAGTGGGACAGTGGGAGGGAGAAAAAAGAGAAGGAAAGGACAGAAGGAACAGGTAGACTAAGAACAGACTTCCTGCTGGCAGGGCATGGCAGCGCATCTGTCTTTCTTCGTTTTCAATCATATTGTAATTGTTGCAGAAATCATCCTAATGCAAAAAAGCTTGTCTTATTGATAGAAACGTGCTGACTTAGTGTGAGTAAATCCTGCTAATTTCTGGCTTTAAACTATCATACCTTCTTTCTGGCATGAAACTATCATACCTTCTTCCAGAACTGGCTTTAAATTATCATACCCTCTTTCAATCCTATTTTCCAGGGAGATTTTGTTTTTTAAACTTTTTGAGACAGAGTTTTGCTCTTTGTTGCCCAAGCTGGAGTGCAGTGGTGCAATCTCCGCTCACTGCAACCTCTGCCTCCCAGGTTCAAGTGATTCTTTTGTCTCAGACTCCCGAGTAGCTGGGATTACAGGTGCCTGCCACCATGCTAATTTTTGTATTTTTAGTAGAGACGGGGTTTCACCGTGTTGGCCAGGCTGGTCTCGAACTCCTGACCTCAGGTGATCCACCTGCTCTCGCCACCCAGAGTGTTGAGATTACAGGCGTGAGCCACTGCAACTGACCCCAGGGAGATTTTTTAATGTGGTTATTGATTTATTGGTGCTGGTAATTTAATTCCTTCTTGATACTTTCGTATGGAATATTATTTTATTAAGGCTTCTTGAACTCCTTATTTATGATTTGACTTCATGTTTCTTAATTTTCTCCGTCTTATGCCCCACATGCTGTAGCTGAGACATTTTCATGTTTCAGTTAGTAAATGCCCATGCTTTGAACTTTCAGTGGAGTTTGTAGTATAGTGAAAAGAACACAAACTTTGGGGTCAGGCAGCTCTGGTTTTGAATTATTGCTTGACAGTTGTTTTAAAACCTTAGGCAGGTTTTTTGGTTTTTGTTATTTATTTATTTATTTTATTCTTATTTTCTGTTATTTATTTATTTATTTATTTTATTCTTATTTTATTCTTATTTGTCACCCAGGCTGGAGTGCAGTGGCACGATCTTGGCTCACCGCAACTTCCGCCTCCCGGGTTCAAGCGATTCTCCTGTCTCAGCCTCTTGAGTAGCTGGGATTACAGGCGTGTGCCACTACACCCTGCTAATTTCTATATTTTTAGTGGAGACAGGATTTCATCATGTTGGCCAGGCTGGTCTCCAGCTTCTGCCCCCCTCGGCCTCTCAAAGTGCTGGGATTACAGGTGTGAGCCACCACGCCTGGCCTGTTTTTGTTTTTTTAACCTTTCTGAGTTGCAGTTCTGTATCTTCAAAATGAGAATAATAATGCCTACTTATCTCACAAGTATCTCACTGTGTCTGCCTTACCACACTTCACCTCCCTCATTTTGCTTATGCTGTTTTTCCTTAAGTGCCATAAGTATTTTTTTTGTTTGTTTTTGTTTTTTTGAGATGGAGTCTCATTCCCGTTACACTAGCTGGAGTGCAGTTTTGTGATCTCGGCTCACTGCAACCTCCACCTCCCGGGTTCAAGCGATTCTCCTTCCTCAGCCGCCCAAGTAGCTGGGATTACAGGCATGCGCCACTATGCCTGGCTAATTTTTGTATTTTTAGTAGAGATGGGGTTTCGCCATGTTGGCCAGGCTGGTCTCGAACTCCTAACCTCAGGTGATCTGCCTGCCTTGGCCTCCCAAAGTGCTGGGATTCCAGGTGTGAGCCACTGGGCCTGGCCACCATAACTATTGAATGCACATCCTAGCCACATTTTAACACAAAGCTTAAGCTGAATCTTGTTTATATAGTTTTGACTTGGTCATTCCAAGCCTTCTTAATCCATTCCTTCCTCTAAAATTTTCATAGTACTTATTCATATTCCTTATTTGGCAGGTGCAGTATTTTACTCGTTAAAGCTACCAATTATCCATCTTGTGTTTGTGTTGACCTCCGACGTTGATAAGCCTTTTGTGTGTATGTATGTCCTGTCCTCTCCAAGTATGTTGGAAGCTCTTTCAAGTGAAGTCATAGACTTATTTCTTTAGTATATTCTACAGTGAGATTTTATATTTGATAAGTTGATGAGTAAATAAAAGTGATTGAGATAGACTGGTAATGGATAAACAGGGTATGTGAATATATTCACTCCATCCATTTATTCATTCGACAAATATCCATTGCGTACATATGTGTTAGATTGAAAAACATGTCACAGTATTTTGTAGCTCCTCCTATTGATTGGTAGAATCCATTTCCTCACACTTTTTTGTTTGTTTGTTTGTTTGTTTGTTTTGTTTTTGAGACAAGAGTCTCACTGTGTCGCCCAGACTGGAGTGCAGTGGTGTGATCTCAGCTCACCACAATCTCTGCCTCCCAGGCTCAAGTGATTCTCCTGCTTCAGCCTCTCGAGTAGCTGGGATTACAGGTGCGCACCACCACACCTGGCTAGTTTTTGGTAGAGATGGGGTTTCACCATGTGGACCAGGCTGGTCTCGAACTCCTGACCTCAGGTGATCCACCTGCCTTGCCCTCCCAAAGTGCTGGGATTACAGGCATGAGCCACCGCCCCCGGCTTCCTCACACTTTCAATGTGGACTGGCCTTGTCACTTGCTTTTACCAATAGATTATGGCAGAAGTAACATGCAAGTTGTGGATCTCAGGCCTCAGGAGGCCTGGTAGCCTCCCCCTTTGCCATCTTGGAGTGCTCCAGCCACTACATGATGAACTCTAGGCTATGCCACTGAATGGTTACAGATCACGTGTGGAGAGAGGCCCAGCCAAAAGCCAGCACCAGAGTCCCAGACATGTGAGTGACACCACTGTAGAGCCTTCAGCTGCAGTAAAAATGCCAAATGACTCAGCTGCATGAATAATCCCAGGAAAGGCTAGCACAGGATCTTCCCAGCTGAGCCCAGCCACCTCGTAGACTTATGAGAAATATTAATTCATGATTGTTTTAAGCTACTAAGTATAAATGGTCAGACTTTTAATTTCTTACAAAGAAGTCTACAGTAGACTAAAAAAGTTGTCAGAACTTATGGTTGATTCTGTTCTTCTTTCCATCCTGCATTGTTAATAGTTCTTTACTGATAGTGTGTGTAAGTGCCACAGGTAAATATGGTAATTAAGGGGCTGGAGATAGGTGCTATTTTTTTTTTTAAAGGCTCTGTGCATTTCCTTTTCCATTCCTAATTTTATTTGATGCATGCTAGAGCTGGTATTCTCCACAGTGCCACTCAGGATTCAAGACCAGAGGCCAAAATTCCCAACTTGATGCCTCTTTTCATTACATCAAGATGTCTTTTTTTATTGTGTGTTCCTTCCTTTTTGTTGAAGTTGGTATTTTTAAACTTCTTCCTGTTGGCCTGCAGCAGAGTTGGCCTATTGTTCTGGTTCCTCCGATAATTTCTACTTTCCAGGGTACTATAAAGGAGCAAGACTAGGACAATTGTCTTGACCTTTTATTGTTTTGTCCCTGTGGACCAAGATGATGTGACAGGAAAAGGTTGAGATGCTTGGAACCTAACTACTGTAGTGGGGGCATAGAATGTTGGTGTTGAGGAATGAAAGGGGTTTGGGTTTGGGAAGAGTTGGACCATTTTTTTAGAAATATCTGAAATCGGCCGGGCGCGGTGGCTCACGCCTGTAATCCCAGCACTTTGGGAGGTCGAGGCGGGCGGATCACAAGGTCAGGAGATCAAAACCACGGTGAAACCCCATCTCTACTAAAAACACACAAAAAAATTAGCCGAGCGCAGTGGCGGGCGCCTGTGGTCCCAGCTACTCAGGAGGCTGAGGCAGGAGAATGTCATGAACCCGGGAGGCGCAGCTTGCAGTGAGCCGAGATCGCACTGCTGCACTCCAATCTGGGTGACAGAGTGAGACTCCGCCTCAAAAAAAAAAAAAAAAGAAATATCTGAAATGTGTCCCTTTTCTCAGGTGACGACTGATACAGTGACATTTAATGTGTTCAGTAGCCTTCATAGTAGATCTTGCTAAAGGAGAAAACTTTTCCTGATGAAGAATAAAGATGTTTTGCTATTGTCACCTCCTCTACTGTTTCTTCTGTATCATTTTAATGTCTCTCATGTTCTTTAGGAAAATGTATGAAAATTGAACTTTTTTTTGGACTCAGAAATAGTGTTACCTTCTGAATAATCTCTGATGTGAACACTGCTGTAAGATAATTCTCTGTAACACTACTCTTTTGAACATTGATTATAGAACTGACTGCAGGGATTGTAAATGGTAGTTCATGATCTCACTAAGGGCAGGCAAGGGCTGAGTCCTGTTTTTTTTTTTGTATCCTAGTGCCTCCCATTATGTCTTAAATATAATAGACCTGATTTTTACTTAGCTCAGCCATAAGTGACCCCTGGTTATGGTTAACTTGAGACCTAGGTTTCCTTAATCTACCTTTCCCTCATGGAGAGCCTGGGCAGGATGTGGGTAGATGGAAGAGAGTTTTACTTCCTCCTCCAGCTCCATCAGCTCCTCTTCCTCCTCCTCCAACTTCTCTAACTTCACCTCTTTCTCCTCCTTTTTCTCCTTCTCCAACTCCCTCAACTCCTCCTCCTCTTTTCCCTCTCCAACTTCTCTAATTCCTCCTCTTCCTCTTCCTTCCACTTTTCCTCCAGGTCCTTCTCCTCCTCTTTCAATTCTTCCAAATCCTCCTCCTCCAACTCCTCCAATTTCTCCTTCTCCGTTCCTCTTCCTCCTGTAACTCCTCCTCCTCATGCTCCACTTCCTCTTGTACCTCCTCCTCCTCCTCCAGTTCCTCTTCCTCCTGTAACTCCTCTCCTCCTCCAGTTCCTCTTCCTGTAACTCCTCCAACTCCTCCTCCGTCAGTTCCTCTTCCTCCTGTAACTCCTCCAGATTCTCTTCCTCCTGTAACTCCTCCTCCTCCTTCTACAGTTCCTCTTCCTCCTGTAACTCCTCCAATTCCTTCCTCCTGTAACTTCTCCACCTCCTCCAGTTCCTCTTCCTCCTGCTTAACTCTTCTTCCTCCTCCTTATCCCTCTTCCTGCCAACTCCCTCCATCCACTCCTCAGTTCCTCTTCCTCCTGCTCACTCCTCCTCCCGTCTCTTCCTCTATGGTCCTCCTCCTACAGTTCCTCTTCCTCCTGTAACTCCTCCAATTCCTCCTCCTCCTTCTCCAGTTCCCCTTCCTCCTGTAACTTCTCCACCTCCTCCAGTTCCTCTTCCTCCTGTAACTCTTCCTCCTCCTCCTTATCCTCTTCCTGTAACTCCTCCAACTCCTCCTCTTCCTTCTCCAGTTCCTCTTCCTCCTGTAACTCCTCCTCCTCTTCCAGCTCCCCTTCCTCCTGCAACTTCTCCTCTTCCTCCTGTAACTAACTCTTCCTCCTCCTCCTCCTTATCCTCTTCCTCCTGTACCTCCTCCAACTCCTCCTCCTCAAGTTCCTTTTCCCTCCCTGTAACTCCTCCTCCTCCTCCAGTTCTTCGTCCTCTCTCTAAATCATCTCTCTCTTCATCTCTTCCTTCTGTGTGCTCCTCCTCCTCAAGGCTCCTCTTCCTCCTGTAACTTCTCCTCCTCCTCCTCCAGCTCCTCTTCCTCCTGTAACTCTCTCCTTCTTCTCTGCACTCCTCCAAAGTCATTCTTTTTTTTCCTCTTATTTTCTAAGTTTTCTGCATTTAAAATACAATTATTTTTTTTGATTTGTTTTTATGATTTAATTGTAAATGTTTAGAAAATTCTTCTAAAGCATTATGGGAGGAGAACACATATATTTATTTGTTTGATAGCTAAAAATGTTCTGAAAGGATACATGTGGAAACTGGTGACATTACTTGCTTATTATTTATTTATTTATTTATTTTTGGGGGTAGTCTTGCTCTGTCCCAGACAGTGCAGTGGGCATGATCTCGGCTCACTGCAACCTCCAGCCTCCCAGTTCTGAAAGGATACATGGAGCTGGTGACATTACTTGGTTATTATTTATTTGTTATTTATTTATTTATTTATTTATTTTGAGGCGGGTCTTGCTCTCTGTCCCCAGGCTGGAGTGCAGTGGCGCAATCTCGGCTCACTGCAACCTCTGCCTCCCAGGTTCACGCCATTCTCCTGCCTCAGCCTCCCAAGTAGCTGGGACTGTAGGCGCCCGCCACTACGCCCGGCTAATTTTTTGTATTCTTTAGTAGAGACGGGGTTTCACCGTGTTAGCCAGGATGGTCTCGATCTCCTGACCTCGTAATCCGCCCGCCTCGGCCTCCTAAAGTGCTGGGATTACAGGCGTGAGCCACCACGCCTGGCCTTATTTATTTATTTTTTGAGATGCAGTCTCTCTCTGTTGCCAGGCTGGAGTGCAGTGGCGTGATCTCGGCTCACTGCAACCTCTGACTCCCTGCTTCAAGCGATTCTCCTGCCTCAGCCTCCCGAGTAGCTGGGATTACAGGCACGTGCCACCGTGCCCAGCTAATTTTTGTATTTTTAATAGAGATGGGGTTTCACCATGTTGGCCAGGTTCGTCTCCATCTCCTGACCTCGTGATCCACCCGCCTCGACCTCCCAAAGTGCTGAGATGACAGGCGTGAGCCACTGCGCCCGGCCATTACTTGCTTTTAAGGAGAGACACGGGGTGGCTGGGAGGGTCAGGGGTGGAAGGCGGGTCTTGCACTTTTGTACCTTGTGAATTTGGAACTATGTGATTAATATTCCCTGAAAGTAGAGATGTAGAAAACACACAAAAGCATTAAAAAAGTCCAAAAACATCAGTTTAGTAAGAATAAGTGTAAGAGATAATAGTTACCTTGTTTTAGGAAGAAAAAGAAGAGAGAATTCAATCCGCTTAAAGCCTAGGGGCTTCCAGTCTCTTTCATTGTTTGCATTTCGTTCATAGGAATTTGTGACCTATTTCTGAGTGTACAAAGCCTTTGTTGCATAATTACGTTCAAGAAGCATAAGCTTATTTGTTAGAAATCTTATTCAATTCTAGTTGAGGGGGAGGTTTTCTTATGATATATTTTTATAAATCATGGTAGGGAGACCTGAACAAATGGGATCTTTCCTAGTGTTTACTTAAGGAATGGAGACCTTGCTCTCTTGCCTGTTGCTTCCTAGCTAAACAGGAAATCTGACCTCCTCTTGAGTCAAAACAGAATTAGGCTAAGACTTCTAATAATGTTTTCAAGGTGGGGAAAGGAAACTCATTGTCCATGCAACCTTGGAAAATTGCTTACCTTTACTTTACCTCAATTTCTTAATCTATAAATAAGGATGTTAACACCTACTTTATAAAATTGAAGAATTAGAGATAGTATTGTATAAATCAGTATTACATAAGCACAGAACCTGACACCTCATGTAGCTCCTTAAATTTTATTATTATTATATTATTATTATTATTGGTTAGTATCTGTTCATTTTAGGCCCCTTGAAGGAGTAAACACTATGAAATTGTTTTTCATTGAGAATGAATGAAAATGAATGATAGTTGTTTAGGGGAAGAAGGAGTAGTATATCAGTTATCTGTTACTGTGTAACCAACTGCTATGAATATAGTGGCTTAAATAAAACAACAATGAAGTGTTATTTCTCATAATTCTGTGGTTTGGCTTGGTGGCTTTTCTGCTTATTTCCTTACACTTACTGGCATCACTGCAGTCGGATGACGACTGGAATGGGTAGATGGTCCCAGATGGTCTCACTCACATGTCTGGCAGTTGCTGCTGGCTGTTGGTCAGAGCATGTTGGTTCCCCACGTGGCCTTTCATGTCCAACAGGCTAGACCAGCTTCCTTACAGCATGGCCATCCCAGGGCAGCATTCTAAGAGGGCAAGTTCCATTGCTTGCATAGCAAGTCTCTGCTTGCTTTTGTAGTTGCTGATTTCTCAGGGTTAAGCCCAGAGTCACCGCAGGAGGGAACTTGGACTCCACCTTGGTGAGGGAGGAGTAGCAAAGAATTTGTGCCCATTTTTAATATACCATCAGCCTGGTGCTTATTTGGTCCGCTGCTTGGACTAATATTAGGTCTGGAAGAAAGCCTTTTGGTTTCTTAAGTTTTCCCGTGTCGTTGATACCTTCTTTCTCCAACATAAGAGATGATAAAGGAACTGAAAGTATCATATTTGTACTAAAAATTGGAATGAAGGATAATAGCTGCTTTTGAAGCTCTTTCCTGTGAAGGAGGGACTAGTTCCAGCATTTGGAAGTGACTGGAAAGCAGATCTCTCCTCAATATAAGGAAGGATTGCTCTGTGAGCTACTAAGTCCTGTTGAATGCTATCCCTCCCTCACTCTTCTGTGTTGTTGGAAGCAGTAAAGTAGAAGATGGATAGTTATGTGCTGGGGCTTTGAAGGAGGGTTTTCCTCACTGAGTGACTTGATGTATGTGATTCCATACCTCAGAAAGAATCTCAATGTTTTTATGTTGAGATGAGGGGTGGGGATGGGGTGGTATTAGAAAGGGAGAGAATTGCTGTGTTCAGACTGTGAGTTATTCTACTGAGAATTTTAATTTTACTTTATTTAGAAAACAAAGATATATTTTCTGGAAACTTTGAAAGTTGGGACTTACTATTGGTGTGAAAAAAACTTCAATTTGGCACAGTATCAGGGTGGTACTCAATCTTGAAGATAGGTTTCCTATGGGTCTTCTTGGTTTAAAATGAAAGGAATTAAGTAATGGTTTTAGGATAAGTAAGAAATAAATGTGTACAATGCTCCAGCAGCTGTAGGTTAACGAGAGAGCTTATGCAATTTGTATAGTTAAAACAGTTTTGGGTACTTTTCCCATATCATGTACTTTGCCCTACTCAAACATGATTTTGCGATCTCCTAATTTTAATATCAAAACACTAGGCCCAAATGGTGCTATTGTTAGCCGAGAATACTGTGTCAATAACTGATCAGAATATGAGCCTGTTGCCTTTCTCTTTTTTTATTGAGACAGAGTCTTGCTCTGTCACCCAGGGTGGAGTGCAGTTTCACTGTGTCGGCTTACTGCAACCTCCGTCTCCTGGGTTCAAGCAATACTGCTGCCTCAGCCTCCTGAGTAGCTGGGATTACAGGTGTCTACTACCACGCCCGGCTAGTTTTTATATTTTTAGTAGAGATGGGATTTCACCATGTTGACCAGGCTGGTCTTGAACTCCTGACCTGCCTCGGCCTCCCAAAGTGCTGGGATTACAGGTGTGAGCCACCGTGCCCGGCCTTTTTTTTTTTTTTTGAGACGGAGTTGTGCTCTGTCACCCAGGCTAGAATATAATGGCGCGATCTTGGCTTACTGCAAGCTCCGCCTCCTGGGTTCAAGCGATTCTCCTGCCTCAGCCTCCTGAGTAGCTGGGACTACAGGCACTGCCACCATGCCCAGCTGATTTTTGTATTTTTAGTAGAGACGGGATTTCACCATGTTGGTCAGGCTGGTCTCGAACTCCTGACCTCAAATGATCTGCCTGCCCCGGCCTCCCAAAGTGTTGGGATTATAGGCGTGAGCCACTGCGCCCACCTCCTTTCTCTTTTTGTCTTTCTTTTCTTTGTTGTAGGGAGGAGGAGGTGGAGGCTACCACTTACTCCATTGTAAAGTAGTGTGATGTAGGTGCTGCCCTTGACTTTGTTTAATGTGACCGAGCCAGCCACTTTGGTCAACAGTGTTTTCTGTGGAGCCTTCCTCATTTCCCATACTTGGTTTTTTTTTTTTTTTAAGAAGACTGAGAGTAAGGCAGTAAGCTGCAGTACCTACAGTGATTCAGACACAGAGTGGTGTTAGATTTCTGGTGGGAAATAGAATTGAAGTTACAAATAAATACTCTAGCTAAAGCAGAAGATTGCTTTCCTGACTGGTGCATTTACAAGCTGGGAAATTGTGGAAAACATCGACCCGCCAACTGTGTGGCTCATTGGCTCTTCTTTGGGCTTCGATGTTCTTCCTGATAAAAATAATAATTATGTTATTCCGATATGGTTGCCAAGCCGTTCGTGCTTCTCACTCTGCTTGTGACTATAAATGATTCTGCAGCATGAATTGCTTTGTCTTTGATTTAATGTTTCGTAACATTTGAGTGTTGTGTTATCTGTGCTAATTTGTCGTTCTCTTCTCTTACTTTTCAGAATGGACTGCTGAATTATGAAGTATTTCAGACCCAATAGTAGAACATCACTCTGCCACTCACTCCTTTATCTCCTACTAGTTATTTAAATTGGACTTTTAATATCCTACCAGCTGCTCTTCAGACACACATGGTGCATTGTTGCCATTCCCCAGATTGCATCTTTGAAACACAGGCTCTTAGTAACCTTCAGCGAACAAAGAGGCAACCTCCCAGATACGTCTGCTGGGAGGGAGTCATCCTGACTGCCCTCTAGCTTTTGCTGGATCTGGATTTGAATTCCACTATGGAGCCTCGCATGGAGTCCTGCCTGGCGCAGGTGTTGCAGAAGGATGTGGGGAAACGATTGCAGGTTGGCCAAGAACTGATAGACTATTTCTCAGACAAACAGAAGTCTGCTGACCTTGAGCATGACCAGACCATGTTAGATAAACTTGTGGATGGACTTGCTACCTCTTGGGTGAACTCTAGCAATTACAAGGTAAGCTGTGCTTTAGAAGGCACTTTTGGAGGTGGCTGGGCTGCACTGGTAGATCAAAATTGACCCTTATAAAAATGCCTTGTGAGCAGTCAGCATGCTTCCTTGGTTTCCAGTAAGATACTCAATCAGATTGTGGCCTTGGGTTGTTTCATTCTGGAGAAAGTAGAGTTTTCTTTGATACTCATTGAAGATCAAAAAATTCTTATCCTTTAGCACTTTGACAGAAGGTCAAGTGAACAGATAAGGGGAGGCTTTTTTTTGTTGGAAAGTTGGCAAGCATTTGTAGCCTTGAAGTTAATGTGTATGTTGTGTTTTGCAGCAAATAGGTCCTGAGACCTTGGTGAGTTGCCCTTTATAAATAACAAATGTCTTCACTGATTTTCCCTGGGGGATTGAATTGGTAATAGCGTGTGGAGCATTTTACCTTCAGGTCACTGTTGTGAAGCTGGCCCAGGTACCTGGACAGAAATAGGTTGTCAAGGACTTTTCTGTGACCTATGTGTAATGGCCTAGAGGATATCCTTCAGGATATAAAGGTCAAGGCTGTTCATGTGACCTTGGCAGGGGCTGGGGGTGGGGGCCAGGTCCCATGGGTCAAATGAGTTGTGAAGGTTGACCATTTTACCTTTCAGAGACAGTTTTTGTGAATGAAAACTAGATTGAACTTGAAGTGCTGAAGAGGTGGTGTTCCTTTCTCTGCTTCCTCCCCTATCCCCATCCCCTTACTCTCTCTTTTCATTTCCCTAGAGGGTGGCCCCTTTGGGTCAAGGTTGAGATGGAAGGAAGAGTGGAAAGCTTGCACGACTGCTAATAGGTGCTATAGACATTATAGAAGGGGCTTACAGAAATAGAATATTTTGTGCTGTTTTCATTGACTCAATCTTTTGAGATTGGTTTGGACTTAAAAAGTCACAGGACTCCTTTGCTCTGGTATGTACTCTGTTTTCTAAATACGTTACCTATGGCGCTAATACTTCACTCATCACTGGATATAACATTTATCCTACCTGTCTTCACATATTTATTTTCGAGACTGAGTCTGACTGCAGCCTCTACCTCCTGGGCTCAAGCAGTCCTCCCACCTCAGCCTCTCAAGTAGCTGGGACTACAGACGTGCACCCCCATGCCCAACTAATTTTTGTATTTTTGTACAGACAAGGTTTTGCCATGTTGCCCAGGCTGATCTTGAACTTCTGGCCTCAAGTAAGCCACCCGCCTCCTCGTCCCAAAGTGCTGGGATTACACTTTGGGACGAGTGCTGGTACGCCTGTGCCACCGCGCCCAGCCTATCCTACTTGTCTTAAAACTCTGGCTAAAATTCTATTTCATTCATCTGTTTATTCACTTAGCTGAAATTATCAGTTGCTTCTTATGTGTTTCGCATTGGTGCTGGATGGTGGGAGTGTTAAAAGAGATGAGAGGTGATAGAGTCTAGTCACTACAATTTTGTTCTTTCTTAAAAGTTATTTGTAAAAATTGACAAATAATTTTACATACTCATGGGATACCTAATGATGTTTTGATGAATATAATTTGTAGTGATCAGGTCAGGGTAATTAGTATATCCATCATCTCAAACATTTATCATTTCTTTGTGTTGGGAACGTTTAATATCCTCCTTCTAGCTAATTGAAACTATATTACTGTTAACTCTAGTCATCCTACAGTGGTATATAACACCAGAAGTTATTCCTCCTGTCTAACTGTAATTTTGTATTCTTTAACAAATCTCTTCCTACTCCTCTCTTCCTCCTATCCTTCCCAGCCTCTGCTATCCTCTCTTCTACTTTTAACGTATGCGATCAACTTTTATTTAGCTTCACATATGAGTGAGAACATGTGGTGTTTAGCTTTCTGTTCCTGGCTTATTTCACTTAACATAACACCCTCTAGTTCCATCCATGTTGGCTGTGAAGGACAGGATTTTATTCTTTTTCATGGCTGAATAATACTCCATTGAATATATATACCGTATTTTCTTTATCTATTCTCTGTTGTTGGACATATAGGTTCATTCTTTGCTGTTGTGAATAGTGCTGCAGTGAACATGGGGGAGCAGATATCTCTTCCATATTCTGATTTCTTTTCATTTGGATAAATTCCCACTAGTGGGATTGCTGGATCCTATGGTAGTTCTGTTCATAGTTTTTTAAGGAACTTCCATACTGTTTTCCATAGTGGCTGTTCTAGTTTACTTTCCCACCAACAGTGGGAAAATGATAAATGCTGCATCCTCATCAGCATTTATTATTTTTTGTCTTTTTGATAATAGCCAACCTAACAGGGGTGAGATGATACCTCAGTGTGGTTTTGATTTGCATTTCCCTCATGATTAGTGATGTCGAACATTTTTTCATATGTTTGTTGGTCATTGGTATGTCTTTCTTTGAGAAATGTCTGTTCAGATTATTTGTCGATTTTAAAAATTGGATATATATATTTTTTTCTGTTGAGATATTTGAGTTCCTTGTTTATTCTAGATATTAACCCCCTGTCTGGCTGGTCCAATGGTAATGAGTTATCAGAATTTAACATAGTGTCACTAAAGTTGGTATATGACTCCCCACTGCTAAATTTGACTGGCTTCAAAAAAAAAAATCTCCTGTCAGAGGAGTAATTTGCAAATATCTTCTCCCATTCTGTAGCTTGTCTTTTTACCTTGTTGTTTCTTGGTTGCCCTGAAGTTTTTTAGTTTATTATAATCCCATTTGTTCATTTTTGGTTTTGTTGCTTGTGCTTTTGAGGTCTTATTTATAAAGTATTTTCCCAGACTAATGTCCTGAAACATTTCTTAAATGTTTTCATCTAGTAGTTTTATCGTTTTGAGTCTTACATTTAGGTCTTTGATCCATTTACACTTGATTTTGTATAGAGTGAGAGATGGGGATCTAGTTTATTCTTCTGCATCTGGATATCCAGTTTTCCCAGTATCATTTATTGAAGAGACTGGCCTTTCCCCAGTGAGTGTTCTTGGTACCTTTGTCAAAAGTCAGTTGGCCGTAGATACCTGGATTAATTTCTGTGTTCCCTGTTTTGTTCCATTGGCCTATGTGTCTGTTTTTATGATAGTACCAGGTTGTTTTGGTTATTACAGCTTTGTAGTTTACTTTGAGGTCTGTTAGTGTGATGCCTCTAGCTTTGTTCTTTTTGCTCAGGGTTGCTTTGGCTATTCAGGGTCTTTTGTGGTTCCATACAAATTTTGGGACTTTTTTTTCTATTTCTGTGAAGAATGTCATTGATATTTTGGTAGAATGGCATTCAATCTGTAGATTGCTATTGTCATTTTAACTATATTAATTCCTCCAATCCATGAGCATGTGATGTCTTTCTATTTGTTTGTATCCTCTTCAGTTTCTTTTATCAGTGTTTTGTAGTTTTCCTTGTAGAAGTCTTTCATCTCCTTGTAGAGGTCTTTCATCTCCTTGGTTAAATTTATTCCTAGGTATTTTATTTTTGGTAGCTGTCATAAATGGAGTTGCCTCCTTCTTCTTCTTTTGTTTTTTGGAGACGGAGTCTTGCTCTTTTGCCCAGGCTGGAGTGCAGTGGCATAATCTCAGCTCACTGCAACCTCCGCCTCCTGGGTTCAAGCGATTGTCCTGCCTCAGCTTCCTGAGTATCTGGGACTGTAGGCATGCACCACCATACCCGGCTAATTTTTGTATTTTTAGTAGAGACGGGGTTTCACCACATTGGCCAGGCTGGTTTCGAACTCGTGACCTCTGGTGATCCAGTCGCCTTGGCCTCCCGAAGTGCTGGGATTATAGGCGTGAGCCACTGTGCCCTGCCGGAATTGCCTTCTTGATTTCTTTTTTAGCTAGTTTGTTGTTTGGTGTATAGAAATGCTGCTCATTTTTGTATATTTTGTATCCTATAACTGTACTGATTTCGGTCATCAGTGGTAAGAGTTTTTTGGTAGAATCTTTGGGTTTTTCTGTATATGAGATCATGTCATCTGCAAATAGGGACAATTTTACCTACTCTTTCCAATTTGGATGCCTTTTATTTCTTCTCTTGCCTAATTGCTCTGGGAAGGACTTCCAGTACTATGTTGAATAAGAGGGTGAGAGTGGGCATATTTATACTGTTCTAGTTCTTAAAAGCCGAAAGCGGGCTGGGTGCGATGGCTCATGCCTGTAATCCCAGCACTTTGGGCGGCTGAAGCAGG
This sequence comes from Papio anubis, assembly GCF_008728515.1. Classification (NCBI taxonomy): domain Eukaryota; kingdom Metazoa; phylum Chordata; class Mammalia; order Primates; family Cercopithecidae; genus Papio; species Papio anubis. The sequence goes on from NC_044985.1 coordinate 8,770,439, forward strand.
CAGATCATGAGGTCAGGAGTTCGAGACTAGCCTGGCCAACGTGGTGAAACCCCATCTCTACTAAAAATACAAAAATTAGCCGGGCATGGTGGCACATGTCTGTAATCCCAGCTTCTTGGGAGGCTGAGGCAGGAGAATTGCTTAAACCCGGGAGGCAGAAGTTGCAGTGAGCCAAGAGCATGCCACTGCATTCCAGCCTGGGTGACAGAGCAAGACTCCATCTCAAAAAAAAAAAAAAAAAAGCTGAAAGCTTTTCCTCATTCAGTCAGATGTTATCTGTTATCTACGGTTGTTACATTTTTAAGGTCTGTGAAATCACTTTGTCTGTGTTTTTGAGTCACAACTCCACCACTTTTTCTATGTGCATATTAGGATGCTTCTAAGAGTAATTGGAAACTGACTCAAATGACCTAAAGTTCTCCAAGGAAATCTAGTGTCTCAAATCAGTAGTAGTTAAGGCAATGTCCTGGGAAGGAGAATATCTTCTTGTGCCTTTCACTTGGGGAAGGAAACCTTTCTCAGAAGCTCCCCAGCAGACTTTTCTTTCATCACATTTGCCAGAGTGGCTTTGCGTGCCCACCTCAGCACCACTGGAAAACGAGTGTCCGTAATTTCTTTTGAATGTCATGCTTAACCTACTGGTCTTAAGTAGGGGCCTCCCTTGAGTGAAGCATGTGACCATGTGAAAGAGGGCGGATACTTGAATAGTGTCAGGCCCGTAATAGGAAAAGGAGGTTTGGGATGGAACTGGGTTAGCATGGATGTTAAATTATTAGGTTGGTGCGAAAGTAATTGTCTTCAAGGAACTCGTAGTCTATGGAGAGGAAACTGATAAATAAACAAGTTACAGAACAGTGTAATGTGTGCAGTAATGCAAATATACAGAGTTCTGTGGAAAGACAGAAGAAGAAAGTAGTAACACTGTCTAAAGGAAATGAGAAGTTTGAAGGTTGGTTGGTTTTTCCAGAATGACATTTGCAGGGTTACAGAGGAGTGAAAGATTCAGACTTGACTCTTGGTGAATTAATTCCTAAGCAAAGACAGATTAGTGTGAAGGAAAGTCAGGAAGTTGGAGTTTACTACTAACTTGCTTGTAACCATGGACAACTCAGTTAACCTGTTTGTACGATGCAGATGTTAGACTAGATAATCTCTTGGGAGCCCTCAAGCTCTAATATGTTATATGACTTAATAGAGGTGGTCTTTGCACTCAAGGGCCATGTCTTATGGTTTGTAAGTTCTCTAAGTGTAGTGGCAGCATCTGCATGTTCACATCTGGAGCCCAGAGTATGGAACATTGTGGGTGCTCAACAAGTACTGGTTCCATGAGTGATCTCAGGAACATAGACTCCTCAGCCACGTGTTGCTGGTTGCTTTACCGAAACCTGGAAACTACCTTTTAGGTCCTACTTCCCTTTTTTTCTTAATTATAAATCAAGATTTTAAAAATTGAATTCCTGAGGTACAGTTTCAGCTTTATTTGTCATTTCTTTAATAGATGATTCCTTTAATATTTTAGATTAAAGGGATTAGCTTTATATTTAACAAAACTTTGAAGCTTGGCTTCTTGAATTTTTTTTTTTTTTTTTAACAGAGTCTCACTCTGCCACCCAGGCTGGAGTGTAGTGGCACGATCTTGGCTCAATGTAACCTTTGCTTCCTGGTTCAAATGATTCTTGTGCCTCAGCCTCCTGAGTAGCTGGGATTACAGGCGTGTGCCACCATGTCTGGCTAATTTTTTTCTGTACTTTTAGTAGAGACGGGGCTTTGCCATGTTGGCCAGGCTGGTCTCGAACTCCTGACTTCCAGTGATTTGGCTGCCTCGGCCTCTCAGAGTGCTGGGATTACAGGCATGAGCCACTACACCTGACCTTGTAACCTTGGCTTCTTGAACTTTTTTTTTTTTTAGACAGAGTCTTGCTCTGTCGCCCAGGCTGGAGTGCAGTGGTGCAATCTAGGCTCACTGCAACCTCTGCCTCTTGGGTTCAAGTGATTCTTCTGCCTCAGCCTCCCGAGTAGCTGGGACTACAGGCATGCGTCACCACACCAGGCTAATTTTTGTATTTTTAGTAGAGACAGGGTTTTACCATATTGGCCAGGCTGGTCTTGAACTCCTGACTGCGTGATCCATCTGCCTCAGCTTCCCAAAGTGCTAGGATTACAGGGGTGAACCGCCATGCCCGGCCTTTTATTTATTTATTTATTTATTTATTTATTTATTTATTTATTTAAGGACTTTCTTTTAAAAAGAGAACGGAAAAGTAATTTTGGCTTGCCCAACAATAGTACTTGTGTGTTGTTATTTCTTTTCTTAACAGGGAAGGTAGATGAATGTCAGCTCAATTGCTTATTAAAAAAAATATGGCCAGGTGTAGTGAATCACGCCTGTAATCCCAGCACTTTGGGAGGCCGAGGCGGGCGGATCACAAGGTCAGGAGTTCAAGACCACCCTGGCCAACATGGTGAAACCCCGTATCTACTAAAAATACAAAAATTAGCCGGGCATGATGACACATGCTTGTAGTGCCAGCTACTCAGAGGCTGAGGCAGGAGAATTGCTTGAACCTGGGAGGCAGAGTTTGCAGTGAGCTGAGGTCGCGCCACTGCACTCTAGCCTGAGCAACAGAGCGAGACTCCATCTCAAAAAAAAAAAAAAAAAAAAAAAAGTGGCTGGAGCTTCAGTATCTTTGCATTTAACTGTTTCTTAACAGATAAATGTGTATGTGGTATTAATGGCAATTTAATGGCTACCATTTATTCCTTACTTAGTTTGAGGTATGTTAATCTGTCTTACCTCATGTAGTCTTTATAACAACCCTGCAGGGTAAATAGATAGTGGTGTCCTAATTTTATACAGGAAGTAACTGAGGCCCAGAAATAATGAGGCAATTTTGACTAGTGATTATGGAACTAGATTTAAATATAGGTCCCTGATTTTCTGGCTAGTGCTGCTTTCATAAGAACAGGGTTTAGTGAACTTTTCCTTAAAACCCAGATAGTACATATTGTAGGCTTCGTGAGACCATATGCTCTTTGAAATATTCAACTAATATGAGTCACTGTATTGCAAAAGCAGTGACAGGTAATAGGTAAATGAACGGGCTTGGCTGTGTCCAGTAAAACTTGATCTGCAGAAACAGGCTGAGGGCCACTTTGGCCCTTGGATCATGGTTTGCCTATCCCTTCACTAGAACATTGAGTACCAACTGTGTGCCACTTAGGTAAACACTTTTTCCTTCAGTGGTGAGAACCATTAGTGATTCATCTGGGAGATGGGTAGGAAGGCTTATCATTTGCATATAATTTGGGAATGGGGGAGAGCATTCGTTTGGATTAAATAGATCACGTTTGGTTTTAGACTACCTTATGTGATACTTCAGAAAAACTTGCCTCTCTCACTCAGACTCGTATTAGGATCAGTTTGAATTCTGTTAGCTTACTGCTAATCATCTACAGTGAGCTGGCTTGGACTTTCTTTGGTGGTAGAAGCCATCTGTGGGTTGAGTAATTGGTTATTTAAATAAGCATACATTCAGAACAGCACTGTGCTACACCATGGGGGTGCTGTTCAACATGGAAGAATTTGTGAAGGTTCCATGTTGTCATAGTGACCATGGGAATCCTGGCAGGAGACATTAAATAATAAAAATAACCCCAAATTTGGAATATGGCTGTCCTCATTGATCTGTTCTCCTCTTCCTGTCTGCCTTGATTAAAACTTTCTGAAAGGGAAAAATGGTGGGGATAGGTTCTTGCACTCATTTCCAGCTGCTTCTGTTCTTCCTTCTTCCCTCTTCAGGTGAGAAGAGATGAAATGTTAAGAATGACCTGTCCTGGAGAGACTGCCTGGGCTATACAACCGGAGGGAATTGGGGGGAACTTACGCTACGCAGTTTTCTCGGGTCATCTTGACAGCTTTGATTCTGCACAGCAGTGCAGTAACATGCAGCCTCACATCCACACCACACCACACCAGTGCAAGTACCTGCACCTTTACTGGGCTTATTGGAAACAACGCTTCCTAGCAGGGGCTTGGTGCTTTTTGTGAATACAGCCCCACAGGCCTTCCTCCGCAGTTTCAAAATTCAAAACACTCTGAAAGCCTGCTGTTTTTCATTACTAATTTGCCATTTTACCTGAAGTGGACTGACATGAGACTATTTATGGTCTGTATTTACCTGGCTAGGCTGTGTTTCACTACAAAATATTAATGTGCTTGATTGTGGGTTGCTGCCCTGGATTCTGTTCAAGGGGCTATATTACACCACCCCCCTGACACACACACACACTCTCTCTCTCTCTCTCTGTGCACTGTTTTACCTTCCTAAAAATTTGAAAAATTCTGTATTCCAGAATGTATCTGGCCTCTAGAGTTTTGGATAAGCAATTGTGGACCTGTATTTAATACTGTAGAATAATAATGATAGTCTATGGCTGTGGTGCATTTACTGTGAGCCAGAAATTGTGCTAAATATGTGTTCATTTTTTAAATTATAATTACCATATGAGACAGACATTGTTTTTCCCATTTTACAACTGAGAAGACTGATGCTGAAAAAATTAGCTAACTTGTTCCAGGTGATAAAGCTAGTAATTAAGACTTCTGAGACTTGAACTCAAGTCCTTATGCAGCAATCAGAGTTAATTAAACACGTATGATGTGCCAGTTGCTACACTTATGCAGTAGGGAAAAACTGGGTACGGTCCCGGCCTAGTGCCTAAGCTGTCTAGGTCTGTCCAATCTGTGTGGGCTTCATCTCCATGCACATTTGTCTCAAGGCCATTCTGTGCTGCCTTATATTTGAAATTTGTGGATTCCCTATTAACCCAGAGTTTCCTTTGTCTCTGCCCTGTGGTCTGATTGGAGGGACACGTAGGGCATATGAGAGGACAGCGCACAGTGTAGGATAGGAAATAATTCAGTGCTAAATTGCATCATAGGAATTTGTATAAATTCTGTCTTGTGGAGAAAGAAAAAATGTTAGGGTATGCTTAGTTGGAGAGGCCTTGACAGAGAAGTGGGATTCAATGGGGTTATAAAGAACCAAAAGGTGTAAGCTGCAGAGGGTTCTGAAAAAGTCTCTCTTCCTTTCCTGTTTCTCCCTTTCTGGGTAGCATTTTCTTGGTAGACTGTAGAAGATTTAGTCTCTCCTAAGCTGCTTTACAGAGCACATGATACCCCTGGATCAAGTGTGTTTATGGGCAGGAGGACACTGTGTTGACAGATAAGGGAGGTTCCTCTCATTTCCTTTGCCTATCTCCAAAACCTTGGCTTTCATTGAGGGTTTTATTTTCCCCCTTGTGTCCTTGAGAGGAGAGCCAGAAAAGATTATTGGATTCATATTAAGTGACTTCTGTTTCCTTTTCTGGCAGTCCCCTTGCTGCTGCCACCAAGTGACACATCCTTTCAGAGACTGTCCATTCTTTCCAGGTTTTCCTTGCAGTGTTTGTCCTGTTGGCTGTAGGAGGTGAATTTCCATGGTGTAATCTAAAAAGACAGGTGCCTCTGTCATAAGTAGAAAAGCTACAGTTAGCAGCACTAAGCAAAAGCAAAAAACCTTAGGAAAGGTTATTTCAAGAAAATTTATGTGGATTGTTGGTAAAAATGGTGTCCTTGATGTATGTAATTAGTGGCATTTCTTCCTAAATGTGTTTACCTATATGCAAGGGCAACAAAGTGTACTGGAAATATTTTAGATTTGAGTGTGAATTGTCTGGATTCCTGTTCTGGCTCTGCCACTCATATCTTTGAGCAGGTAGCTTTCTCTCTAGAATGTATTTCCTCACCTGTAAAATGAGTCTGATGATATTTACTACATAGAGGATTCAGTAAGCCCATGTATATAAGGTGCCAGTGTAGTCTTTTAATATGTGGCATGTGGTCAGTAAAAGGAAGTTGACGAAAATGTATGTTATTGGGCCAAATAATCATAAAATCTGAGGAAAGTTAACTTTTATGTGGGACTGAGGTTACATGTTTTCTTGTGGCCTTGTCAGTTAGCCTTTGCCCTGGAACAGAGGCCTTGGGTCTCTTGTAATAAGATATGAATCCATCAGTTGTGCAGTGTTGATAATAAACTCCCTGAGTAGAGCAGCAGCTGGCTGGGAAGTCTGTGAAAGGTGAGTTAAAAACCGACTGGTGTAAACCAACCCGTTGACTGAGGCCCCCTGTTTTAGGAAGATTTCACTTGTTTGTAAAATTTTTAACACTTATACTTTCCCTTGTTTCTGAAAACTAAAAATTTAAATAAGGATACATGCAACAGAAGAAGTAATAAAAATTGAATGTCAAGACAGAAAGAAAAACAGCTGGAGTGAGAACATGAAGTCAACAATGAGGCTAATAATTAACAGCTAATGTTTACTAGTAGCTAACACTTATTAAGCACCATTATGTGCTAGACACTGTTAAGCGTTTTGCATGCATTGCCTTGTAATTATGACATAGATGCTGTATGATAAGCCCTGTGATTATTCCCATTCTTTAACTGGGGACACTGAAGAAACTTGCCTGAGGTTACATGACTAGAAAGTGTCAGAGGCAGGATTTTAGTCTGAATAAAGTGTCAGAGGCAGGACTTTAGAACCCACCACTGAAGCAATATACAGTATTATTATTATTATTATTATTTTTTTGAGACAGAGTCTGGCTCTGTTGCCCAGGCTGGAGTGCAGTGGTGCGATCTCAGCTCACTGCAAGCTCCGCCTCCTGGGTTTACACCATTCTCCTGCCTCAGCCTCCCGAGAGTAGCTGGGACTACAGGCACCACCACCCCTGCAGCCCTGCCTAGTTTTGTATTTTTTTTGAAGTAGAGCCCGGGGGACACCGTGTGTTAGCCAGGATGGTCTCGATCTTTGACTATAAGTGATCCGCCCGTCTCGGCCTCCCAAAGTGCTGGGATTACAGGCTTGAGCCACAGCGCCCGCCTACAGTATTTTCTTTATAATTTTGTAGCAGAAGTATGTAAGTAGCATTTGTTTAGACATAAAAGAAAAGTTAATGGATGCACCCCATAAGATCATTTCTTAAAGGGAATGGTTTTGGTGAGGAAAACAACTTATTTTCGACTTTTTTTTTTTTTTTTGAGATGGAGTCTGCGGCTCTGTCACCCAGGCTGGAGTGCAGTGGCGGATCTCAGCTCACTGCAGCTCCGCCTCCCGGGTTCCGCCATTCTCCTGCCTCAGCCTCCTGAGTAGCTGGAGGCCTGGCCTGCCACCTCGCCCGGCTAAGTTTTTGTATTTTAGTAGAGGCGGGGTTTCACTGTGTGCCAGGATGGTCTCGATCTCCTGACCTCGTGATCCGCCCGTCTCGGCCTCCCAAAGTGCTGGGATTACAGGCTTGAGCCACCGCGCCCGGCTATTTTCGACTTTAATAAAAGATATTTAAGAGGAATATATTTAAAATAGTTCTTTGGTCCTATTAGAATCATGACCATACATACTTTTTAAACTTTTTATTGCAGAAAATATTCAGACATGTGGGAAAACATCAGAAAACAGTTAAAAGAATTTTCATGTATGTTTCACCTGGACCCCAGTGTTAACTCTTTATCACATTTGTCTTATTTTCTCTATTATTATGCTTATTGTAATCATTTGAGAATAATAGACACAGTGCTCCATTGCAATACACACATGCTGTGTTCTAAGAACAGTGGTTCTTAGAAATGAGGTCATTCATTTATATAATGTTAGTACAGCTATGTAAATCAGGATTAAGATTGATTGACTACTAATACCTTTGATGAGACATACTCAACATTTCACCTGTCATGGTAATGTCCTTTATAGCAACAAGAAAAAAATTTTTTAATCCTGTTTCATGATCTAGTCCTGGAGCGCAATGGTGTGATCTCGGCTCCCTGCAACCTCCCTGTCCCTGGATCAAGTGATTCTCCTGCCTCAGCCTCCCAAGTAGCTGGTATTATAGGTATGCACCACTTTGCCCAGCTAATTTTGAATTTTAGTAGAGGCAGAGTTTTACCATGTTGGTCAGGCTGGTCTCGAACTCCTGACCTCAGGTGATCCACCTGCCTCGGCCTCCCTAAGTGCTGGGATTACAGGCGTGAGCCACCGTGGCCGGCCATAGTTTCCTTTACCCTGGAACAGTTCATTGTCAGTCTTTCCTTATTTTTATTGACTTAATAATTTTGAAGAATTAGGTCACCTTACTGTGTGTAGTTCTTCAATTTGATGTTGTATGATGCTTCTTCCTGGTTAGATGAAGTTTATACAGTTTTGGTAGGAATTCTGTAGATATGACATACCCTTCTCAGTGCTTCACATCAGGAGGGACACGATATCTCTTCCTCCTATGTGGTTAAAGAGGTGTTTGCCAGGTTTCAAAAAGTTACTTTTTTCCCGTCTTTCTAATTAATAGGTATCTTGTGGGGAGATACTTCAAGACTGTATGAATATCCTATTACTCATCAAACTTTCACCTGTAGCTTCAGGATCCGTTGATGATTTTTACCTAAAACAGTTATTAATTACTATGCTGGTTGCCAAACAGTGATTTTCTAGTTCAACACTCCTTCTTCATTTATTAGTTGGATTCATATGTTTTTGAAATGCATATCCTATGTTGGCTTCATATATTTTTGAAATGTATAGAAAGAGTGAAGTGTATATTTTTTGGTAGTTATCACAAAAAGGAACTACTGTGAAGGAGAAAAAAGTGTTTAAAATTAATGTTACTTAGGTACATTCATATTCATGCATTATTTAAGGCAACCTAATAATTTAGTGAACATGTAATAATGCGATGAAGTTTGGTTTGAGCCTGAAGTTAAAATGGAGCGATGGCTAGCTAAAAGTTTTCATAAATATTATTAAGGGAATATAAAAAGACATGTAATAGCAAAATATCTTCCTGGAGTTAGCAGGATATTAAAGGACGCTTTGTAAGAGGGGAAGAATAGCAAAACATGCACATGGATGACATGGTCTGAGTGTAAGTGAGATCCAGGTTATTCAGCTGTAGACAGAACTCACCAGCTTGAACTGTGGGCTAAGGGAATTGTCAGACAGCATTGGAGTAAAAAGAAAACCAAGCTGGCAGGCCCTACCAAGTTACCTGTTTAACAGGTTAGACAGAGGGAGAGTCTGTGACAAGGATCATGGTAAGAAATCCAGAAAAATCAGGTGAAAATGGCTCCAAGTAGAGAATGGGAGGTCAACCTGGAAGAATTATTTCAGCTACAGCTGCATTTTACATGGGATTTTGGGAAGGAGCAAAGAGGGAGCTGTTAAAAGGTAGCTGTCCATTGTGGAACAAATAGATATGGTTATACATGGGGAGGAAGTTCTTTGATGATTGGTAGGAATCTCTCGGTGTTTAACCATCCTTAAAAGATTTGTGGATGAGATGGCCTTTAGGATTCTTTTGGATGAGGGACAAGAGATAGCTCAGCCGGCTCCATGAAGGAAGCTGTTCAGTGTCCTTAGTAGAGATAATATTCTGAGATACAAGTGGCCTGGCTGTGCACCAGTGAGGCTGAGCACATTTCCTAGGTGGGGGAGCCCTGAGGGCAATCGAGAGACTTCCCTGCAGCACTGTAGTGTAGGACCTTAGTACTGATTTGCAGGGCAGTGGAAGCCATTGAAAGACCTCAGGGAGAGGTGTCTGGGTCTCACCCAGACGCCGCAGCAGTGGGTGCTGAAGATTGTCTGATGAAGGCTTTGTGGACTAGGACTAAGCGGAAGTGAAGGAGAAGCTAATTTGAGTAATGGCATTAGGGAGGAGGACGACCTGGTGGTTTTTGGTATTAGTGTGCATATGTAAAGGACTGGGATGAATTTGATAATTGTTTGAGATTTCAGGCTTCATGATACAATTTATTGGCTGTGGATAGCCTTGTGAAAAAAAGATGTCCAAGTTCTTTTTCTGCATGGTGCATCTGATTTCTTTTTGATTTAGAGAAGTAATTTTTAAAAATCAAATAATTTTTGAAGAACATTTAGAAAAATAGCCATGGAGATATTTTTGTCTTTGACTTCTTACTTTGGCTGAGAATCCTAAGCTTATGTTCTTTGTGATTTATACATATATCTTGGGAACAACCTTTTTCAAACACATTTCTGGAGGCTGCTTAGAGGATTTTTGCAAATGATAATAAATTTTTTTTTGTTTTTATTACAGTAAAAGTAATGTGTACTTATTGTATAAACAGGAACATATTTTTTAAAAGTTGTAATGAAAAAATTAAAATCACTCAGTCTTTTGCCCTGAGATAAGTATCTTATTGTTTATATCCATAGAAAAAAGATGGAAAGAATATTTATGTAAGACCGATCATGCTCTCTTGTCAGCTGTTTGAGTTAAACGTGTGTCATGATCATCTTAGCAATAAGTAAGTTATATCACTTATAAGATGATTTAAAATATTTTTAATGTAACACTCTCTTCTATACATGTGTAGCTTTCATTTCCTTTTCTGTACATGGTTGCTATCATCCAAGTGGTTTCTCATCTTTTGGCCAGAGCATCACTGTACTGACATCCCTGTACATACGTGTTTCTGCCCTCTTGTGTACCTCTGCGCTGGAAGTTCTGAAAAGCTGACTGCTGGTTCAGAGTCTGGCAGATTGCCCGCCCGTCAGTGTTGCAGGAGCGCCTCCATATTAATCCTGGGTGTTACCATTTCTCTTGATATTTTTCCTTTGGAATGGACCAAAGATATCTGTTTGTTGCTAGGTGCAGCAATGGAGACTATTTCTTCTGCTTCTAATCTTTCAGATAAGAGCACATTTTAAGAGGAAATAAGGTAAATAAAATGGTTTTATTTTTGTTGATCTCATTTCCCCCTTAACTGATTGATGAAAATTGTCTGTCTGAGGTGTATTACACATTTGCAGAGCAGGAGATGCCTATATGCAGAGGAGGAAGACCTGATACCTCAACGATGTGCACATTGAAATGGATCTATTTGGGTCTATTTGTTGTTATTTAATCCAGTTATCTTTTTTTTTTTCCTCCACAAAATGAGGATAGTATTGATTTATCTCCCAATGGAGTTGTGAGAAAAAAACATCAAAATTCATTTCTTTGGAATATTCCACTCTTTTTTCCAAGTGCTTTCACACCTACTATAACCTAATAAATATCAGCTCATCTTAACTGGGCTAAATTGGAAGATGGTAAATAATACTGTCAAATACATAGTGGTATTTTTTGTTGTTGTTGAGACAGAGTTTCACTCTTGTCACCCAGGCTGGAGTGCAATGGCGTGACCTCGGCTCACTGCAACTTCTGCCTCCTAGGTTCAAGCGATTCTCCTGCCTCAGCCCCCTGAGTAGCTGGGACTACAGGCGTGCACCACCACACCCGGCTAATTTTTGTATTTTTAGTAGAGACAGGGTTTTACCATGTTGGCTAGGCTTGTCTCAAACTCTTGACCTTATGTGATCCGCCTGCCTTGGCCTCCCAAAGTGCTGGGATAATAGGCGTGAGCCACCACACCAGGCCCATAGTGATATGTTTTTGTTGGGTAGTGAGGGGTAAGTATGTGATTTTATTTGATTCTCCATATGATTCTAGCCTAACTAAAGAATGTTTTTCAAAAAACACCTTTGTAGAGAAAACGATGGTCAGTAATCTTTCTGATCATAGGGGGCAAGTCAGATGGATGGGCATGTCACTGGCCAGCGTGGTGGTTGAGATCGCTCTGGAGACAGCACTGCAAACTTGGTGGCGAGAACCGTGTTTCTGTCTGCCCCGTGGCTGCATTCTTGGATGTAGGCCTCTCTTCAGTGTTGTGTTCATGCTGTTTATGACTCCAGCTCACATCTTGCAGCTCCACTATCAGAAGACTGAGTTTCTCTTTTCCCAGCTTGGAGTGAAACCACCACAAATCCCCAAACAATCCCTGTAAACCCTCAGCCCATACATTGTAGCCGGGGAGACATGGCTGTGCACGAAAATGGTCGCTCCCACTCATGTAAAGGGACAGGGCAAGGAGTACCAGGTCTCCTAAAAGAAGCGGGGCTTGGCTGGGGGCAAATGGCCCATGTGCGACCCTCGGGGGAATCATGAACTTCATACTTTAGATTGCTTGGGGGAGGCCTGGGGTCTAGTGGAAGCCTCAGGCATTGGGATCAGAGGTCAGGGTTTGAATCGCAGCTCTCTACTTACTGTTTGTGTGGATTTAGACATGCCATTGAGCCTTCATTTATTGTCCATAAGAGGAGACTACTGCATACTTCGTGGAGACCCGAGGCATGCCCAGGCACTGCACAGTGCTTGGCATAATACGTCTCTGTGTTTGTACTTTATTTCCTTTATTTTCTCTTCTGATGATCCTTCATTATTTGGGCTTTCAGCTGTGTTATCAAGCAAGAACTTTTCCAACTTTCCAGCCTGTTTAAACCGAAGATTTATCCTTAGTGATTATACTAAATTTTGTAATTCTACTTGCAAAATACTAGTATTTTTATGGCATGATGCCATTTTTTCTATATAAATGTGAAGTTTGAATTCTTTAGGTATTGATATGTATAAGGGATTATATTCTGCTTTAAGACATCATACATAACACTTACCACATAAATTTAAAACCATGTTGTTGTTTTAAACTTGTTTAAAACCATCACAGGTATTGTGTTGTAGGGAATGGGAGTTAAACTAGTGAAGTTCAGCTTCTTTTTTTTTTTTTATTTTTTGAGACTGAGTCTCACTCCGTTGTCCAGGCTGGAGTACAGTGGCGCGATCTCGGCTTGCTACAGTCTCTGCCTCCTGGGTTCAAGTGATTCTCCTGCCTCAGCCTCCTGAGTAGCTGGGACTACAGGCGCGTGCCAGTACACCCGGCTACTTTTTGTATTTTTAGTAGAGATGGGGTTTTCACTATGTTAGCCAGGCTAGTCTCGATCTTCCTGACCTCAGGTGGTTCGCCTGCCTCAGCCTTCCAAAGTGTTGGGATTACAGGCGTGAGCCACCTCGCCCGGCCAGCATTGAGCTTCTTGTTTATTCATCACATATTTTTCTAAGAGCCAGTTTGCGCTCTTCTTTTAGAGGTCCCAAATGGAGGCGTTTTAAAATGAGAAGGGAAGGGGAGATGTTAAGGAAATTAAGAGGAGGATGTGGTAGTGGGGGTTAGGAAAGGGATGCTCCAGGACCAATTTCCAGCCCTGCCCTGGATCCAGGCAGGGGGATGTTCTAAGGATTGAGGGAGGGCGGGATTCCCTGCATACCTCTTACCCCTTGGGGTTCTGATCTATTCTCTCTCTCTCTCTTTTTTTTTGAAACAGAGTCTCATCCTGTTGCCCAGGCTGGAGTGCAGTGGCGTGATCTCAGTTCACTGCAGCCTCCGCCTCCAGGGTTCAGGCAATTCTCCTACCTCAGCCTCCCAAGTAGCTGGGACTACAGGCTCACACCACCGTGCCTGGCTAATTTTTGTATTTTTAGTTTAGACAAGGTTTCACCACGTTGGACAGGCTGGTCTTGAGCTCCTGACCTTGTGATTCGCAAGTCTTGGCCTCTCAAAGTGCTGGAATTACAGGCGTGAGCCACTGTGCCCGGCCCCGATCTAGTCTTTTAAGGCCAGATCTTTCTTCCCTGGGATACTTTATTTTAGCCAGGATCAGCCAACTTGCTTGGTCATGCTACTTTGAGAAAAGTATGTTCAGAGCAGCTGGGAGAAAGCTGTGCGCTTCACAGTACATACTGCGTGGGGGCTGAGTGTATGCTACCAACCTAGGCCTCAGGGGCTTCAATGTGCAGCTCTTCATATACAATGAAGGAGAAGGATTTATGCCCACAGGGCCCCAAAGCACAGGTGGATGTGGGCACAATGGAAACACATTCGTGCACACTAAGGACAGTTGCCTTTTTTTTTAAAAAATTCATATTGAGCATAGTTTAGTTTAAGAAAACCTTATGCCTATGCATACAGAAAAATCTGGTATGGCATATGCCAAACTATTAATAGCATATTTTTTAAGGGAGGTAGAGAGAATTATAGGGATTACTACTTTATAACTTTTTTTTGGAAAATTTTTAATACAACTATGATTTAAAATTTTTCTTTCTTTTTGAAGAATAGGGACCGGGTACAGTGTCTCACTCCTATAATCCCAGCACTTTGGGAGGCTGAGGCAGGTGGATTACTTGAGGTCAGGTGTCTGAGAACAGCCTGGCCAATATGGTAAAACCCCATCTCTATTAAAAATATAAAAAGTAGCCGGGCGTGGTGGCATGTGCCTGTAATCCCAGCTACTTGGGTGGCTGAGGCAGGAGAATTGTTTGAACCCGGGAGGCTGAGGTTACAGTGAGCCGAGATCATGCCACTGCATTCCAGCCTGGATGACAGAGCAAGACTCTGTAAAAAAAAAAAAAAAAAAAAAGGTCCTCAAAAATGTCAAAGTACATGTCAGCCATATTTGTATTAGGTATGTGTTTGTTTCTTTCTGCCTGTGTCTGTTATCTTTAACTAAAGGAGCAAGTAGAGTGGTCAGGTTGAATGTGGCAGAATGTAAAGCCATCCAGAAGTCTGTTTTTCCCCCCAAGTAGCTATGCTCTTAAGAAACCTTAAGTATCTTGGTAGAAAGACTTTTTTTTTTTTTTTTTGAGATGGAGTCTTGCTCTGTCGCCTAGGCTGGAGTGCAGTGGTGCGATCTCAGCTCACTGCAACCACCTCTGCCTCCTGGGTTCAAGTGATTCTCCTGGCTCAACCTCCAGAGCAGCTGGGACTACAGGTGCACACCACCATGCCCAACTCATTTTTGTATTTTTAGTAGAGATGGGGTTTCACCATGTTGGCCAGGATGGTCTTGATCTCTTGACCTCGTGATCTGCCTGCTTCGGCCTCCCAAAGTGCTGGGATTACAGGCAGGAGCCACCGCGCCCGGCCGAAAGACTTATTTTTATAGACTGAGATCTTGATTGCTTTCTCTATAAGGAAAATTGATCTGTTTTTTTGTTTTTTTCCCATCTCCAAAACTAGATACACCCTGTTTAGGGCAGGGGATGCAGTCCTAGAAATGGGAACACAGGCAAAGGAGAGCAGATGTACTTAATTTATGTGGAGCTGTGTTCTAATCTCACTTCGCAGTTGCTTTCTATACCTGCATATCCTTTGAAATCATGACCTACCTCTGGCTATTCCATCTGTTGTTTTTTGTAACCTGCTGACAAATGCTTTCAAGCTACAGAGATGTCTTAAAAACATTTTGTAATGTTGGGGCTTCCACTCATCAGTTCCTAGTGGTGTTGGTGTTCTTCTTTCTCTTTTTTTTTTTTTTTTGAGACGGAGTCTCGCTCTCTCGCCCAGGCCGGAGTACAGTGGGGCGACCTTGACTCACCGCAAGCCCCACCTCCCAGGTTCATGCCATTCTCCTGCCTCAGCCTCCCGAGTAGCTGGGACTACAGGCCCCCGCCACCACGCCTGGCTAATTTTTTGTGTTTTTAGTTGGGATGGGGTTTCACCGTGTTAGCCAGTATGGTCTCGATCTCCTGACCTCGTGATCTGCCCGCCTCGGCCTCCCAAAGTGCTGGGATTGCACACGTGAGCCACCGTGCCCGGTCTTCTTTTGTTTGAAGGTGACTCCAGCTATGTAAAATAGGCAATTTACAATTGAAAAGTTAACCTGGGGCCAGACTGTTTGGGTTAGAATTCACACTCCCCCTTTAGACCTTCCCTCACTAGCTGTGTGGTACTGGATAAGTTTCTTAACCTCTCCGTAGTTTTTCATCTGCAAAATGGGGACAGTGTTGATCCGTAGGGTTGTTGTGAGTGTAGAAGAGTTCATGTGTAGAAAGTGGTTGACATATCGTAAGTGCTGACGTGTAGTAAGTACTTGTTAGCTTTATGATCATGTTATAGCATCCAGTGTGATAGCCTTCTTTCATTTCTTTGTGGTTGATCCAACATTCCAGCACTATCACTGCTGGCCTTTGATGACCTGTTACGGATTTAAATTGTACCCAAACAACCAAACAGTGGTAGAGAGGCCACAGATGGATAAACAGTTTGTTTGCAGAGCAGTCTCATTTTAAGAGACGGTAGTTGAGGGTGCATTGGCTGAGTGTCTTTGCAGTGCAGTGGGTGAAGGCTACTGGGCCAGGTTTCTCACTGCGTCAAAATGTGTACTAAAGTGGATTGTGGACTCCCACCTGGGTGACAGAGTGATACGCTGTCTCCGGAAAAAAAAAAAAAAAGGATTGTAGGGTACATACCCCGCCTTTTTATTTTTTTAAATTTCTTCTGGAAATAAGCAATCATCTCTTTGTGAGGCATATCAGAATCACCTGGAGGGCATTTAGCCTCCCTCTCCACCTTTCCTTAAAAACCAGGCTTAGATCATGTCTAAGCTTCAGGTAGTTGATTCTCAACCAGGCTGGAGTAAGGGGGAGACTTTAAGTCACCATGTCAGCAGTAATTTGACTATTTAACTAATGGAGTGCCCTTCAAGTTTTTCAGCGTTGGAAGAAATTGCATCCAAATGAGCATAAAACTGATCATAGAGAATATCTTAGTCTGTTTCTGCTGCAGTAACCAAAGAACCACAAACTGGGTGATTTATAAATAATGAAAGTTTGGCCAGGTGCAGTGGCTCATGCCTGTAATCCCAGCACTTTGGGAGGCCGAGGCGGGAAGATCAGTTGAGCCCAGGAGTTTGAGACCAGTCTGGGCAACAAACAAAGTGAGATGCCCATCTCCACAAAAATAAAAAATAAATGTATTTCTCACAGTTGTGGAGGCTGGAAGTCTGAGGTCAAGGTGCTGGTAGGTTGAGTGGTGAGGACCTGGCCTTGGCTTCCAGGATGATACCTTGTTGCTGCATCCTCTGGAGGGCACAAACGCTGCGTCCTCACATGACAGAAGAGTGGAAGGGAAAAAAGGGGTCTAGCTAGTTCCTCCACCTGCCCTCCCCCCCATTTTTTACATAAAGATATTTCAGAAAAGATCCTAACACTTTTATAAAGTATTAGTCTCATTCATGAGAGCTCTGCCCTCATGACTTCATCACCTCCCCAAAGCCTCAACTCTTGATGCTATCACATTGAGTTTCAGTTTCAACATAAATTTTGGAGGGGACACAAACATTCACACCATGGTAGTGAAGAACTAAAGAGAATACAGATGAGCAAGAACAGGGACCGACTTGAGAGGGGAGATACTAGCTTTGATAAACACTCTGAGTACTTGATGGGCATGCTGTGAAAAAAGGGAGGTGATTTTGCTTGAGTGAAGTCAAGAGTGAATTAGAAATGTTTGCTTTGCATATTTTGCCAAAATGGATAAATGGCGGTGGGGATTGTAGAAAAGAAATGGTCTGAACATTATGAAGATAATCACCATGTATTTGACTTCCTGCTCTGTGTCAGGTTTTTATATATATATATGCATTATTCTTCAATCTTATCACAATTCCCAGAGGTTGGTTAGCTCTGGGACTCCTCCGGGTTAAGTAATAGTCTCTAAACCACATAGTCAGCATTTAACTGGAATTTGAATGGTCCTTCATGCAGCCTCTGACTAATAGGTATAACTTTGCTTTGTAATCACGTTGTTTAGGGAGTATAAGAAAAATAAAACAAGTCTTGAATTTCCCTCAGGCTAATAGTAGTACGTAGTACGTTTAAATTTTCAGTGGAGGGAATAAAAAATTTCAGCAGATGCTCAGAAGAACAACAACAGTCCCTTATCACAGTGACTGGGTTCTGGGTTGGCATGCACAGATGAATAAGAAAAACACAGGCCAGGCGCGGTGGCTCACGCCTGTAATCCCCGCACTTTGGGAGGCCGAGGTGGGCAGATCACAAGGTCTGGAGATTGAGACCATCCTGGCCAACATGGTGAAACCCCCGTCTCTACTAAAAATACAAAAAATTAGCCGGGCGTGGTGGCGGGCGCCTGTAGTCCCAGCTACTCGGGAGGCTGAGGCAGGAGAATGGCGTGAACCCGGGAGGCGGAGCTTGCAGTGAGCTGAGATCCGGCCACTGCACTCCAGCCTGGGCGACAGAGTGAGACTGCGTCTCAAAAATAAAAACAAAAAAGAAAAAGAAAAACGCCTTTGGCCGGCGCGGTGGCTCACACCTGTAATCCCAGCACTTTGGGAGGCTGAGGCGGACGGATCACTTGAGGTCAGGAGTTTGAGACCAGCCTTGCGAACATGGTGACACCCCGTCTCTACTAAAAATGCCATAATTGACCGGGCATGGTGGCAGGCACCTGTAGTCCCAGCTAGTTGGGAACCTGAGACAAGAGCATTGCTTGAACCTGGGAGGCAGAGGTTGCAGTGAGCTGAGATCACGCCACTGCCCTCCAGCCTGGGTGACAGAGTGAGATTCTGTCTCAATTAGAAAAAAGAAAAGAAAAGAAAGAAACCATTTTTTGAAGGTATACAGATTTTAAGTGGACTAGCACTTTAATAGCCAGAAGAATAATTTTGACTACCTTAGAACCAAGTTTAGGAAGAAAACTAACCCTTTCCCTTCCCTTCCCCTCCCTTCCTTTCTGTCTTTCTTTCCTCCCTCCCTCCCTCCCTCCCTTCCTCCCTGCTTTCTGTCTGTCTGCCTGTCTTTCTTCCTTTCTGTCTTTCTGCCTTTCTTTATCTTTCTCTTTCTCTTTCCTTCTCTTTCTCTCTCCCTCCTTCCCTCCCTCCTTTCCCTCCCCTTCTTCCCTCCCCAACTTGTTTCCTTCCTTCCAAAAACATGAATCTTTATTTCTCTCTTTTCCTCCCTCTCTCCCTCCCTCTTCTTTCTTTCTCTCTTTTCTTTCTGTCTTCTCTTTTCGTTTCTTTTTTGTCTTTCTCTCTCTCTCTCTGTCTTTGTCTGTCTTTCTCTCTCTCTCTCTCCTTCTCTTTCCCTTTCCTGTCCTGCCCTGTTCTGTCCTGTCCTGCCCTGTTCTGTCCTGTCCTCTCTCCCTCCCTCTGTTCCCTCACTTCCCTTCTTCTTTCTTTCTTCTTTTCTTTTTTTCCTTTCTATAGATTCTCACTCTGTCGCCCAGGCTGGAGTGCAGTGGCATGATCTTGGCTCACTGCCACCTCCATCTCCTGGGTTCAAATGATTTTCCTGCCTCAACCTCCCAAGTAACTGGGATTACAGACACCTGCCACCACACCTGGCTAATTTTTGTGTTTTCAGTTGGGACAGCTTGGTCTCGAACTCTTGGCCTCAAGTGATCTGCGTGCCTGGGCCTCCCAGAGTGCTGGGATTATAGTTGTGAGCCACTGTGCCTGGCCTTTTCTTTTTTGAGACAGTATCTCACTTTGTCATCCAGGCTGGTGTGCAGTGGCACGATCTTGGCTCACTGCAACCTCTGCCTCCCAGGCTCAAGCAATCTTTCTAACTCAGCCTTCCAAGTAGCTGGGACTATAGGCATGTGCCACCCTGATCACCTGGTTTTTAAATTGTTTGTAGAGATGAGGTCTCACCGTGTTGCCCAGGCTGGTCTCAAACTCCTGGGCTCAAGCAATCCTCCTGTCTTGACCTTCCAAAGTGTTGGGATTATAGGCTTGAGCCACCCTTCCTGGCCTTATTTCTTACTTAAGAACAAAAGGCCTTTGGTAGGCAGATAAATTATTCTAGGGTACTGTATAATAGTTCCTGAGATCCTTAGCTCTGCAGAGTGACCTTTGTGGAATGCTGGTCTGCCTGTGAATAGAGTCTAAATTAGAAATTCAAGGTCAGCTATATACGATAGCCATTACCAAAATGACATACAGGTAAACAAAATGAATCTTCCTTCCTCATGTCTTTGGTATTAAAGGTCAGGAGAGGGGTCTGATTGCACGTTTAAGGTAGGAGAGAATGCTTTTCGACTGATTGAGGGCACGGCCTTTAATTTCTAAGTGGTTTAAAGAATGTATGGGTCATTGTTTGTTCATTCCAAAGTCCTAATGATATGGACGATGTTTTTTCTCAGATGGGAATGTAGTTTTTGGCAGTTACTCTGCATCACAATGGCTTGAAAATATCCAAGTCCTTTGGAACCAAATTATACGGCCTTTGTGCATGAGTTATGTGTCCAAGAAAAAATATGTGCATGATGATTTAAAAAAATCACTTGAAATAAGAAATAATGACTTTCAATCGGGAAATCTTAACTACCCAGCACTAGGAGAATATAAGATAAATGTGTATAAGTGTTTACATGTTTATCCAGGTAATGGTGCACTCTGCAGCAAGTATAGTTTATAAAGAGTTTTCAGTGATGTGGGGGACATGCTAATGGAATAATGTAAAATGAAAAAGGCAAGTGCAAAATTTAAATACAGCAAAGTCTCAACTTTGTACAAATGTGTAGAAAAATGATCTAGAAAGAAATGAAAATGTTAATGGTGTTAATCTAATTGATGAAATTATAGATAGGTTATATTTCTGTCTTGCATGTTTAAAATACCTTGCACTAGGCATACATTATTTTATAAAGAGAAATTTAAAAATTTTCTTCTACAAGTGCTTTTGAGAAGGTATTTGTCAGGATATGATCAAGGATGATACATTATTTATGTTGTCTGCTACATGAAGAAATAAAAAATTTGTTGCAAAAAGTAATGCCCTTGTTAGGTATATAGTTGCAGTTCTGAAATTAAGGAAGATCACTGGTACCTCACAGTGATTTCTTAATGTTTTCTCTTGGAATTCTGCTCATAATAAAGTAACTTTGCATCTTTAACATATGGGCAATACCCAAACAATGTTACAGTTAGGATCAGGGATCCACTAAAGCATATTCCACTGCATCAGTCCCACTTTTTCCCTTAAATTTTAATCTGGTTGCTCTAAAAAGACAGAAATAAAAATCTGTAGAAAATCTCTTACACACTACATTTAATACTTGAACTGTTTTGATGAGTTTTGCCGGTGAGATGAGCAAACACTGGTATGAATTTAGCTTGTTTTAATGACTTCATTTACTACTTTTTACATTTAGTTTATTTTTTCATGGTAATTGCTGCAGATTTTCTTTTTTTGTTATTTTTGCCTCAGACTTTTGAGATAGAAGATTATGAAATATGCCATGCCAAATGTTCAGAGTTTATTAGCAATGCAGTCAGAGTAAGCCAAATCTGGCAGTTTGGTTTGATTTCTGCTTTATAGTAGAAGGATTAATTCAAGAGGAAGATGCTTATTTATCTTCCTCAATGCATAATGGTACATGGGGAATTAAAGCATGTTCTTTGTATATTACAAACCTCATAGAATAGAGATCCTTTGACTCAAGAATGAATGTCTTGCATCTTCCTTTCCCCTTCACCAACAAAATAGCCTTAGTGAGAATGAGAATTGCATTAGTGGTTGCCAGGGACTGAGGGGAGGAGGAATCGGGAGCAGCTGCTAATGGATAACAGTTATTTTTGAGATGACGAAGATATTTTAGAACTAGATAGTGGTGATGGCTGCACAACCTATGTGTGTACTGTAAATTACAGAGTTGTACACTTTAAAAGGATGAATGTTATGGTATGCACATGAAACACCAATTTTTAACAAGTGAGCTAGAAGAGGGGAAGGGATTCCATATGTGAAGGAATCCCATACATGTGAGAAAGCTCCTTCAGATCCCCCCAGTCCCTCTGTCTTCTTCATAGTAAATTACGGAGAAGCCTAGTTCTGAGAGAATGCTGCATTTTCACAGGCATTTGATGTGAGAGTAAAAAACCACTTGATTAAATGACTAGGCTCACCTCTAACATGTTGTGAAGTGACGGTCTAAGGACATGGATAATACTGTATTTTCAAAGATTTGTTTCAGAAGATACCTTATGGAGCTGTATTAAGGAAGACTGAATTCTATCTTTAAAATGAAACAAATGTATATTAGGTGTCAACAGATAATTAAGTTACTGAACTGTACACTTTAACAGGATGAATTTTATGGTATTTATGGAGGAAGAGGGAAAGTGTATAAGCATATAAGTTTTAGACTTACAGAGTGAAGTTTTTTTGTTTGTGTGTATGTATTTTTTTAATTCCTCTTACTGTCACTTCTAAATGTTTGTGTTTTTAAGAAGTGATTGCTTTATTTTGGTTTTGGAATGTAAAAAAGCAAAAAGAAGAGGTCTAGCTTTTTTTTTTTTTTTTTTTTTTTTGAGGCGGTGTCTTGCTCTGTCGCCAGGCTGGAATGCAGTGGCACAATCTTGGCTCACTGCAACTTCTGCCTCCCTGGTTCAAGTGATTCTCCTGCCTCGGCCTCCCAAGTAGCTGGGACTGCAGGCATGCGCCACCACACTCAGCTAATTTTTGTATTTTTAGTAGATACAGGGTTTCACCGTGTTGGCCAGGATGGTCTTGATTTCCTGACCTCGTGATCTGCCTGCCTCGGCCTCCCAAAGTGTTGAGATTACAGGCGTGAGCCACTGTGCCTGGTGTGACTTTTTTTTTTTTTTTTTTAAGATAGTCTCTCACTGTGTTGTCCAGGCTGGAGTGCAGTAGTGTAATCATACCTAGAACTCCTGGCCTTTAGTGATCCTCCCACCTCAGCTTCCTGAGTAGCTGGGACTGCAGGCATGCACCACTATGCCCAGGTGTTTAGTTTGTTTTTCATCTTTTGTAGCGGCAGGGTGTGGTAGCTCATGCCTGTGTAATCCTAGCACTTTGGGAGGCCGAGGTGGGCGGATTGCATGAGCTCATGAGTTCGAGACCAGCCTGGGCAACATGGTGAAACCCCATCTCTATAAAAAATTAAAAAATTAGCTGGACGTAGTAGCAGGTGCCTGTAACCCCAGCTACTCAGGAGGCTGGGGTGGGAGGATCACTTGAACCCAGAAGGCAGAGGTTGCAGTGAGCAGAGATCATACCAGTGCCCTCTAGCTAGAGTGACAGAGTGAGACCCTGTCTCAATCAATCAATCAATCAATCAATAAAATTTTTGTAGCGATGAGGTCATCTGTGTTGCCTAGGCTACTCTTGAACTCCTGGACTCAAACACTTCTCCCATCTTGACCTTCCAAAGTGCTAGGATCACAGGCATGCACCACTGCACCTGGCCTCTAACATGTTTTGAGTATCTAGTTATATGCCAGATCTTGTGATAATTGCTTTCGGTATTTTATTCATTAAATCACCACAAGAACCATATTTTCAACCTCATTTTAAATTTGAGGAAACTGAAGATAAACTTGAACCCTCTTGCCTCCCAAAGAATTACGTGGGTCAGTGTCTTTATGAGAAGTTCCCACAGAACAGTGAGGAAAATAACTTGCCTAATACATTACCTCCCAGAGATGCACACAGCATGGGGAACAGCGTCGTGGCATTTCTCTCTGCATATATCACATTAGAATTTCACCATATATGCTATTCTATAGCCTGTTTGTTTGTTGTTTTCTTTTACTCCGTGTAAAAAGTTAGCCAGATATGTTTTCTTGTTGAAATATGGTCATTTTTATGGCCTCATAGTATTCATTTTATGTGTTACAATCTACTTAATTTGTCTCCTAGTGATAGAGATTTAGGTCCTTTGCACATTTTTGCCATTTGAAGTATGCATTGTGATGATTATCCCATGCATAAAGGTGGATCTTTTTTCTCAACCTTTTGTCATGGATTTTTTTTCAAAAATACATAAGAGTAAAGAAAATGAAAGAATGAACCTCCATACTCATCATCCAGCTCCAGCACTGTTAGTGTTCTGCTGCTTTTGTTTCATCTGTCTTCCCTCCGCTGGCCCCCAGTCCCCTGGAGAATTTTAAAGCCCATTCCACGTGTCCTATCGTTTTACCTATAAATATTTTAATATGTATCTGTAATAAGGTCTTACAAAATAACCATGGTACCGTTATCACGCCTAACAAAATTACCGCCAGTCCCTTAATGTCACCTACTAATTAGTTTGTGTTTGGTTATCCTCAGCTGTCACAAAAATAGGACATTTTCTAATTCTGTCATTTCCTTTAGTTCTATTATTTGGTAGCTGTGATTCTTCTATAAAGAACTTTGCCTCTTCAACTAGTTGATTATTCTGAAATACATTCTGTGTAGGAAAGGTAGTTTGACTGTTTTAGTGTTTCCTTAGATTTTCAGAACATGAGTTAGTGTCTACCAGTCTCCGAAAGTAAGAGGATCTTTTTAGTATTAATATAACTCATGAATTTAAACATACGTGGGTTCCATTCCATTTGAGCATCTTCTTGAGGTCTCATATTAGCCAGTAGGAGCCCTTTCAAGCCATGTCAGAGGGCACAGAGCTAATCTGAAAGGGCCAATTCCTAGTGAAAGGAATTGAGGCTCCTTGGAGAAATGGCTGGTTTCAAATCTAAGCAGGAAGTGTCCGAGATAGATAAGCCTAGAACATCTTGTCAGACTTGAACACAAGGAAGCACTTTACCTGGTGTTGCACTATATTGAAGCCTCTTTGTACAAGTCTTCCTCACTAGATGATGAGCTTCCAGAGGGCAAGGACTGTGTTTTGTTTTTGAAGTCCCATAACCTAGATCTGTTCCTGCTGGGCATTCCTGCATCCCTTTTGTATGCCTTCAAAGCTTTACCTTGTAACATTTACCATGGCTTAATTTATGTTGTGATAATTTGATTAATGTCTGTACCTCTCACCCCATATCTACCCCCTTTCTAAAAAAGTAATTTTACGTGTAACACCTTGCTTAGTGCCCGGGCACATAGTTGTTACTCAGTAAAATCTGTCTAATAAATGAGAAGACCCCTAACCCCTCCTGTTCATGGTATTCCACAAGATTTTTTCATGGTCAAATACGAATAATAATTGCAGGCCAGGTTGTGTAATACCTTGCCATTATAGAGGCCTATCCATCAGGGATTCAAAGGTTAGCTTTGGCCTGGGTCTTAGCAACGTCAATCATTTTTTAGTTGGGGGTGAGAATCTGCACCCTCTGGTGCTGGGTAGGGACACATTTAACTGTGTCTCCTTCTCTATAGCTCATAATATGAAGCCCTGTAGCAGGTCATGAGCCTGGATATTTACACCGATGCTTTGGAGATTATGCCACTTAAGTAATGTTAGCTTAGGTGTATTTATCCGTCCTCCTCCTTTCTGCCTCTCCTCACCCACTCCTCTCCTAGTAGGAAATTACTTTTCCTTTTCGTATTTTTATATTGAGTTGTGAACACTTGCTTTACTCTGGTGTGTAGACTTGGGCAGACCACTTTATGTCACTGAGTCTTTGCTTCCTGGTTTGTACGATGGAGAGCAATAATACTACGTGTACTACCTCTTTACGGGACTGTGTAAAGCTTATTATTCACGAATCTTCTCTTCCTTTCTCCCTTTTACTTTGTGGTCTGTGAGCTTCAGAATATGATACATTGTTATGCCTTTACGTATAAGCAATTAGCTCTAAAGCCTCCCTTTTTTGAAAAAAGTGTTTCATTAAAAAATTAATGTAGCTAGGTATGGTGGCTCACCCCTGTAATCCCAGCACTTTGGGAGGCCAAGGCGGGCGGATCACCTGAGGTCGGAAGTTTAAGACCAGCCTGGCCAACACATGAAACCCTGTCTCTACTAAAAAAAAAAAGCCAGGCATGGTGGTACGTGTCTAATCCTAGCTACTAAGGAGGCTGAGGCAGGAGAATTGCTTGAACCTGGGAGGTAGAGGTTGCAGTGAGCCAAAATTGCTCCAGTGCACTCCAGCCCTGGGCGACAGAGGGAGACTTGTCTCAAAAGAAAAAAAAAATGTATTTTTAATTGACAAAAATTGTATATATTGTGTACAACATGATGCTTTGAAATACGTATATATTTTGGAATGGCTAAATCGAGCTAATTAGTATATGCGTTACCTCACATAGTTATCTTTTTGTGGTGAGAACAGTTAAAATCTCTCAGTGATTTTTTTTTTTTGAGACGGAATCTCCCTCTGTAGCCTAAGCTGGAGTGCAGTGGCATGATCTCAGCTCGCTGCAACCTCCACCTCCCAGGTCCTGGTTCAAACAATTCTCCTGCCTCAGCCTTCCTGAGTAGCTTGGATTATAGGCATGCACCACCATGCCCAGCTAGTTTTTGTATTTCTAGTAGAGACGGGGTTTCATCATGTTGGCCAGGCTGGTCTTGAACTCCTGACCTCGTGATCCGCCTGCCTCGGCCTCCCAAAGTGCTAGGATTACAGGTGTGAGCCAGGGCGCCCAGCCATCAGTGATTTTTAAGAATACAGTACATTATTAATAGCTGTAGTTACCATATTGTACAATAGATCCTTTAAACTTACTCCGCTTGTCTAACTGAAATTTTGTATCTCCTCAGCAGAATCCCCCAGACACCCGGGTAACCACCACTCTACTCTCTGCAAAGCTTCCGTTTTTGTTGCTGGTCTCTGTGTGGTGAGAGCAAATAGGGTTTCACAGGACAGAGCTGTCCATTAGCTTTTTTTTTTTTTTTTTTTTTTTAAGGCTACCCTCTCCCTTTTAAAATCGAGGTAATCATAGATTCACATGCAGTTATAAGGAAATACAGAGATCCTTTTTATAAATGCCCAGTTTCCCAAAATGGTAACATTTGGCCAAACCACGGTATCAAATAACCACCGGGATATTGATACTTATACAAACCAATAATTTTACTCACATGTATTCAGTTTTATTTGTACTTAAGTTGTGTGTCTGTTGGCTTTTGAACAGAAAAGTCTTCTAATTCAGCATTTCAGATTTAAAGTGACAGGGTGATAGGAAGAAATATCAATTAATATGAGAGAATTAACTTAGACTTTGAAGAAATATGATCTAACTGTAGTGAATGTGGTAATCCAGACCATGATACTTTTGGGCCAAATAGTGCAATAATGTTATTTAACAGGTGTCTTAAAAATTAGAGAACTAATTTATTAGCATATACATTCTTGGCATGCTGAAGACACTTAAAAAAGGACTTTAAACTTGAAAACTGTTTCTTAACCATATCCTGCTGTCACATTGTTTACATATTCCTTTGTTTATATTTATTTTGCTTAGAAAACTGTGTTTTCAGCTGGGTGTGGTGGGTCGCACCTGTAATCCCAGCCCTTTGGGAGGCCGAGGTGGGCGAATCACCTGAGGTCAGGAGTTCAAGACCAGCCTGGGCAACGTGGCAAAACCCCATCTCTACTAAAAATACAAAAATTAGCTGGGCATGGTGGCGGACGCCTGTAATGCCAGCTACTAGACAGGCCAAAGCAGGAGAATTGCTTGAACCCGGGAGGTGGAGATTGCAGTGAGCTGAGATTGCACCACTGCACTCTAGCCTGGGCGACAGGGCGAGACTCCATCTCAAAAACAAAACAAAACAAAACTGTGCTTTCATGAGCATTGCAGAGTAATTTTAGTTCATCTCTGGGTTAGTGGGACCTGAGCTAGGTTTAATACCCTTTCCCTTTTCTCATTGGTCAGAAGAAGGTGGTGGATGAACTATGCATCCTTTCCTCCTTTGTTCTTGTTTAGGTTTGAGGCATGACCGGTCACCATCAATGGAAGTCTTTTAACTTAAAAAAGAAAATTTAGCATATATATATTTTTGATAGAAACGTGTTTTCACCATGTTGCCCAAGCTAGTCTCAAACTTCTGAGCTCAAGTGATCTGCCCTCCTCAGCCTTCCACAGTTCTGGGATTAGAGGTGTGAGTCACTGCCCCTGGCCCTAACTTTTAACTCTTTATGTCTCAAATGTTCCGCTCTCCCAGCACACACAATCCAATTGTCAATAAATTTTAGTACTTTTGTTTTCTCTGAAATAATTATTTTTTGTTCCCCCGCCCGCCTTAAGAATGTGTGCCTATTTGAAAATGGCAGAAAAGCATGAAGAAAATGTCATCTTTTTAAAAAAAATTTTTATTTTTTGAGACGGAGTCTCGCTCTGTCACCCAGGCTCTAGTGCAGTGGCGCAACCTCGGTTCACTGCAAACTCCGCCTCCCTGGTTCATGCCATTCTCCTGCCTCAGCCTTCCCAGTAGCTGGGACTACAGGCGCCCGCCACCATGCCCGGCTAATTTTTTTGTAGTTTTAGTAGAGATGGGGTTTCACCATGTTAGCCAGGATGGTCTCAATATTCTGACCTTGTGATCTGCCCTCCTCGGCCTCCCAAAGTGCTTGAATTACAGGCCAGAGCCACTGTGCCTGGCCCTACTATTTTATCTGAAATGTCTACCTGTCAGACTTCTGCCTTTTTTTCTTCTAAGTCTGCCTCTGCTATAGGAATCAGATGCCATTTTTCTCTTCCCTAGCCTTTTGAAGCTGCTTTCCAACTAGTTTCCCTCCCTAGGCCAAGTGGTTTTCTTTCTTTTTTCTTTTTTTTTTGGTATTCAGAACTACATCTTTTATAGGTGAGCTTTCTAAAACACAGACTTGTTTGTCCATCCCTGCTCCAAAGCCTTGAGTTCTCTGCTGCCTAAAGAAGAAAGCCCAAGCCCGTGAGCATGATACTCAACACCTTCTAATATTTCTGTCCTAAACATGCCATTCTTTGCTTTTCTTCCACCACGTTCCCTTCATATTGTAGCCACACTGATTTGGTGCATCCTCCCGCCACCCCATTCTCTTTCCTCTGTATGGATTGCCTCTTGTTGGCCTTGTCAAGCTTCTTTTCATGTTTGAAGACTC
The DNA here is from genome assembly GCF_008728515.1 of Papio anubis. Lineage (NCBI taxonomy): Eukaryota > Metazoa > Chordata > Mammalia > Primates > Cercopithecidae > Papio > Papio anubis. Next base: position 8,798,921 of record NC_044985.1, read on the forward strand.
AGCTTACATGGTATGGCTCCTGTGAAACCTGTGCTGATTTTTCCCAGTTGAAATGGCTTACCCCCATACCACTGAGCCCACACCACACTTTGCCAGACCATGTTTTGCTTTATGTTGTTGCCATTCGCATACTTGTTTCAGCTATAATATTGATATTTTTGCAGAAGAGGGCCATAGTTTGACTTTTCTTTGTGTGTCTCAACCCGTTGCTTGCACAGCAGTACCTAGCATATAGTAACTGCTTATTAAATTTAATTATATTAGCTTGGGCAACATGGTGAAAGCCCATCTCTACCAAAACAAAACAAAACAAATGAAAAAACTAGCCGGACATGGTGGCGCACACCTATAATCCCAGCTACTTGGGAGGCCGAGGTGGAAGAATTGCTTGAGCCTGGGAGGCAGAGATTGTGGTGAGCCAAGATCACTCTACTGCACTCCAGACTGAGTGACAGACCCCATCCCAAAAGAAAAACAAGAAACAAAAACTAAATAAATACATTTAATTATAGTAAGCTGCATTATAAGTGTCTCCTGCTTGCTTGTATTTGAGGTGGCCTTTTCTTTGTGTTTTTTGCTTAATGTACCATGTCATTAAAAAAATAGAAATCCCCATGACAATTTCCTTTCTTATAGTTGTATCCTAATTCAGTATAGCTTTATGAGGGGGATGAATTTGTAGCCACGGTTTCTGTAAGGCAGGAAGATTCTAATGGGCATCCAGATCCCCTGGGTGACTTTCATTTCTCATGAGAATGAAGTGGGGAGGGGTAAGTGAGTGGGAGGGCCACCTGGGAATCAGCCAGGAATATTCCTTGTTTCCTTCCTGTCCAATAAATCCAGAAAATGAGTTTTAGTTGGATGAAAGCCTTGGCATCCATCCTAACCTTTGTTACTAATTGAAGAACTTGAATTTAAATTGTGATTTGTTCTCAGAAAATTCCAAATAGAAAAATCATGGTATTATATCATACAGGGTCCTAGTGAAGGAAATCTAGACATAGAAATTCTAGTTTTCACACTGTAGAAGGAATATTGATACACTCACCCCCTCTTGCCTTTTGAAGGGAGAAGCCGGGCTCCCTGATATTGAAAACCGCATGCTTGCTGTGATAGAGGATGCATGGCAGGCTGAAAGCCCCGTGGATCATTAAGAGTTCACTAGCTTCTGCCTGCAGCTGTTAGAAAATGAACAAGCAGGCGTGTGGGAGTCTACCATGTTGCTCAAATGCTCAGCTTTAATGACTTTAGCCACAGAGATATTTTTCACTTTGAGAAGGAAAACCTTTTTACGCAAGCTGGGCTTTATCTTTAAGGAACAGTGTTCTACTGAGTGCTGCACTAAATTCTAGGTCACATTTTGGGCATACCTCTTCCTCCCACCCTAGTGATAGTCTCCAGCAATAAAAAGGAGAGGCACTTTTTACTTTGTTAACAAGATTGTGCCGCCTGTCTCTTTCCTTTGGGGATTGGGTGGGGAGGGAAAGGAGGGAAAGAGAGAACAGACTGATATGCTAGAGGCCTCTTGGAAAGAAGTGTGTGCATATTAGTACATTTAGACACTTGGATGCCCCCCCTTTTTACCTTTTTTCCTTAACACGGAAACTAAAACAGCAAATATCTTCCTTTGACAGATGCAGAAACTGAGGCACATAGAAGAATTAATTTGCTCAAAGTTACACAGTTAGTACGTGGCAGAATCTAGGTCCAGAGTCTGCACTCTTAACCACCATGTGTTATTGTCACATCAGCACAGTTTACAAACAAGGTTGGCCATGGTGAGCCTCCAGTGCACAGAGCATTCCAAGTAATCTTTTTTTTTGAGACAGAGTCTCACTCTGTCACCCAGGCTGGAGTGTAGTGCTGCGATCTTGGCTCACTGCAACCTCCGCCTCCTGGGTTCAGGCGATTCTCCTGCCTCAACCTCCCAAGTAGCTGGGACTACAGGCACGCACCACCATGCCCTGCTAACTTTTTGTATTTTTAGTAGAGATGAGGTTTCATCATGTTGGTCAGGCTGGTCTCAAACTCCTGATCTCAGTAGATTTGCCCTCCTTGGCCTCCCAAAGTGCTGGGATTACAGGTGTAAGCCACCACGTCTGGCCCCAATAAATCCTTTAACATCATAAATTGGGTTCTATCACTTGTCAGCCTAACCTTCTCCAGTGTCTTCCCATTATACTTAAAATAAAATTAAAATAGTTACTTTACAAGGGTAAATGGCCTTGTGCCCAAGGCCTAGCCCTAGCCGTCTCTTGGCCTTGTTCTCGTTCCTGCTGTCTTTTACTGTACTGCAGCCACCCTGGTCTCTCTGGCTCTAGACTGTGCTTCAGAGGGCTTTCTAATGGCTAGTTGGCTTTCCCTCAGTCTGTGTTACGAGCTGTATCCTGTCATTTGGGTCTCCGTTTCAATTCACTGTTTAGAAACCTTCTGGGACGTCCCTAGCTGAAATAGCCTCTACCCTCAGCCAGTTACTTTGCCACTATTTGAACTTCTTTCGACTTCAATGTAAGATTCTTGAGGCAGAGACCTCTGATGGCAGTTAAGCAAGACAGGCAAAGTCATTAGCGTTCTCTATTGCTCAAAACGGTGCTTGGGACATGGTGGCCACTCAATAAATATTTATTGAGTAACATTTATATCTCCGGAAGGCACATGGCTTTCCTGAGAGCAACCTTTTAGATCCCTCTGGCTTCAAGGATATATGACACCAGCTCAGGACAGCCAGAGGCTACCCTACCAATTCTGTTCCTCCACACTTCCTGCCACCTCCCTAACTAAAACTTGTGTGTAAGTTTGTCTCCTGCAGTGTCTCAGCAGTATGTGAAGATAGGGAAGACCAAGGACCTGGATATGACAGAGGTCTTCTCTGATTTGCTCTATTTTATAGGACCCTGGAAAGCAACTCTTGGACTTGAGCTCCACATAGTGGCTCTATTTGTAATGGTGACTTCAAGAAAAGCCAAACTCTAGAATATTCTCTATAATAGACATGTCTCGTACATTTTAGGAGATTTCTATTAACTAAACGGAAACTTAAGACATTTAGAATCGGTCCTCAGTTACGTGGAAAAATCCTTTCTCCAGATAGACTCATCCCTTCTTTCAGCTGTGAGCCTGTTACTTGCTTAGTGCTGGGCAGTCTTCACTAAAGTTGAGTTATGGTTATTAAAGACATGTTTGTTCCATTTGTTCTTTTGCTTATCTAGAATACAACACGTTTCTTATTTGAAATCAAAGGCTGAGTTTTCTGAGGGTCATTTGTTATCTGATTGGACTGCCCCGATGTGAGGACCAGGGGGCTCTGAAGGCCGCTGACCACCCGTCTCTGGTCCATTGTTACAGGTGCCCGCAGGGTTCCAGGAGGAATGGAAGCTAGGTCTCTTTGGCCCTGCTTAGCAGTAATGTGCTGTCTCTGAGCTCTGAATCATACTGAACCAATTCTGGCTGGATGTCATTAGCCACCCCTGTCCATTACTGATTCAGCCCTGAGTCTGAGAGCACAGTACACATCTGTCCGAAGCCCTCTAGAAAAGTGGATGAATCCTCGCTCTGTTCTGTAGTGGCGCTGTTCAATGCATGTTGGAAACTGGATACTCTGATGACATCCTGAAAGTCTATAAAGCCTTGATCTTTGTCTGTTTTTGATTCATGGGTGTAAAAGCATGAAAATCTTAGAAGTTCACCAGTCCACCAAAACTTTACCAGCTTCCCAATCCCATCTCGGAAGACAGAAGTAGTCACATAAAGAAAGAGACTTTATAACTTCTTAGCCAAGATAAATCACTAAACTCTGATATTGTGTATTTGTATTATGTGGCGCTCCAAAGGTACTTTTTTTCTTTCCTAACACCTCTTTGTAGTCCAGATTTCTCTTTAGGTTTCATAGCTTAATCATAGCATGATGAGAGGATAATTAGGTTAGAGATTTATTTGCCTGTTTCACACATTTTGTATTTGTGTGTGTGTGAGTTAAAGGGAGAAAAATTCTATTCGCTGCCTTAGAACTAGTGATTATAGCAGAGGAGACGTTTGCACGGGAGGACCTCGTGTCATACGTTACAGCCAACCAGTTACAAGAGATGCAGAGTGCTGAGTCCAGGCTGCCCTTCTGTGGGAAATAACCAGCAAAAGCTTCTGGAAAGGTGGCCCTGGAGCTGTATCTTATAAGATAGGCAGGATTTGGGCATGTAGAAGTAAACATTCCAGGTGGAAATAGTGCTGAGCAATGCTGGAGCAGGCTGGGGAAATTCCACGTTGGCCCATGGATCATGTGTAGTGAAGCTCTGGGGTACCCTCCCTCCCCCTATTCTTGGGTAGCTCCCGGAGGGAGGGCAAGGGCTTTGTTTTGTTCCATCTGTAAGCTGAGCATGGGGCAGGACAGTGCCTGGCCCACAGCGGTGCTCGACTGTTTGTTCAGTGAGTGGAAGAAGCCGAGGATCATGAAAATAGCTAACGTTTATGAAACAGTTCTGCATGCCAGGCCTGTGCTGAGCTCTTTTAGGCAAATTATTTTCCTGCATCCTCACAACCATCTTGTTAGTTGCTGTTGTAATTCCCCTTTAATAGGTGAAGATAAGTGGTAGAGCTGGCATCTGAAATGGGGCTATGGGTTCAGAACCCAAACCCTTCCCCTGAACTGCGCTTCCTAAAGAGAGATTGGTGCCCAACCTCAGAGGGCATGAAGGCCACACCAGGGCTGTTAAGCTGTTTTTAAAGCAGGCTCTGAGGGTTCATTGAAGGTTTTTGAGCAGGCTCCTAGAGTGTTCCAAGTTGCAGCTTGGAAAGTAAAAAAAAATTATGGTGGGGTGTCAGCCAACTTGAGGATGAATAAGAGGTTCCTAGAAAATAGTTCAGTGGGTAAGAGGTAATGAGATTGAGGGTGGGTTACTGGAATGTTAGGGGAGCTAATTGGGTACTAGTTGGAGCATTTGGGATTGGTAGGTACTTATCAAAATCACTAGTGGCATCTGAAAGTAATTTAAGACATGAGCTTATGCTTTGCACACAGTAAATCCTCAATAAAATGATTGTAATTTGTCTACAATGCTTACTGTTTTGGAACTTTGAATCTCCCTCACCTAAGGAAGTCCTGTTTGCAGACATCTTGGGCATCATGCTTATAAACAATATTTTTTTAGTTCTCTGCCATAGTTCTACTTGAAAACCCAGCCTTTCAAGAAAAACAGAGAGGACCAGGTTGTTTCCACTAACTGCTTACATTTTACAAACTATTACTTTTAACACAAAGTATGGTGCAACACAGAACACATTACAGAGCAATATAGTTTGCAAAGTAATTATAGGATTTATAAACATGGGAATTCACATTACACACCTACCATGTGATCTGATAATGGGGTCTAAGAAGTGCAAGGCACCTTGAGGTCTGGCCTGTGGTCCCACTGCTTTCCTCCCCATTTCTCTTTTTGCACCCACACATCTACCCCATCTTGTGGGAGGACTTTGAGATGATTGCTTCAGAAGCACCTGAATAGTTTATGGGCTGGTCTCATTAGAATTGTTTGGTAGCTTGGATTAAAGCAGTGAAATGTAAGAAGGGTGCTGGAGGTCCATTAATAGGACTCACAGCTGTCAGTCTCAGAGCCCAGTGCTAGCTCCTGCTGTGTGCTTGTTTCTGGCCTTCCCTGAAACACCCCTGCAAGAAAGTTCACTTGTGCTTTTTGGGTGTTTTCTCCTCGGAAAAGAGATAAATCCCAGGGCCCTTGTTTTAGTACCTTACCTGTGGATAGCTATAGCAAACTGATCTAAACAGGGAAAAGACTTAGAACAAGCTTTAGGATCGTTCTGCTCTTAATGTGTGTTCTGACTCTCAGTATTGCTGTCAGCATCTAGACTTGAGCATGCAGATCTGCTGGTCATGCCTGATGATCTTTGATTTGAGTTGCTAAGCCAGATAATGCCAGAATTGGAGCAGCCAAGTGAAAAAAGGTTCTGGGCTCACAGTATGGGGCATCAGCTGTCTCTGCAGCTCTCAGGGCTGTGACAGCCTGTCCCTGCCAAGGGAAGGATGAACCTGGAAGGTCACAGCAAGTTCAGTGGGAAAGTGGCTTCAGGGCAGAGCTTCGGTTGGCTGTGGATGTGGAGGAAGTTCATTTCAAAGCTCATTTAGAGAGGGTTTAAAAACAAATTTCTTAAAAAAAGTGCATCTCTTCTGTGAACACAGCTGCTGCATGGGGCTGTGACAGCGCCTCCTGGACTTGTGCAACAAGGCAGCCCTGGTAGAAATACTATACAGATTGCTGTTGGCAAATTCGATTTACTGGAGAAAGTAGTCACATCAGTTATTCTGCATGTTTACTGAGAGCCTCCTTGGTCTTGAGAATACGGAGCAGAATGAGACATGGTTCCTGCCCTGAGGAACTCATGCCTAGGGAGACCCTATGTCCACATGGCCCGGACATTCCCTATTTATGCCTCTTGTCCTGGTATAAGAGTGCGTCCTTTGAATCTCAAAGTTCCCCACTTCAGATGACAAATTATGTGGTTACCTTATTCATAGTCTAGTGGTAGGAGGCAATTATATGAACTCTCATCTCATCACAGAATCGATCCTCTGTGCAGGGGGCCCAGCCTGGCCTGTCGATAGGCCTCCTCCTCGTCTTTCCTCACCCGTGTATACAACTTATTTTCTCTGGCAGTGGCAGTCCCCTTGTCCACCTGCATTCTCCTGCTTATCCCAGTGTCCCAGTCCTTCTTGCCCCATAGCTGCCACAGGAACCCAGAACTTATTTAGGGACCAGGAGGATAAGCTTTCACGTCAACTGCAGCCCCTTTGGAGCATATTCTGAGTTGCGGCTTTCCCTCTCTTTTTTTCTTCTCAAATTGTGTTTGGGGAAAAAAATGTATTTGCTAATGGCTGCTTATGTTCTACCAATGTCCCAATTCTTTAGGTTGTTTTGGCGATGATCTGTACTTCTGTCATTCTGATGGGCTGTCAGGAGTAAAAGTTGATGAAATTGTGTCCTTGGCTTCGCATGTTTAACTGGCATAGCTTTGGACTTGGATTCCTAATTCTCTCCACCCCTGGGAATAATCATCGTACCGTAGAAAGAGCCGGGCTTTGGAGCGCCTTGGACTCTTGGACTTGGATGTGAGTACAGGTGATAAATCTGTCACTAAAACAGGGTAAATCAAATACAGGGTGATGACCCAGGCCCTTTCTGACTAAAATCTTTGATAATTCTTCTTCAGTGGTTCTAAGTTAGGGTGAAGTCCTTAATTATAGAAATCAAACCATTTTAGTCATGATATGAGATTGTCCAGTGCTGGGCCAGAGAGGTTAAGTGACAGGGTCTCAGAAAGAATAGATTTGTAAAACATGGTTCATACAATGGAACATTTATAGAAGAATGGATAAATGTTAGCCCCCCTCCCCCCAGCTTTTTTTGTTTTTCATCAATGCCTTTAGCTAAGCAGTGAATTCCTCACTTGGAATAATTCCATCATGAATGATACGGTTTGGCTTTGTATTCCCACCCAAGTCTCATCTTGTAGCTCCCATAATTCCCCCATGCTGTGGGTAGGGCCTAGTGGGAGATGACTGAATCATGGGGACAGGTCTTTATTCCCACCCAAGTCTCATCTTGTAGCTCCCATAATTCCCCCATGCTGTGGGTAGGGCCTAGTGGCAGGTGACTGACTCATGGGGACAGGTCTTTATTCCCACCTATATCTCATCTTGTAGCTCCCATAATTCCCCCATGCTGTGGGTAGGACCTAGCGGGAGGTGACTGACTCATGGGAACAGGTCTTTATTCCCACCCAAGTCTCATCTTGTAGCTCCCATAATTCTCCCATGCTGTGGGTAGGGCCTAGTGGGAGGTGACTGACTTATGGGGACAGGTCTTTCCCATGCTGTTCTTGTGGTAGTGAATGGGTCTCACGAGATCTGATGGTTCTGAAAATGGGAGCTTCTCTTGACAAGCTCTCTCTTTGCCTGCTGCCATCCACGTAAGATGTGACTTGCTCCTCCTTGCCTTCCCCCATGATTGTGAGGCCTCGAACTGTAAGTCCAGTCAATCTTTCTTTTGTAAATTGCCCAGTCTTGGGTATGTCTTCCTCAGCAGCATGAAAACAAGCGAATGCAATGAACTTTCATTCTCACCCCTTGCTCGTTCTGTTTTGTTTGTTTCTCCCAAATTTGGTCTTACTTACTTCTGAAATCTGAAATCAAGATTAGATAAGAGTGGGAGGTAATACAAAAGAAGCTAATTTCCCCAGAGCTGAGAATTTGTTCCAAGTTCTCAGGACTTTCTTGTTTTACAAAAAGTTGGAAGTTAGAAGAAATTAGAGCAGCAAATTTATTTTTGATTTCCATATCCTACCTCTAAGCTTTCTATGCTAGAACAAGTTAGTATATTTTTTTAATAAGAGAATTCATTAAGTGTGTCGGCATGTTAATTTTTTATTTTTTGGCTAAAAGCATGGTATGTTTGAAAGCATGAATGAAATCCTGAAATGGAAGAGGTGACACTCAATCCAGACGTGAGGTTTCTACTGATTCTTTCTGCCTCCTCTTTAAAACTGCTACTGGCCTGTGACAAAGTCTTGTTGCTTTACCCATCTCCTTTTTCCGTGTGATGCAGACTCTGTCAACAAATCATCAGGCAGTGGTTTCTTGACAGCCTGTTCAGCATGATATAAACTACCCTATGAAAAAAGTGGAGAAAAATCAAGTGCCCACTTATGTTGTTCTCGAGGATTGTGGTTAGAGGTCAGAGAAGGGAGAGGGAAGTGAAGGCTGCTTGGCATTGGGGGAAGCCTCTAGTTGAGAAGAGATGCCTTGTACTTGATTTGAAAGGGGTCAGTTGGGAGGGAGGGCACACCTTAGGAGTGTGATGCCAGATGGGGCAGATACACTGCCCACCCCAGACCCCAAGGGCCTCAGCCAAGTGCCTCTGGGGAAGTGTCGGTCACACAATTAGCTTGGCCTGTGTTGGGACTGTCATCAGGACTCACAAACGTGCGTGCATATAATATTTTAAATTTAGAAGAGACATGAAAAATAATTTAGAACAACTTCATTTTACAGATGAAGGAACTGAAGCCTAGAAAGGACAGCTGACCTCCTTTCCAGATTCTGAAAGAATAAAATCAAAAGCAGGAGAAAGTTCTCTGTACCAAGCCACATCATTGAAAGACAAAACTTAAAAACAAAACCTGAGCAATAATAAAACACCAGAGGGCAGAAGCCAAGCTTAAGTGAAATTTGCCTGTTGTGTTTCTGTGCTTGTGTTTGATCCCCTAGTACATAATTGAAGAGTTTGATGAGATAGCTCCCAAGTGGAAAGGTTTCTAGATTAGATTTGTCTGAAAATGTTCAGAAGAGCTGTTCAGTATTCTACTCAGTTGATTTTATGGAGGGAGTCATAGGACTCCATCAGTGTTGCAGTAACTAGTTGTGTTCTAGCCTGCCATGGCTTCGGAGTGATTTGTTCTTTGCTGGGTGACTAGATAAATCAGTAAAGACAGAATTCAGGAAAAGGGATGAGAGTTGGAATGGGGAGGAGACTCAGATTTAAAGAATGCCTCATGCTAGGCCACGTGCTGAGCATTTTCTGTAAGTCAATTCCCCCAGTCCTCTGAAGAACTCATATCCTTCAGCACATCTTTGTTCTGCACAGGTTAGCAGGGGTCACAGGCAGTCCCTGAGGGTGGACTGCCTGTCCAGGTTCCTATGCTGTGGCCGGCCCTGGGCTTTGCTCAGAGGAGACTAAGAGAAGTCACTTGGCCTCGGCTCTCAGAAGGCTTGCTGTCCAGGACAAAGGTTGTCAAGCTCTTTCTGTAAGGTTCATAGGGAGAAATCCATTTTATGTTGCAACCTGTAGGAACACGTTAGTCCCACAGTCAGAAGTAAAACGTTTCATCTCAAGAAAAACCACAGAAGACAAAGAATACTTGTCTAACATTAAGCCTTAACATAATGTAGTTTTGAGCCCCTTTCTTGTAAGTTGCCAGATTCCCTAATGAAAACAACGTTATCTCTGATTTTTGCAATCCTGATGTCTGCAGACATGTAACAACCCTGTAGATAAGCCACTCAAAGGTAGGAAACTGATGATTTTCTTCAAGGGAGAATAGTGAGTGTATCAACTCTAACTTTGGCATTTTTTTTCCTCTTTAAATACCTGCACCATCCTTTATTTAGGGAGCGCAGTGTTTTAGAAGGCGGGATTCACTTGCCCTTGTCTCCATCTAAATCAAGCTTTCCAACCGCTGGCTCGGAGGCCCAGGATAGCTTTGAATGTGGCCCAACACAAATTCACAAACTTTGTTAAAACATTATGAAATTTTTTTGTGATTTTTTTTTTTTTTTTTTTTTAAAAAGCTCGTCGGCTGTCATTAGTGTTAGTGTATTTTATGTGTGGCCCAAGACAATTTTTCTTCTTCTAGTGTGGCCCAGGGAAACCGAAAGATTGGACACTTGATCTAAATATTTGTCTTTTTGTTTCATTTTGTCTCTAGTTTTTCTGATAGTGATTGTAAGAGATCAGTGCACTGCAAGCTACTCTCTTTAGTCACTGCAGTATTTAAGGTAAGAGAAAAGAAGGCTTTAGGATAGATTGTACAGTAGTGATTCTTTGCCTAGAATAATAGTCACGAGCCTTAATCCTGGTTCCCAGGTAATTAAGGAGAGATAGTTCCTGAAGATCAAACCTATAGGACACCTTTATTATTACTTTTTTAACTTTGTATTATGAAAATTGTGAAACATTGGGCTGGGCGCGATGGCTCATGCCTGTAATCCCAGCACTTTGGGAGGCCGAGGCAGGCGGATCACCTGAGGCTAGGAGTTCGAGACCAGCCTGGCCAACATGCCGAAACCCTGTCTCTGCTAAAAATACAAAAATTAGCTGGGCGTGGTGGCAGGCACTTGTAATCCCAGCTACTTTGGGAGGCTGAGACAGGAAAATCACTTGAACCCAGGAGGCAGAGGTTGCAGTGAGCCGAGATCGTGTCATTGCACTCCAGCCTGGGCTACAGAGTGAGACTCTGTCTCAAAACACAAAAACCAAAAAAACCAAAAATTAGCCAAGTGGTGGAGGGCGCCTGTAATCCTGGCTCCTTGGGAGGCTGATGCAGGAGAATTGCTTGAACCCAGGAGGCAGAGGTTGCAGTGAGCTGAGATAGCACCACTGCACTCCAGCCTGGGCGACAACAAAAAGAAAATTGTGAAACATACACAGAAGTAGAGAGAATGTTATACGGAATCCACACACCCAGCATGTAACTTCAAGGATTCTCAGTAACTTGCTGTTCTTAGAATGCCTGGTACTGATGTGATACCCTTTATTCCCCGAGGTGGAAATCACCGCGGAGCAGAGGGTTGTTCTTGGGTGTGAATTCCTTCTCCACTTTGCAGAGAAAACCTAGACGGAAGACCATCTTCCATTCCTTCCCGGCAGGCAGCTTCTGAGGGGATTTAAATGTGTGCGTTTAAAACTTAAAATGTTAAAAATTGTTTTGATTGTGGCTTTCTTAAATTTCAAATTTATGTGTATCTGCTGTGAAAATTGCGTAATGCACACATGTATGAAGCACACGGTGAAAATCCTGTTCCCCGGCATACAAACACATTGCTCACAACCACGGCATGTAAGTGTTTAAGGAAAGGTAGTCATACTCTTCTGCATACTGTTCTGCAGCTTGCTGTTTTTAAAAACTTCATAACACAGACATCTTTCCATGTTAAATACGTGTAGATATAAATTATTCTTTCCTGTAGCTGCACTGTGTTCTGTGGTATTGAAGTATAGTACTTTAAGTTTTTTCATTATCATTAAATTTTTTTTTTTTTTACTTTTAAGTGATTTAAGAGTTCCCATGTACATTTCACCCAGCTTCCCTTAGTGTGAGCTTCTTACAGTGCCATGGTACATTTATCAAAACTAAGAAATACAAGGGACTTGGTACAACACTATTAATCAAACTACAGGTTTTATTTGGATTTCATCAGTGTTTCCACTAATGTCCTTTTTCTTTTCTTGGTTCCAATCCAGGGTACCGTATTTCATTAGCCATTATGATGATGACATTGATGATGATGATAATTATTAATGTACTAAAATATAATTTATATATCATGAATTATAAAATTCTCCATTTTATAGTATACAATTAAGTGGGTTTTTTGGTATTTTCCAAGTTGTATACTCATCACCACTGTCTAATTTTTGAAGATTTTCGTTGTATTGAAAAGGAACTGTACCCATCAGCAGTCGCTCCCCATCCTCTCTGTCCAAAGCTTCTGGCAAACGACTAATCAACTTTCTGTCTTTGGATTTGTTTTTCTATCTCTATTCCAGATGTTTCATAAACTAGAATCATGCAATATGTGGTCTTTTGTATCTGACTTCTTCCATTTATATCGTAATGTTTTCAAGGTTTACCCATGTTGTAGCATGAATTCAGTACTTAATTTTTTTATTGCCAAATAATATTCCATTATGTAGGTATATCACATTTTGTTTACCTATTCATCCGTTGTTGGATATTATGTTTTCACTTTTTGACTATTATGAATAATACTGCTTTGAACATTCATGTTTTTATGTAGATGTAGATTTTTAAATCTCTTGGCTATATACCTAGGAGCAGAATGTATGAGACGTGGTAATTTTATGTTAAACATTTTGGGAAACTGCCAGATTGTTTTCCAGAGTGGCTACATTATTTTATAATCCCACCGACAATGTATGAAGGTTTCAGTTTCTCCGTGTCCTTGCCAAAAGTTGTTATGGTCTGTATTGCTGTAGCCATGTTGGGTTTCTAAAGATTGAGCATTCTGCTGGGTTTGTCGTGAGCCATGTTGTTTGCACATCTCATGAGGTGTGGTCCACACCTTCTTTCCTTCCATCACAGTGCCATGGCTCTAAAACCTTTCTGTGTGATTTCAGACAAAGGATGGCTTTCAGGTACTCTGTGCAGTTAACCGGGGTCTGCTGATGCGTACAGTTCAGTGGATTGATTGTTCATAAAATATTCTTAAGGTACCCAGACCAGGTTGAAAGCTTCAGTTTGCAAGGTCATTCTTATGAAACGTTCTGAGCAGAACCATGAGAGAATCTGGCTAGCTCTGAAATTCTTCGTGATTTGGAGTCTGAGGCACTTGGGAATATATCACCTTACCTGTCACTTTTGCCTGGTTGGCAGCAAGAGTGTATTAGTCCATTTTCTTTTGTTTATAACAGAATACCTGAAACTGGATAAGTTATTTTAAAAAGAAATGTTTTTTCTTACAGTCGTGAGGGGCAAGAAGTCCAGAGTCAAAGGGCCGCCTCTGGTGAGAGCCTTCTAGCTGGTGGGCATTCTCTGCAGAGTCCTGACGTGGTGCAGGGTATCACATGGTGAGGGGGCTGTGAGTGCTTTAGCTGAGGTTTCTCTTCCTCTTCTTATAAAGCCATTAGTTCCACTCCCATGATAACCCATTAATCCATTCATTCATTTGTGAAGACAGAGCCCTCATGATGCTGTCACTTCTTTAAAAGCCTCGCCTTTCAATATTGTAGCATTGTAGATTAAATTGATAACATGTGAAATTTGGGGGGCACATTCAAACCACAGCAGAGACGCTTCCTAGGATGCCTGGAGGATTTCTTTTTTTCTGTTGCTTTCCCATTTTCAATCTGCGTGATGCTGCTTTCATTTTAGATTAGTGGGTTCTGTGAGGGACAGGCCAGTGATTGGGCTATAGGAAGAACATTACAACTCCTTGTTAGTATTTATTTTTCACCTTATTCTTTGAAGTTATTCTGTTTTGCATATGCTTTATAACTAAATTTACATAACAATAGATTGTATGATTTATAAGTAAATACATATAATAGATATTCTTTTTTTTCCTTTTTGAAATGGAGTCTCACTCTGTCACCCAGGCTGGAGTGCAATGGCGCGATCTTGGCTCACTGCAAACTCCACCTCCCAGGTTCAAGCAATTCTCTGCCTCAGCCTCCCAAGTAGCTGGGATTACAGGTGCCCACCACAACGCCTGGCTAATTTTAGTATTTTTAGTAGAGACGGGGTTTCACCGTCTTGTCCAGGCTGGTCTTGAACTCCTGACCTTGTGATCCACCCCCGCCCCACCCCCGCCTCCCAAATGCTGGGATTACAGGCATGAACCACTGCTCCCGGCCTACACATAATAGGTATTCTTTTTTTCCAAGATGAAGTATTGCTCCATTGCCCAGGCTGGAGTGCAGTGGCGCAATCTCAGCTCACTGCAACCTCCGTCTCTAGGGTTCTACAATAGACTAAAAAGTTAGCAGAGCTTATGGTTGATTCTGTTCTTCTTTCCGCCCTCCATTGTTAATAGTTCTTTTATTTATTTATTTATTTAGAGACAGATCTCACTCTGTCACCTAGGCTAGAGTGCAGTGGCGCGATCTTGGCTCACTGCAACCTCTGCCTCCCAAATTCAAGCGATTCTCCTGCTTCAGCCTCCTGGGTAGCTGGGATTATAGGTGCCTGCCACCATGCCCAGCTAATTTTTGTTTTTTCAGTAGAGATAGGGTTTCACCATGTTGGCCAGGCTGGTCTCGAACTCCTGACCTAGTGATCCATCTGCCTCAGCCTCCCAAAGTGCTGTGATTACAGGTGTGAGCCACTGAGCCTGGCCACATAATAGGTATTCTGTGTAATCAAAAAGTTTAGAGGCCACTGCTTTAAGCTATCTACTGAGTGAAGAAAGGCACAAACAAAACTTATCGTCTGATCTGAGAACCAGGTAAGAGTAAGTTCTGTCACGTGCTCTTGAGAAAGGCAGCAGTAGAAACCTAGGGCAGGCCCAGCAACAGGAATTGGCAACACTCACAGTGAGCAGAACTGCAGAACGGGGAGAATGAAGAACAGAATTCAAGCCACAGAGCTTGCAGAGTCTCAGAGACCACTAGTTTTAGTTTTGTAGACAGTTGCCTCCAATGATGCAAGTATTAATAACACACCTAGAGTCATTTGGTAGCAGAACTAAGATGCAGGTCTTGTGACCCAGTACAGGACAACTTACATGGTACCACTGTTTTCATGGTGCTTTAGTTGTATTAGTTTCTCTTTATTTGTATTTTGGTATCACTTTTTAGCCGCAAGAAGTATGGGAGGGGAGTTGCATGTCAGGAGTTTTCATTCGTGTTCAACTTAATTTAGAACCCAACAGAAAGACATTTTCCCAGGTGCGCATTGAGGCCTGTCAGTGGGATTTGTTCATTTATTCAACAAATATGATTCTAGACAATAGCAGTGATAATCACGTGAATATTTCTGTTTTCAAGGAGCTTATGTTTTACTTGGGGGAAGGAGCCAATAAGCATGTTAACCGTGAATTTTATGACATTTGAACAAAGACTTGAAGGAGATGCTGGAACAAGCTAGGTAGGTAGCTTGGGGAAGAGCATTCCAGGCATACAGAGCACCCGGTGCAGAGAGCGGAAGGGGTCTGGCACATCTGATGAACAGCCAGGAGGCCAGTGAAGGGAGCGGGCAGGGCCACTAGATAAGCTCAGAGAGGTAATGAGAGGTCAGATCATGAGGGCTTGTAGGCCATAGTAAGACTGGCTCTTACCCAAGCTGGGAGCCATTGGATGGTGTTGAAGAGAGGAGTGAAACGATATGACTTGCCTTTCAAAAGGACATTCTGTGGCTGGGCGTGGTGGCTCACACCTGTAATCCCAGCACTTTGGGAGGCTGAGGTGGGCAGATCACTTGAGGCTAGGAGTGTGAGACCAGCCTGGCCAACATGGCGAAACCCTATCTTTATATAAAAAATACAGAAATAAGCCAGGCTTGTGGCGTGTGCCTGTAATCCCAGCTACTCTGAAGCCTGAGGCCGAGAATTTGCTTGAACCTGGGCGGCAGAGGTGGCAGTGAGCTGAGATCGTGCCACTGCACTCCAGCCTGTCTTCAAAAAAAAAAAAAAAAAAAAAAAAATGCGGCAGGTAGGGGGCAGCTGCGGTGGCTCATGCCTGTAATTTCAGCACTTTGGGAGGCCGAGGTGGGTGGATCATAAGGTCAGGAGTTTGAGACCAGCCTGACCAACATGAAACCCCATCTCTACTAAAAACACAAAAAAATTAGCTGGGCGTGGTAGCGCGTGCCTGTAATCCCAGCTACTCAAGAGGCTGAGACAGGATAATCTCTTGAACCCAGGAAGCGGAGGTTGCACTGAGCCAGGATCACACCACTGTACTCCAGTCTGTGTGACAGAGCGAGATTCTGTCTCAAAAAAAAAAAAGGACATTCTGCTTGTCTGTTGAGAATAGACCTTGAGCGGGCTGGGATTGAAAGCAAGGATACAAGTAGGACAGAGTGATAATGTCTTGATGGCAGTCATTGTATTTGGGTTTGTTAATTGGAATACATAGTTCATGATATTTACGTTCTTTTCTGTTTGTCTTATTCAGCTTCCCTCCATCCTCCTCCTCAAAATTTGCTATCATTATAGTTGATGCTGGTGATAGAAGAATAAAAACCTGTCTTCTGGAAGGTTGCAGTCTGGACTCTTGGCATTAAAGAAATAGATGGTTTTAAAATCAGAGGTCACAAACGAGTCTGACTGCTGGAAGAACAGTATAATAGGTGGCTGGAAACAGCTTCTGTCTCAGACTAGTGGATATTGGTGGGAGGCCAGTGGAGTTGATGAGGCGTGAAGCGAGTCCTGAAAGAGGCACAAGAGCAGACAGCAGAGAGAACGCACAGCGCTGCAAACGGGAGCATGCGAGAGCACAGCACATCCAGGACAACTGCAGGGGATTCGCGGGCCACAGAGAGACCTGCTGAGGTTTGTGTGCAGCGTGAGCTCTCCAGGGTGTTCTCGGCTCCATTAGGACTCTGGGTCTGCACAGACCATGCTGCTTTCCCCCCACAACTCTCAGCTCCTGACCCAGGGCCTTGTTTTCTTCCACAACAGCTAGTATTTCTGGATAGAGAAATAAGAAATACTTGTTTTGGGCAGGTATGATAAGTTCTGTGCATAATTCAGTCACTAGAGACATCATAGGAGAATGATTTTAAGCCTAGTAACAGATTTTGCTTTTTTTTAAAAGTGGCTTTATTGAGGTATAATTTATATAGCATAAAATTTATCTGTTAAATGTACAGTTTAATTATTTTTAGTAAAATTACAGAGTTGTGCAACCATCTTCACGTTTCTCTATCAGCCCAAAAAGATCCCTCATGCCATTTGCAGTCAACCCTCACTTCTACCCCCAGCTCTAGGCAATGATATATCTATTTTCTGTTTCTACTGATTTGTCCTTTCTGGCATTTCCTATAAATGGGAACATACAATATGTAGTCTTTTAGTCTAATTCCTTTTTTTTAAGACAAGGTCAGGCAGGTATACAGTGGTGCCATCTCAGCGCACTGCAGCCATGAACTCCTGGGCCCACGCTGTCCTCCCACCTCAACCTCCTGAGTAGCTGGGACCACAGGCAAGTGCCACCCCTCCTGGCTTTTTTTTTTTTTAATATACTTTTTGTAGAGGCGGGGTCTTCCTATGTTGCCCAGGTTGGTCTCAAACTCCTGGGCTCAAGCGATCCTCCTGCCTTGGCCTTCCAAAGCATTGGGATTACAGGTGTGAGCCACTACAACCAGCCTATCTGATTTATTATACTTTACATCATGTTTTCATGCTTCATCTATGTCATAGCATGTGCCAGTAGTTTGTTACTCTTTACTGTTGTGTCATTTATTTTTAATTTATTTTTTGAGACAGGATCTTGCTTTGTCGCCCAGGCCAGAGTGCAGTGGGTGATCATGGCTCACTGCAGCCTTGACCTCCCAGGCTCAACTGGTCCTCCCACCTCAGCCTCCAGTATAGCTGGGACTACAGGCACATGCCACCACACACATCTAATTTTTTTTTTTTAAAAAAGAGATGGCATCTCACCATGTTGCCCAGGCTAATCTTGAACTGCTGGGCTTAAGCAGTTCTCCCACCTTGGCCTCCTAAAGTTCTGAAATTGCAGGTGTGAGTCACTGTCTGTAGCCTGTTGAGTGTTATTTAACTATATGGATCTACCACATTTTGTTTATCCATTCATAATTTGATGGACATTTGGCTTATTTCTGCCTTTTGCTATTATGAATAATATGGCAGTATTTCATAATTATGCATTAATTAATAATTAATGCTGAATAATTAGAGATACAAATCTTTATGTGACCATACATTTTTATTTTTTACTTTTTTTTTTTTTTTTTGAGACAGAGGCTTGCTCTGTCACCAGGCTGGAGTGCAGTGACACGATCTCAGCTCACTGCAGCCTCTGCCTCCCAGGTTCAAGCAATTCCCCTGCCTCAGCCTCCCTAGTAGCTGGGACTACAGGCACCCGTCACCACGCCCGGCTAGTTTTTTGTATGTTAGTAAA
The DNA here is from genome assembly GCF_008728515.1 of Papio anubis. Classification (NCBI taxonomy): domain Eukaryota; kingdom Metazoa; phylum Chordata; class Mammalia; order Primates; family Cercopithecidae; genus Papio; species Papio anubis. The sequence continues at coordinate 8,817,304 of NC_044985.1, forward strand.
GACAGGGTTTCACCATGTTGGCCAGGATTGTCTCTGTCTCCTGACCTCGTACTCTGCCCACCTCAGCCTTCCAAAGTGGTGGGATTACAGGCATGTGCCACCATGCCTGGCCCATTTTTCTTCTTAAAAAATGCAATACCTTGCTATTTTATTTTTTTAAAATTTTATTTATTTTAAAGTTTTATTTTAGGTTGCAGGGTACATGTGAAGGTTTGTTACAGAGGTGAACTCATGTCACAGGGGTTTGTTGTACAGATTATTTCATCACCCAGGTATTAAGCCCAGTACCTAAAAGTTACCTTTTCTGGTCCTCTCCCTCCTCCCACCCTCCACCCTCAAGTAAGCCTCAATGTCTGTTATTCCCTTCTTTGTGTTCATGTGTTCTCATCATTTAGCTCCCACTTATAAGTGAGAATATGCAATATTTGGTTTTCTGTTTCCGCATTAGTTTGCTAAGGATAATAGCCTCCAGCTCCATCCATGTTCCCACAAAAGATGTGATCTCATTCATTTTTATGGCTGCATAGTATTCCATGGTATGTATGTACCACTTTTTCTTTGTCCAGTCTGTCATTGATGGGCATGTAGGTTGATTCCATGTATTTGCTATTGTGAATAGTGCTGCAGTGAACATATACATGCATGTGTCTTTATGGTAGAATGATTTATATTCCTTTGGGTATATACCCAGTAATGGGATTGCTAGGTCGAATGGTAGTTCTGCTTCTAGTTCTTTGAGGAATCGCCAGACTGCTCTCCACAGTGGTTTAACTAATTTACACTCCCACCAATAGTGGTAAGTGTTCCCTTTTCTCTGCAACCTCACCAGCGTCTGTAACTTTTTGGCTTTTTAATAATAGCCATTCTGACTGTGTGAGATGGTATCTCATTGTGGTTTGGATTTGCGTTTCTCTGATGATCAGTGATGTTGAGCTTTTTTTCATATGCCTGCATGTTGACTGCATGTATGTCTTTTGAAAAGTGTCTGTTCATATCCTTTGCCTATGTTTTAATGGGGTTGTTTTTTCTCTTGTAAATTTAAGTGTCTTATAGATGCTGGATATTGGACCTTTGTCAGATGCGTGGTTTGCAAATATTTTCTCCCACTCTGTAGGTTGTCTGTTTACTCTGTTGATAATTTATTTTGCTGTGCAGTGCTCTTAAGTTTAACTAGATCCCATTTGTAAATTTTTGCTTTTGTTGCAATTGCTTTTGGTGTCTTTGTCATGAAAACTTTGCCCGTTCCTGTGTCCAGAATGGTATTGCCTAGGTTGTCTTCCAGGTTTTTTATAGTTTTGGGTTTGACATTTAAGTCTTTAATCCATCATGACTTGATTTTTATGTATGTTGTAAGGCAGGGGTCCGGTTTTAATCTTCTGCAGATGGCTAGCCGGTTATCTCAGCACCATTTATTGAATAGGAAGTTTTTTTCCCATTGCTTGTTTCTGTCAGTTTGTTGAAGATCAGATGGTCATAGGTGTGCAGCCTATTTCTGGGCTTTCTATTCTGTCCCATTGGTCTATGTGCCTGTTTTTGTAGGAGTAGCATGCTGTTTTGGTTACTGTAGTATAGTTTGAAGTCAGGTAATGTGATGCCTTCAGCCTTGTTCTTTTTGCGTACGATTGCCTTGGCTATTCGGGCTTTTTTTCTGGTTCCATATGAATTTTAAAATATTTTCTTTTAGTTCTTTGAAGAATGTCATTGCTACTTTTGATAGGAATAGCACTGAATCTGTAAATTGCTTTGGGTAGTATGGCCGTTTAATGACATTGATTCTTCCTATCCATGGGCATGGGATATTTTTCCATTTGTTTGTGTCGTCTCTGATTTCTCTGAGCAGCGTTTTGTAATTCTCATTGTAGAGATCTTTTACCTCCCCGGTTCGCTGTATTCCTAGGTGTTTTATTCTTTTTGCGGCAGTTGTGAATGGGAGTTCATTCATGACTTGACTCTCTGCTTGCCAGTTGTTGGTGTATAGGAATGCTAGTGATTTTTGTATATTGATTTGGTATCCAGAAACTTTGCTGAAGTTGTTTATCGCTGAATGAGCGTTTGGCTGAGACTGTGGCGTTTTCTAGATACAGAATCATATTGTCTATAAATAGGGATAGTTTGACTTCCTCTCTTCTTATTTGGATGCCCTTTATTTCTTGCCCTTGTCTGATTGCTCTAGCTAGACCTTCTAATACTATGTTGAATAGGAGTGGTGAGAGGGAGCATCCTTGTCTTGTGCTGGTTTTCAAGGGGAATGCTTCTAGCTTTTCCCCATTCAGTATGGTGTTGGCTATGGGTTTGTCATAGATGGCTGTTACTTAAAAGTATGTTCCTTCAATACCTAATAGCATGAAGGGGTGTTTAATTTTATTGAAAGCCCTTTCTGCATCTGTTAAGATAATGTGGTTTTGTCTTCAGTTCTGTTTATGTGATGAATCAGTTTATTGATTTGCATTATGTTGAACCAATCTTGCATCCCAGGGATGAAGCTTATTTGATCATAGTGAATTAGCTTTTTGATGTGCTCCTGGATTCGATTTGCAAGTATTTTGTTGAAGATTTTTGTATTGATGTTCATCAAGGATATTGGCTTGAGATTTCCTTTTTTGTTGTGTCTCTTCCAGGTTTTGGTATTAGGATGGTGCTGGCTTAGTAGAATGAGTTGGGTAGGAGTCCCTCCTCCTCAGGTGTTTGGAATAGTTTCAGTAGGAATGGTATCAGCTGTTCTTTGTACATCTGGTAGAACTGGCTGTGAATTTGGTTGGTAGGCTTTTTATTACGAATTCAGTTTTGGAGCTCATTATTTGTCTGCTCAGGGAATCAAATCATTTTCTTCCTAGTTCCATCTTAGGAGATTGTATGTGTCCAGGAATTAATTAATCTCTTCCAGGCTTTCCAGTTTGTGTGCATAGAGGTGTTCATAGTAGTTTCTGATGGTTTTTATTTTTGTGGGGTCAGTAGTAACATTTTCTTCATCATTTCTAATTGTGTTTATTCGGATCTTCCCTCTTTTCTTCTTTGTTAGTCTAGCTAGCCTATTTATCTTATTAATTTTTTTTTAAATTTATTTATTATTATTATACTTTAAGTTGTAGGGTACATGTGCATAACATGCAGGTTTGTTACATATGTATACTTGTGCCATGTTAGTCTGCTGCACCCATCAACTCGTCATTTACATCAGGTATAACTCCCAATGCAATCCCTCCCCCCTCCCCCCTCCCCATGATAGGCCCCGGTGTGTGATGTTCCCCTTCCTGAGTCCAAGTGATCTCGTTGTTCAGTTCCCACCTATGAGTGAGAACATGCGGTGTTTGGTTTTTTAAACTCCTGGATTTGTTGATTTTTTTAAATTGTTTTTCATGTCTCGATTTCCTTCATTCTGATTTTGGTTATTTCTTGTCTTCTGCTAGCTTTTGGGTTGATTTGTCCTTGCTTCTCTAATTCTTTACGTTGTGATGTTAGGTTGTGAATATGAGATCTTTCTTTTTATGTTGGCATTTAGTCCTATGAATTACTGTCTTAACACTGCCTTAGTGTGTCCCAGAGATTCTGGTATGTTGTATCTTTGTTCTCATTAGTTTCAAAGAATTCTTGATTTCTGCTTTAATTTCTTTATTTACCCTAAAGTCTTTCAAGAGCATGTTGTTTAATTTACATATAATTGTATGATTTTGAGCGATTTTCTTAGTCTTGACTTCTGTTTTTAATGTGCTGTGGTCTAAGAGTATGTTTGGTATGATTTCAGGTTTTGGTTTTTTTTTTTTTTTTTGCATTTGCAGAGGATTGTTTTATGTTCAATTATGTGGTTGATTTTAGAGTATGTGCCATGTGATGATGTAAAGCTTATATATTCTATTATTTTTGGGTGGAGAGTTCTGTAGAGGTCTATCAGATCCATTGGTCCAGTGTTGAGTTCCGGTCTTGAATATCTTTATAAATGTTCTGTCTTGATGATCTAATATTGTCAGTAGAGTGTTGCCATCTCCCAGTATTATTTTGTGGGAGTGTAAATCTCTTTGAAGGTCTCTAAGAACTTTCTTTATGAATCTGGGTGCTCCTGTATTGGGTGCATATATATATTTAGGATACTTAGGTCTTCTTGTTGAATTGAACCCTTCACCATTATGTAGTGCCCATCTTTGTTGTTTTTTATCTTTGTTGGTTTAAAGTCTCTTTGTCTGAAATTAGGATTGCAACCCTGGCTGTTTTCTGTTTTCCATTTGCTTGGTACATTTTCCTCCATCCCTTTAGTTTGAGCCTATGGGTGTCATTACATGTGTGATGGATTTCTTGAAGACAGCATACCATTGGGTCTTGCTTTTTTATCAAGCTTGCCACTCTGTGCCTTTTATGTGGGGCATTTAGCCCATTTACATTCAAGGTCAGTTTTATATATGTGCATTTGATCCTGTCATTGTGTTTGTAACTGGTTATTATGCTGGCTTGTTTGTGTGACTGCTTTATAGTATCACTAGTCTGTATATTTAACACTGGTCTGTGTTTTTACATTTGTTGGTAGTGATCTTTCCCTTCTATTATATTAATACATTTAGTGCTCTTTTCAGTATCTCTTGTAAGGCAGGTCTGGTTGTAACGAACTCCTTCAACATTTGCTTATCAGAAAAAGGTTCCTATTTCTCCTTTGCTTAAAGAGCTTAGTTTGGCTAGATATGAAATTCTTGGTTGAAGATTTTTTTTAAATTTAAGAATGTTGAATATAGGCCCCCAATCTCTTCTGACTTACATGGTTTCAGCTGAGAAGTCCACTGTTAGCCTGACAGGGTTCCTTTTGTAGGTGACCTGCCATTTCTCTCTAGCTGCTTTTAACATCGTTTCTTACATTTCAACCTTGGAAAATCTGATGATTATGTGTCTTGGGGATGGGGATGATCTTCATGTGTAGCATCTTGCAGGAGTTCTCTGTATCTCCTGAATTTGACTTTTGGCTTCTCTAGCAGGGTTGGGGAAGTTTTCATGGATGATACCCTGAAATATATTTTGTAAGTTGTTTGCTTTCTTTTCCTCCCTTTCAGGGATGCCGATTTTTCATAGATTTGGCTTCTTTATATAATCCCATACTTCTTGAGGTTTTATTCATTCCTTATTCTTTTTTCTCTAGTTTTGTCTGACTATCTTATTTCGGAGAGCCAGTCTTCAAGTTCCAAGATTCTTTCTTCAGCTTGGTTTATTTTGCTGTTAATACTTGTGATTGCATTGTGAAATTCTTGTATTGTGTTATTCAGCTCTGTCAGATCCTTTAGGTTCTTTTTTATACTGGCTATTTTGTCCTTCAGCTCCTGTATCATTTTATTTTGGTTCTTAGTTTCCTTGGATTGGGTTTTGCTGTTCTCCTGAATCTCAATGATCTTGGTTCCTATCCATATTCTGAATTCTATTTTGGCCATTCAGCCAACTCAGCCTGGTTAAGAACTCTTGTTGGAGAACTGGTGTGGTTGTTGGAGGACATATGACACTCTGGCCATTTGAGTTACTGGAGTTCTTGCATTGCTTATCTCTAAGCAAAGTTTTTTTGCTTATCTCTAAGTCTGGGTGTTCCTTTAACTGCAGTGTAGATTCAGTACAGTCAAGTGACTTCTTTGCTGGATGTTTTCACAGGGCTGAGGCTTTGTGTAGGGTCTTTGAAGCTGACTTCTTGTCTTTGGTTTCAGAGGGTGGTATGTTAGCGAGGTATTTTTGGTGTTGAAGCTTTGGGTTATGATCCCGTACGTGGCACATAGGCATACTGAGTCATGGTAGACTCTTGCTTGGTTGTGTGGCTCCCCTGTATTTCCTCACAGTTGCAGCCGTGTTCCCTCTCAATTCTCAAAAAGTGTGGGTTTCTCTCCACCTTAAGTGCTGGCTATAGATCGCAGCTTGGCACTCCTGAGCTGCCCACTGCAGTTCTGGGACAATCTCGGTGTTTATGTTTTTTTCTAGTTTGGAGGCAGCAGAGGAAGGGACCTTAGCAGTGATTGTAGCCGAGGGTCATTTGGTTGTCTTCTGTGGGCTCCACCCCAGAGAGATGCAGGTCAGCAGTCACTCAGTGCCATCAGCCTAGGATGGCGGGTCTGTGCTGTGAGCCCAAGCTGGGGGTTCCCTGCCTGGTGAAGAGTAGGGGGATGGGTGGGGCCCTTGGGAGACGGACCAGCTTCCGCTCCTTGTTGGAGGTGTGGAGAAGGCACTTAGGGTCTTTGCTCCTCTGTTAGTCGGGGGGTAACAAGGACAGTTCCACCGCAGAGGCAGTGGCAGAGAGGCTTTCAGCTGCCATGTGGTCTCTGTCCAGGGAGTTGCTGAGTCGCTACTGGCAGGATAGCTCTGCTGAGGGGGTGACTGGAGGCCCAGGCCTGGAGGACCTGCCGATGAGGAGATACGGGAATGGGTGCCCATGTGATGGTCTGGCCACTTTTCTGTAGGGCTGCTGCAATATGTTGGGGATCCACTCCAGTCCCCAGTTGCCTTGGGTTTTCCAGTACTGGAGGTATCAACTGTGAAGGCTGCAAAACAGCAAAGACAGTGGCCTGCCCCTCCCTCTGGGAGCTCTGTCCCAGGAAGGTACGGATCTGTTGTCAGCCCAAAGGCACCTGTAGGTGGTGGTTGGAGACCTTGGTTGGGAGGGCCTACCCACTGAAGAGGAATGGGATCGGGGACCTGCTTAAAAAAGCAGTCTCACCTCTTTTTCATAGAGCAGCTGTGCTATGCTCAGGGTCTGCTTCAGCCCCCAGTTGCCTCGGTCGCTTCAAACCCAAAGATGGAATTGCAGCTCCTTTTGCTCTGAAGCCCAGAAAGCCTGGGTGTCCACGGCTCTTGGGTCTTTGTTCACGCCTGAGCAACCACTCTGCCAAGATTCCACGTAGCTCTGTGTTGGACTGAAGACCCTGGTGGAGTGGGTTCGTGAGGCGGTCTCCTGACCCGAGGGTTGCAAAGAGATCTGTGGAAGAAGCGTGGGTTCCTGGGGTCCCATATTCTCTCACTGCTTCCCTGGATGGGGGAGGTTCCCCTGGCTCCGTTTCACTCCCGAGTGGGCCGTTGTCCTGTCTTGCTTTTCTCCCTTTTCCATGGGTGGAATTGTTTCCTTGATTGGTCCCAGTGCGTGTACCTGGATGTTTAATTGGAGGTGCTGTATTTACTCGCCCCTTCGTTCCTCTCTGTGAGAGCTGCGCACACTAGCTGCTTCTGGTCAGCTATCTTGGCCACCCCCCTACACTTTCATTTCTGTATTTCATTTCTAGGTGGATACCTAGGGATGGAATTGCAGTCATATGGTACATGTTTAGTTTTTAAATAAACTGCTGAGTTATTTCCAACATAACTGAGTTTTTTAGCTGTTCCTTGTTTTTACTTTTTCTGGGTATCCCCTGAAAGGTAGTCTCATGGCTAAAGTATAGAGATGTGATAAATCACAGGAAATGTGGTGGGGTGAGATGTGAAAGGGAAAGGGCCTTGAAATCCATCATTGGAAAGTACCTTGAAAGATCATTTCTGTTTCCAAGAGGCATTGCATGTAAAGCATGCCATACTTCTAAGAATCTTTCAGTTTTAAAAGGTGTATTTGAAGCTGTCATTCTATAGAACTATAAATGCAATTAAAGTTTTTTATTTTTTTAAGTAATGAGCAAACTATGATAGAATTTCAATTCTGAGACACTTTTTTTTTTTTTTTTACCTCTACAGTTTTACCATCTCTGATATCAAGATGAGTCTTTTCATCAATTGAGTCACTAGTTATTTCTTTGGTGTTCATAAAGTTGGTGGTGTCTTAGATTTGATGAAATGTGGGAGATATTATTGGAATAAAGATTATAGTACCACCTATAAAATATTCTGGCCAGAAATGTTGAATCTGAGTCTAGTCAGATCTCTGGAGCTGACTTCCATCTGCAGGAAATGCACAGATAGAGGGTCAAGTTCAGTGATGCCCGAGGAAACAGACAAAGCTGACTGTGGCTGTCTCCGTAACAGAACTGACCGGATTTCTGCAGCATGAAAATGACACGCAAAGAAATGGGGTAGGAGGGGCCAGCTCTAGAGTCAGAGAGCCTTTAGAATAACCTTGAGTTGCCGTGTGCCACACCTGCTAAACGTCCTGTATGGATTTTTTTGGATCATAATTCAAGCAAATATCTGCTCCGTACCCACCCCAACCCCCCAATAAAAAAACCAAACAAATAAAATAAAAACAAAAAGTTTTTGGAGACAAACTTGGAGATTTGATTTTGGAGCATCAGCTTCGTGTTCCCCTGTTGATTTCTGTCTTGCTCTCATTCTCTCCCCTCACTGTGCTGATTTTAATTAGGTGCCCAGGCCGGGTGCAGTGGCTCACACCTGTAATCTCAACACTTTGGGAGGCCAAGACGGGTGGATCACTTGAGGTCAGGAGTTCAAGACCAGCCTGGCCAACATAGTGAAACCCTGTCTCTACTAAAAATACAAAAATTAGCTGGGTGTGGTGGCTCACGCCTATAATCCCAGCTACTCGGGAGGCTGAGGCAGGAGAATTGCTTGAGCCTGGGAGGTGGAGGTTGCAGTGAGTCAAGATCCCATCACTACACTCCAGCCTGGGCGACAGAGCAAGGCTCTGTCTCAAAAAAAAAAAAAAAAAAAAAAAGAAAGAAAAAATTAGGTGTCCTGCCATCGTTCTGAGAATCCCTTTTGCTGTCATCTTGGTAATTGCCTTCACCTCTCTTTTGAGTAGGCCCCTCTGTTTCTAGGATCCCATGTTTTTCTCTTTTTTTGTTTATTTTCTTGTTTACTGACCCAGATCTTTATGTATGGAGTGGAATTGCAGTCATGTGGTACGTGTGTGTTTAGTAACTCCTTATATGTCTAACAGCTTGTTCATCCTACCCTCATACTTGATTGGTATTTGATCAAGTATATAGAATTCTAATAAGTGATCAGTAAATTCTAAGTAAATAAATGAATGCACCTTCCCCCTTTAAAAAAAAAAACATGCATTGCATGAGTTAGAGAGTATGTTAAGCACAGACTATTGTTACATTTTTCCAGATTTCAGTATTTCAAGAAAGGGTAGTAATATTATACATGTTTTTGTATTTGTTTTAAAGTAATAAAATGTCATCCTGGAGCTAAGATTTTTGTCGGGATTTCACCCTGGCCTGAACTCGGAGAAAAATCAGTGGACGGAGATGACTCCTGACTTCAGGAAGGAGTGCACTCGTTTCCCACAGTGCCTCTGTGGAGATTGGCATGCTGGGAGCTAGAACTAATTAGCCAATTCACAGATATTTTGGTCTCTAAAATTAGTTCCAGTACACTCTGGGAACAGCTTCTGTTACACACTTTTTGTCAGAAGCACCACCAGTGGGCAGATGGTTCTCTGGAAAAAGTAGACACAGAAGAGTGATTTACTTGGGTGTCATTACAAACGTAGTGTTCTTGGTTTGCCCTTTTGTAAGACTAACGGATTAATGTTATTAAACCACATAACCATGGAGTGACCTTGCCTCATTATTTGTTCATCTTTCTGGGGCTTAGTTTCCTTATCTGCAAAGTAGGCATATTTATAGGTATGATACTTGCCTCAAAATGTCGTTGTGAGGATTAAATAGAGAATCTCTGCAAGATAGAAGTTCACTGCCCCATGATTTCCCGTCCACCCCCACTTTTTTTTTTTTTTTTTTTTTTTACAGTCTCTGGGCAAGTGAGTGGGTGAAAAAGGTTGTGTAAGAATCTGCTCTGCTTTGAGTAGTTTGTGGTCTTTTTGGAGAGTTGCTTAGTATGCATATAAAGGAGATAGAAAAAAGTACTATTCAGATTGGGGTTTAGAGAAATTAGGAGGCTGGAGACCTTGTGGAGGGGGCTAGCTGCAACTGTCTCTTAGAAGGATTGGGACCTGGGCTTTGGAGGAGTCTAGGGAGACTCCAGGAATCTTGGGCCGGAGGAAGAGCTGTGAGTTCTGCTGGCGGGCTGGGGGCTGCTGGGAGAGAGAAACAGGTAGATCAGCTTGGAAGTATATTAGGGAAAAATTTGAAAGTCCATATGGGAAACTTGGATCTTTGTTTATTTCCTTAAACCATCACGAATGTCTTGGTGCCTGATCTCATGTTTATGGGATGTGTCTGGATGAGAGAGATTGCAAATTTAGAGGTCTGTGGCTGGATATGACCCGCAGATATGTTTTGTTTGGCCTCCTCAGTGCTTTAGAATTCTTTGGATAAGTTGCCAGGGTTTAAAATCTGGAGATGGGGCCTTACTGTTCTTCAGTCCCACATGTTATCAAGTGACTGGAGCTTTAAGAGGTACCCCAAGTTTCCATGGTCCCTTCACCTCCATCACATGACCGGCCATATTTCTTCTACCTGTGTGTCCGAATTTGCAGCCAGTGGTGTAGAGCAGCACTGTCCAGCACAGTAGCCTTGAAACCTTGTCTCCTAGCGTGACTTGGCATATTGCTGCCTCATGTGTAATAAAAAAAAAAGTGGTTTGATGGTGTGATGATCCTAAATACCTTTTGAAGGGTAAAATCCTTTATATGGACGATTACTGGTAATAGCCCATAACTTTGCAAGTCCCAATAATCTAATATTAATTATGTATTTTAACAGACATTTACTTTTATGGTTCATACACTATCTCTGGAGGGCATTCAGAAGAGGAATTTTAAAAATAGACTGCCCAGTGGCATTGTTGTTGGGTTGAGCACCCAGGCATTTCCTAGGTGACTGCTTTGAAGGATGACAAGTTTGGGTAACGGTAACTACTTCTCCCATCTACACGTGTATATGCAAAGTCACTGACTATCACACTTTTCTTGAGGGGGTATTTGTGTTGTGCTTTTATTCTTGAATGTGAAAGTAAGTACAGTGTAGGGCGCTAATTTCTCCTTACTTAGTGAGGTTGCAATCTAGAGTCTTTTAAGATAACTAAAAACTGTGTAGAAATCAGCAGGGCATAGTCCTGTGTTTAAAGCAGCACCTAGTGCATTACATTAAGAACAGAGCTAACAGTGTAGTATACAGTGTGTTTTCTTTTTGACCCAGCAAAGGTTTTCAGCATTTGTGCTAAGGGGATGATAGCACATGTGTGGAAGTGTGTGTCCATCATCATATTGTGTAAAATAATGAAAACCCTGCATGTTAGTAGAACTGGGTGAGTGATGATGATACCTAGGTACAGTATTATAAAGCCACTGAAAATAGGGGTGTAGATCTGTATTTATTGACTTGGGAAGATGTCTGTTGCACATTGAATGGAAAAATGTGCATGTGAGTGTGCCTAGATGTCACCAAAATAGTAACAGGGGTATTGTTGTGATGGAATTTTAGGCAACCTCATTTTCTTTTCTAGATTTTGTACCTACTTTGTTTGCCCCTTAACTCAGTAAGCCATGCTTTTTTATTATTTTTAAAAGTGCTGCTCTCATAAAGAAGGGAAATAGTACTTACTGGGTGCCTGTGATATTCTGAGCATTTTGTTAAGACTTTGTTAGCCTCATGTGTACTCTTTAAGGTAAACGTGTTATTATTCTGGTTTTACTGATGAGCATTTGAGGCTCGGAGATGGAGCAGCGGCCACTGGGGGGAGAGCTGGACGTCAGCCCCGAAGCGGTGCATGCAAAGCCAGCGTGTTTTTTCCTAGCTAAGGCATTCCCAGAGTCTCAGACGGGTGCAGCGCCGAGGCTGACATTTGAGGTTATCTGATATTGGCAGAGAAGGTCTTAAGCTAGCTAGAGAGAGAGAAAGAGAGATGAAAAACACTAAAACTGTGGGGTTTTGTGTACATCATTATTATGTTATAGTGAAAATGGCTTTGGTGTACTCAGGAGGCTCAGGCTTGTTTGCAGTTTGGTCATTAACCACACTTTACAACCCTGGGTAAGTCTTTTGGTCTTTATTTTCCTTATTTCCAAAATAAGGATAATATATTCTCCATCTCAGGATTACTGTGAGATTGCTCAGATTCATGCAAAAATACCTTAAAACAATAAAATACAGTATGAGTGTGAGCACTGTTTTTACCTTAGACAATCCAGTCTTCTGAAGCTTAAGAAATGGCCTTTTTTTTTACCACCTGGTTTGTCCCTTATGGATGTTTTTTGGAGAAAAGGATTGAGTATTCCTTTCATTGCCAATGAGCAGACCTCATGTATCTGGAAAGAGAACTGTTCCATTTTGGGGCCTTTACAAGTGTTTTGGAAAGGCAGAGACAAGGTCTAAGCCACTTGTTATAAACTTACAGGTCTGGTGGTCAGCATCACTCCCACTGCTCTAATTTTTAAAACTTAAAACTGTGAAGTGTGATAGAATGTGCACAAAACACAAAGACACAGTTTAAGAGTGTATTTTAAAGCTAATAGCTGTTTAATTGATCTTCCGGACAAGAAATAGAACATTGCTTAGGACATCGCCACCAGGACTCTCCTAAGTAACCACTCTTCTGATTTTTATGGTAACTGCTTTCTGGCTTTTCTTTTTAGTTTTATTATCTAAATATGCACCTTAAGATTACAGTGTATGCTTTTTTTTTTTTTTTTTTAAATGGAGTCTCACTCTGTTGCACAGGCTAGAGTGCAGTGGTGCGATCTTGGCTCACTGCAATCTCCGCCTTCCGGGTTCAAGTGATTCTCCTGCCTCAGCTTCCCAAGTAGCTGGGATTACAGGCACCTGCCACTATGCCCAGCTAATTTTTTGTATTTTTAGTAGAAACAGGGTTTCACCGTGTTGGTCAGGCTGGTCTCGTACTCCGACCTCTTGATTCACCCACCTCAGCCTTCCAAAGTGCTGGGATTACAGGTGTGAGCCACCGCGCCTGGCCATGTTTACTTGTTTTTTGAAAATTAATTATTTTTAGAAATGGGGTCTCACTATCTTGCCCATGCTGGACTTGAACTCCTGGGCTCCAGCGATCATCCAGCCTCAGCGTCCCAAGTAGCTGGGACTCTAGACACCACCGTGTCCACTTTATTTGCTTGTTTTTTTTTTTTTGAGACGGAGTCTCGCTCTGTAGCCCAGGCTAGAGTGCAGTGGCCGGATCTCAGCTCACTGCAAGCTCCGCCTCCCGGGTTCACGCCATTCTCCGGCCTCAGCCTCCCGAGTAGCTGGGACTACAGACGCCCGCCACCTCGCCCGGCTAGTTTTTTGTATTTCTTAGTAGAGACAGGGTTTCACCGTGTTCGCCAGGATGGTCTCGATCTCCTGACCTCGTGATCCACCCGTCTTGGCCTCCCAAAGTGCTGGGATTACAGGCTTGAGCCACCGCGCCCGGCCTGTTTGCTTGTTTTTGAACTTCGTACAAATGTGGGTATGTTTGTTTCTGGCCTTTTGATTCATTCTTACAAGATTTTGTATTGCTGAGTGTAGCTATGATTCATTTATTTTCAATGTTTGTTGCATCTCTTAGTATGAAACCCACAACTTCAACATTCCACAGTGGATGGACTTATGAATTTCTAGTTTTTGGCTACTGTAGTACTATTGCTCTGAGCATTCTCGTGCATTTCACCTGTTATATGTATACCTGTGTTTCTGTTGGGCATATTCCTAGCAGCAGTATTGCTGCATATCTTCACATTTGTTAGCTAATGCCAAGATGTTTTCTTCAGCGTTGATTATGCCAATTTACATTCCTGCTAGCATGTAGGAGGGTGTCTGTGGTCCCACATCCTTGTTAACGCTCAGTCTTGTGCGTCTTTTTCATTTTAGCCATTGTGAGTGTGCAGTAGTGTCTCCTTTAATTTGCATTTCCTTGATGACTAATGGAAATGGAACAGCTTTTCTTAGAATGATGACCGTTGGTATCTTTTGTGAAGTGCGTCTTCACATATTTTGCCGGTTTTTCTACTGGCTTGCTTACCATTTGCTTTGCAGAGCACCTTTATATATTCTGGAAACAAGCCTGTTGTTGCTGATTTGTTTGTAGTATCTTCTTCTAGTGTGACTTGACTTTCACTTTCTTCAGTGGTTTTGATATGCCAAAGTTCTTAATTCTGATTTGGTCCAGTTCATCAATCTTGTCCTTTATGGTTTGTGTTTATTGTGTCTTGGTATTTTCCTCTGTCCTGGGATCATGAAGCTATTATGTTAATTTATAAAAGGTGTATTGCTTTGCTTTCTGCACATTTATCTACTGTCAGGAATTCATTTTTGTGCAGGGTGTGAGATAGGAGTCAGCTTCTTTTTAAATCCATGTAGACACTCAGTTGATCCAGGGGCATCGATTTAAAAAGTAGCCCTCTTGTCACTGCTCTGTAATGCCTACTTTGTCATAAAATTCCCCATAGGCCCGAGTCTGTTTCTTTATCCTCTCTGTTGGTGTATGTGTCTGTCCATCAACTGACAGCACATTGTCTTAATTCCTATGATATTGTAATAAATCTTGATATCCACGGGGAGCAAGTTTTATCACCTTATTTTACCAAAAGAGTGCCTTGCCATTTATATTATCACATGTATTATGGAATCAACTTGTTCTTAAAAAAAAATACATGTTTGTGTTTATTGGGGTTTTGAGTGGAATTTTGTTGAATGTTTAGATCAATTTGGGAGAACTGAAAATTTCACAATACTGAGTATTCCAACCTATACTTTTATCTTTGTATTTATTTTAGCTATCTTAAAAAAATTTAAAAATTGTTACATAACTTTTTGGGCAGATATTTATTTTGGCTAGATTTATTCATAGGTGTTTATTTTTATGCAATTAAAAATAGGAACATTTTTGGCTTGTGAGAATAGAAATGTAATTTTTTTCATATATATTGGCTTTGTATTAGTCTTACAAAGCTTATTAATTTTATAATGCATCTTTAGATCTTTCAGTGTTTTTCTTTTCTTTTTTTTTTTTTTTCTGGAGACTGAGTCTCCCTCTGTCACCCCAGGCTGGAGTGCAGTGGCATGATCTTGGCTCACTGCAAACTCCGCCTCCTGGGTTCAAGCAGTTCTCTGCCTCAGCCTCCCGAGTAGCTAGGATTACAGGCGCCCGCTGCCATTCCCAGGTAATTTTTGTATTTTTAATAGAGATGGGGTTTCGCCATCTTGGCCAGGATAGTCTCAATCTCTTGACCTCGTGATCTGCCCTCCATGGCCTCCCAAAGTGCTGGGATTATAGGCATGAGCTACCGTGCCCGGCCCCTTCTAGATTTTGTTTTATGCAGTTATATTTTCCATTTAGAATGATAATTTTTTCTTTTTTTGCTAATTTTCATACTTTTATTTTTTTCTTGCCAAAATTAGTTTGCTAGGACTGCAGACACAATGTTGAACAGAAATTGTAGAGTGGATATTTTTATCGTGTTCCACTCTCAGAGAGAAAGCTTTCAGCACTTCATCATTAAGTGTGATGCTTTTTGTAGGTTTGAAAAAATATATCCTTTGTGAAGTTAAGGAAGAATCTTTCTCTTCCTAATCTGCTAAGAATTTTTAATCATGAATGCAGTGGATGTTAAATTTCTCAGATGCTTTGCATCTTTTGAGGTGATTAACATAATAAAGGGGAAAATCATGCTATTAATATGGCAAGTTATATGGAATGATTTATTGTTAAGCCAGTAGCACCAGGACAGTCACTAAAATTGAATTTAAAAGAATGGATAGCTTCTAAGATAAGTATTGAAAAGTTCTTCTAGTTTTTGTATGAGAATTATTTCACTTTCTAGGAAGGTGTATTTTACAGATCATAGAATTATAGGTTGGTGATTAGTAATTGTCTATTCACTTTGCTGATGCATTTCTTTATTGTTGGCAGTATTGGTCTTAATCTTTATCTTTTAAACAATGTAGCTAATGTATCTAGGTATGGATTTCTTTTTCCTTAGTGTACTGTGATACACTGGGCTTCTTGCATATGTGGCTTAATGTTTTTCTTCAGTTTTTGGAACATTTTCAGCCATTATCTCTTCAGGTATTGATATACTCTTTCTTTTTCTTTCTTTCCTTCTTCTTTCCTTCTCTCTTTCTTTCTCTTTCTTTTTCCTTCTCTTTTTTTTTTCTTGGACACAGGATCTTGCTCTGTCACCCAGGCTGGAGTGTAGTGACAAGATCAGAGCTCACTGCAGCCTCAACCTCCTGGGCTCAAGCGATCCTCTCACCTCAGCGTTCGGAGTAGCTGGGACTACAGGCTTGTGCCACCAGGCCTGGCTAATTTTTGTATTTTTTTGTAGAGACAGGGTTTTGCCATGTTGCCCAGGCTGGTCTCAAACTCCTGGGCTCAAGTGATCTGCTCGCCTTGACCTCTCAAAGTGCCAGGATTACAGATGTGAGCCACTAGCCCGGCCTTTTATTCTTTTTGAAGGTGTAAAATTCAGTGGTTGATAGTACCTTCACAGAGTTGTACAACCCATCACCACTAATTTTAGAGCATTTTTATTGCCCCATAACACAAGCTTCATAACCATCAGCTATTGTTTAAATAGCTGTTTAAAAGTTATTTCTAATTGTAGTAAGATATACAGAACATAAAATTCACCATGCAACTAGTTTTGTGTACAGTTCAGCGGCATTAAGTGTATTTGAATTGTGCAACCATCACCAACATCTATCTCCAGAATGTTTTTCTCTTGTAAAACTGAAACCCTGAAGCCATTAAATAATAACTCCCGTTTCTCCCTTCCACAACCCCTGGCAGCCACCAGTCCACTTTCTGAATCAGTGACTTTGACGACTCTAGGTGCTTCATGTAAGTGGAACCAGACAACATTTGTCTTTGTGACTGGCTTACTTTACTCCACGTAAAGCCTTCAAGGTTCATCATATTGTAGTGTTTCAGAAAAGGCCTAAAGTTCCATTGTATGGGCAGACTGGTAGACTCCATTTTGCATATCCATTCATCTGTCAGTCAACACTTGAGTCGTTTCCACCTTTTTACTGTTGTAGGTAATGATGCTGTGAACCTGGGTTTACAACTGTCTTTGGAAACTCTGCTTTTACTTCTTTTGGGTATAGGCCCAGAAGTAGAATTGCTGGAATCATATGGTAATACTATGTTTAATCTTTTTTGAGGAACTGCTGTGACCATTTTCCACAACAGCTCTACCATTTTACACTTCACCAGCAGTGTACAAGAGTTTCAGTTTCTCTACGTCTTCACCAACACTATTTATTTATTATTTTTTTAAATACCATTCTGGGCTGGGTGCAGTGGCTCATGCCTGTAGTCCCGGCACTCTGGATGCCAACACAGGCAGATTGCTTGAGTCCAGAAGTTCAAGACCAGCTTGGGCAACGTGGCAAAACCCATCCTCTACAAAAATAGAAAAAATTAGCTAGGTGTGGTGGCACGCGCCTGTAGTCCCAGCTACTGGGGAGGGGCGGGGTGCTGAGGCGGAGGATCCCTTGAAGCTGGGAGGTGGAGGTTGCAGTGAGCTGAAATCACGCAACTGTACTCCAGTCCTGGTGACAGAGTATGATCCTATCTCAAAAAAATAAATAAAATAAAAGTAAAATTCTAATGAATGTCAGCCATTGCTTTATACCTATTGTGTCATTTCTTTTTTTGAATTCCATTTAAACTTAACATTTTCTCTCTATTCTCTCTTCCCTGTTCTTTTGAATTTTCCATCTTTTTGCCTTTCTTTACTTTATTCTGGATTTTTTCTGCAGACTTAGTTTCCTGTTTAGTTCTCTTCATGTATTTACAGTGCACTTAGGAAAAAGAGCCCATTCGTTGAGTATTTAACTTTCTCTTGTATTATTTGTTTAATCTGTGTAACTTTAAAAGTTGTCATTTCTCTACCCCAAACTTTAATCATGTGTCTTAGACATAATAAGGCTTGTTATTTAATTTAATTTATTTATTTATTGAGATGAGGTGTCTCTGTCGCCTAGGCTGGAGTGCAGTGGCACGATCTCCACTTGCTGCAACTTCCGCCTCCCAGGCTCAAGTGATCCTCCCACCTCAGCCTCCCAAGCAGAGCGGCTGGGACCACAGGCGCCCGCCACCACGCCCAGCTAGTTTTTGTATTTTTTCGTAGAGATGGCATTTCGCCATGTTGCCCAGGCTAGTCTCCAACTCCTGAGCTCAGACAATCCGCCTGCCTCGGCCTCCCAAAGTTCTGGGATTACAGGTGTGAGACACCACACCCCGCCTGACTTGTTATTTTGAAGTCTGTTTGTAATTACTCTCCTATCCAGGCATCCAGAGTTCAGGTTGGTCTTTGTTTCTGCTAGTTTTCATTTATTTTGTCCTGTGTGCCTGGTTATCTTTGCTTGTGTTTCACATGTTCTCTTTGAAAAATTGTTACAGGAATAGGCCAGGTGCAGTGGCTCATGCCAGTAATCCCAGCACTTTGGGAGCCGAGGCAGGCAGATCGCTTGAGGTCAGGAGTTCGAGACTAGTCTGGCCAATGTGATAAAACCCCATCTCTACTAAAAATACAGAAATTAGCCGGGCTGATAACATATCCCAGCTACTCGGGAGGCTGAAGCATGAGAATCTCTTGAACCCAGGAGGCAGAGGTTGCAGTGAGCAGAGATCGCGCCATTGCACTCCAGCCTGGGCGACACAGCGAGACTCCGTCTCAAAAAAACAAACAACAACAGCTACAAAAGAAAAATTGTTACAGGAATAAACCAAGGACTAGATTATTAAGATGATGTTTTCTTTATCCAGAAATGACATGTGTTTTTATCTGCTAAGGGCTTTTGGACACAAACAGTCTAAACTCACTTTAATCTGATGTCAGGGATTAGAATTTTTTTCCGGGCCACCCAGATGCTTGGAAACTGGGCTGCAGTCCCTGTGAAGGCTGTTTTATTTCCAACTCACTCTCCTCCTAAAGTCTAGCCATTTGGGTTTCCAGCACACGTGGTGGGGGTTAACTAGGCCACCAACTTTGGAGGGCTTTGGAATGTAACCTTTGCCCTCCTAGATGACCCACAAGGTTATTAAAGTGATTCTCTGCACCCTTTCCCAGTATATACATGGCCCCAGGGCAAAGAGAACCAGCTGTTGCAGGCTCATGTCTGTGGATTTTAGTTGTCTGTGTTTCTTGACCTGGAAGTTCTTCTGTGCCTTCTTAGTTCTCTGATGCTGCAGATGTTCTTTTATATCCAGCATTCTTAGTTGTGCTCGGCAGGAGTATTGGTCCCAGTGACCTGGTCAGCCCTCTTCTCTCTTTTACAAAAGGGTCTTTTAAAGGATTTTAGGATAAAGAAGATGTTGGACCTTGAGAGCTCATCTATTCCAGTCTCCTTCACATCAATACAGTAGGGTTTATCAATCACCTACCTTGTACCCAGCGCTGTGCTATTTATTATGGGAATTCTGAGGAAATGCAAGATGGTAGTGTTCCTTACATTCAAGGAATGTAGCTGGGGAAACAAGCACAAACGTAGATAATTAAGTAAAATGTTGGAGGCAGTGCTCAAGGGTCACGCAGAGCTAATGGTGTTGGAAGAAAAAAATTACAAAAAATTTAAAGATTTTGAATGACTTTTATTTGTGATTTTAGAATCAGGTAACACCTCATTTCCATGAAAGATAATTGTGTATTCCATTGAGCCATGGAGAAGAAGTTGGTTTTATAGACCTAAGGGCTGAAGAAAGCAGAAACAGGAAAAAAAAGAAAGTACCCTTACCACGTGCCAGGCACAGTTTACATACACACTTTATTTAATCCTCACAACAACCCACGAGGTAGCTGTTACTATTGTCTCTGTTTTACAGATGAGGAGGTTTAGGCACAAAGAGGTTTTTACAGTTAATTATCAGAGTGGTCTTCTGGGCAAGGACTTTTTCATGTATCCCTTTCTTCGGTAGGGAAATGGAAGCCCAGGAGAAGGGCTGTGAAAGTACCTGGAACTGCCTTTTGTCCTCCTGGCTGGCGCCCTGGACCTCCCCTGTTCTGTTTCTCTGGGGACTCAGGTGCATCTACTCACTCAGTCTTCTTTGGGAGTTTCCACGCTCCCCAGTTCATCTAGGCAAGGCATTGAAACTTGACTGTCCGGGGCCTCGCGAGGCCTTCTCTGCTCAGACCTACCAAGTAAACTGCCGTCCTGGAAAAGCTGATGTCAGCCTTCCCCCAAGTAAACAACAGTCCTCTTCACCTTAGCCTTGAGCGATGTATGAAGGGATGTTTCTGTCATGAATAATACCCCTACTCGCAACCAGTAATGCAGCTGTGCAGATAAGCTTAAGATTTCACCAGACAAAAGCTAAATAACTCACTTCCATGATGGGCTGTTCTTCTTAAAAAATAAACTATTTTTTTACAGAAAAATTGCAAAGGTAATATCGTCTCATTGTAATATCTAACATTAGTGTGGTTTATGACAATCAATGAACCAGTATTGATGTATTATTATTAACTAGATTTCATGCTTTATTCATATTTCCTTAGTTTCTACCTAAGGAAAAATGTCATCTTTGTGTTTCAGACTCTCTTCCAGGATACCTCATTACATTTAGTTGTTAAGTTTCCCTCGGCTCCTGTTGCCGAGACAGGTTCTCAGAGTTCTTGTTTTTGATGATCTTGACTGTTTTGAGGGGTACTGGTCAGGTGTTTTGTAGGATGCCCCTCTATCGGAATTTCTCTGATGTTTTCCTCATGCTTAGACTGGGCTTAAGGGTTTTGGGAAGGACTATCACAAAGGCAAAATGCCGTTTTCATGACATCATACCAAGTGTACTTGATGTTGACCTCCACTGTCTGGCTGAGGTTGCATCTGTCAGTTTTCTCCGCTGGATAGTTACTCCCCCACTTCATACTGTACTCTTTGGAAGGAAGTCGTAGCGTGAAACCTAATCCTTTTTAGCTCGAAAGTAGAGTCATTATTTTAAAGTGTTTATACCATTATTATATTATTAAAAGAAAAATCTGTTTATAAATTGTTCTCTCTATAAAAGTTTTAAAAATTGTTTTCTTCAATATTGTCAAGTAGCCAGTTTCTTGCAAGAACATTTTATACATTGTGGGGATTATTGGACCAATTTGGATTCCTTCAGTTTCGAAGCAGTGGATTTCAAAGCTGAATAGGAAAGTCTGCAGTTTTTGCTTTTATCAGCCGCCAGACGCAGGCACAGGCTGCATGCAAGAAATCCTAACTGTTGCCCCGTCCTGTTTGGTGGTTGTGTGAACACTGGGCAGTGCTCGGCTTTGTGTTGGAAGCGTGTTTAATGAAGTCTCACAGTGCAAAACTGCTTCCTACAGAGGAAGGGTTTACTCTGGCTATTGGACCATTCCACAGAAAGCTCACTATTTAACTTTTTTTTTTTTTTTTGATACCGAGTCTCGCTCTGTCGCCAGGCTATTGCGACCTTCGCCTCCCAAGTTCAAGCGATTCTTCAGCCTCAGCCTCCCGAGTAGCGGGGACTACAGGCGTGCGCCAGCAGGCCCGGCTAATTTTGTATTTTTAGTAGAGAAGGGGTTTCACCATGTTGGCCAGGATGGTCTGGATCTCCTGACCTCTTAATCCGGCCGCTTCGGTCTCCCAAAGTGCTGGGATTCCATTTTATGTGGTACAAAGGCCTACTGAAACTTCGCCTCCTATTGAAACTTGATCTAGACTACTAGGCTGGCTCAGCGTAAAGCTGGAGTTACATGACAGTCGAAGTAGATGACCGGGGTAAAGTTACGTGGAAACCCTCCCCGTTTGCACAGCAAAAATTGAAAGAGTTTTGGTGAGAACGTGAAATCATGTATATTGTGTACCACCTACTGGTTTAACGCACGACTGACTACAGGAGTTTAGCTTATTTGCAGTTTACTTTCTTTTGAACTCACAAGTCTGGGAAAAGCGGTTTTTCATTTTTCCAAAAATTGCACCAAGGTAAAGCAAAGCTTTAGTTGATGCGGGTGTGTTGTTTAGGCGTTAGCAGTACTGCCCTCACTATGCGCTCATTGGACAGTAGCGCAACCCCAAGAAAAGGATGGTTGCGGTAAGGGTTGCGTGCGCTGCAAGCAGGAAGCGCCAATACCTGATAGGGTTGTGGTGATTAATTTGTGAGTCCCGCCCTAGTCGGTCTGGTAGCTAGCTTACCTCCAGCCTCCACGGCTTTCGACGACACCACCAATTCTTTGTTTTCTGAGGCTCCTGAAGGGTCGCAAAAGCGGCGGCTCGGTTTTACCCAGAAGACCGCGCGTCGGCAGCTCGAAAATTTGCATACGTTTTCTCGCCGGGGCGGGGCTGGAGGGGGCGGGGCCACGGCGCTCTCTTGAACTCCACGGGCGGCTAACCTGGGTTTGGCTACGCTGTACTGCCTTTTATTTCGTTTCTCCTCACCGAGTATTTTCCATTATAGCTGTACACAGCTCTTTTTGTGGAAGATCATCCTTCTTCGTGCTAATCTCTTTGGTCCTCCAGTCGGCATGCGCGCTCTGGACTCTCGGACTGCGTCTGGGCCAGAAATGTCGAGGCGTCCCCGGAGCGGGTGGGCGGGAGCGCTGCCCCGCAGGCCGGCCGCTAACGGGCTCCCGGTGTTTCCCGCTGCAGGTGGTTCTGCTGGGCATGGACATCCTGTCCGCCCTGGTGACCCGGCTGCAGGATCGGTTCAAGGCGCAGATCGGCACAGGTGAGCTGCGGCACTTGTGGAGCGGACCCGGCCCCTTCAGACCCCCAGCCTTCCCTCGGTCTCCCGGCTTCTCCACTTAGCTGCTCCCAAACCCTCCCGGCCGCCACCCTGCCTCCCCTCCAGCCCCCTCGGCCTCCCTTCCGCTCCTCCCAGTCAGTCCGTCCCCGCCCTCCCCCGCAGCCCCCGTAGCACCCGCAGTCCCGGCCGGCCGCCCCGCTGCCTTCCCTTCCCGCTGGGCTTCCTGGCCTCTGGCCCTTCCCCTTCCCCATACCTTGTACTGGCTTCACTGTGTTCTCATACGGAAATTAGTAATACGTGTTCTAATATGAAATATTAGTGCCATTTTTATTTCTTATGCTAAATTAGCTGTCACCCTTTGTGCCAACCAAGTCATATTTGACCCTGACCGCGGTCCCCATTAATGAGAGGCGGTTTTCTTTGAGAAATCCTGTAAAACCAAGCCAGTTGTATTTTTCCCCAGATGACTATGGTGGGCATTACTATTTTCACCTTGATTGTAAATGTCATTACAAGTGTATAGTAAACGTTCACTGTTATTCTGAAGGAAAAACGATGTGTCAGCAAAATGGAACAAACCCCACAGATTTCATAGATTTAAATACCTCTAAATTCCTGACCTCCGGTGTTTCATGGGGGCAGTATAAACACTAAGCAGCTCTATGCAACCATTTCCTTATGGAATTTCTCTGTTTTACATTGGTATACATGTATTGTTTTCTGTTAAGTTTCTGACCAATATGCTCCTTCTGAAAAGGTCGTGAGCTATTTTCCCATTCTAGCACCGACTGTTTACAAATTTTTTTTAAAAAACCTTTACTTTTAGAAATTTGATATTTTAATAGGGTTCCATTTTCCTCCTAAATTAGCTGAATTATTCAGGGATAGCTCTTGTTATAGAGGTTTGCAAGCTCTTAAAATAAGCTGATCTCTGGTTTATAGGTGCACTTGGAGCACTGGTGGGAGGGTCCACACTGGGTAGGTGGGGGAAGATGGAGAGCTGGGCTCTGTCTCATGTGTGTTTGGGTGTGATGTAAAACTAAAAATACACAATGTTGATGAAATGTAAGATTATTCATAAGTGCCTACCCCTTCCACCCCCAAACACATATGCTGGAGCTCCTCTCCTTGTCTTTTACCTAAATTTTCCTTTCTATTGACTCTTCCTATCAAGGTCTTCAATTTTTATCAGCTTACAAATACGTTTGGAACTGGCTGGAGGAACGTGGGGTAAGGAGGAAGACAAATAGTATATCTTTCCATGCAAAGGATTTTGCAGACTCTTTTGGTGACTCTCATGGATTTCAGCAAGGAGAGTAGTGCTGTGAGCAAAGATGAGTGGTTTTAGGAGGAGATACATCATTTGGGTCAGAGGTTTGTCTTCCCACGTAATTGAAATAGCAGTACTTGGTGACCACAGACCCCCAAATAGGGTTTCATTTGATCAGTTTCCGTTTTGATTTTCAGTGCTGCCAAGTCTAATAGACAGACTAGGAGATGCTAAAGACTCTGTGAGGGAGCAGGACCAAACTCTGCTGCTAAAGATCATGGATCAAGCTGCTAATCCCCAGGTAGGGGCAAGAGATGTGTTTTGAGGTCAGCTGGCCAGTGCGCATGCATGCAGTTGCGAGGGTGTGTGTGTGTGCTTGCACAAACGGTGTGACTCCATAGACTTAAGCTGATGTATTACAGATAAAAATTTTCACAGCATTCCATCTGTTTACTCATGCAAGATAGTTAAATAAATAAGTCACAAAAGTATGAGATGAATAGTGGATTTAACATGGGGGTATTGAATAAATTAGTGAATCTAATATACTTAGTTTTAATCCATTAGACCCTTCAGCTCATTTATGTAACCGACTCTCCAGTTGTCTGAAAAGAGGAAGCCATGGTGTCTGGGAGTCAGGAGGCCTGGCTGGAGCCCTGGCCCCTGTCTTCTGGTTAATTGGGGCTGCTGGGATGGACCGAAACAGCCTTGCCTTCCCAGCTTCCACTGTCCTTTATTGGGGGGTGATGAGAAAAAGCAGAGGGCAGTGTGAGTGTGTGATCTTTGGCAACTCACTGGCTCTTTTGGCCTGGCTTTCCTCACCCATAAAATGAGGACAGTTGTACCTCCCTTTTAGGGTTCTTGGGAGAATTAAATGCTTGTGTAAATGAATGTGTTTTAAAAATTATAATTTAGTATACTTGGTAACATGATAGATGTCATCATTTTCCAGTATGCTCTTGAGAGGATTAAATGTGTTGGTAGAGGATGGGACTAATTTGGCACCCGTTAAGAGGCTTGCCTTCTGTTGCTCCCTTACTAAGTGACAGCTGCAGCAGTCTTCTCCTTTCCTCACCTGTTCTTTGTCATCTACAGTACGTATGGGACAGAATGCTCGGAGGCTTCAAACACAAGAATTTCCGTACTCGAGAAGGCATCTGTCTCTGCCTTATAGCAACACTCAATGCGTAAGTCTGGGATGAGCCTGACATTTTTACCTGGCTGAATTTTTTTTAACTTTTTACTTAGAAATAATTACAGATTTACAGGAAGTTGCAAAGAAGTGTAGTACGAGGTCTCACACCCCCTTTACCCACCCTTGCCCAGTGTTAGCACCTTGAATAACTATAGTACAGCATCAGTCCCAGAACATTGAGATTGATACAATCCCTAGAACTTGTGCAAGCGTCTCAGGTAAACACATGTGCATTTGTGTGTATATATAACTGTACAGTCACTGCAGGGCTCCCTCATGCTGCCATGTGTAGCTACATCCTGACCCCTGGCAACCGTGAATCTGTTTGAATTTGCACGAATCTGCTCTCCCTGCCTATGATTGTGTCATTTCAAGAGTGTTATGTAAATGGAATTATACAATAGGTAACCTTTTGAGTTTTATCTTTTTTTCACTCTGCATGATACCCTTGAGGTTACACATCACATTGATAGTTCATTTTATTGCTAAATAGAATTCCTTGGTATAGGTGTATCACAGCTGGTTAAACTATTCACCTGTTGAGGAACATTTGGGTGATTTCCAGTTTTTGGCTTTTATAAATGAAGCTGCTGTGAACATGCATGTACAAGTTTCTACACGAACATAAGTTTCCATGTCTCTTGGATCAGGGCCCAAGAGTACACTTGCTGGGTCATTTGGTAAGTTCATTTTTAGTTTAAAAGGTACTGCCAGTTTTTTCCCCAGAGTTGTCCACACTGTTTTACGTTCCTACCAGCAACGTCCGAATGATCTGGTTTCTACATACCCTTGCTAGCCATTGGATGTTGTCACTTTTTTATTTTAGCCATTTTTATATGTGTGTAGTAATACCTCATTGTGGTTTTAATTTGTATTTATCTAATGGCTGTTGATGGTGAACATTTTTTTCATGTACTTATTTTTAGGAGAGGCTTTTTTAAAATTATAAATTTCAAGACTTTTTTTCTGGTTATGAAAATAATACTGTATATATCATAAAAATTTACACAAGGAAAAAATAAAGATTACTGTAATTCTGTTACCTTCAGATAATCATTTTATCCTAACCTGTAAAGTTATGTTATTTTTAAAAACAAAATTGAGATTGTAATGTTTATATTATTTGTACATTTTTCCATCTTAATATGTTAGCTTTTTCAGTGCCATTAAATTTGGCCATAAGTAGCTGAAGCTTTAAAAACAAAAACAAAAACAAAAAAAAAACCTCTAGCATTTGATCACAGTAGCTCCAGTTCTAGGAATTTATGGTAAGGTAGTAGGCAGATTAACCAAGAGATTTTTATTCACAAAGGCCATTTGTCATGGCAGGGATGGTGATGGTGAAAATTGTAACTCAAATGTGCCCCAGTAGGGTAGTACTTGGCTCAGATGTGCCCCAGTAGGCAGATGCTCTGATTTGATTGCAGTCTTTTCATCCAGCGGTATTGCCTGACTGTCTACCGTAGCAGAGGGCTCTGCCACAGCACATGGGAGAGTTAAACAAAGTCCCTCCAGTGACTTGTAGTTGGCTTACAGTGACAGAACAGTACTGCAGAGGCAGCACCTGTGAGGCAAGCGGGACCGGGGGTGCTCTGGCCCAGCCTTAAAGGGGTAGGGCCGGATTGGCCAGAGCCCTGAGGGACAGGAGGAAGACTCATCTGGGAGAAGCCACCCTAGGTTTTGAACTCTGTGCAAAGGGGCCATCGGACACATTTACTTTGGAGCCAGTGTGGATGGGATGGAGAGAGACTTGGTATGAGGTGGTGATGGGGATTGGGGAGACACAGGAAGGGCAGGTGTGGGCAGACAGGCGTCTGTCTTTCTTCAGTTCTCACTAACAAGAAAGCACTCCTTTTGTTTTCAGCTCTGGAGCGCAGACTTTAACACTAAGCAAGATTGTGCCACATATATGCAACTTACTTGGAGATCCAAACAGCCAGGTGAGTGAGAAGGAAAACCCGCGGGGGAGGTCATTGCTTACAGACTGTTGAGATGCATTCTGGTGCTCTGTGTATACCCAATAGGTGGGTGGGACTGGAGTCCTAATCTTCATAGAACAATGATGATTTTTTAAGAGATCCAGTACCCATTAGCATTTATAAAATATTTATACATTTAAATATATAAAATAAGTTTGCGTTTAAGTTTAAAATTGGTAAATGTGGTGGCCACTCTGCGCTCTTCCATACACAGGGCTGAGAAATCAACTAGCCTAGAAACTGATGTTTTCCAGACCAGCCTCCAGGATAAGATGTCTGGCCACCACCTCTGCAGCCAAAAGGGGTGGTGCTGGGGGTGGTGGTGCAGAATCTGCTGAGGTGGGGGAGAATGATTGGAAGAGGGTCTGAGGGGACTTTTCTGAGGTGATGGGAATGTTCTACATTTTGCTTTGTGGGGGTGGCTTCACTGTGTATATCATTGTGGAAACTCCTTGAACTCTGAACCCTTAAGAACTGCAGATTTTAGGCCGGGCGCGGTGGCTCACGCCTGTAATCCCAGCACTTTGGGAGGCCAAGGCGGGCGGATCACGAGGTCAGGAGATGGAGACCATCCTGGCTAACACGGTGAAACCCCGTCTCTACTAAAAATGCAAAAAATTAGCCGGGCGAGGCGGCGGACGCCTGTAGTCCCAGCTACTCGGGAGGCTGAGGCAGGAGAATGGCATGAACCCGGGAGGCGGAGCTTGCAGTGAGCTGAGATCCGGCCACTGCACTCCAGACCGGGCGACTAAGCGAGACTCTGTCTCAAAAAAAAAAAAGAACTGCAGATTTTACCTAAATTAACGAAAAGTACCACTTCTTTAGTGTGAGGGTAGGAGAGGAGCTGGCTGTCTCACCTGTGAGTTACCAGGCAATTCAAAAGTTGTACAAGTCTGGACTGGAAAAGTAGCATTGAACTCTCCTCCCAGTTCAATGCTATTTCTCAACCAGAGTCATTTTTATTATGTCATCTCATACAAACTGATAAGAATGATACTTCATTAGAAGAAGGGACAGAAAGTGGAACAGTAATTTACAAGGTAAATATATATGGGCAGTGGCCTCTCTGTGAAATCTTGGTTGATAATTGCTAAGTTACCCTCCCAGGAGGCTGTATCAGGCTGGCCTTCCACCCAGCCTCCCTTGGCCTCTAGCTCCCCTGAGTCTGCACCCCTCCCCTCCTGCTCTCCAGGCCCTTTCCTTACCTTGCTCTTAGTTCCAGCAGCAGGTGTCTCTCCCTTCTCTTTGGCTGTTGTGCTGCTCCTTCCACTCCAGCCTCTCCCCTCCTCACTGCCTGTCGTCTGCTGTCTCCCTGCTTGCTTATTCCACTCATGCCGTTTTTCAGCCTTTGTTGAAAATATATAGCATTAGGCTGGGCATGCGGTGGCTCATGTCTGTAATCCCAGCACTTCAGGAGGCCAAGGTGGGTGGATCACTTGAGGCCAGGAGTTTGAGACCAGCCAGGCCAACATGGTGAAACCCCATCTCTACTAAAAATACAAAAATTAACCAGGCATGATGGCATTCACGTGTAATCCCAGCTACTTGAGAGACTGAAGCACAAGAATCACATGAACCTGGGAGGCAGAGTTTACAGTGAGCCAAGATCGTGCCACTGCATTCCAGCCTGGGCAACCCAGCAAGACTTTGTCTAAAAAAAACAAAAGAAAAGAAAAGGAAAATACATGGCATTGGAAAGAAATGCTTAGGATTTTTTTTTTTTTCTTCTAAGAAAGAAAAAGGCGAAGTCTCGCTCTGTCATCCAGGCTGGAGTGCAGTGGCGTGATCTTGACTCACTGCAAGCTCTGCCTCCCGGGTTTATGCCATTCTCCTGCCTCAGCGTCGCGAGTAGCTGGGACTACAGGCGCCCGCCACCACGCCCGGCTAATTTTTTGTATTTTTAGTAGAGACGGGGTTTCACTGTGCTAGCCAGGATGGTCTCGATCTCCTGACCTCTTGATCCGCCCACCTTGGCCTCTCAGCGTGCTGGGATTACAGGCGTGAGCCACCGCGCCCGGCTAGACATTTTTATTTACTTAATCATACTTTATATTCAACGTTAATTTAAAAATAAATGGAACTATTTTTTAAAAAGATTCTAAATTACCAAATAGATGATTGTTTTGTACCCTTCCCCCTTTGGGTTTTGTTTCTGTTTTTGTTTTCCGTGGGAAAAATCCTTTGTAGAGGCGGCACTCTGGGGGTGTGGCTGCTGCCACGTGGAGTGCTCTAGCAGAACAGAAAAGCCAACTTGCTGAGGTGATTCTGTCCTCTTTCAGTTGCTGACTTTGGCCAGACAGGTGATGTGAATGTTCACACTGCCTGTGGAAATCTTAGAACCTGGGGTGGGTGGTGCGGGGCTGGCTCCTCTAAATGCACTTCCGCGGTGGAGGCAGTATAAAAACACAGGCCAGACCTACACCGTCCAGAACGACAGCAAGGGACGTCGTCTGGAATCCGGTTTGGGGAGGGAAGCACTGTATGGCTGTGCACCACACTGCCGTCCATCCCACAGGGTCCCCTCACTAACCCCTGTTTCCCCTTCTTCCTCTTTTTCTTCCACGTGTATTTAGCGAGAGCTCGTGCTGTGGGCCTGCCTTGTCTGTCTGGATCCTTGGGCTTTTTGGGGAAGGGGATGGAGATTACTAGCTTAATTTTGCTTCTGAGACTCAGATTTTGCTTCTGTGACTGAGGTGGACCACATCCTCTAGAGGAAAGTGAAGGAAATGCCTCGTTGTCCTAGGGCTCTTCACTGATGTATAACCTCAGTATTTCCCTGCCCAAAAGATCATGCATTCGGTGTAGATTTTAAGAGACATTGGGAGTGGAATGTAAGCACATTTAATATTTTGAATGGGTCCATTCTCATCCTTGAAGCTATTCAGGTGAGCCTCAGAGAGTACCTTACTCTTCACAGGGTTTCCTTTTCCCTGAAGTTCTCTGCTAGAGGAGACCTCACTTAAAGGTTCCCTAAAGCTTCGGTAGAAAGGAGACAGGTAGGGCCTAGTCTGCTTTTGTGTTGGGCTACTCTCTGATACTATTTTTTTCCTTTAGATCTAGAGTTAACTTGTAAGTTCTTTAGGGATTTTAACAAGATTTCCTTTATCTTAGAAGTACACAGATTAAATTTCAAACGATCAGCACAATCCCACATTCTCAAAATGCTGATTCAGTTGTTTAAGAATTTAAGATAATGTTGAGTCTTTAACAGTTTGACATACTGTTCTGAAGTTGCCAAAAGGCAGAGTATGTTAAATATTAATACTTGAGCTACCTGACGCAATGTAAGACACCTAGGTTAAAGGCATAGATCCCTGCTTTGTATGTAATAGCTGACCTTGGGGTCACTTGGATCTTGAACCTCAGTTTCCCCTTTAAAGTGGAGGCAGTGGTAAGTGCCCCACCCCTCAATCCTTATGAGAGTCCTTGCAGTGAATGTTCTTAGGTGCTGGTGTGACCTGTTGGTCCAAGTAGAAGACTCTCAGAAGGCCAAGTTACTCAGTAGTCTCCTCCTCATCTGAGATGGCCATTTTCATTTGCAGAAATCATGCACCTACCATGTGCCAGTGGGTTTCTGAGAAACTTAGGTGTATAGTGCTTTAAATATATGAAAAGCCTTAATTGTAGGATAGCCTTAGTGTCTTGAGATGTATTTGTGATACTGACATAGCCATACTTACCCCAAACATTGGCAGCCCTGGAGTAGACTGTGCACATACTGCCACATACCAGACACTAGTTTCACTACCACAAATCAGGTGCTCCTGACTGATTGTGGGTAATAGTAATAATACAACTGAAAAACAAAAGTAGTACGTTTAAATGGATCACATCTTACTGCTGTATAAATCATAAATAGATCGTATAATTTTAAAAAAAATTTATGAAGAAACAGAGATAGTTTTTAAAAATAAGATAGAAAATGTGAGACTTGTTTAAAATGTTTCATTAAGTCAAAAATTCAAGTTAGCACTTCTTGCCTAGTGTCTTTAATGGCAGTTATACTTTTTGTGCCAGGAAGCCCTAGGCTTTGGCCAGGAGTTTGGAACCTATAGTGGTTTTGTGGGTTGAGTTCTAGGCCTGTGTGTCTGCTTTTGAGAAAATTCTTATTATTTGTTTTGTTTTTTCATTTCCCCCACCTCATCCGTAAAATGAGATTGTTACTCTATGGGCAGCTTTCAGTATTCTGTAGTAGACAGGATTTACGGCTAGAGTATTCCAAACTGAGACTCTGAAAATAATCCATATATTCACATGTGCCTTAGGAATGGTTTGTCCGCACATATATTTGTACACATAGACACGCACATACACAGACATACAGTCAATCCATATCTCTCTTCTGCCAGGAAGTTCTGCCATCCACCTCCCCGATACTAACCAAGTTAATAATTCCTGCTTCTGGGGTTCTTGTGTAGCTTGCATGTGCTTTTGCTGTTGCCTTTATTTTAATTTTTTCATTAACCTTTCCTACTAGTTTCTGATCCTCTAGATTTAGGATTATAGCTTGTTCCTCTTTGCAGTTCCCAATGCCCCATAATTATTTGAATAACTTTCCTTTATTTGCCAAGTCTCAGACCAGAGGGGACACTGTTGTATCAGCGTTGTCTCTGCCCTCAGGCGCCTGATCTAGTGGTCAGCCTCCAGCTCTTCATTTCCATACAGCCAGTGTGTGGAGAATCCTCTCAGCTCTTTGGGCAGTGGCTAACAGAGACTGGATTTGGTGTTTAAAATTAACTCGGCAAGTGTTCGTTTCCTTAGTGGTCTGAGTGCAGTGACTCAGAGCAGGGAAGCCTTTCAGAGGGGGCCACAGGTGCACAGTGTGTGTGGGCTAGGATGCTTTTGGTTACAAGTGACTGAAAGCCCAACTGAGAATCATTAGAGCAGTGGGGAAATGTGTCATTCTGCATGATGACGGGTCCTGACATAGGAAGTTTCCGGGATCTGCCAGTAGCTCGGAGCCGGAGTCTCAGGCATCTCAGGCTGTGTGTGTTGCCCCCTGGAGCTCTTAGCACAGGTACAGCTGCTGTACGCATGCACAGTTGGCCTAGCAGAGGGGAGTCGCTTCCTGAGCTCCTCTTCTGTTTTCAACTTTCATATTGAAAGGTTCAAACATACACATAAGTAGTGATAGTGCCATAAAGCGTCCCCATGTGCCATCAGCTCATTTGACAAGGCCAGTTCAGTTTTGCCTTTTTTCCCTCCTGCATCCCATTATTTTGAAGCAAAAGTTGGATTGTTTTGAAGCAAATCTGAGGCCACATTTATTTAACTCTTAAATATTTTAAAAGATAGACTTTTTTTCCCTTCAAAAACATAACCTTAAATAACATTGTCACCTCGTATGCCCCAAGAATCAGCAGTTCTCTCCTATCGTCAAACACCCAGCCAGTGTTCACTTTTCCCTGAATGTCTTTTTCCAAGAGCAGAGAAATATTTTCCAGAAGCTTTCCTACAGACTCCCGTCATGTTTCATTGTTGGAGAGTTGCGTTCCATGCTCCTGTGTGACCCAGCTGCTGGGAAGGGATTAGAATTATGTGACGGCCATACACTAAGCCTGTCCCTCCTGAGCTGAGACAAGCTTTTCTTCCCGGAGGTGTGGATTTCAGTACAAAGTCTGTGCTTGCTGATGAGGACAGGGCAGTGGCTGTAACAGAGGCAGCCGGTGGTCCAAGGCATCCTGACACTAGGAATTCCCTTGACTAGATAAGAAAAGCCTGAGTTCTGCCTGAAAACTTTTGATTTCATCTTCACAGCACCTCACCTCCCTTTTTGCAGGCAGGCTGGCAGAGGGTGGCATCCAGTGGGCCTCCCCATGCTGACTGCTGGCCCTCTTGTTGAGTTTGGTCACATTTTCAAAGCCTAAAACATCTTGAAACATATGATGACCATTGCTCATTCCGTGCTCTCTCCAGCTAGACAGAGCTCAGGAGGAGGGAGGAGCACCTCTGCTGCCGGCTTGCCAGAGCTCCCATGTGGCCCGCCACAGTTGTAGCCTGGGAGCTGGGGTGAGCTCTTGGGCCGGGCTGAGCTTTTGGGCCCAGCTGTGTGGGGTGCTGGGGTACCCATGCTCCAAGGCACTGGCTGTGGGGCTGTGCTGGGTTCTAGGAGGACAGGGTGGGTTTAGGGTCTCATCAGTTTATAGACTGCTTCCCTGTCCCGCACCCTAGGGCAGAAGCCTTCCTTTGAGTTTTTTCCTTTGCAGGAAGCCCTTATTTTGGCATCTGCATTAAGGTGCAGTGTGCTGGTAAGAATGTTGGCTTGCCCCAGAGAGGTAGGATTTTGGACCCCAGCCTGCCATTCCTGATCTGTGGGCCTTGGGCAGGTGACTAACCTTGCCAGCCTCTACACCCTCCTCTGTGCAGTGACTATGAGGAAGGAAGGAACAACATGGTCAGACGTTGGAGACCTTAGATTCTGTAAAGCACGCATATGAGACCTGGCAGAGCATGCTGCCTGTATGGGGCTCTTGTCTTTTTGCGGTCTTCATGGCCTGACACGTTGCGGTGCCTTTCTGGGGTGAGCCTGAGGGCTCAGCAGGGAGAGGCAGTGCGAGACCAGTGAGAGCCTGTGTAGAAGCGAATAGCTACATTGTCCTTCAGTCTCGGCTGAATGGCTTTTATTTAAACCTCTTCTTTATTAGAGTGTCCTACTTTGCAGTACCGAAGAATATCTGTTCATCTGCAGTTCTTCTGTAAAGAATAGTTTAGACCCCTAAATGCTATCTGACCCTGTAACTTTCTAGGTCTAAGGAACAATTATTTTAAAGGATAAAGATGTTGGTTTAAAAGATGTAGATAACACTAGCCAATGTGTTGATTGCGTTATAGGTACGAACTATAGGCCACAAACTGCTGGCGTAAAGCTGGTTTCAGCCTGTAGATGTGTGGGTGTGTGTATGCTTGTGCCTGCAGAGTGTTTTAATTTTATATTTTGAATTCAAATGATTTTATATTTGGGAGATTTATATTTTTAACTTGTCTTGAAAGAATAGAAGGTCTGGTACAGCTGTGCTTCCATTCCTCTGTGGCCCAGTGGTGCTGGCCCGTCTGCCTGAACCTCTGCACCTTATCCCTGTTCTGTCCCTGCCTCCAGGGTTTCCTGCCAGTGCCATTCGTCACCCTGCACTCAGCCTGCTGCAGTAATTCATTCCTCATGTCACTGCCTGGCCTGTGTAGGCATTTCAGTTCATTTTCACGTAGTAGGCCTTCAAATATTTGTTGAATGAAACTGTTATTTCTTCCAGTCCTCAGAGCAATCCTCAATTTACAAAGGAAGAAATTGAGACCAAAGGAGTTCTAGTGTTTTGTCTAAGGATACACAGCTCCCTAAATGGCCAAGTAGGTCCTTAAGTCTACTTATTAATAATTGACTCTAAAGCTAGTAATTTTTCCAGTAAATCTCTTAAACATTTATGGCCCAGACTTTCTAAGATTGTTCTTTAAAGAGATCACCCATTGAGATTTGCTCTGAGCAGATGTGTTATCCCTAGAAAATAAGCAGTGGCGATACACGTTAATAATAATATTCAAGTTGTAGTAGCATTGACTACTTCTGTAATATGTGCATTTTTCTTTTTTTGTTTTTTTGAGACAGCATCTTGCTCTGTCACCCAGGCTGGAGTGAAGTGGTGTGATCTTGGCTTACTGCGATCTCCACCTCCTGGGTTCAAGCGTTTCTTGTGCCTCAGCCTCACGAGTAGCTGGAACAAACAGACAGACACCACCATGCCTGGCTGATTTTTTCTTTTTATATTTTTAGTAGAGACGGAGTTTCACCATGTTGGCCAGGCTGGTCTCCAACTCCTGACCTCAAGTGATCTGCCTGCCTCGGCCACCTAAAGTGCTGGGATTACAGGCGTGAGCCACTGCACCTGACTGCATTTTTCAATGTAAAAATGTTTCCTAACATTAGAAATTACTTTTTTTCCCCCCAAAATAAACTGATAATCTGTGTTTGTCAGCTCTGGCTGCCATAACAAAAAGCTGTTGACTGAGTGAGTTAAACAACAGAAATTAGTTTTCTTACAGTTTTGGAGGCTGAGTTCTGGTTGGGGCTCTCTTCCTGGCTTGTAGATGGCTGCCATCTCACTATGTGCTTATATGACCTGTTCTATGTGCCTACACAGCTCTCTGGCTTCTCTTATGAGGACACTAATCCTCTAATTTTAGGGTCCTGCCATCATGACCTCATTTAACCTTAATTGCCTCCTTTTTTTTCTTTTGTTTTTTGAGACGAGGTCTCACTGTGTCGCCCAGGCTGGAGTGCAGTGGCGTGATCTCAGCTCATTGCAACCTCTGCCTCCCAGGTTTAAGTGATCCTCCTACCTCAGCCTCCCAAGTAGCCGGGATTACAGATGTGTGCCACCATGCCCAGCTAGTTTTTGTATACTTTAGTAGAGACGGGGTTTCACCATGTTTGCCAGGCCAGTCTTGAACTCCTGACCTCAAACTCGCCTGAACTCGAACTCCTCAACTTGAACTCACCTGCCTGGGCCTTCCAAAGTGCTGGGATTATAGGCACGAGCCACCATACCCGGTTACCTTCTTTTTCTAAAAAAAAAAAAAAAGCCTGAGTCTTGCTTTGTCTCTGAGGCTAGAATGCGGTGGTAGGATTATAGCTCACTGCAGCCTCCAACTCCTGAGCTTGAGTGATCCTCCTACCTCAGGCCCCCCAAGTAGGTGGGACTGTAGGTGAGTACCAACTGGCCCAACTAATTCAGAAAAAATTTTTTTGTAGAGGTGGGCGCTCACTTTGTTGCCCAGGCTGGTCCCACACCCCTGGGCTCTGGCTGTCCTCCTACGTTGGCCTCCCAAAGCACTGGGATTACATGTGTGAGCCTCTGTGCTCGGCCCTTAATTGCATCCTTATAGGCCTTATCTTGAAATATGTTGGAGAGTTAGGGCTTCATCATTTGAATTTTGGGGGCACACAGTTCAGTCCATAGCATGAGGTTTTGGGGGACAAGATAATATAGCCTAAGATTTGCCTTTTTCCACTGGAAGAGATAAAAATTATGAGTAAAGTTACCTGTCATGTAACACTGCAAAATCAGAGGGCTACCTTCAGTATTTCAAACTGTAAATTTTTGTTTGTATTCCTACTTCTTTTCTCTCCATTCTGCACTACCTTGATGTTGTACTCCCATCTTTGCTTACTGAATTAAGCACAGCCTCCCCCAGTACCACCTGGCCTTGGTTCCATTTTATATTTTAAAAATGTTTTTCTTCCTACCTTTTTAGTTGCAATTTTTTTAACGTACAGAGAAATTGAGTGTATTTACCAGTTAACATTTGTCACATTTGTTCTGTATCTCTGTGTATACACATACATACATATACAGACACACACTTTTTTCTTGAACCATTTGAAAGTAACATGCAGATACAATGATTTTTTTTTTAGTTTTTTTTTTTTTTTTTTTTTTTTTTTTCTGAGACAGAGTCTCGTTCTGTTGCCCAGGCTGGAGTGCAGTGGCACGATCTTGGCTTACTGCAAACTCCGCCTCCTGGGTTCTCCTGCCTCAGCCTCCTGAGTAGCTGGGATAACAGGTACATGTGCCACCGTGCCGGACTAATTTTTTTGTATTGATAGTAGAGACGAGGTTTCACCATGTTGGCCAGGCTGGTCTCGAACTCCTGACCTCGTAATCTGCCTGCTTCGGCCTCCCAAAGTGCTGGGATTTTAGGCGTAAGCCACCGCGCCCAGCCTATAACGATATTTTAAACCCTACACGTATCAGTGTGTATCATTTAATAACAAGGATATTTTCTTATATAAACTCGTCATTTTTCTCACCCTGGAAATTTAACATTGATACAGTGATGTGTAATATACAGTCTGTATTCAAATTTTCCCAGGTTAAAAAAAAAATCTACCCTGTCTCTCACACCTTATTTCGTATTTCATGCTGCTTTCTTAGTTTGTATCTGGTCTGGCCAGACTGGTGTACTTCCTCTTCCTGAAGCATGTGCCGTACATGTCTGCTTTCGTGCCTTTGCACAGGCTGTGTCTTATTCGGAATCCGCTCATTCCATCTGGACCTGGTGAAATCCTGCTGTTCCAAGCACTTTGCAGTGGTTTTTCCTCATATGGCATCCCTTGACATCCCCTAATGTGTTTGCTCCCTTCTTTAAACCGCAAGCTCTTTATGCTCTTGAATAATGTCTATTGCATCATGCCCTGTAATGAATGTAGAATTTTAGGACTTTTTAAAAATCTCCTTCTTAGGACTAGGGGCTTCTTGAGTATGGAACTTCATATAGCCTGTACTCTCCATTTTTGTTGCTCATTAAGTATTTGTTTAGTTGACTTAAACCCAGAGTGTTTCACATGGTATTTTATTTTTAGTATAATTTATTTATTTTTAGTGTTGTTTCTTAATTTGGAAAGATGGTCTGAAAATTCCAGTTTTCTGAAAGTATCTTAAAGAATGCAAAGAACTAAGGATATGGACTTTACTGTGTATATAGGGATGGGGGTCCCACAGTTTTACTACCCTTTGACATTGTATCAGCAAAGTGAAAACTGTCAAACATGGCTTTCTCTAGACAAATGTATATAAGGATTGTATTCACAGTTCCACTGGTAAAATGGTGATAAATTGGGGTGGTATATGGCCTGTTGTCTCCCAGCAGGACTTGCTGGGGGATGACACAGAGCAGCTGTAAGATCTCTTCTTTTATATCTAGGTTCGAGATGCAGCAATAAACAGCTTAGTGGAAATTTACAGACATGTAGGAGAACGTGTGAGGGCAGATCTCAGTAAAAAAGGATTGCCACAGTCCCGGTGAGTGCAGATTTTTTCCTTTCTTCTGCTCTACCCCCCATTCTTTTCCAGTTAATATCTTGATTTGCAGTACTTTTTCTGTTGTGGTTATTTTATTCAAAGAATATACGGTTAGAGGGTAGTTGGAGATTTTGTCCAGATCATACATCAGGGGTCCCCTCCCATTCCACTTCCTCAGAAATGAGACTTTCTCACCCAGACTGGCCAGGTGCCATGCCACATACTGATTTTAAAAGCAATTGGTATTGAAAAATTCAGCACTCTTACAGTTTTATGGTTCTATATCTAAGATTCTGTATCTATATCTGTACAGACAGCACTTAGTATAGTAGGTGCCTAGAATACATTTGAATGAATGAAGCCATTCCAGGATGTGTTTGGATAAAAATTCTTAAGTTATAATTTTAGAAATCATGTTTTAAATGTAACTTTCTGTTTTCATGTCATTCTCAGTGTGTATAATTCCATGCAAAGGGATCAGCATCTCATCAGACCCAAGACAACTGGAGTCCAGAAATGTGACTTTGTTATAGTCCAAATTTTTAAAATAGTGTAATGATCAGATATGTATAATTTTAACTGTGATGGAGAAACTTAACACCAAATTAATTCCAAACTTTTACCCTAGGTCATTCCTTTAAGGGGGAAAGTAGTGTTAAAATTCCAGACAGAACTGGAGTGGACTCACAGGGCAGCTTATCTGAGCCTGTCATTTTGTCCATGCAAACCCCAGAGGCCTAGAGACATGAAGTGACTTTTGAGAGATTACACAGCTACTAAGAGTCAGAACCAAGTCCAAAACCCTGTTCTTCGGACTTACCTTTAATTTTCTCTGCCCTGTTTCACAAAATAGTTGATGGCGTACTGGGTATCTGGAAATGGGATGGAATACTGAAATATACAGGAGTTAACTGTCTTGATGTCTCCAAGGCAAATATGACAGCAGTGGGCCCCAGACCCTCAAGTGGCGGCTCCACGGGCAAACAAGTGGACTATGTTTCCTTGTGGCTGAGAGTCATGCCTGATCTGGAATTGCTCTCACCATCTGTGCACAGGATGATTAGATGGGAATAAAACTACTTTTCATGTTCTTTACGAAAGATAATCTGTGAGAATAGTTTTTTGTTTTTTGTTTTTTTTAATTCCTTTGTTTTGTGAACCTCAGCCTTCTGGTCTTTGAATATACGGTGAGAACACAGGAGGAAAAAGAACTCAGCAGCAATACTGAACAATCTCTCAGGGAAAATTGGAGGGCACAGATGATCAGGGAAGGCATGATATCAAGGGAAGGGACTGTTAAATGACGAAGTCACCATGGTTGTTCAGGAAACAGGTCTTGAGAGTGAAACTCTGCCCTGCTGCAGGGCTGGCCTCACGCCATGCTGTGTAACGTGATGTGACCCCAGACCGTGAATCCACCATTTTACACAGTTTCCATCTTAACAGGAGGCTTCCTCTGTATGTTTGGAAAGTAACCACAGCAAACTAGCAAATCAGGGAGAAACGACATGGTAGAACCGAGGTCTAGAGAGGTGAGAGTACAGGAAAGAGTTCATGCAGCCAGCCTGAGACTGCTGTCCTTAGAAAGGCCTGCTTACAGGCCTGGCCCCAGGCTGGTGTCTAGAAATGTGGGTTTGGGGAGGGCCCCCACCATTCCCAACAAGTGGGATAAGAGTGGCTCACTGTGTCAAACTGCACAGCACAGTGTGGTTTATGCTGGATACCTGTAACCTCTCTGCCTGTTGGTCCCTAAAGCCTGTTTCCACCTGGACTGGCTGCCTTCACTGCCTCTTGGAAACCCATCATCCTGACATCTCTTTGTCATACTGGGTCTTTGCTTCACCTTTCTCGGCAGGTGCATCTGCTGTTTCTTGGAGACCAGGCCTTTTCTTTCTTGGTTCATTCATTCATTCATTTGTTCATTTGTTCATTTATTTAATTTTAAAAATTATTTTTATTTGTTATTATTATTTTTTGAGGCAGGACCTCACTCTGGTACCCAGACTGGAGTGCAGTGGCATGATCGTTGCTCACTGCAGCCTTAACTTCCTGGGCTCAAATAATTGTTCCACCTCGGCCCCCCAAGTAGCTGGGACTAGAGGTGCATGCCACCATGTGTGGGTAATTTCTGTATTTTTTGTGCAGATGGGGTTTTGCCATGTTGTCTAGGCTGGTCTCAGGCTGATTTTTTTTGAGTCACTGATTCACTCTCTTTACTTGTTAGAGGTCACTAATTCAATTTCTCTACTTGTTAGGGGTCTATTCAGGTTTTCTGTTTCTTTTTGAAGCAGTTTTGGTAGCTTGGGTCTCTGTAGGAATTTAGTCATTTTATCTTGGTTATTTAATTGTTGGCATATAATTGTTCATAGAATTCCCCTGTAATCCTTTTATTTTATTTTACATGCTCAGCAGTGATGCCTTCCCTTTCAAGGTTTTTATTTGATTAATTTGAGCCTTTGCCCCTCTGGTCAGTCTGGTTAAGGTTTGTCAATTTTTGTCTTTTCAAAGAACTAACTTCTGGTTTCATTGATTTTTCTCTTTTGCCTGTTGTATATATTTTGCTTATTTCACTCTAATCTTTACTTGTGATTGGTTTGATGTACTTGTCTTTTTCCAGTTTTTTAAGATGGTTATTGATTTGAGATCTTGTTTTAATGTGGACATTTACACCTATGAATTTCTAAGTACTGCTTTAGCTGTATTCCATAAGTTTTGATATGTTAATGTTTTCATATATCTCAAAGATTTTCTAATTCCTTTTTGTTTTCATTTTTGAGTTGTTACTTAGGAGTGTTTATTTGATTTCTACATTTTTTGATTTCTCATTTCTTTTTGTTATTAATTTCTGATTTTATCCTATTGTAGTTAGAAAAAATAATTTGTATGGTTTCAGTCATTTGAAATTCTTTTCTTTAAATTAAAAACATTTTTTCTGAGACAGAGTCTCACTCTCTTGTCCAGGCTGGAGTGGAGTGGTACAATCTTAGCTCACGGCAACCTCTGCCTCCTGGGTTCAAGCGATTCTCGTGCCTCAGACTCCCAAGTAGCTGGAATTACAGATGTACACCACTACACCTAGCTAATTTTTCTAATTTTAGTAGAGATGAGGTTTTGCCACATTGCCCAAGATGGTCTCGAACTTCTGCCCTCATGTAATCTCCCTGCCTCAGACTCCCCAAGTACTGGGTTTACAGGTATAATCCACCATGCCCGGCTTGAAATTTATTGAGGCTTATTTTTGTGGCCTGGCATGTGGACTCCTGGATAATGTTCCATGTATGCTTGGAAAGAATCTGTAAGCCAGGCCCAGTGGCTCATGCGTGTGATGCCATCCCTTTGGGAGGCTGAGACAGGATTGCTTGAGCCCAGGAGTTCAAGACCAGCCTTGGCAATGTGAGACCCCATTTCTACAAAAAAATAAAAAAATTAGTTGGGTGTGGTAGCATGTGCCTGTGGTCCTAGCTAGCTACATGAGACACTGAGGCAGGAGAATCTCTCCAGCTTGGGAGGTTGAGGTTGCAGTAAGCTGAGATCGTGCCATTGCACTCCAGCTTGGGTGACAGAGAGAGACCCTGTCTCAAAAAAAGAAGAATCTGTATTCTGATACTGTTTGTTTGAATATCTTATAGATGTTTGTTCTAGTTGGATTATAGTGTTATTGAAGTCTTTTATTTTCTTGTTGAGCCTCTTTCTGGTTTTTAAAATCCATTAAGGAATGTACATATTG
Source organism: Papio anubis (assembly GCF_008728515.1). Lineage (NCBI taxonomy): Eukaryota > Metazoa > Chordata > Mammalia > Primates > Cercopithecidae > Papio > Papio anubis. The sequence goes on from NC_044985.1 coordinate 8,858,744, forward strand.
AAGTTTCCAGTTAACACTGGTGAATTATGTATTTCTCTCTTCAGTTGTCACTTTTTGCTTCCTGTATTTTGGGCTCTGTTCTTAGATGCATATATGTTCATAACTGTTACTATTGTAACAATTATTTACATTAGGTATATCTCTAATGCTATCCCTCCCCCCTCCCCCCTCCCCACAATAGGCCTCGGTGTGTGATGTTCCCCTTCTTGTGTCCAAGTGATTTCATTGTTCAGTTCCCACCTATGAGTGAGAACATGGGGTGTTTGGTTTTCTGTTCTTGTGATAGTTTGCTGAGAATGATGGTTTCCAGCTGCATCCATGTCCCTACAAAGGACACAAACTCATCCTTTTTTACGGCTGCATAGTATTCCATGGTGTATATGTGTCACATTTTCTTAACCCAGCGTGTCACTGATGGACATTTGGGTTGATTCCAAGTCTTTGCTATTGTGAATAGTGCTGCAATAAACATACGTGTGCATGTGTCTTTATAGCAGCATGATTTATAATCCTTTGGGTATATACCCAGTAATGGGATCGCTGGATCAAATGGTATTTCTAGTTCTAGATCCTTGAGGAATCGCCACATCGTTTTCCACAATGGTTGAACTAGTTTACAGTCCCACCAACAGTGTAAAAGTGTTCCTTTTTCTCCACATCCTCTCCAGCACCTGTTGTTTCCTGATTTTTTAATGATTGCTATTCTAACTGGTGTGAGATGGTATCTCATTGTGATTTTGATTTGCATTTCTCTGATGGCCAGTGATGATGAGCATTTTTTCATGTGTCTGTTGGCTATATGAATGTCTTCTTTTGAGAAGTGTCTGTTCATATCCTTTGCCCACTTTTTGATGGGGTTGTTTGTTTTTTTCTTGTAAATTTGTTTGAGTTCTTTGTAGGTTCTGGATATTAGCGCTTTCTCAGATGAGTAGATTGCAAAAATTTTCTCCCATTCTGTAGGTTGCCTGTTCACTCTGATGGTAGTTTCTTTTGCTGTGCAGAAGCTCTTTAGTTTAATTAGATCCCATTTGTCAATTCTGGCTTTTGTTGCTGTTGCTTTTGGTGTTTTAGACATGAAGTCCTTGCCCATGCCTATGTCCTGAATGGTATTACCTAGGTTTTCTTCTAGGGTTTTTATGGTTTTAGGTCTAACATTTAAGTCTCTAATCCATCTTGAATTAATTTTCATATAAGGAGTAAGGAAAGGATCCAGTTTCAGCTTTCTACTTATGGCTAGCCAATTTTCCCAGCACCATTTATTAAATAGGGAATCTTTTCCCCATTTCTTGTTTTTGTCAGGTTTGTCAAAGATCAGATGGCTGTAGATGTGTGGTATTATTTCTGAGGGCTCTGTTCTGTTCCATTGGTCTATATCTCTGTTTTGGTACCAGTACCATGCTGTTTTGGTTACTGTAGCTTTGTAGTATAGTTTAAAGTCGGGTAGCATGATGCCTCCAGCTTTGTTCTTTTGACTTAGGATTGTCTTGGCAATATGTGCTCTTTGTTGGTTCCATATGAACTTTAAAGCAGTTTTCCAGTTCTATGAAGAAAGTCATTGGTAGCTTAATGGGGATGGCATTGAATCTATAAATTACCTTGGGCAGTATGGCTATTTTCACAATATTGATTCTTCCTATCCATGAGCATGGTGTGTTCTTCCATTTGTTTGTGTCCTTTTATTTCACTGAGCAGTGGTTTGTAGCTCTCCTTGAAGAGGTCCTTTACATCCCTTGTATGTTGGATTCCTAGGTATTTTATTGTCTTTGAAGCTATTGTGAATGGGAGTTCATTCATGATTTGGCTCTCTGTTTGTCTGTTACTGGTGTATAAGAATGCTTGTGATTTCTGCACGTTGATTTTGTATCCTGATACGGTCCATCAATACTGAATTTATTGAGAGTTTTTAGCATGAAGGGCTGTTGAATTTTGTCAAAGGCCTTTTCTGCATCTATTGAGATAATCATGTGGTTTTTGTCTTTGGTTCTGTTTATATGCTGGATTACGTTTATCGATTTGTGTATGTTGAACCAGTCTTGCATCCCAGGGATGAAGCCCACTTGATCATGATGGATAAGCTTTTTGATGTGCTGCTGGATTCGGTTTGCCAGTATTTTATTGAGGATTTTTGCATTGATGTTCATCAGGGATATTGGTCTAAAATTCTCTTTTTTTGTTGTGTCTCTGCCAGGCTTTGCTATCAGGATGATGTTGGCCTCATAAAATGAGTTAGGGAGGATTCCCTCTTTTTCTGTGGATTGAAATAGTTTCAGAAGGAATGGTACCAGCTCCTCCTTGCACCTCCGGTAGAATTCGGCTTTGAATCCGTCTGGTCCTGGACTTTTTTTGGTTGGTAGGCTATTATTGCCTCAATTTCAGAGCCTGCTATTGGTCTGTTCAGGGATTCTACTTCTTCCTGGTTTAGTCTTGGGAGAGTGTAAGTGTCCAGGAAATTAACCATTTCTTCTAAGTTTTCTAGTTTATTTGCGTAGAGGTGTTTATAGTATCCTCTGATGGTAGTTTGTATTTCTGTGGGGTCAGTGGTGATATCCCCTTTATCATTTTTTATTGCGTCTATTTGATCCTTCTCTCTTTTCTTTATTAATCTTGCTAGCGGTCTATCAATTTTGTTGATCTTTTCAAAAAACCAGCTCCTGGATTCATTGATTTTTTGGAGGGTTTTTTGTGTCTCTATCTCCTTCAGTTCTGCTCTGATCTTAGTTTATTTCTTGCCTTCTGCTAGCTTTTGAATGTGTTTGCTCTTGCTTCTCTAGTTCTTTTAATTGTGATGTTAGGGTGTCAATTTTAGATCTTTCCAGCTTTCTCTTGTGGGCATTTAGTGCTATAAATTTCCCTCTACACACTGCTTTAAATGTGTCCCAGAGATTCTGGTATGTTGTATCTTTGTTCTCATTGGTTTCAAAGAACATCTTTATTTCTGCCTTCATTTTGTTATGTACCCAGTAGTCATTCAGGAGCAGGTTGTTCAGTTTCCATGTAGTTGAGTGGTTTTGATTGATTTTCTTAGTCCTGAGTTCTAGTTTGATTGCACTGTGGTCTGAGAGACTGTTTGTTATAATTTCTGTTCTTTTACATTTGCTGAGGAGTGCTTTACTTCCAACTATGTGGTCAATTTTGGAATAAGTGCGATGTGGTGCTGAGAAGAATGTATATTCTGTTGATTTGGGGTAGAGAGTTCTGTAGATGTCTATTAGGTCTACTTGGTGCAGAGTTGAGTTCAATTCCTGGATATCCTTGTTAACTTTCTGTCTCGTTGATCTGTCTAATGTTGACAGTGGGGTGTTGAAGTCTCCCATTATTATTGTATGGGAGTCTAAGTCTCTTTGTAAGTCTCTAAGGACTTGCTTTATGAATCTGGGTGCTCCTGTATTGGGCGCATATATATTTAGGATAGTTAGCTCTTCCTGTTGAATTGATCCCTTTACCATTATGTAATGGCCTTCTTTGTCTATTTTGATGGTTTAAAGTCTGTTTTATCAGAGACTAGGATTGCAACCCCTACTTTTTTTTTGTTCTCCATTTCCTTGGTAGATCTTCCTCCATCCCTTTATTTTGAGCCTATGTGTGTCTCTGCATGTGAGATGTATCTCCTGAATACAGCAGACTGATGGGTCTTGACTCTTTATCCAATTTGTCAGTCTGTGTCTTTTAATTGGAGCATTTAGTCCATTTACATTTAAGGTTAATATTGTTATGTGTGAACTTGATCCTGTCATTGTGATATTAGCTGGTTATTTTGCTCAATAGTTGATGCAGTTTCTTCCTAGCATCGATGGTCTTTACGTTTTGGCATGTTTTTGCAGTGGATGGTACCAGTTGTTCCTTTCCATGTTTAGTGCTTCCTTCAGGATCTCTTGTAGGGCAGGCCTGGTGGTGACAAAATCTCTAAGCATTTGCTTATCTGTAAAGGGTTTTATTTCTCCTTCACTGATGAAACTTAGTTTGGCTGGATATGAAATTCTGGGTTGAAAATTCTTTTCTTTAAGAATGTTGAATATTGGCCCCCACTCTCTTCTGGCTTGTAGAGTTTCTGCCGAGAGATCTGCTGTTAGTCTGATGGGCTTCCCTTTGTGGGTAACCCGACCTTTCTCTCTGGCTGCCCTTAACATTTTTTCCTTCATTTCAACTTAGGGTGAATCTGACAATTATGTGTCTTGGAGTTGCTCTTCTCGAGGAGTATCTTTGTGGCGTTCTTTGTATTTCCTGAATTTGAATGTTGGCCTTCCTTACTAGGTTGGGGAAGTTCTCCTGAATGATATCCTTTAGAGTGTTTTCCAACTTGGTTCCATTTCCCCCCCTCACTTTCAGGCACACCAATCAGACGTAGATTTGGTCTTTTCACATAATCCCATATTTCTTGGAGGCTTTGTTCATTTATTTTTCCTTTTTTTTTCTCTAGACTTCTCTTCTCACTTCATTTCATTCATTTGATCTTCAATCATTGATACTCTTTCTTCCAGTTGATCGAGTCAGTTACTGAAGCTTGTGCATTTGTCACGTATTTCTCGGGTCATGGTTTTTATCTCTGTCAGTTCGTTTATGGCCTTCTCTGTATTGATTATTCTAGTTATCCATTCTTCCATTCTTAAAGATTTTTAGTTTCTTTGCGCTGGGTGCGTAGTTCCTCCTTTAGCTCTGAGAAGTTTGATCGACTGAAGCCTTCTCTCAGCTCGTCAAAGTCATTCTCCATCCAGCTTTGATCCGTTGCTGGCAATGAGCTGTGTTCCTTTGGAGGGGGACATGTGCTTTGATTTTTTGAATTTTTTGAATTTCCAGCTTTTCTGCCCTGCTTTTTCCCCATCTTTGTCATTTTATCTGCCTTTGGTCTTTGATGCTGGTGATGTACCGATGGGGTTTTGGTGTGGGTTCCTTTCTGTTTGTTAGTTTTCCTTCTAACAGTCAGGACCCTCAGCTGTTGGTCTGCTGGAGATTGCTTGAGGTCCACTCCAGACCCTGTTTGCCTGGGTATCAGCTGCAAAGGCTGCAGAAGATAGAATATTGCTGAACAGCGAGTGCTGCTGTCTGATTCTTGCTCTGGAATCTTTGTCTCAGGGGTGTACCCCACCATGTGAGGTGTGAGGTGTTGGTCTGCACCTAGTGGGGGATGTCCCCCAGTTAGGCTACTCAGGGGTCAGGGACCCACTTGGGCAGGCAGTCTGTCCGTTCTCAGATCTCAACCTCCGTGCTGGGAGATCCACTGCTCTCTTCAAAGCTATCAGACAGGGTCATTAATATCTGCAGAGGTTTCTGCTGCATTTTTGTTTTTTGCTATGCCCTGTCCCCAGAGGTGGAGTCTACAGAGACAGGCAGGCCTCCTTGAGCTGCGGTGGGCTCCACCCAGTTCGAGCTTCCCTGAGGCTTTGTTTACCTACTTAAGTCTCAGCAATGGCGGGCGCCCCTCCCTCAGCCTGGTTGCTGCCTTGCAGTTAGATCTCAGACTGCTGTGCTAGCAATGAGGGAGGTTCCGTGGGCATGGGACCCTCCGGGCCAGGTGTGGGATATAATCTCCTGGTGTTCCATTTGCTAAGACCCTTCTAAAAGCGCAGTATTAGGGTGGGAGTGACCTGATTTTCCAGGTGTTGTGTGTCTCAATTTCCCTTGGCTAGGAAAAGGAATTCCCTTCCCCCTTGCCCTTCCCAGGTAAGGCGATGCCTCGCCCTGCTTCAGCTCTGGCTGGAAGGGCGGACCAGACAGACTCTAGTGAGATAAACCCGTACCTTGGTTGAAAATGCAGAAATCACCATCTTCTGTGTCGCTCCTGCTGGGAGCTGGAGACTGGAGCTGTTCCTATTCCGAGTCTTATTTGTTTATGCAGTCTGACTTTTAAAAACTTTTCATTGGAGTGTTTAATCCATTTATATTTAATGTAGTACTGGTAAGGTAGAATTTATGTCTGCAGGTGTGCTATTTATGTTCTATATGTCATGATTTGTTTCTTTGTTCCTCTGTTACTGCCTTATTTTGTGTTAAATAGATATTTTCTAGTGTAACACTATAACTCTCTTACTGTTTATTTTACTTTTTTGGAGAGGCTTATTTGCGGTTGCTCTGGGGCTTACAATTAACATCTTAAACAGCCTAGTTAAAATTGATACTATTTCAGTGTTAAAAAGCTTTACTCCTACTTAGCTGTTTTCTTCTTTTTTGCTGTTGTCATGTAAGTTATATCTTTATACATTATAAGCCCACCAATGCATATAGTTCTATACTTATTGCTTTATGCAGTTTCTTTTTAAGTTATGTAGAACAAGAAAAGAGTTAAGAACAAAAAGTACCTTTATACTATATTTCGTATTTACCTATGACTACATAGGTATAACTATATTTTTACTTATTTTCTTTATTTCTTCATGTGAATTTGAGCTGTTGTACAGTGTCCTTTCATTTCAACCCGAAGGACTGTTGCTTTTTGTTTATCTGGTAATATCTTAAGTTCTTCTTTGTTTTTGGTGGATAGTTTTGTTACATATAGAATTATTGGTTGATTGTCTTTTTAATTTCAGAACTTTGAATATATTATCTATTCTCACGCTGCTCCACTCTGGCTTTCATGGTTTCTGATGAGAAATCAGGTATTGACCTTTTTGAGGATCCCTTGTGCACAATGAGTGGGTTCTCCATTGTTGCTTTCAAGATTTTCTCTTTGTCTTCTCTTGTGACAGTTTGGTTATTGTGTCTAGATTTGAATCTCTTTAAGTTTATCCTGTTTGGAGTTGGTTGTTAAATATATAGATTGTTTTATATCAAATTTGTGAAGTTTTTAGCCATTATTCTTCATATCTTTTTTGATAATTTTTCAACGTGGTAGTTGCCTGAGGCAACAATAACAACTAGGGCAAAGAATTGGACCCAAAAAGTCTTTGAAAAGTACCATATGGCCTTGTCTTTTTTCTCTTTTCCTGGGACCTCTATTATGTGACTGTGTTGGTACATTGGTTTTGTAAGATGATCTCTTGGGCTCTGTTCATTTTTTTTGTTTGTTTCTGTTACTTAGATAGGATATAATAACAGTTGACTCATCTTCAAATTTGTTGATTACTTCTTGTCCCAGCTCAGATCTGTTGTTGAACTCCTCCTAGTGAATTTTTAATTTCAGTTATTGTACATTTCGTCTCCAGAATTTCTATATGGTTCTTTTAAATATGTTCTTTCTCTTTGTTATTATTCTCTATTTGGTGAGACATTGTTTTTGCACTTTAATTATTCAGAAATAGTTTTCTTTAGATCTTTCAACATATTTATATTAATTGACTTGAAGTCTTCATTGAGTTAAGCCAATGTATAGGTTTCCTTACAAATAGTTTTTGTTGACTGAATTTTATTTCCTTTATATGGGCCATATTTTCTTGTTTCTTTATCTCACAATTTCTTGTTGACTCTGGACACCTTAAATAATATATTGTGGCAACTCAGGAAATCATATTCTTTCCCCTCCCCAGAGTTTTTGTTGTTACTGTTTATTGTTTTTGTTGCTTATTTTGGTCTAGTGACTTTCCTAAATGAATTCCTTAAAGTCTTTGTTCTTTATTTTATGTGGCCACTGAATTCTCTGGTTGGTTAGCTTAGCGATTAGCTAATGATTGCACAGAGGTTTCCTTAAGTGTGTGGAACCAGTAAGTCTCCCAGACTCTAGTGACTGGCTCTGTGTTTTGGGGGCATGCTTTCAGTGCTGTGAGAGGTGTTTTACACCTCTGTCTTCCTTTTTACTTCCTGCTTGTTCAGAGTGTCAAAGTCAGCCAGTGGGGGACATTAGAGCCTTCAGGGGTCTTTCCTGGGCCTGTGCATTTGCATAGCCTTGCACATATACCTCCCAGATTCCCAGGAGTATGTCAGTATATTCAGAGTTTGCTGTGGACATCTCAATTTCTAGCCCCCGCCCTCTTTTCCCGCCCCCCCACCCCCCATTTTTGGTCAGTTTCTTTGCTCCAGTTGTTATTTCTGTCTTGGGTATCCACCATATTGAACAGTTGTCACTGGTTAGTTTTGATCATCGCCTCAGGGAAAAGGCCTCTAACATTGAACAAGCTCTAAGTCAGGTCAGATAAAGACAAGCCCTACAATTGGGCTCGCAGGGATGTGCCAGGTAGGTGGAATGATAGTTCTTTGGGAATGGGGACTTTTAGGGAGCTCCAGACTTGGGAGCCTCACCTCTTTCTAGTGGCTGCCAGGCTGCTTGTTTTCACTCTTACCATGATGGTAAGTTGATTTGGACAGTTTTTGCCAATGTTTTCTTTGCTTCTTTGAAGCAGATTTTCGAGGGTCCATACTCTGCCATTTTAAAGGGCTCCTCTCCTGTTTTATGATCACAATATTTTCTCTTATCTCTTTGGAAGCACTAATGACATTTTTTTTAAAACTTTTTCTTTCTCTTCAAAATCTCGTCTGTCCTCCAAGTTTGGATTTCTAAGTATGTGTTTATGTTGATTTCTCTTTTTCATGCTAGAAGCTCAAGTATATGGATGCAGCTTATTGACTGAGATTGCTGTGTTTAAGTATTTGCTTCCAGGAAATTATTTAAAATGTATATATAAAATTTTCTAGGAAGGAACTAATTTGAACTAAATCTTATAGTAAAATAAATTCCAATTGGATTGAAGAGTTTAATATGGAAATTTAAATTCAGAAAAAGTAGGGGAAGATGGTAGTTATTTGTCAAACCAGTAAAGAAATTTATTTTAAATGGAAATCCAGAGATTTAAAATAAAACAATTTGGTGGCTTCAGAGGGTAATCATTAGTTATGTATTCAATGTCTTTGAATATATAAAACTCATCCTTTTAGATTTGTGTGAATCAGTAGTTCCCAAGAGAGACATTTTATATTTTTGTGCTCAGAGCTAGCAAACAAAACCAGTCCTTTCATTCCTAAGGAATACTTTGTTGGTGTTAGACTGTCTCTTTAGGTGGTAACCTTGATAGGAGCTGTTGTAGCAGCATTAATGAGCAGAGAATGAGGGAGCTAGTGAGACAGGATTGTGAAAGCAGAGGGAATTCTGAATTAAGGTGCACATACCAATAATAGTTATGTTTATAGTGTTCTCATACCTAGTTGTTCAGGCCTGCCAGGTCGTGGGTAATGTGACCGCAGTGAGCATGCCTTACCACTGAGAACGAATCCACAGACTCCGTACACAATTACCATTTAGAATGCTGAATACTCTCCCAGGAATGGGAGAAATACTTGCCCTCTTCCAGTAATTTCAGGAACAACCAGACTAGAGGTATACCTTGGCTCCAACTTACAAACTTGCAGGCATGCTCACATCAGAGGCTGTGGTTGTGACACGATCAAGTAGTGCCTTAGTGAGGGCATGCCCTGGCAACCTGTGTCATGATGTTATTTATGAGTTTGTCAAGCCGTTGAAGATCTTTGTTACTTTAAAAAAGGGAAGATAATGGAAACATCATAAGAAACACAATCATGTAAGGCATCTTTCCAGTTCTTTAGTAACTGCTGGAGTTGAAAGTGAGTTACAGTTTTACTCATTTCTGGTCCTGAGATGGCAGTTGGAGTTTTATTCAGTGCCAGTTTTAACTAATGGGTAGCATCTGCCTGGAATAGTTTTGAGAAGGATTCTGAGGGAACATCTGGGCTTGGTGGAAAGATGGCTTGAAAAGATTGTTGGTGTCACCTATGGAATGGGAAGAGGCAGTGCATCAGGCTGGTTCATTCCCTTCATTTGCTGATGTGTAATTTTGGCCTCTCTGTTACTTAGAGCATGAGCTCCAGAGGGTAAGAACTCACTAGCTCGGTGTTGGGCTCATAGTGGGCACTCTAGTTTTGAGTGAATGAACAAATGAATGAACAAACACCAGAGCTTGTGTGAATACCCACAGTTTTCCAGAGTGAGGAGTTAGATTTCAGCTGTCTAACATAGAGATGTAACTCCTGAGCGAGCATCTGCATGGCATACATAGTGCTTGATACAAATACCAAGAGAGCATAGCTCACATCTCTGCCCCTGAGGAGCTTCCATTCGCTTGAGAAGAAAAGACAAACATGTTTGAAATGGTGAGAGCTGGCAGGATAGGATGGTGTGCTAAAAAGCACTACAATGTCCCTAAAATTGAAGGCATAGATACATTACTTTGGAATCTCAACACTTACTCCAATATACCTGTGCTGTGCTTGAGAAAACCTCTTTTTTCTTTTTCTTTCTTTTTTTTTTTTGAGACAGAGTTTTGCTCTTGTTGCCCAGGCTGGAGTGCAGTGGCGCAGTCTCGGCTCACTGCAAGCTCCACCTCCTGGGTTCAAGTGATTCTCCTGCCTAAGCCTCCCTAGTAGCTGGGATTACAGGCACCCACCACCACATGCAGCTGATTTTTTGTATTTTTAGTAGAGATGGGGTTTTACTATGTTGGCCAGGCTGGTCTCGAACTCCTGACCTCAGGCAATCCACCTGCTTCAACCTCCCAAAGTGCTGGGATTACAGGCGTGAGCCACCACGCTGGGCTCAAGAAAGCCTCTTTTTAAACTTTTTCTATTAAGTATGATTGCATTCTCCCACCTTTTTCTTTCATTTTTGGTGTCACTAGGATGGAGTATTTAGACTGGTTAAGGAATTTTGCTTTAATTTAAATGCCAAGGTGAAATGATCCATTAATGGAAAATAAATGTAATACAGATTTTTTTTTAAGCTGAAGATTATCCAGTCACAGCATTTGTTTCTAGAGAAATTATTTCTAGCATTTTTGGATTGAGCATGAATCACAGCAGGAAGCACAAGCCTTTGTAATGTACTATTAGTGCATTTTGAAAAGCTCCATCCTAAGTAGTTGATAGTTTGCGCTAAGAGAGAAATAGGAGAAACACACACTTCTCATAATATATACATTTTGTGTAGAGTAGTCAGTAATGTCTGAGAGCAGGGGCTCTGGATTACTACTCTCAGGGCTAGAATCTCCACCCCACACGTATGTCACCTTAAGGAGATTAAATGAGCTCTTTCAGATAGACTTCTAGGCCCATTCTTTACCCATAGTAAGTGCTCAGTTATTGTTGGCTATTGTTAATGTTATTGATTTAGTCACTGTGTTTCGTTCTTAGGTGGGTCTGTGTCATTGATTTTTGGGGGGCGGTGGGGATCAACTTCACATTAGCATTTTAATGTAATTGGCTATGAGCAGTGATGGTTAATAGTTTGTTTACATTTTTGCTTTCATACAGATTGAATGTAATTTTTACAAAATTTGATGAAGTCCAGAAATCTGGAAACATGATACAGTCTGCAAATGGTGAGTAGAAAAAGCATTCTCTGCTTTTGCTTTTTCAGTTTTACATTTGTATCATTTATGTTATATGTGAACAGCTGAATTAGGTAATTTAGTAAGAGTTTCTAACTCTTAAAACTTAACCTCCATTCACCCAGTTTTCCAGGCCAGAAACAGTGGAGTGAATCATCACTGACTTTCATAACCTATACTGAATTTAACTAATCCTGTTGGCTTTACTTTTAAAATTGCATCCTGAGTCCCAGGAACTCTCATTATCACTGCTACTGTCTTCCCAGCGCAAGCTGTCATGGTATTTTACCTGGGCTCTTGTGTTTCCCTCCTAAACAGTATCTTTTCTTCTACTGTTTCCCCATACCTAAAGTCTGTTTTTCATATAGCAACCAGAGTAATCCTTTCAGAATACAAGTCAGGTGATGTGAATCTTCTTCCTAAACCTCCAAAGGCTTCCCATCAGACCCAGGCTGCAATTCAGCAACTCACCATGGCTCACTGGGCCTTGAGTGATCTGGCACCCATCACCATTCTGATGTCATTTGAATTGTTCTTTGTGAAAGTTCTCTTTGCTCTAGCCATGTTGACCTTGCTAATTTTGAACATTTTGAGCATCTCCTGCTTCAGGACCTCTGTGCTTGTAATTCTTTCTGCCTGAGGTATTTGCCCTGTGGGTATCATTGTGGCCTCCTCCCTCCTCCCTCATGCCATGAAGATCTCACTTCATACAGTATCACTGCATTACTGAAGGCCACCGGAATAGCACGCTCTGTGCCCTCACCCTGTTGGAGTGTTCTTCTTAGCGTGTATCACTAGAAAAGTATGTGTTTACTCATGAGAGCAGGACCTTTACTTTATTCCCTTTATTGTTCTTTATTTGTTTCTCAATGAGCGTGAGTTCAATGCCTTGAAGAGTCCCTGACTTGTGATAGGTGTGCAGTAAGTATTGTTGAATAAGTAAAGTAATGATTTTGATGTGAATCGTAACCTGTTGTTTCCGGTTCCTGTATTCCTTTCCCTATACTTTGTGATGATATTTGAGAACTAGTGGGTAATTCTTGTGAGTCCAGGAGAGGAAAAGACAGGAATGAATTACTCCTGTATGAAGGAAAGAATATCAAAAAGTTAATTGCTGAGAAAAACTTTTCTAACTCTGGATACCTCATTGTATCATAGCTAGGCTATTTTAGAATTTTTAGGTATATTAGATTACAACCAGTACCGAATTCATTAATCATGTTGGATTTACTTTTAAAACTGTACCCCGAATCCCAGTAATTCTCTTCATCACTACTCCTGTCTTCCTAGTACAAGCCTTCACATTTTGAATATCTTGAGATTGTAAAGAAAAGTCTGAGTGCTTTTCCTCAAAGTAAGTTGGTACATAGGGCAGAGCGGGTAACCAAATGCAAGGCTTTTGACTTGCGCTCTGCTGTGTACCTATTATTATTCCAGAGGAATTTTTCTTTGAACAGCATGTTTCCTATATAAAATGCTTAAAATGATCTAAAAATGCTTCCGTTAATCCTCCTTATCTCTTTTTCGTAGATTGTAAAAAATAATAGAAAACAAATATCATAATTCAGCTATTACCATCAAAAATCATTTTTGCTATATTAGTTCATTTTCCTATAACAGTATAATTTGTATATAACTATGGTGTGATTTTCTCTACTTTACCCTGTACTTTAGTGTACATACTTTGATATGTACTTTAAAAAACATATCATTGGTAGAGCCAATGGCATCTGAGTGGTGCACTCGTGATGAGTGGGGTTGCTTGGTGTCCACAGGCAGGTCTTCACAGGCAGTTAGTTGATGGACACATGCTTTTACTTTTGTGTGGGTGTATTTGTGTGGTTTCTCAGTTTAAAAATTGTTGGCACTGGGACAGAGCATGCTGGGCAAGTAAGTAAAAGCAGTGGCAGGAAAGTGAGTTTGTGCTTCATAAGCCAGTATTACGGCTGTGAAACAGAATCTCATTATAGTGCTGGCATTGGGGAGAAAGACTGCATCCACATTGGGGATCTTGCCTAAAAGAGTGTACATACACTCCATGGGATCCAGTGATGTGACAAATATGATTTCACCCTCAGGAATGCCAAAACTGTGTGGCATTGGATGTATCACAAGCAGCATTTTCTATGTGGTTAGGTATAAATATTGCCCCCAAATTCCCTTTTGTGTGTGTGTGTGTGTATGTGTGCGCTCATGCACACACATAGGTGTAGGGTTGAGAATGGAAACAGTTCTTTTAAACATCTGTGTTAAAAATAGCAAATGGTAAGGAAGCCTTAACAAAATTTCTTGGAGGTCGATAATTTCAGCTTTTTGCTTTATATATATATAGTATTACTGTTTTAATTGTTAGAGCCAAAATGTTTAAGGAAACTAATATATAGCCATATGTGTAAAATTTTAGAATTTCTAACCTAAATGATTTTCATCTCTTTACAGTAACTTTGAGAGACCAATAAATTGTTCAGTTGCTGTCAAAAAACAAACCACCTGATATCCTTCATTGCACATTTAGATGGCGTAGAGAAACTGCAGTAGTGATGGAATAAAACCTGTCTCCCTCTTTTATCTAATTCTCTCTCTCTCTCTCCCCCTCCTTTTCTCCTCCTCCTCCTTTTTCTCTTTTCTTTTCCCTTCCCTCCCTCCTTTCCTTTTTCAACTCTTTTCTTCTCTTTTCTTTCTCTCTCTCTCTTTCTCTTTTTCTCTTTCTGTCTCCCTCTCCCTCTCTCTCTCTCCCCCCCCCCACCTCCTCTTCCTTCGTGTTTTTTTTTTTTTAACACAACTCCCAGTGTAATTCTTTGATCTCTTTTGAACTTCAAACCTTTGACTGTTCAGCTTTCTCTAGATCCATCCATCCTCTGCTTTCTCCATTTCTTACCTTATATAGCTTATATTACAACCTTTTTGAACTTATTAGTTGTAGGAGTTTTTGTAGCGTCTGTGGAGTTTCCTACATATACAGTCTTGTGATCTGCAAATAGCAACAGTTTTATCTCTTTCAGATACGTGTGCTTTTAATTTCTTTTTCTTGCCTTATTTCACTGGCTAGAACTTCCAGTACTATGTAAAATAAGAGTGGTGAGACGGGACATGCTTGTCTGGTTCCTATCTTAGGTGCTAAGTATGGTATTAGCTGTAGGATTTTTGTAGATGTTCTTTATCAAAATGAGGTAGTTTTCTATTTACTTCTGTTTATCTTATCTTTTTTTTTTTTTTTTTCCAGAGCAGGAATAGAAGTTTATTTAAAAAGGCTCAGAACAGGAAAGAAAGGAAGGTGTGCTTGGGAGAGACCCAGGTGGGCACATGAAAGTTAAAGAAAGAAAGTTAAATGCCCTTATCTGAGTTTTTGTCAGAAATAGGTGTTAGGTTTTTTGTGAAGTTATCAGTATATTTTAAAAATTGAGATACTTTCTCCTTCTAGTTGCCGTTTATTTAAAAATTAAAAATTGAGATTATATATAATTTACCTACTGGTGTTTCACTTTTTAAAGTGTGTGCTTTAGTGTTTTGTTTTTGTTTTTGTTTTGAATATTCACAAAGTGTGCAACTGTTACCACTATTTAAATCTAAAATACTTCACCCTCACATCCCATTCCCATTAGCACTTACTCATTATTTCCCTCTCTCCCCAGTTTCTGGCATCCTATTTTCTGTCTTTATGTTGCCTATTCAGGACATTTTGTATAATTGGAATCATGTAATATTTGGCTTTTGTGTCTGGTATCTTTCACTTAGCATGGTGTTTTCAAGGTTCATCCATAATGTAGCATGTATCAGAAGTTCGTTCCTTTTTATGGCTGAGCAAGATTCCATTGTGTGATTAGACTACATTTTCTTTATCCGTCTGTTGATGGACATTTGGGGTTGTTCAACTTTTTGGCTATTGTGAAGAATGATTCTTTGAACATTGTTGTAAAAGATTTCATGTGGATATGTATTTTCATTTCTCTTGGCTGTATACTTTGCAGTAGAATGGCTGAGTTGTACATTTAACTTTTTGAGTAACTGCTCAAACACAGTAAACACACAGTTTTCCAGTTTTGCGGCACTATTTTATATTCTTACCAGCCACCTGTAAGAGTTTCCAGTTTCTCCACATCCTCGCCAATAGTTGTTATTGTCTGTCTTTTTCGTTATTGTCACCATAGTGGGTGTAAAGTGGTATCTCATTGTGGTGTTGATTTGCTTTACCTTGACGAGTAATGGTACTGAACATCTTTTTCATGGCCTTTATATACCTTGGTTGGAGAAATGTCTATTCAAATAAATCTTTTGCCCATTTTTTAAAGGGGTTAATTGCCTATTTATTGTTGAGTTATAAGAGGTCTTTAGATGTGCTACATACCAGACTCTTAACAGATATGATTTATTTGCAAATATTTTTTCCCATTCTGTGAGTTTTCTTTTCACTTTCTTGATAGTGTCACATGAAATATAAAGTATTAAATTTTGATGAAGTCCAATTTATCTGTTTCTTTTTTCTTTTGTTATACCTAAGAAACTATTGCCTATTTTTGGCCAGGTGTGGTGGCTCACACCTGTAATCTCAGCACTTTGTGAGGCCAAGACGGGCAGATTATCTGAGGTCAGGAGTTTGAGACCAGCCTGGCTAATGTGGTGAAACTCCATCTCTACAAAAATACAAAAATTAGCCAAGTGTGGTGGTGCACCCCTGTAGTCCCAGCTATGGGGGTGGCAGGTGGGGCCCTGAGGTGGGAGGACTGCTTGAACTTGGGAGGCAGTGGTTTCAGTGAGCTGAGATCGTGCCACTGCACTCCAGCCTGGTCGCGAGACTCTGTCTCAGAAAAAAAAAAAAGAAGAAGAAGAAACTATTACCTATTTTTACCACAGAAAAGAGGCCAGGCATGGTGGTTCATGCCTGTAATCCTAGCACTTTGGGAGGCCAAGGCGGACAGATTGCCTGAGCTCAGGAGTTCCAGACCAGCCTGGGCAACATGGTGAAACCCCGTCTCTGCTAAAATACAAAAAATTAGCTGGGCGTGGCGGTGTGCACCTGTAATCACAGCACTTTGGGAGGCCAAAGGCGGGGGATCATGAGGTCAGGAGATTGAGACCATCCTGGCTAACATGGTGAAACCCCGTCTCTACTAAAAATACAAAAAATTAGCCAGGCGTGGTGGTGAGCGCCTGTAGTCCCAGCTACTCGGGAGGCTGGGGCAGGAGGGCTCCCTTGAACCCGGGGAGGTAAGAGGTGGCAGTGAGCAAGGGTGTGCGCCGCTCAGCCTGGTGAGCCAGGAACTCCATCTAAAAAAAAGAAAGAGGAAAGCTGGGTCCTGACCTCCTCCTGGTTCTTCCTGCTTTTGGGCTGCACCAGCCTCTTTTTTTTTTTTTAGACTGAGGGTCGGCTCTGTCGCCCAGGCTGGAGTGCTGTGGCGGATCTCAGCTCACTGCAACTCCGCCTCGGGTTCCGCCATTCTCCTGCCTCAGCCTCGAGTAGCTGGGACTACGAAGCCGCCACCTAGCCGGCTAGGTTTTTGTATTTTTTAATAGAGGCGAGGAGTTTCACACGTGTTAGCCAGGATGGTCTCGATCTCTGACCTCGTGATCCGCCCGTCTCGGCCTCCCAAAGTGCTGGGATTACAGGCTTGAGCCACCGCGCCCGGCCTGGGCTGCACCTTCTTAGCTTCCTTTATCTAATGTCTACTAATTGATAACTATATTCCTAAAAGCTTGAGTTCTGGGCGCACCCTTCTCAGGCAGTGCTTTTTCCCTGGTTACAGATATCCATAGCTGTAATTTTATTTATTAGCTATATCACATTTTTTCATAAATGTTTGTCTCCTATACAGATCTTGGGACAGGATTGGAACTGTATGTGAAACAGCTGCCTGTCTGACATTTCCTCTTGTATTTGAAACATATATCTAAAACCAAATTTATATTCTACTTCTGGCTGAAAGATAAAACACAAAACAGTAAATATTGTTCCACCCTAAATGTTTTCTGTACTCCTTATAAGTGTGATTGCTCCATTATTCATCCTGGTATGTTAAAGGTTGGGTGTCATTTTTGATACCTCCCTCTCCCTCGCTTTTCATAAATATTACCGCTGATTTGTATGGAGTTTAACTCAAATATTGCTTTTTTATTGAGGTAAAATCTACATATATAATTAACTATCTTTACCATTTTTAAGTGTACAGTTCAGTGGTAATAAATACATTTATATATATATTTTTCTCTTCACTCTTCCCCCCCCCCTTCCTGGCCTTTGGTAAGCACCAGTCTAATCTCTACCTTCGTGAGATATACCCTTTTAGCTCCCACATATGAGTGAGAACATGTGATATTTGTCTTTCTGTGCTTGGCTTACTTTATGTAATATAATGGCCTCTAGTTCCATCCATGTTGCTACAAATAACAGGATTTCATTCTTTTTATGGCTGAATTATATACCATTGTGTATATATACACATTTTTCTTAATTCCATTCATCTGTTGTCCTCCCAAATGGTGTCAGATCCCGCTGTTAAATGTGGGCAGGCACCCCCTACCCCACTGCTTGGTAGGCATCATTTTTGCGGGTTTACATTTGGCGATTATTTGACTAATACCTATCTCGGCACTGGACTGTAACCCTTCTGCATACAGGGGACTGTGTGTCTGTTTTTGCTCATTCTGAGACTCGGATACCTTGCAGGCTGTCCTCTTAGTCCCAGTGTTCTCTGTGATTGGTTTGTTTCACAGGAACCAGCTTTTCTTCTTTGTCTCTTAGTAAATCTTGAGTGCGTGTATGAACATTTAGTGTCTGAGATGACTAGATTCTTTTTCTCTCTGCTTTTTCCCATGGATTCTTATATACCCACTGGGTTCTGGAGTGTTGCGTATGAGCTGGAGCTGAGAGAGAACTGAGCAAAACACAGGAGAGAATGAATGACAACGTGGGGCTCATTTCCAGGCTCCTAAACGACCTCTTGGGCAGAGGTTCTGATCACTCGATAGCTGCCTTGGTTGGTTAGCGCTGCATGTCCACAGAGGGGCTTCCTAGGCTGACTCAAAAGGGTGTCTATTAAATGATCTATGTCCTTCTAATGCCCATTTGTGAAAATTGAGCAGCCTGTACTCAGCATAAGGACTTGGCAACAAGTATCTGTTTAATAAATGGTGACAGTAGTTTTGGTTGTTAATTTTCGAGTGTGGGTGCCCCCATGCCTGCATGTGGAGAAGTGTAGACAGTGTCAGGGAGCAAGCCGAAGGGGATTGCTTTGGAAATGTGTGACTGTCCTTCCTCCTTAGGAAAGGCATCTGTGCCCTGCTCTGCAACGCTTTAGCTGTGGGGCTTTGGGCAAGTGACTTAACTCTTGTGAACCACATGTGCTCATCTGTAAAATGGAGTGAAGACCTTACAGAGATTTGGTGGAGAATAAATGAGATTGTGTGTAAAATTCTTAGCACAGTGCCTGGGACATGGTTGGTGCTCAGAATAATAGATTCTCCTCCAGTTGCTCGATTTTAGGGGTATATTCATTTTTTAAATAAAAATAATATTTGAGAATAACTGTCATGCTTGTAGACTTTCAGATTATTTTGGAGTACATGTTTAAAATTTAACATTTATTTACTTTTAAAATTGTTATTATTATTTTTTGAGATGGAGTTTTGCTCTTGTTGCCCAGGCTGGAGTGCAGTGGTGCGATCTTGGCTCACTGCTACCTCCGCCTCCCGGGTTCAGGCGTGTCTCCTGCCTTAGCCTCCCGAGTACCTGGGATTATAGGCGCTCACCACCATGTCCAGCAAATTTTTGTGTTTTTGTCTTTTTAGTAGAGATGGGGTTTCACCATGTTGGTCAGCTGATCTTGAAATCTTGACCTCAGGTGATCCACCCTCCTCGGCCTCCCAAAGTGCTGGTATTATAGGCGTGAGCCACTGCGCCCAGCCATTGTATTCTTTAAAGTGACAATACTCTTTAAAGATTTTTATATTTTATTTTATTTTGTTTTATTTTATTTTATTTTATTTTACTTTTTGAGATGGAGTCTTGCTCTGTTGCCCAGGCTGAAGTGCAGTGGTGCAGTCTCGGCTCACTGCTACCTCCGCCTCCCAGGTTCAAGGGATTCTTCTGCCTCAGCCTCCCGAGTAGCTGGGACTACAGGCACCCACCACCATGCCTGGCTAATTTTTTGTATTTTTAGTAGAGACAAGGTTTCACCGTGTTAGCCAGGATGGTCTCGATCTCCTGACCTCAGGTGATCCGCCCGCCTCGGCCTCCCAAAGTGCTGGGATTACGGGCGTGAGCCAATGTGCCTGGCTCAAGATTTTAAATTTTTATGGGCATATAGCAGGTGTATGTATTTATGGGTTACATGAGGTATTTTGTATAACAGTCACATCAAGGTAAGTAGGGTATCCATCAACCCAAGCAATTGTCATTTCTTGTGTTACACTCTTTTAGTTATTTTAAAATGTACAATAAATGTTGACTGTAGTCACCCTGTTGTGCTATCAAATACTAGATCTTATTCTAACTATGGTTTTGTACCCTTTAACCATCCCCACTCCCTTCCCCACCACCACTATTCTTCCCAGCCTCTGCTGGTAACCGTTATTCTTCTCCCTATCTCTATGAGTTCAGTTGGTTTAATGTTTAGCTCCCACAAATGAGTGAGAACATGTGAAATTTGTCTTTCTATGCCTAGCTTCTCTTAACATAATTTCCTCCAGTTCCATCCATGTTGTTGCAAATGACAGGATCTCGTTCTTTTTATGGCTGAATAGTACTGCGTTGTGTGTAGGCATCGCATTTTCTTTATTCTTTCTCCTGTTGATGGACACTTAGGTTGCTTTAAAATCTTAGCTATTGTGAACAGTGCTGCAGTAAACATGGGAGTGCAGATATCTCATCAATATACTGATTCCTTTCTTTTGGGTATATACCTAGCGGTGGGATTGCTGGATCATATTGTAGTTTCAGTTTTAGTTTTTTGAGGAACCTCTATACTGTTTTCTGTAGTGGCTGTAATAATTTAACATTTCTGCCAACAGTGTACAAGAGTTCCCTTTTCTCCACATCCTTACCAAAATTTGTTATTGCCTGTCTTTGGATTAAAGCCATTTTAACTGGGGTGAGATGATACCTCATTGTAGTTTTGATTTGCATTTCTCTGATGATCAGTGATGTTGAGCACTTTTTTAATATGCCTGTTTGCCATTTGTGTGTCTCCTTTCGAAAAATGTCTATTCAGATCTTTTGCTTATTTTTAAATTGGATTATTTGGTTTTCTTTCTATTGAGTTGTTGGAGCTCCTCATATATTCTGGTTGTTAATCCCTTGTCAGGTGGGTAGTTTGCGAATATTTTCTTGCATTCTGTGGGTTGTCTTACACTTTGTTGATTGTTTGCTTTGGTTGCCCATACTTGTGGGGTGTTACTGACAAAATCTTTGTCCAGACCAATGTCCTAGAGAGTTTCCCCCATGTTTTCTTTTAGTAGTTTTATAGTTTGAGGTCTTAGGTTTAAGTCTTTAATTCATTTCTATTTGATTTTTGTGGTGAGAAATGGGGGTCTAGTTTTATTCTTCTGCATATGGATATTCAGTTTTTCCAGCACCATTTATTGAAGAGACTGTCCTTTCCCCAGTGTATGTTCTTGGCACTGTTGCAAAAATGAGTTCACTGTAGATGTGTGGATTTTATTTCTGGGATCTCTATTCTGTTCCATTGGGGTCTGTGTGTCTGTTTTTATTCCAGTACCATGCTGCCACAAAAACAGCAATGGTAATAGTATAATTTGAAGTCAGATAATGTGATAATGTGATTCTTCCAGTTTTGTTCTTTTTTTTTTTTTTTTGAGACGGAGTCTCGCTCTGTCACCCAGGCTGGAGTGCAGTGGCCGGATCTCAGCTCACTGCAAGCTCCGCCTCCCGGGTTCACGCCATTCTCCTGCCTCAGCCTCCTGAGTAGCTGGGACTACAGGCGCCCGCCACCTCGCCCGGCTAGTTTTTTGTATTTTTTAGTAGAGACGGGGTTTCACCGTGTTCGCCAGGATGGTCTCGATCTCCTGACCTCGTGATCCACCCGTCTCAGCCTCCCAAAGTGCTGGGATTACAGGCTTGAGCCACCGCGCCCGGCCCAGTTTTGTTCTTTTTGCTTAGGAAGGATGGCCTTGGCTATTCTGAGTCCTTTGTGGTTCCATGTAAATTTTGGGATTACTTTTTTTATTTCTGTAAAGAATGTCATTGGCATTTGATAGGGATTATGTTGGATCTATAGATTGCTTTGAGTAGTATGGATAGTAATGCTCTTTTAAAATTGCTTTATTGAAATATAATTCACATACCATGACAGCATTCATTTCAAGTGTATAATTCTGTAATTTTTAGTATATTCACAGATAGCTGCAACTGTGCATCTATTGATGGACATTTGGATTGTTTCCACCTTTGTCTATTGTGAATAGTGCTGCTTTGAACGTTTGTTTACAAGCTTTTAAACACCTGTTTTCAGTTCTTTTGAGTGTATATCCAGGAGTCGAATTGCTGTATTATATGGTCATTCTATGTTTAACTTACTGAGGAACCACTAAACTGTTTTCCACAGTGGCTGCACCGTTTTATATGCTCTCTAGCCATTGCCCAATTCTCCACTTTCTGGCAATGCTTGTTGTTTTTTGTTGTTGATGTTGTTTTAATTTTTTTTTTATTATAGTCACCCTAGTAAATACGAAGTGGTATCTCATTGTGGTTTTGATTTGCATTTCCCTAATGACTAATATATTTGAACGTATTTCCTGTGCTTCCTGGCCATTTGTAGATCTTCCTTGGAAAAACATCTATTCAAGTCCTTTGCCCACTTAAAAATCGAATTGTTTCTCTTTTTGTTGTTGAACTATATATGATTTGCAGATACGATTTGTAAAATTTTTTTTTTTTCTTTCTGTGGCTTATCTTTTCACTTTTTTTTTTTTTTGGAAAGGGAGTCTCGCTCTGTCGCCCAGGCTGGAATGCGCTGGTGCGATCTCGGCTCACTGCAAGCTCCGCCTCCTGGGTTCTCACCATTCTCCTGCCTCAGCCTCCCAAGTAGCTGGGACTACAGGTGCCCGCCACCATGCCCGGCTAATTTTTTTGTATTTTTAGTAGAGACGGGGTTTCACCGTATTATCCAGGATCGTGTCAATCTCCTGACCTCGTGATCTGCCCGCCTCGGCCTCCCAAAGTGCTGGGATTACAGGTGTGAGCCAATCTTTTCAGAATTTTTTTTTTGGGACGGAGTCTTGCTCTGTTGCCCAGGCTGGAGTGCAGTGGCGCATCTCAGCTCACTGCAAGCTCCGCCTCCCGGGTTCCCGCCATTCTCCTGCCTCAGCCTCCCGAGTAGCTGGGGCTACAGGCGCCTGCCACCACGCCTAGCTAATTTTTTTTTTTTTTTTTGTATTTTTGTAGAGACGGGGTTTCACCATGTTAGCCAGGGTGGTCTCGATCTCCTGACCTTGTGATCCTCCTGCCTCAGCCTCCCAAAGTGCTGGGATCACAGGCGTGAGCCACCACGCCCAGCCTCTTTTCACTTTTAAGTATCTTTTGGTGTATGAAAGTTTTAAATTTTGATGAAGTCCAGTTTGCTTTTTTTCTTTTGTTGCTTGTGAACAACAGTGTCCTTTTGAGTAAGAAATAACCGTTCTGGATTTTAGCTAAGTTGGAAGAACCATATTTAATGGTGATACTACTAAGAAATAATAGGGTTTTATCCAGGGTTTGTATATCTTGACATGTTCAAAATTATGTTGTTCTCTGATGCTTAATATTTATATGAAACCCATGGACTTAATTTTTAAAAGCGTAATCAAATTGTGACTAAAACAGCAATGAAAAAGCAGCCGAGTAGCAATTTGAAATGGGCTTCCTGTCTGTAATAGAATACTTCATCTTTGTGTGATTCCTTCTTGTTGCTAGGTTACCCGAAGGCCTTTCGGCTTTGAATGGTGAGAATATGAGAGTTAAAAATATGTTGCTATATAGATGTTTCTTCTTTTTTTCATCTCTGTGTAATTAGCAAGCCCCTTGAAGCAAAAATTACAGTTTTTCTTTCCATGAGTTTCAAAAAGCAAATTATTTGTAAGTTTTTAAATCATGCAGATGTGCTTATGCTCATGGGAGAATTGGATTTTCAGAATGAAAGAGCCAGTAATTATGGACTACTCAGTGTCCTTTATCTGCAACCACTTAATGATCTTTAATTGGATTTGATTGAAGCGAGGCCCATGAACATTAATTTGGTTAAAAAATACACAAGCTTTTCAGTGTCTTGAGCAAAACTAACATGTTTATGAGGAAAGATACAAACTATCATTTTGGTTAAATCCATGATAATTCTATAATAAATTTGTAGCTAAAGTAAAAGACCCAATATTTATTTGCTAATAAAACTATAAAGTAGGTAACAAGTAATCATAACATTATTGACTCTTATACGTGAATGTACCGGGTATCATTTTGTTACCAAATGCATTCTGCCTTATGGTTTTACACTTAAAAAACTGTAATTTGAAAAATATTACAGGTATCAGTTCTACTTTGTTGGAAATGAGAAATACCTGTGCAAGTCTGAAAACAGACCATTGACAGATTGTGTTAGATAAGATCGGAATTATTGCCTGGTGTAGCTAGGACAAAGCATTCATTTAAAGGCAAATCAGTTGTCTTTTCTTTATTAAGAAGCCAAGCCATTATTATCCATGCTTATCCTTTAAAAGCAATGATTGTGAATAAGTGGATCAGGTGCCAATACTAGGTTCACACTCTCTCCCTGTGCTTGTTTATTAGACTATGCATATTACAAGGTTTGGGATAGTGGTTCAGTATCTTAGGAAAGTGTTTCCATAGTCACGAATACAAGGATAATGTGTTTGTTACAAGGCTGGCATATGTGTTGAGCTGTGCTAAGAAGCCCACCTAAAATAGCCTGGAAGAGACTGCTTCTGATGGCAGCATAAGTCACGTAAGCTGCAGCGGACAGCTTATTTTATTTTCTAGGTGGAAATAAGATTGCTTTTTGATACTTTTCTATTTAAGATTTGTGTTAGGAATATTCTTCTGTTTCTTGAGGGGGAAGAACTGATTAAAAAATTTTTAATAGCACTTTTAAAGAAGACTCTCTTACATGAGTAGAGTTGGATGGAGAAGGCTCACACCTCCCCCCAGCCCCCACCCCCCAACCCTTTTTAAAAAATCAGTGTTAGTCTAGGCTTTTATTTTGGAATAGGGTGGCAGTTGTCATTGGTGCCGCCGGATCACACTGAACAAGTGTGGGTGGAGGGTTTGCTGATGCTTAAGTTGCTGTGAGTAGGTATAGCTTTCAGAGCAGTGTTTTTATTTGGTACCAGGACTACTGACAATCATGACTACTGGTAAAGGTAGGCTGTTCTAATATATTCTGAAAAGTGTTTATAATTATTGCTGCTTGGCTAGGAAATGCTTGAATATTTTTATAATTCCTTTGATAACTAAAAATCCTGGGTGAAATATGGGAAAGATTGTTATGAATTTTGTTGGTATTTAAGCAGGGAAAAATTGTGAAGCCTACAGGGAAATAAACATCAATGTTAACCTTCTAAGACTAGGACCGAGGAAGTAGGCACAGTAGGCTGAGGCTAGCTGTGTTTTTATCTTCTGTTTATTTCATGGGCTTTTAATTTTTCTCTGCTTTCCTGTGTTCACAGTATGAGGGTTATGAACATAAATCTATTTGCAATTGCAGGGTATTTGTTAATAAAGCTAAGGGGTCTTGAAAGGAATCTACTGGCTAGAAATTTCTAAGTTTTCCCAGTAGCATATAGAGGAAAAGCATAAATGATAGCAGTGCAAGGATACTGCTTCTGTCTTAAGTCATTATTTATTTTTTTCCCCTTTAAAAGATTTGCATTTTTAAAATGCAGAAATGTACAGGAAAACTACAAAAGAAGTGTTGTTCACAAAAAATCTTATTGATTAGCTGTCAGTCTTTCCACATAGCTTTTTCCCAGGTTTGGCCAGTATCGAAGTGATTTTAAAAGAGTCTGTGTAAACAGGGTTTGCATTCAAAGGTGTAGGGTGCAGTTGATGTGATGGGAACAACCTGTATCGCTGTCTTGCTTTCCTAGGGGATGGTTTTGCTGGCAGGCTCTTAATTTGTTGTCTCCAAAGGGTATTTCCAGACTCTTCTACTGAAACAGGTATTGCACAGAGGAAAATTGTATACAGTAACAAGTGTTTATTTGTCTCCTGCTGTGGGGAATTGGGCCCACATCCAGGACTTTTGCTCAGTGTTTATTTTGTAGTAGATTATTAAAGGTTTCTACAGCTATTTTCTTAAATTTGGTTAAGTTGGGCTGAAAGTACTGGAAGATGCTACATTTCTGCTCATATTTTTAAATCGAGAATTTAAAGTATATTTGTATTTTTTAATTGAGGATTTAAGGTATACAGTGATAATATTTTTATTTCATACCTAAGTAGCGTATGCTATTTTCAGGTTAAACTGCTGCAGGAAATCAATACCTGGGCAGGAGAGTTAAATAATTCATGTTCTTAAGTAACCTCTCCCAGAGCCTTTCCTTTGAGGATTTGAAAGTGTGTCACTTATAAGTGGCATTTGTCTTAAGTTGTGATATTTTCATTTGTATTTAACAACAGGTCAACATAATATGGGAGCCAACTTTTTCATGTTAAAAGCCATGGAGATAGCCTCCTGAATCTGAGTTTAAAATAAAGACTGTTCTTTCACTTAATATATTTTTTCAAATTGCCTGCCTCCTTAGTCACTGTCACCTGGAATTCAGGCTTAGATGCTTTGGTAACTTTTACCCTCAGTAACTGTAATCGTGATAGGAAACAAGGATTAAAATACTGTTTCTTATGGAAGTGGCATATTTGAATCATATATTAATTCATGACCATTAAAAATCTGCAAAATGTAACAGCAGTGGGTCTTCCAAGGTGTGTAGGGTACTTTAGTGTTTTCAGAACTCTTTCCTGCATTTTGTGTTTTATGAATGTCACAGCAGCCCCATGAGGAGTAGGAAGGGCGGCTTTTCAACACAGATACCAAAGGGTTTGGGTTTTCTAGAATTGGGTTAGTTGCAGGATAGGGGAGAGCCCTAGTTTTTGCCATCTTAGACCTAAGTCTTTCTTCCAGAAAGCCATCTTGTCAGGCCAAGTGCTCTGGAATCCCTCAGACAGGGTATGAGTGCCACCACTGCACGGGCAGTATGTGATCTGGGACTGGCAGCATGGCTGTCCACCTTCATTTTCTCATGTGCAAATTGGGGATGATAGTCCCTATGCTAAGGAGCCAGTGGGGGCCTTGGGCCTGGCACATCAGTCTTACCCTATTGATATAGGAACACATCCACTGTGGCAGCTCCAGATGATCTCCTAACAGGAGGTGTGAAGGTTGAACTGAGGTTTAAAATAATACAATTGATCTTTTTGTGTAGATAGGGAAAACTAAGAAAACAAGATGCAGAATCAAATGTATCCTAAGATCTTATAAAAAGAAACCGCCATTCAGTACGCAGATCTTGGTCACTAATACCACCAGGGCTCCTTGGGGAAATGGCTGAGTTTAGGCCTGGAGCAAGGTGAGCCAGTGTATCTCGCAGGGCTAGAAAGTGGGGAAGTGGTTGAAAAAAATCAAGGAAAAAGCAAAACAAAACAATAGTATGGGTATCTCCGAGAGACACAGGAGTCAACTGAAAGTGCTTCCAATAGCCAAAGCTAGAACACTTGAAGCAACATAGTAAAGTAGTGTTGGGTTTTAACCCAAAGTATAAAATAAATGTTAATGATCCATACTGATGTAAATAAAATGACTGAAAAGTGTGTAAATGGAGATGAAGAGACGAACCTCTTGTGCAGAATTATTCCAAATCATTTATGCAAATATCCCACTCTAAAGGAGGGGAGCATAACTTGCTAGTCTGTCAGTGTGGTGGGTGTTCTTGATAGGATGTGATGAGAATGGCATTTTACGTCTGTGGTCTTCCTCCCAAAGCCCCATAAGCTCTGTGGAAACATGGCAGAAGCCTCAGACCAACCCAAAATGAAGGATATTCTATAAACTCCCTAACCATGTCAAGGTCATTGAAAACAAAGTCTGAGAAACTGTCACAACCTAGAGGAGCCTAGCAAGGCAGGATGACTAAATGGTGTCCTGAATGGGATCCTGGAGCAGATAAAGGACCTAAGTTAGGGAAAAACTAAGGAATGCTGAATACGCTAGGGACAGTAGTTAAAGGTAACAGTTAGTCTGCATGTTGGGTTATGTGCTTTAAGAAAATCTTTTTCACTGTTTCGTGTCTTTAAAACATGTCATTAAAAAAACAAAACACACAAAGATTAAAGACATGGACACCAGTAAGGATACTATTTGGTAATACAGATTACCTGAGGGATGAGGAAGACCCAAATTAGGTCGGCCTCAGTGGGACTGGAGAGGAACTGGAAGTGAGAGGTGGTGGTTCGAAGCAGCACTGACCACACCCAGTGCTTATTTAGGGCAGTGGGTGGAGAAAGACCTGATAGTAGATAGGAGGGGAAGAGTTAAGAACAATTCCATATTTTGGCCTGGACAAATGGTGGTAGGACCAACTGAAGTGGGGAGCCTGGAGGGAGAGCAGGTTTTAAGGGTAAGATGATTATAGGTGATTATAGTTCTGAATACTTGGACATAGAATTTTGTTTGTACGTGAGTTTGATTCAAATGGGTTTGTATCTTGGAGTAGAGTTGAGATTGCTATTAGAGGAGTAAGTATTATTGGAACATGGATATTTATGTTAAATTGTCATCTTATTTATCTTTATCTTCGTATGTAGCAGTATGGTATTTGCCTCTCTAGCTAAACAGGGTTCTGGAGAATGAGATCGTTAAAGCAGAGATGGATGATTCGAAGAATTATTATTATTTGCACAAATGGCAAGTAGCTCTTAGTGTAATTACTTTAAAGTATGAGAGAACATTCTGGTAGGAAACCTTTTCCAAATTTGGCTCTAAGTTTTCCCACCTGATTTACTTTTGTGCCTATGTAGTGATTGTCAAAAAGAATTGGGTCAAGATTGGTACAGTGTTAATTAAAATGACATTTCCAAAAGAGCGCAGGGTGTAGATCTGATATCTGTGGGATTTGGGTTCTGACATTTATAACTTTCAGGGCAAGTTGGAAGGTAAAATAAGTACTGTGATCAAAAGGAGAAATGAACATTTAATCAATGAAAGGATATATGGTGACTCTTACGTAATATGACACTCAGATTAAGGTGTTGAAATTGTAGTTGTTGACTTCTGGAAGTCTCAGTTTTCAGTCATCAGTATGCCAACTTTATTCACATCCCTTCGTGTTGCTTAAAACTTTCCCCTTTTCCATGAAATAGTAAAAATATAAGTTAGAATATGTCCACTTAAGGCCTGCGTGGTACCTTTTCCGTTCCTTTTTAAGGGATAAATGATGATTTCACTGTCCTACTATCCTCTAACCTATTACAAGGAAGAAGTTTGTGGTTGTCATTATTATTGTAATTATAGTCACCCATTCTCTTTCATTAATGCCTTTGTGCCTTTGCCATTCCTGCCTTGTCCCTTTCTTGCCCCAGGAAGCTTGCACACATTATTTTCACCTAGAATGCACTTCACTTTCCTCATGCCTGCCTAGTTTTCAGGTCTTGGTGCAGAGGCTTCCTCAGAAATGCCTTGCCTGGACTTCTGTGGCTTCTAGGAATTCGCTTTCCTAAGGCTCCTTATGCTGGCTTATGATCGGCTTTGTGGAATAAAGATGGGAACTGCTGTGTTCACCTCTGAATTACCAGCAGCCAACCGAGTGCCAGGCACAGGGTGGGCATTTACAAATATCCTGGGCATACACAAAGGGTATGTGAGCTGGGTGTGGTGGCCCATGCCTGTAATAGCTGGGATTACAGGTGCCCGCCACCGTGCCCTAATTTTTGTATTTTTTTTTAAGCAGGGATGGGGTTTTACCATGTTGGCCAGGCAGGTCTCAAACTCCTGACCTCAAGTGATCCACCTGCCTTGACCTCCCAGAGTGCTGAGATTACAGATGTGAGCCACCATACCCAGCTCATGGGTCTTTAAAATACAAAATTTGAAGGAAAAAAACACACACACAATTGGAAGGCCCTCTTTTCTTTGTAAAAACAATTTTTGGAGTCTTTAGTGTACTTGGATTTCTTTGTACAGAAATGAAAATGGTGTTTGAGCTTGGCTTACTGTATTCAGTTATCTGCAGTTAGGCCAGGCTCTGATAACCTTTGTGCATGTGCTGGTGGCTGTGAGGCTAGACCCACAGGGTAAGTAAACCCTTTCCAAAGAGAAAGAGTACACTTTTTGTAGGACCTCTCTCCCTGTCAAAACAATGAGCCTTGCCCTGCTGCTTAGTCAAAGGCATTCTTTTGCTTCATTGTTCAAGGCAAATTGGAACCTTCCTTCTACCTTTCTCTGCCTCCTACTCTTAAATTCCGTGTCCATGACAGAGATGCCTGAGTATTCCTGTCCCACGTAGATGAGGTTATGCCTTTGGTAAAAGGCCTGCAGCATAGTGTGATTTGGCCTTCTCTGAGCCACCATGTCCAAAATGCCTGTCACCACCCTCTGCCTTTCCCCTCACTTTGTTACAGAACACTGTTCTTTTCCTTCTTCGCCTTTATCACAGATTTGTCTTTACAAATGTTGTTCCCCTTTATAGTGGAAAGTCCCTTTGGGCAGTTAGCATGAATGTTTTGTTCACACCGTATTCCCAGGAACTAGTGAAGTGCCTGAAATGTAGTAGATCCTCATCCTCAGTGAATAAGCAAAAGAGGGAGATAGTTATCCAAGTCAGGTGGCAACAAGCCATCTCCTCCTCCTGTAAATTATCTTGGCTGTTATTTCTTGAAGTAAATTAATGCTTTACTCATGAACTCAGAGCTTAAGAAAGATAATCTGTTCTCCTCTTCCATTCTCCATTTGTTCCTTTCTTTTCCCCTTTTCTCCCACCTCTTCCCCACCATGTTCTCTTGTGTCCTTCCCTTGTTTCCTCCCACTGCTATCAAGAGGTCCATCGTCAGCTGGAAGAGAATCCTGGCCTCCACAGTCACAGCATATTTGTGAGCTGGATGGAAGGCCTGTGATGGGGCCCAAGACCCTGGCCCCGCACCATTCGTGCTCAGAAGTTCCCTGCATGGTGGTGTTTGTGCTCAGCAAGGCTGACTTTTTGGCATGCAGGACAAAAGGGAGCATGGGATGTTGGTGCTTATAAATTGGGTGTGAAATTTCTCACACAGTGGTTGTCTTTGGCATAAATTGGGCAATGTGATTATTACGTGGGCGGTTGGCTTGGGAGCTGGGGAATACAGATGGAAGCTGAAGGTAGTGGTGAGCAGGCCTCAGTGGTGGGCCGAGATGATGGAGATGTGGTGTGTGGCACACTCACTTGACCTGTTTGGGCTAGAAAATAAGCATATGATCAAAGTGTGGGGACAGTTATCAAATAAGTACTTTCAGTAATATAGCTATAATTTACAAAAATCTCTTTAAGGATATCCTGTACCTTACATAGAATAATTGCACTTATCTGCACTTCCTCCTCCTAAAATATACTTGTTGAAACCTCTCATGATGTTGATTCCTCCTAAGCTTTGCTTTCTTCCTGTTTTTAGCCTGCAGTTGTGTGGCCTGTATACCCGGCCATGCATCAGAATGTCTGGACAATTCTCTAGACAAATGATAGCAGGGAAGCTGAGTGCCATTTACATTTAGGTTTGTAATAATATCCACATATAATTAAAAGAATTTCAGAAAGCTAACTACTTTGAAATTTTGAGACAAGTTATTTTTGGTTTATGTTAACTCTTTATAATTATGTAAATACAGCAATGAGCACTCTAGATAGCTTTTGTTTTAAGTGTATGTATGCTATAGTTATCCAAAGGTCTTATTAAAATCATTGAAAATCATCAACTAAAATATGACTTTAACGTTTCAAATTGTAGGACTGGAATTATTCAGATTTGAATGAACATTGCACCAAAAAAACAGACATATTAATATTGATTGGACAAAATAAACCCAAGTTCTTGTGTGTGTGTGTATATATATATATACCCTTAGAGACAAAAAGCAAAGGAAGGGAGCACAAAGAGACTGGTACTTTAATATCCAGAGTACCAAAGAGCTCCCTGGGGGTGAATTAGGGAAGATGGGAATAAACTATCCTTCCTGCTGGAATAGCTAGTCCCCGACACAAAACCCTCTGAGCACCTGAGCTGAGCCCACAGTATCATTTCCTGGAACGACACTCACACTGAAACATCCACAGGAACTCAATTCTCCATGGAAATATCCACCATTCCTCAACATCCACAAGAGCTCTTAGACCAGGCCCTGTGCGGGGTGTGGAGGGGGAAGAGGGGCAGCTAAAGCAGGATGCCCAGATGGCGGAGGTCAGTTCTTCTGCCAAAGCCCAGGAGAGCTTTGGTATCTAAAATATATATATATATATATACACACACACACACACACACACATACACACACACACACACATATTCATTCATTCTCTCTCTCTGTCTCTCTCAGATAAATGCTAGGAGAAACCTTCAGGTTCGTAAAGTAAGAACTAATTTTTTCCTTCACTACAATGGCTAATTCTTTTCATCCTATCCTGAGCTTTACTGAGCTATTGTAGATGTTTATAGTCATCATGTTTCCACAGAGACAAGCTTGAAAGCAGCTAGAAATTCATGACCAGAGAGTACAAAAGTCAATAGTGAGGTGAGTCACAAACTAGCTTTCTACCAGGCCCTGTGTGGGGCGGGGAGGGGGAAGAGGGGCAGCTAAAGCAGAATGCCCAGATGGATGAGGTCGGTTCTTCTGCCCAGAAGAGCTTTGGTATCTAAAAGAGGAAGATTCCTATTGATGACCACTTATTTCAGCCCCTTTCCCCTCCCTCTCTTGCTGGGTGAACTCTGAGTTAAGTGACTGATGGAGGGTACTAGAGGACAGTCCCAGCTCCGCGAACCTGGCAAGTAGGAGAAGCAGAAGCAGCCCTCTTGGGGAAGGCTCTGTCTGTTTTCATCTTACCCTGGGTCTGTCCGGTCCTGGGCAGAGTTTGAGGCACTAATACACTTAGGTCTGGGAATGATGGTCCTTAACGACACATGAAGCCAGGCTTTCAGTCTAAGAGCTCTTGTGGATGTTGAGGAATGGTGGATATTTCCATGGAGAATTGAGTTCCTGTGGATGTTTCAGTGTGAGTGTCGTTCCAGGAAATGATACTGTGGGCTCAGCTCAGGTGCTCAGAGGGTTTTGTGTCGGGGACTAGCTATTCCAGCAGGAAGGATAGTTTATTCCCATCTTCCCTAATTCACCCCCAGGGAGCTCTTTGGTACTCTGGATATTAAAGTACCAGTCTCTTTGTGCTCCCTTCCTTTGCTTTTTGTCTCTAAGGGTAAGTTTATAGTCTTTCTGACATATGTTTGGAGATACTCTTCTTCAAGACTGATCTTAAATACATCACTCTTGGCGTGTTGCTGTAAGTTCTTTTCTCTGAGGAAGGCTTAATATTAACAGGGTTAACTTAAACTGGGGCTCCAGTTTGGCCAAGAGATTCTAACTTCAGGAATCCTAACTCCTGGGCATGACTTGGGAACTTTGCCTTTAATTCTCTGTTCCGTAGTGTCCAGGATGGGCACACAGAGTAGTGGGGGCACCTGGGCCTGTCCAGGTGCAGAGGGAAGCTGGCTCATTTTTTCATTATCCCGTCAGGAATTCCTTGCCTCTGCTACATCTGTTCAGCAAGAGTCTTTGGAATTTGTTCTCTTTCGGTGTATATTCACTGAGCCTGGTAGCCCAGGGTGTTCCTGAGTTAAGTAGGATGTGCACACATTTAAAGCCTGTCACACTTTTAGTCAATGTTAAGTGGACCAAAGTAGTACGGATCACATCCGAGGGTTGGTTGGAAGGCACAGTGGATCCTTTCTAAATTTGTCTGGCCCTACTTTGGATTCATATGTCATATTGTGTGTGTGCTGTTAGGAAAACCTCACACTGAATCCTACGTGCTGTTGATTGTGTTCCCACGTCGGACTGTGCACTCCAGAGTGAGAACCATGACTTCCCTTTCTACATCCCAGCTCCCAACAAAGTACCTGGGACACAAGTGTGCTTACTAGAGAAGTGCTAGAGGTATTCAGAGGTGGTATGCTCTCCAGTAGCCTCCCAGTAGTAGAGGCTAGGGTGCTCTGGGAGTCCAGTTTTCTTACAGAAGTAACAAAATGATTACTTTGAGACCAAATCACCTGTAAGGTGACCCTGTGCTCTGGACTCGAACTTTCAAGTTCCAGGACATGGAGGGTTTGGAGAGAGTTTAAAACATTGATGCCACTTGATGGAAGCATATTCCTAATTGAGTTTTTTCCTTTTGCTTACAAATGACAAATTTCTTTCTTGTGACCCTGAGAAACTTGTCATTGAGACCTCTTAAGGACACTTGACAAGGGGGAAATGGGTACTTTCCCTTTGGAATCAGTTCTAGAGAAGGTGGTTTTAACCATGCCTTCCTCCATTTCTCTATAATGTCCATACATTTCTTTCGGCTGCCTAACTTGAATTAGGTGTATGGCCTTTTAAGCACATTTTTAAAGAAAATTCTGTTCCTAATTCCTCACTTCTGTTGAAATATTTTTGAAGAGCTGATTTTTTTGCATGCAAAGCATAGCACAAATAATGAGGGTGTAAAATAGCTGCCATTTGTCCAGTACTTATGGTTTTCCTGTCTTTAATGCATTTTGTCTAATCTGCATGACATCCCTTTGATATAGTACAGAGATGCTTTGGGTTGCCAGCAATACAGGCCTCATTCCAAGTGGTATAAGGGAGAAGGGGAGTGACTTGGCTCGTGGAACTAAGTCTGGGTGTGTGGGTCTTGCTGCCTTCCTTTGGACACATGCCAGGCATTAGGCCTCAACTCTCACTGCCTCTCACTCTACTTTCTTTTACTTTGCCTCTCTCTTGGGCAGGCACTGCCGTTGGTTGGCTCCAACAGCTCTAGGCTTGTACCTGCATAGCTCTAAGTCCACAAGAAGGGAGGTTCTAGAATTAATTACTGTGATGGGTTGGGAGAGCCCGGATGCTGTGGCCAGGATCCACTGAGGCAAACAAAGGTGTTGTCATTCTGAGAGTGGGGGAGGTGGTTACCCAAGAACTGCCCTGGGCCGTCAGTAGAAGAAGGGGGTTGATACTGGGTGGGCAGCGCATTGCATAGGTAGACAGGATCATCCTTTTTTCAGACAGGGAAACAGAAGCCTATCTCTTTTCATTTTCTTTTTATACCTCACATGAGGTTGGTCTTGCTGAAAGTGCAGGCCTGTGACATTACAGCTGTGTCCCAGGGCAGGCTCACTGCCCAGTGCGAGCTGTGGATTTCTCCCTGCACAGAACCATCCCTGGGCTCCTCTGTTGTGAGTATGCCTGCATCTCTCTGGAGCCTGGTTGTAAGTTATATAGCAGCAGCCAGGGCCTTTTCCCCAAGACCCAAAGAGGAATTAATTGTGCCTTGATCTGCACCTGCAGAAGGCACTCAGCAGCTCTTACCCAGTGTGAACTTTGAGCTCCTACAGTGCCTTCAGGAGCAGGTATCTATGGAAGTTTGTTTTCTGCCCTCCTCACAGTTCATTTCCCTCTCTGGTTTCTGTTGGTGTTTTCCTTGCCTGTCTTTCCCAGCAGAAGGTTTTGTCCCTTTTTAACTCCCTTTGTGAAGGACTAGTAAAGCTGAAATGAATTTGTGAGTTGCCACCTGTCTGTGCTCCAGTTCTCTCTTCTCACATTATCTCTACCAGTGGTGTCATTGTTGAGATCGTCTTAAAATGCCAGCCCAGCTTTTTGGCAGCAAGCTTTTGGGCGGAAGGAATGAAACGTGATCCCTAACTGGCAGCTTGATTGCATTCCAGGCTCACTTCTGTGGTAGAGGATGGATTACTGGTGCCAAAGGGCAGAAGTAGCACTCTGCTAGCACCCTCAGAGCTTCTAGTATGCCATTTCCACTTTCGTGTTGTCAAAAATGCCAACATTTCCAGCCAAGTTGGAAATTTTTATGTTCCCTGTGTTCTGACAAAAGCCTTCTTTAATTTTGTAAACAGGAAGAGGAATTTTTGTTTCAGAATATGGATATTGAAGGATTTTTTTGTACAGAGTGGTAGAACCGGCCCTGTTTAACGCTGGTCCATATTGACTGGATTGGGGGTGATATGTGTACCCCGCTTCCCATACTTTGATGGAGAAAGGGAGGTAAAAACTTGGAAGAAAAAGTCTTTATCCAGCCGTTCAATTCATACAGTGTGTTTTGCACTTTTATACTTTTCTATTTATCCAACTTTGGTTAAAATTAAGAGGGAACAGTTGGGCAAGGAATATAGTTTAGATAATGAGCAAAAATTCCTCCGATATGTGAACATGGAATATCTTTCTATTTATTGGTTTGTCTTTAGTTGATCTTAACAGTGTTTTGTAGTTCCCTTTTGTTAAAGTTGTTAGGTGTTTTTATTGATGCTATTGTTAATTGTTTTCTTAATTTGATGTATAGAATATACAATGGATTTTTTAATACTGGTTTTATATCCTACAACCTCACTGAACTTGTTTATTGGTTCTGATTTTTTGCGTGCATTCTTCAGTGTTTTCTACATACCAAATCAAGTCATTTGTAAATGGAGATAGTTTTAGTTCTTCCAATTCAGTCTGCGTGCTTTTTTTTTTTTTTTTTTCTTTTTCTTTTTCTAGTCGGATTTCCCTGGCTAGAACGTCTACCACAATGTTGACTAGAAGTAGTGAGAGTAAACATCTTTCCTCGTTCTTGATCTTAGGGGGAAAGCATCTGGTCTTTGACCATGTTGTTGATGGTGTGTGTGTGTGTGTGTGTGTGTGTGTATGTGTGTGTGTTTCTTTTTTGAGATGGAGTCTGGCTCCATTGCCCAGGCTAGAGTGCAGTAGCGCAATCTCAGCTCACTGCAACTTCCACCTCCTGGGTTCAAGCGATCCTCCTGCGGGTTCAAGCAATCCTCCTGCCTCAAAGACTCCCGAGTAGCTGGGATTGCAGGAGTGCACTGCCACGCTGGGCTAATTTTTGTATTTTTAGTACAGATGGGGTTTCACCATGTTGGTCAGGCTGGTCTGGAACTCCTGACCTCAGGCAATCCGCCCGCCTCGGCCTCCCAAAGTGCTGGGATTACAGGTGTGAGCCACGGCGCCTGGCCTGGAGGTGGTCTTTATCAGGTTGAGGGAGTTCTCTTCTAATCCCTGCTTGTAGTGTTTTTAGCATGAAAGCATTTTACTGTGTTTAGAGAATATGTTGTTTTTTGCCTTTTATTATATTAATATGACAACTATGATGTATACTGAACAAACATTACATTGCTGGGATAAGTCGCACTTGGCCATAATGTTAATTCTTTTGATATGTTGCTGAATTGGGTTTGCTAGTATTTTTTTTTAGGATTTTTAATGTTTACATTCATAAGAGATACTGAAGATACTGTACTTGAGAAATTATCTTAAACAAATAATTTTAAGTAAGCAAACATCTGCAGTAGGAATTAAACAACACAACGTGCGGAACACACTTAGCACAGTGCCCAGCACTTACTAAGCATCAGCTTATGGGAATTGCTTTTTTTTGGCAGATGGTCGTTTAATGTCATGACTCAGAGCATAGGATGTTGAGTTGAACAGGCCTGGGTTTGAATCCTGGCTTCCTCCACCTCCTTGTTAGTGGTGTAGCTTTGGGCATATTGTGTCTGGATGCCTTAAGTTTTTTTATTTTTAAGACCAAAGTGACAATAGTCCTTCTCTCAGGGTTGTCAGGAGGATTTAATGTGACTATGTACAACCAAACCTAGGACCTGGTACACAGTTAAGTGCTGTGATTCTATTAGTTGTTACTTTTCTTGTTACTTTTAAAGATACTGACTGCAGTGGTATTATGAGGGTGAAAAATTGAAAACAATTCAACTATCGATAAACAGATGATTGATTAAATATAGTAAATGCACACAGTGTCATAGTAAGTAGTCTTTAAAATTGACTAGATTAATACTGATCTAGAAAAATATTGGTGGTGTGCAAAAAAGCAGTTTTTATACGTGTGTATAGAATTCATGTTTATGAATGCATTAAAGTCTAGAAATGCATATATATCAAATTGTTAGTTTAATTTGGGGAGCTTATGATTGCTTATAGTGGAACTGTGACTTAATTTAAAAATAGGTGTATGTTTTATTGGGAAAGAAGGATATACATTTCTTTCTAGCAGGAAAATTTGGAAGCTTAAAAAGTATTTGAGGTTTTAATTGTGTTTGTTGATTTGTCCTCAGTTATTTTCATAACCTTGTTTGAATTTATTATCTAATTAAGCCATATGCATGTTAAAAAAAGTAATAAAAGCTTCTAAAAAAGATATATGAGAAAAGATTTTCATCCATTCACAAATTTTGCCTTTCTTCATGTGGACTACCAGAATTAAATTTTTTTGACTGTCTACTGGTTGTTGGCCCAGACTCTGTTCTAGATGTTGTAAATACCAAGAAGAATACAAAGTGGTCTCTACCCCGGGGACAGAGAGACCAAACAGATCTGCAGCCAGCTGATTTCAGGGGGCGATGGAGTAAATGGCACACGCGTGGTCAGAGCCGAGCAGGGTCTCAGGCTAGCAGTAGACTTGTGTTTTCAAGAATGCATAGGGGTGTGTCTGGCAGACAGGACAAGAATTGCAGATAGTAGAAACAGCCTTTGCAAAAGGCTTGGAGCTCTGCAAATTCAAGAAGAAAGAAATGTTGGGATATTTATGAAAAGCAGCCAGCCTTCGGGCTCATTATCCTGTCTCTGTGCAGCTTCCTCTTGAGAGAGCTAATTATAGTCTAGTTAGTAGGCTGCCACATTTCTTACTCCCTTGGAGAAGAATCTCAATTAGCAGGGAGTGGGTGAATGTGAAAGCCTGTCAGGATAGCAGCTTCTTCAAAGTGACCCTGCTGCAGTGAAGCAGATAGTTGTCTTTTCTTTAGAAAATGAGGCATTTTCTCCCCGTTGTGCTTCTGTCCATCAAAGCCTGCCTCAGGAGAAGAGAAGGAAAAGCTTTGTAGTCTAGGTTCTGGCTTTCCTGGCAGATAGGCAATGAGCAGATATTTCTTAGTTTCTGTGACGTTTTGTTGGTCCTCATAGATGAGTGTTTAAATTTTCCAAGCGAACAGTATGGCCCAAAGCTTCTAATTCCAAGTTCCAGACCTCAGACTTGAGTTCATGTTTGTCTTTAGACTGATAGCACCCTGGGGTGATTCAGGGTTGGGTGAAAATTATAATATCACTCTGTAGAAATTTCACGAGTCATTTTTAAGTGGTTTATCCTGATTCTATAAAAGGTGGAATGGAGCTCAGATGATTTTTAAAGAATCAAAGGAGGTGATGCTTGCTGGGAACTGAAGGTTCCCATCTGCTTATTTCGGATTTCTACCTGAGACTATCAGATGAAAGAAGTGGCCCTCCCATGGCCGTCTTTGCAGTGGTGGCTGAAGATACAGTTAATTATTTCTTTGGGCTTAAAGAGAACTTCCCCTTAAGATGATTTTATGTGTAACATATGCTCTTGTATTATGTGAAAATGTTAAAATTGATGTAATGGCACAAGCCTGCAGTTAAAAATACTCAATTTCACACGTTTCTGCCTTAGTTAAAGCTCTAGAAAAAGAGGTTAGATACTGCCAGATGTCTGCTTAGCAGAAAAGCCTAAAGAAAATGGGAATCCAAATGGCTAGTAGAGTTCAGTACTGGTTAATTTAGCTGAGAAATACTGAATGTTAAACCTGGGTGTGAGACTCTTCATCTTCTGCTGTAACCATGGTCCAGTTGCAGATACAGCTTATTTGTCCAGTTAAAGAATGGCTCATTCTACATAGTAGAATTTCCTAGTTAACTGAAACTGGGTACCTTTCTGATGATCCAGCCTCCTTTTAAATTTAATCTTAATTTCTGGTGTCCAAAAAGCTAGGAAACATAGGCTAAACTTATTTTTAAACAGTATGTTAGTTAAGTTTTCAAGTAATTGGCTCAGTTGGTTTTTATCCTCCAAAAGCCTTTGCAGGTGTTTCAGTTCAAAGCATTGTGTCCAGCTCTTAATCTAGAAAATAAATATACTTTTGTCCTTTGTTTTCCTGAATTTCCAATTGAAATGGGAAGTGTGAATTACATTCTTCACTAGCACACAGATCACTGAAAAATTGAATCTTAAGTTGTTGCGCGGGGTCATTGTGCTGTTATTGTACAGATATGATTTGACCCCTGTACTGTCAGCCGTATTCTAAGCATTTTGGGTTTAGGTGTTTTTATGTGCATGTGTTTGCTTTTCGTAGTTTCTATTAGGCTATTAGGCCTTCAGCTCACTTATTAACATTACTTTGCACGTCCTCCTTCTCACTATCCCTGTAGTTAGTTGCTTCTAATCTGCTTAGGGAATCAGCTAAGTAAGCTTGTTAAATTTGTTTCCAAAGGGTAAGTAAAAAGACAGGTAGAACTCCTAAAGTTCAGTTTAAAAAGCTTCTTCATTGGCTGCTTGGTATGCCCTTTCCTCCTTCCCTTCTTATTTTTTATTTTTTTTATTTTTTTTTGAGACGGAGTCT
This sequence comes from Papio anubis, assembly GCF_008728515.1. NCBI lineage: Eukaryota > Metazoa > Chordata > Mammalia > Primates > Cercopithecidae > Papio > Papio anubis. The sequence continues at coordinate 8,898,640 of NC_044985.1, forward strand.
CGCTTTGTCACCCAGGCTGGAGTGCAGTGGTGCTGTCTTGACTCACTGCAACCTCTGCCTCCTGGGTTCACGCCATTCTCCTCCCTCAGCTTCCCGAGTAGGTGGGGCTACAGGCACCCGCCACCACGCCTGGCTAATTTTTTGTATTTTTAGTAGAGACGGGGCTTCACCGTGTTAGCCAGGATGGTCTCGATCTCCTGACCTCGTGATCCGCCCGCCTCAGCCTCCCAAAGTGCTGGGATTACAGGCATGAGCCACCGCGCCCGGCGTCATCCTTCCCTTCTTTGGGAGACATTTCATACAGGTGTTGGTGATGAAGGGCGTGCCTTCTCGGTATGGTTTGTGATACACTGTTGTGTGACATCTTCAGGCAGTTTAGACAAGTTATGATCAACTTTGAAAAATATATGCTCTTTGAGGACCGAAACGGAACTGCTTCCATTTTCTTCATGCCTTCCCTGTGCCTTATTTCCCGTATTGTTTTGTGTGTGTCATCTAGTACAGCAACATATATCCTAATTATGGTTCCTCTGGCCCCCAGGTTATTGGCCTATTACATGAGAATATAAAAAGAATGAAAGCTAAATATTTTTGCTTTAAACAGTCAGTCATCTTTTATAGAAATGGTAGTGTGAAAGAATTAAAACAGGAGAATAAATAATAAAATATGAGAAGAAGGTCTTATATTCACATATTTACCGTATCTACTGCTCTTTATTTCTTTATGTAAATCCAAGTTTCCAACTGGTATCATTTTTCCTTTTGCCTGAAGATCTTCCTGTTACATTTCTTGAAGTGCAGGTCTGCTGATGACAATTTCTGTTTGAGTTTTTATTTTGCCTTTATTCTTAACAGATGTTTTCACTGGATATAGAATTCTAGGTTACTTCTAGGTGAATACCATTTTCAAGCTGCCATTTCCATTGTGTTCTGGCTGGCAGGGTTTCTGATGAATTCTGCTGCTGCTGTTATGTTTGTTGTTCTGTGTACTATGTCTTCCCCTGGCTGCTCTTGTCTGGGCCTAACAGTTTGATTATGGTGTGCCTCAGTATGCGTTTCGGTGTGTGTATCTTGCTTGGGGCATGCAGCTTCTTGGATCTGTAGGTTTCTAGTTTCTCTCAAATTTGAAAGTGTTCTGGCCATCATTTCTTAATCTTTTTCTGTCCTTCCCCTTCTTCCCCTTGTCCTTCGGGCCTGCAGTGTTGTGTGTGTTAGACTGCTGGATATTATCCTTCAGGTCTCTGAGACTCTATTCCTTTTATTTATTTTTTCAGCCTATTTTGTTTCTGTGCTTCTGTGCTTATTTTGGATAAATTCTATTGCTATATGTTTAAGTTCCCTGATTTTTTTCTTTACTTCTGCAATGTCTAGCCTGCACTTAATCTCAATCAGTGAAATTTTCATTTCAGATAATTATGTTTTCTTAAAATCTGTAAGTTCCACTGGATTCTTAAAAAAACTTCCTTTTTTCTTATGAATATCTATGTATTCTTTTAATATTGAACATAGTTATAATAGAAGTTTAATGTCTTATCTCATCATTTCTCAGAAGTTTACTATTTTCTGATTTTTTTTGCCCCTCCTGATTATGGGCCACATTTTCCTCCTTCTTGTCATGTTTAGGAAATTTTTTTTTTAAGGCTTCTCTGTACATAGTGAAGGAATTTTATATTAGATGTTGTGTATTGTGAATGTTACCTTGTTGAGTGTCTGTGTCTTGTTTTATTTCTTTTAGGAATATCACGCTTTGTTTTGGCAAAGCAGTTAAGTTACTTGCAGGTCTTTCTAATGCCCTGTAGGCCTGCTTTTAAGCTCTGATAGGGCAGATTTCATTTAACTTTCACTCCAGACATACTTCAATCTCACTAAGACCTGACCTCTCTGGGGGTCTCCATTGAATGCCTTGGGTGGGTCACCAAGAACATTCCACTTTGGCTGGTTGGAGCTTCCCTACTTGTGTAAACTCTAAGAGTTGTTCATTTCACACCTTCTTGGTCATTTTCTGCCTTGCTTCGTGGAAGTTCACTCACACACGTGAGGCCTAGAACTTAGCACATTTCTGTAGCCCTCTTTCTGTGTAGCTTCCTGTAATTTCTAGCACCCTCAACCTCTCTGAACTCTGTTCTTTATTGTCTGCAGTATCTAATCTGCAGGGCTACTAAGTTTAATTTGAGGTCCCCTTCCCTGTACTTGGTGACCTGGAAATTATTAACACCTCCAGACAGAAAGTTGGGGTGATTGTATAGCTTACCTTGTTTGTTTCTTTTCTTGCAGGGAGAAACAAATAAATCTATATCTTTATGCAAATTAGCTGAGCAGCCAAGTTCTGCACTGCCTAGTATCCAGTGCCTGCACGTAGTTCTTTCAGATATACTGTCAGGTTTTCTAGCTATTTATTGCAGGAGGTTAAGTCTGGTCCACACCTAGTCTATCACTGATGCAAGCAAAAAATTTCAGGAATTCCATTGAAATTGGTCCATTGAAAATAATTCTTGGCAGCTGAGTACTGTTCTAAATGACATGCCTGCATGTGTTAGAAGACTGAATTAAACATAATTTACATGAATTTGTGAGTGAAGCATGATAGTGTCCTCATGTCTTCCATTTATTTTTTACCTGTCCCACAGACTAGAACTGTTCCTACTCAGCAGAATTATTATGGTTTAAGGTAGTAGAATAATGACATCTGTTCAGATGTTCTTAGAGCTCCCCAGAGGACAGATAGGCTGAGTGAGATCTGTCCTTGTCACCGCTAATGCTGACAGTACTCAGTGGGTGACTTCTCCTTTGGGTTGTTCTTATTCTTTACATTAGACTTAAATTTTCATTTTGGGAAGGCCATTATGAACCACTTTCTGAATCCACGGGAAGTCTGTGCTAATAGCACTGTGCATGTGAATCAATAAAAAATGGATGTATGGGTTGAAAGAACCATCTTGAAATAGCATGGCATAACAAGACAATCTGGGGGATTTAAAGGCACAGTGAAAGGAGCTAATTTGCATAAGGACATGGATTTGTGAGGATGTCTTTCTCTCCTCCTCCCCCTACCCTGTGTTGAATAAACTGAGCCATGTAATTTGGAGTGCATTGTTGTTGAGTTTCAGGGAGCATTGGGGTCTTGAGTAGACACAAGACTTCGCTGTTGATAATTTAGCTTAAGAAGCGACTAGATCAAGGAAAACAGGAATTCTGTATATTTTTTGGATCACAAAGATTTATTTCAAACTTATTGGTAAAGAACTAATGCCCCTTTGAGAAATCATGAATATTGCCAGCTACAGATGTTGATTTTTGTTTTATTTAAATTACTCTTAAGTTCTTTGTTTAGCCTCCTAAATGACTCACTCTTATACTTGATGCATAAACTTTAATTTTGCATCATTGAAGTGTTGTTATAAATTTGTTGATTTTTAAGAATCCAAAGATGTTTCTTTTTTCTTGAGACAAGGTCTTGCTCTGTCACTCAGGCTGGAATGTAGTGGAGTGACCCTGGCTCACTGCAGCTTCAGGCTCCTGGGCTCAAGTGATGCTCCTGCCTCAGCCTTCTGAGTATCTGGGACTACAGGCACATGCCACCATATCTGACATATTTTTTTATTTTTAAGAGACAGGACCTTGCTATGTTGCCCAGGCTGGTCTTGAACTCCTGGCCTCTAGCAGTTCTCCCATTTTGGCCTCCCAAAGTGGTAGGACTACAGCTGTGTTTTTTTTTTTTTTTTTTAAATTTTAAATGCAACTTGAGGAGTATTGATTGAATCCACTGCTGTTTAAAAAATTTAAAAGTTAATGAGCTTATGAAAAAAAAGTTCATCTTCACTAAAAAAGAAATGCAACATAGAAGATGAAGTCTTTTTTCCACCTGTCAGATTGATTAAAGTTTAAAAATGGTAATATTAAATGTTAGCAGTGGTGTGGAAGGATGAGTACTTCTTTGAACTTCTAGGGGAAATGTACATTTATATGACCTCTCTGATAATTCTGGCACTATGCATCAAGAACTTTTACACTCTTTGACCCACTGTTGTTGCTTCTAGGGTTTTCATTCCTAAGACGATTGGAAATTCAAACAAACAAACAAAAAATGTAGGAAGGCATTTGCAATATTGCATTTCTAATGGTGAGGAATTAGAAACACCCTAAATGTCTAACCATAAGAGTGCTTCACTTGTGCCATTTTCCAGTTACAAAGTACCATACAATTATTAAAATGGTGGTTATGAAAAATATTTCATCACAGAGGAAAAATTTACATATTTGAAGTAAGCACTATTCCAATATGATACATACTCATCTCAGCTGCTACTTTAAAATACCCAAGTGACCAAGTACAGTGGCTCATGCCTGTAATCCCAGTACTTTGAGAGGCCAAGGTGGGAGGATTGAGTGACAGTGAGACCCTTTATCTTAAAGAAAAAAAAAAGCATGGATGGTCAGAAATGTCCCAGAATGTGAAAATAACTGTTTCTAGGTGGTGGTTTTATGAGAGATTGTTTTCTTCTTTTTATTTGTTCTGTTTTTCAAAATTTGAGTGCAAAAGTATTCTGGGTATGTGAAAGCAAGTATGATCTTTGTAGCTTCATTCTGGGCTTAACCTAAGGCTTTCCAGACCCTAGAGGGGCACCTCAGACTCCAAAAGAGTATGCAAAAGTATGAAAAAGTGTGTGTGTGTGTGTGTGTGTGTGTGTGTGTGTGTGTATAGTTTTTGTTTTTTAAAAAACATTGGTTTCTGTGCTTACTGTTCAGATAAAAATTTCGATGATGAAGATTCTGTGGATGGTAACAGACCTTCCTCTGCTAGTTCTACGTCATCCAAGGCGCCACCAAGTTCTCGGAGAAACGTTGGAATGGGAACCACCCGCCGGCTTGGTTCATCCACCCTGGGATCCAAGTCTTCAGGTTAGTCTAAGCTCTGTGTGGCGTTCTAGGGTCAGCTATGCCAGCTTTTCAAACCAGAGATGCAAGTACTTGCCTGTGGTGGCCCTCAGAAGTGATACAGTCCCCGTATGCAGCAGGTTTCTGCCTGCTATTCTTTCATTGAATTAGCATTGCAGTACTGATGCTGATTAGCTGGTAAGTTGTAAATTTGAGCTACTGTGTTGACTTTTGCCACATTCTGCTAAGGCGGAGCCTATAGAAGAAGGAAACTAGCACAGAGGAAAGCATAGCTCCGAGATAAAAGCAAGAGCGCACCCTCATCGCATTGTTTAGTTATCTGGATCCAGCAATGCCTGAAACCACTAGGGGCGTTTTAGACAATTTCTATTTAATAAGACTGAGAATAATCCAGAAGTCACACTGTAACTCCTGTCTTTAAAATACATCTTGTGGACCGGCCCCTAGGTATTGGGGCGTGTGTGCATGCTCCGCATGCAGGTCGGGCTGTGGGTGGTGGAGACAGCCACCTCTGCTCCAGTTCCCGGTGAGCCATGGTGAGGTGGCAGCTGTTGGTATGTCTGTTGGATGGTAGCGTGAAGTGAAGCTGGGCCAGCGGGAGGTAGCTCTGTGGGAGTGGAAGGCCCATGTTTCTCTACCTGGACTGCAGGCTCTTCATGCAGGGAGGGCAGAGCTCAAGACCTCAAAGACAATCTGTAGAAAGCTGGGTAGCAGCAGCTCCACAGAAGAGTGACCAGACTGTTAAAAGGAAAACAAACAGAAAACGGCAACCACAAAAAACCCCATCCAACGGGCCACAACCTCAAAGATCAAAGGTAGATAAGCCCACAAAGATGAGAAAGAATCAACACAAAAGCGCTGAAACATCTTTTCCTTCAGATAACCGCAACCCCTCTCTAGCAAGGGCTCAGAACTAGGCTGAGACTGAGATGGCTGAAATGACAGAAGTAGGCCTCAGAATATGGATAATAATGAACTTCACTGAGCTAAAGGAGCACGGGGTTGGGGTTAGGGTTAGGGTATTCACATAGGAAGAGAGGAAGTCAAACTATCTTTATTTGCAGATGACATGATCCTATATCTAGAAAACCCCATTGTCTCAGCCCAAATCTTCTTAAGCTGATAAGCAACTTCAGCAAAGTCTCAGGATACAAAATCAATGTGCAAATATCGCTAGCATTCCTATACATCAACACCAGGCAAGCAGAGAGCCAAATCGTGAATGAATTCCCATTCACAATTGCCACAAAAAGAATAAAATACCTAGGAATACAACTAACAAGAGAAGTGAAGGACTTCCTCACGGAGCACTACAAAACACTGCGCAAAGAAATCAGAGACGATACAAACAAATGGAAAAACAGTCCGTGCTCATGGATAGGAAGAATTAATATTATGAAAATGGCCATACTGCCCAAAGCAATTTATAGATTCAAGCTATTCCCATTAAACTAACATTGACATTCTTCACAGAATTAGAAGAAACTATCTTAAAATCCATATGGAACCAAATAAGAGCTCATATAGCCAAGACAATCCTAAGCAAAAAGAACAAAGCTGGAGGCATCACGCTGTCCAACTTTATACTATAAGGCTACCCCTAACCAAAACAGTGTGGTACTGGTACAAGAACAGACACACAGACCAATGGAATAGAATAGAGAACCCAGAAATAAAGACCCCACGACTACAACCATCTGATCTTCAACAAACCTGATAAAAACAAGCAATGGGGAAAGAATTCCCTGTTTAATAAATGGTGCTGGGAGAACTGGGTATCCCTATGCAGAAAATTGAAACTGGACCTCCTCCTTACACGCTATACAAAAATCAACTCAAGATGGATGAAAGAGTTAAAATTTAACTCAAACTGTAAAACCCCAGAAGAAAATCTAGGCAATACCATTTAGGACATAGGCATGAGCAAAGATTTCATGACAAAGACGCCAAAAGCAATTGCAATGAAAGCAAAATTTGACAAATGGACCTAATTTAACTAAAGAGCTTCTGCACAGCAAAATAAACTATCAGAGCAAACACACAACCTACAGAATGGGAGAAAATTTTTGCAATCTATCCATCTGACAAAGGCCTAACATTCAGAATCTACAAGGAACTTAAATTTACAAGAAAAAACAACCCCATTAAAAAGTGGGCAAAGAAAATGATCAGACACTTAGGAAAAGAAGACGAACATGCGGCCAGCAAACGCATGAAAAAAAGCTCGACATCACTGATTATTAGAGAAATGCAAATCACAATGAGATACCATCTCACACCAGTCAGAATGGCTATTATTAAAAAGTCAGAAAAACAGTAGATGCTGGCGAGGTTGTGGAGAAAAAGGAGTGCTTTTACCCTGTTGGTGGGAGTGTAAATTCGTTCAACCACTGTGGAAGAGACTGTGTCAGTTCCTCAAAGACCTAGAGGCAGAAATACCATTTGACCCAGTAGTCCCATTACTGGGTATATATCCAAAGGAATGTAAATCATTCTGTTACAAAGATACATGTGTGCATATGTTCATCCCAGCGCTATTCACAATAGCAAAGACCTAGAGTCAACCTAAATGCCCATTAAGACTGGGTAAAGAAAATGTTGTACATATATACCATGGAATACTATGCATTCATAAAAAGGAACAAGATCATGTCCTTTGCAGGGACATGGATGGAGGTGGAAGCTGTTATCCTCAGCAGTTTAATGCAGGAACAGAAAACCAAATACTGCATGTTGTCACTTATAAGTGGGAGCTGAATGATGAGAACACATGGACACATGGGTGGGGAAAACACACACTGGGACCTGTTGCAGGGTTTGGGGTGGGAGGAGGGAGAACATCAGGAAGAATAGCTAATGTGCTGGTCTTAATACCTGGTGATGGGGTGATCTGTGCAGCAAACCACCATGGCACACGTTTACCTATGTAACAAACCTGCACATCCTACACATGTACCCCTGAACTTAAAAGTTGGGAATAAAAATAAATAAGATAAAATACATTTTGTTCTTACAAGTAACGTGGTTCCTTGTGAGACCAGTAAGGATGTTGCATTAAATAAATTGTAGGAGATTTCTCCCATAAATTCTTCCTTTCACTCCTAATGTAGACAGTTTAGTTGTTATATACAACTCTCATTTTCTGTCAAGTTTCACATTTGCAGGCAAATTCCTTCCGAAATTTACCTCAGAAAAATTGTGTAGCTGCTGCTTTTAGAACCATTTTCACTGATGGCTTTAGCTTTTGCGCTCTTGGTGGTGGTGGGGATAGTGGTGGATGGGGAATCCCATGAGCCAAAAAAGATGAAGCCGAAAGGACCAAATAAAAGCTATTCTCGTGATTAGCATTCAAATGCTGTCTTCTGATGGCCTCTCCTGAATTCTGAACTGGCCCTAGAATGTTGGTATCTTGACCAGACGAGCATGGGACCACTCTGCCTCCTGACCCCAGCATCCGTGATAGAGGAGCTGTAGGAATGTTAATTGTACTTATTTCCAGTTCTTTCTAATCACTTTTTTGGTGTATTTTAAAACATTTTACTTTTTGTTATTGAGTTTAAATTCACATAACATAAAATTAGCCATTTTAAAGGGAATATTTTCAGTATTTCATCTACCTTGTAGCATATATCAATACTTTGTTCCTTTTAATGCCTGAACAATCTTTCTTTTTTCTTGATCTATTCTTGGGTAATTTTCCGTTGCACAAACAAGGCTTAGAAAATTACTAGACTGGTGCTTTCCTTCCCATCCCGCATCCATACCCTTTCCAGAAGTCCCTGCTGTGTAGATTATGCACATATCAGCTCGGTTTTCCCTTCAGCCCTGCACTTATCCTTTTTTCCATGTTGTTTAAAACCATAGTCATGAATTTCCTGGTTTGCTCCTCCTCATCAGATACCCTAGGCTCAGGGACTGTTGTTGGCCTCTGAGTCCTCTTTGGTATGTGTGGGTACATGGTGTAGGGCTTCATGCAAAGGAGGCATTCAGGGCCTATCTGCTCAATGGGATCCAGTTTTTATGCTGAAACAGACACAGAGCACCACATCACAGTGAGTAACTATTGGCCTTTAGAGTAGTTAGCTTTTCCACGGTGTGAGTGATCTTCAGCAAGAGTGATGACACACATTTACTGCTACCTGGGATTGTCTTTAAAGCTCCTTTCTGTCTGGATAATTATCAGGACCCCGAACACCAGATACATGTGTGGTAAGAAAGTCTTAGAAAAGCAATCAGACTAATCCATGTAAATCATTAATGGGGGTTATGAAGATGACTATAGACACCAGTTTTTAAAATGTGAAAAAAATCTGATAAAGCATCACTTGTTACTATGCATAAAAGGAGCTCAGATTAGCGAAAATACTTTCTTCACATACTTTTAAATACAAAGCATCTTAGGATAATAACTTTGTACTTGGGAAAACTTGTAACTGATTCTTAAATGAAAAAATGACAGTTATGAGTTCAAAAAGGAAATAGAAATGTTCAAACTAATATAAAGTTAAATAAAACTGAAATTATTTAGGACTGGTTTGAATAGTCACAAATTTGTAATGCTGAATTCCTGGTAATTACAGTTTAAGTTATTCCCTGAGTAATCCCAGCACTTTGGGAGGCCGGTGGGTGGATCCGAGATCAGGAGATGTCCTGGCTAACATGGTGAGAAACCCGTCTCTACTAAAAATACAAAACTAGCGAGTGGTGGTGAGGCGCCTGTGGTCCCAGCTACTTCGGGCTGAAGCCGGAAAAGGAAATAAATGAACCGGAGGTGGAGCTTGCAATGAGCGGTCGGCATGCACTCAGCCTGGGCGACAGGCGAACTCCGTCTCAAAAAAAAATTAAATTTTCTGCTTGATCCATTTATTAGTAATCTTTCAAAAGACTTGTATATTAATACAATATCTAAACCCTTTAAAACCATACCCTCCCTGCTTAAACAGGTAGTCCAAGTGACCTTAAGCTAATGTATATAGCATTGTAGAATTACTATATTTCATCTTGATATGAAGTCAGTAATGTTTGTCAATTTCATGACACTCCAAAGTTATATGAAGCCTTTCTAAAAAATAGTTCTGAATCTTCCAAAACAGAATTTTGATTGTGTATGTTTAGATTTCTTCAGTGTATGTGTTATATACATTGTTTCATATTTTTTGAAATTCTTTTTTACAGCTGCAAAAGAAGGAGCTGGTGCTGTGGATGAAGAGGATTTTATTAAAGCATTTGATGATGTACCTGTAGTACAGGTCAGTGAGGATATTTGAGTATGATTACAAACAAGGGTAGACTTTCTTCACATTTTATTTTTCAAGTATGCCTGTGTAATGTTCTTTACTAGGTCAGGTAATTTTAACTGTCAACACTACAGGAGATCTGAGGTGCAGACTAGAAAATGTTGGAGCAAAAGTCAAGGCCCAAGATCATCTTTCAGTAAGAACAGGAAAGACATTGGTTGCTCTATTATTAAGTTTATGAATCAGGTCACATAAAAGAGAAAGAAATAGGTGATGCTCAATTAGAAAATAAAAAAGGCATATTTATTTAGGGATTTTCTTTTTTTTTTTAGAAAAATTCATAAATTTGAAGGATTTTGGTGTCTGAAAAGTTACAGAGAATGATTTAATAAGAGCTTAGTTTATACCTTGTTTGATGCTTCACTTTAAATACCTAACAGATGAAACAAAGATTATTTATAAAAATTGGGATACAGCCACAAGTTTTTGACTGCTTTGTGCCTTAGTATCATCTATTGCTGGTTGAGACTAATACTTTTCCTCAGCCTACACCGGCTGTCTGTGCTCTGGATTCCTGTGGCACTTACAAGTCTGTTATGTACAACTCTCTTTGCCACCTTCGTTGCCGTATGTGTATAAAGCAGGTAACAAGAATCTCGGTGGCCTGGGCAACATGACAAAACCTCATCTGTACAAAAGATACAAAAATCATCTGTGGTGGCAGATGCCTGTAGTTCTAGCTGCTCAGGAGAGTGAGCTGGAAGGCTCCCTTGAACCCGGGAGGTGAAGTTTGTTGTGAGCTGAGATTGCGCCACTGCACTCCATCCTGGGCGACAGAGTGAGACCCAGTCTCTTAAAAAAAACAAACAAAAAAACTATCTTGGGTTCAGGTTCATCCTTAAGTACTTGACCTGACCTTCCCAGCATACATCAAGATTGATTATACCCTATACCCTACCTGTTTTCTAAGTAAGATGTGGAGATAAATGAGAGTGTACATTTGAAAGTCTTTAAAATTATAGGTATAGTGTCATGTTATAAATAATACTAAGAGTAAGAAATGACTTAGGCATCACTGACTGTTTCCCATTAGGCTTGTTTCTCTTTGTACATGAAATCATCTGTTAAGTTTATAGTAAAGCTACGTTTGAGGCAGGGTTGTTCACATATGGCAGCAAATCTTGTGGGTACACATTTATAGTGAGAAAGATCCTCATTATAGACAAAACTCTGCAGATATTTTCTCATAGGTGTTTCTTAAAAATTAAATAATTTCTTTTATTAAATGGTCTTGACTTCATGTATTTAAGAAGTAATCTGTTTATTCTGCATGTTTTTATATTGATTGTAAATTAATTTTGCTTACAGATTTATTCCAGCCGAGACCTTGAGGAATCCATAAACAAAATTAGGGAAATACTATCTGATGACAAGCATGATTGGGAGCAGAGAGTAAATGCTGTAAGCTGTTGACCTCATGTGATTACATTTTCATAAGATGTATTTAAATATCTCATACTTTATTATGAAATCAGGGCACAACTCTAATGAATTTTAAATAGTATATATTTTAAATACAAATTATCGTATTTACACTTCACCCTTTTAGTAGAGTATCTCCTTTTATTTTTATTTTGGAAACACACCAACTTAAACCTTTATGAATCATCTAGTCTTTTAACAAAGACCTAACTGTGGAGTGTATGGTGACAGCCTCCACTCTCACCTTAGGAGAAATTTCATTCTGTGATTGTTTGCCTTTAAAGTGGCTTTTTTGTGGCAGTTTTAGTATATGTCCCCCAATATTCTTTTCTTTCTTCATATCACTTGCTAGAAAGTTGTGTCTCCTTTATTTTTAAAAGTAGATTAATGGAAAGTGGGCTGGGCGTTAAAGCGAGGGTGTGTCTGATCTGAGAAGGCTATTTTCTACTGGTTGGCTGGCAAGAAGGGAGGTGGTACCATTGCCATTGTATTGTATTTTAAATTCAGACCAGCCAGTTAATGGTTCAGTGGAGGATAATGGTTCAGGTAGGAATGCTGCTTCCTTTGGTTCATTAAATAAATGGCAGTTGAAGTGGGGTGTGAGGGGAGGTAAGCTTAGGAGGGGCTTTTCACAAGCCAAAAGTTTTTAGTTATTTATCATTAGTGTTGTAGGATCTATAAATACTTTAAGATATTTCAAATGTAAAACTTTTTTTGCAGAAATTACAATATATGTGTCACAAATACTCCAGTTAAAAATTATTTAGTCTTATTTGTGGTATGTAGATTTGTTTATTGTATTAGCTAATATTTAACTGGCTGAATTCTTTTGGGAAAGCTTTCTAATCAGTTGAACTTAAACAATTATCTCTTTTGTATTTGATGGCTTCTGTTTTGTATATTCTGTGTTAGAATTGTTTTCTGTTATTCTGAATTTTCTCTATTCCATTAGCTAAAAAAGATTAGATCTTTACTTTTGGCTGGTGCCGCTGAGTATGATAACTTCTTTCAACATTTGCGTCTTTTGGATGGAGCCTTTAAACTCTCTGCTAAGGATCTGCGGTCTCAGGTAGTGCGGGAGGCTTGTATCACGTTGGGGTAAGGACTGCGACGCTCCATATTCTCACCATAAAATAGTGTCACCACAGAGCTTCAGAGATGTCTCCTTGAACTTGTGAGCTGGGTCTCTTTAATGTAACTTCTGACTAGTCTTCAAGACCCATTCCAGTTAACACTTCTGTCAGTGGTTTTACAATACTTTCTGCTCAATTATGTGAAGTGTGACAGATTTTAAATTTTATTTTATTCAGTGATATAGCTCTGAAGCCTTTATTTCAAACTTTGAAGCAGTTATTAATATGGAAAGATGAAACTCTATGAAATCCTGTTTCTCTCATTTTTCATTGATTTTTGCTGGCAGGCAATAGTGTGGTTATCAGAATGTTTGTTCCTAGAAGAGTACTGTAGTTATAAAGTTAAAGGCATTTACTGCAGTAAAATTTTATTCTAGCTATATGTGTACTGGTGATCAAAGCTAATAAAACTTTGTGTTAGAATGTATCTCAGAATATCAAAGCAGCAGCAGCAAGAGGAGGCATCACAGCTGTTTAAAGTTTTGGCTGCAGTCAGATTTTGAAGCCTGAATATTTTATGTTAAGATAAAAGAAAAAATATGAAAAAGGAGCCAAGGGTGCTTTTTCATATTTGTGTTTTATTAATATATCATCAGTTTGTTTGGTATTTTCAGACTAGTTGGGGCAGGTGGGCTGGTATCTGCCTGGAGTCCCTTCTACTTGGAAAGCCAAAGTGGGAGGATTGCTTGAGCCCAGGAGTTCAAGTTCAACGCGGGCAACATAGTGAGATCCTGCCTCTAGAAAACAAAAAGCTCCACAAAGACTAGTTGGAAATTTAAAAAAAAAACAAAAAACAAACAAAAAAACACTTTTGGGCTAAGAACTATTTGCCAAGTTCTCAACATGCACATTGGAAATCTTAGACCCTTGTCCTTTCTAGATAACTTTAAATGAAGGCTCTAGATGTTAAATGGTTTATGTGCTTCACTGTTTCTAAGAAAAATAACTACAGTCCAGTATCCATTTCTTGTTTTAGGCATCTGTCATCAGTTCTGGGGAATAAGTTTGACCATGGAGCCGAAGCCATTATGCCAACTATCTTTAATTTAATTCCAAACAGTGCCAAAATTATGGCCACGTCTGGTGTTGTAGCTGTTAGGTTAATTATTCGGGTAAGTATGTTATAGGCCATACATGAAATAAGCAAGTGGTAAATACCGATGGTTGATAAATATTAGAGGCATTTTTGTTAACATAATTATATTGAGTAATTAAATTTATTAGCATAATTATATTGGAATTTTATATATATATATATATCATCTTTTCCCCCTACTTAATTGTGGCATATGAGCTTTTTATAATCCATAATGTGAATTATGGATGTGTTATAAAGTTAATGAGGTATTGATTGTTAGCTCACTATTGGTTTAAAATATTCGAACATCCGGTGTCTGCTTCTGAGATTATATTGTATTCTTGTTACTTACATATTACTCTTAGTCTTAACCTCCTTAATCCCAGTCCTTCCATTTTAGGTATTGGTACTTGTGGTTTTGCTGTTCACCCAAAAGTTCAATTAATTGCACATAAGCACAGAAACAAAATATTCTCTTTGGTTAGATTTTCTAGGCACTTATTTGTTCAAATTTAAATAATTATCCAAGTAATTTATACACAAGTTTTTAACAAAATCTAATAGTTCACAAAGGTTTAAAATGGTTTTCCACGTTACCTCCCCACCACTTTCAAGTCCTTTTTGCCCAGAAGCAGCTCTTGAAGCTTTGAGGCTTGATGATATTGTCTAAAGTCTATCCAGAATATTCTTGATTATTTTGGTTGTTTACTTTGTATTATTAGTTCTTACTGTTCTTACTTGCACTGCCTACTTTAACTGTTAAACCCAAGGTCATTATTGGACATTTCCGTTGAAACAATATCAAAATACATTGGTCTGATGACTCCTTTCAAACCCACTCAGATCTCTACAGCTGAGATAATTTAGACCTCATAGTAATGATTGTTTTAGGCTTACCTTCATGTCATCATGTTGCCTGTTCTTAACTCTGTAAATTTTCTTTTTTTTTTTTTTTTTGAGGCGGAGTCTCGCTCTGTCGCCCAGGCTGGAGTGCAGTGGCCGGATCTCAGCTCACTGCAAGCTCCGCCTCCCAGGGTTACGCCATTCTCCTGCCTCAGCCTCCCGAGTAGCTGGGACTACAGGCGCCCGCCACCTCGCCCGGCTAGATTTTTGTATTTTTTAGTAGAGACGGGGTTTCACCGTGTTAGCCAGGATGGTCTTGATCTCCTGACCTCGTGATCCGCCCGTCTCGGCCTCCCAAAGTGCTGGGATTACAGGCTTGAGCCACCGCGCCCGGCCCAACTCTGTAAATTTTCTAATGCCTTTTGACAATATCCTGTGAATTATTTTTTTCTTTTAAAACTCACTGACATTCTAATCTGAATGTATATGTGCTATATAAGTAGATTAGTGAGGAAGTGATTCCTTTAATTTTGTTTTACTTTTGTATTTGCAAGTGTTCACCTCTGTTTTTTGTTGTTCTTCACAGCACACACACATCCCTAGGTTAATACCTGTCATAACAAGCAACTGTACCTCTAAGTCTGTCGCTGTTAGAAGGTAAATTTTAAAGGGTTTTCTCATTGTTTTTAAATTGTTTAAAAACCAAAACAAATTCCAAATCTCCGTCCATGGATAAAATTTCATGTTTAAAATGCTTAGTATTACTTAAAATCACTGCAATAAATGATTTTGAGTTGAAGAATCAAGATCTAAATATTTTGGGAAATGAATGTGGACAACCTCTATTATGTTTCTGTGTGTGTGTGTGTGTGTGTGTGTATGTATGTGTCTGTGTGAGAGAGAGTGAGTTTGGGGGCTAGTGGCAGAAGGAGAAGGGGAGAGGACCCCCTGTACATTTTTTTCCTGTGATAATCCTCCTACCTTTGTCATTGGTCTGCCCTATTCCCTGAGTAAAAGCAGTAACTGCATGCAAGAAAAAAATACCGTAAACATCAATGGCAGTAGTTTCATATTTGAAAGGTAGGTGGTGTTTGCATCTTCTGTTTAGCGATTTCTGGGATTCTGAATCTTCACTATTACTTAGTTCTGTGCAGTTGTGGGAGATATATCCAGAAGACACAGGCAAATACAACCTGGGTAACTAGCTAGGGGTTTGTTCCCAAGTCCCTGTCTTACATGTGCTGGTGAGCTGCCCTAAACTACGTGTGAGGAGTAAAGACTGTGTTATTTTAGCTCAGACCTATGAAAGAATCCTTCACTCTAAGATTTAGAGCCCGGATGACTTTTGCTAGCTGTTTGCCTTTTTCCCTGGGGTGTCATGTTGATCCTGCTGGGTTTCTATGGGTACAAGACCCTCTTAAGCATGCAGCAGCTCTGGATTTGTCGTTTTAAAATTTATTTTATTATTTTTAGCAAATTGGCCACAGACTGCCTTTTTAAAAATTTTCTTTCCTTTCCTTTTCTTCTTTTCCCTTTTGTTCTCTTCCCCTTTTCTTTTTCTTTCCTTTTTCCTTTCCTTCCTTCCTTTCTTGCCTTTCTTCCTTTATTGCTTTCCTTTCTTTTCTTTCTTTTTTTTTTTTTTTTGAGACGGAGTCTGGCTCTGTTGTCCAGGCTGGAGTGCAGTGGCCGGATCTCAGCTCACTGCAAGCTCCGCCTCCCGGGTTTACGCCATTCTCTTGCCTCAGCCTCCCGAGTAGCTGGGACTAGAGGCGCCCACCACCTCACCCGGCTAGTTTTTGTATTTTTTAGTTAGAGACAGGGTTTCACCGTGTTAGCCAGGATGGTCTCGATCTCCTGACCTCGTGATCCGCCCGTCTCGGCCTCCCAAAGTGCTGGGATTACAGGCTTGAGCCACCGCGCCCGGCCTCTTTCTTTTCTTTCTTTCACCCAGGCTGGAGTGCAGCACACTGTAACCTCAAGCTCCTGGACTTCCGAGTAGCTGGGACTACAGGCACACCCCACCATGGCCCACTAATCTTTTTTTTTGTTGTTGTTACTGTTTTTAGAGACGGGGGTCTTATTCTATTGCCCAAGGATGATCTCGAACTCCTGGGCTCAAGCAGTCTTCCCACCTTGATCTCCCAAAGTGCTGGGATTATAGATGTGAGCCACCATGCCCAACCTTTATTTTTTTAATTGGCAAGTAAAAATTGTGAAGACTTATGGTGTACAACATGCTGTGTTGATAATGTGTATACATTTTGGAATGGTTAAATCAAGCTCTTTAACGTGTATCACCTCACATACTTACTTTTTTGTGGTGAGAACACTTGAAATCTACTCTCAGCAATTTTAAAGTATATAATATGTTGTTACTAACTATAGTCACCATCACTATGAAGTACAATCGATCTCTTGAACTTACTCATATCTGCCTGACATTTTGCATACTTTACATCTCCCCGTCTCCCAACCCCCAGCCTCTGGGAACCACCATTCTACTTTCTGCTTCTGTAAGTCCAACTTTATTTGCTTTAGAGGTGGTGCCTCACTCTGTCACCCAGGCTAGAGTGCAGTGGCACACTCATGGCTCACTGCAATCTCTAATTTCTGGGCTCAAGTGATCCTCCCGCCTCAGTCTCCCAAATAGCTGAGACCATAGGTGTGTGCCATCACGCCCCCAGCTAATTTTTAAATTTTTTATAGAGATAAGGTCTCACCATGTTGCCCAGGCTGGCCTCAACCTCCAAAGTGCTGGGATTGCAGGTGTGAGCCATTGCACCAAGCCTGAGTCAACCTTTTTGGATTCCTCCACACATAAGTGAGATCATGCAGTACTTGTCTTTGTATGCCTGGCTTATTTCTTTTAAGATAATATTTTCCAGGTTTATCTGTGTTGTCTTAAATGACAGGCTTTATTTTGTTGTTGTTGTTAAGACTGAATAGATTCTGTTGTGTATGTATGCTGCATTATCTTTATCTCCTCATCTGTTGATGGATACTTAGGTTGATTCCCTATCTTGGCTATTGTGAATAGTCTTGTAATAATCATGAGAGCTCAGATATCTCTTCAACATACTGACTGCATTTTTTTGCGATATATACCTAGTAGTTGGTTTTAGATCCATCTCATTAATAGCTACATGAAAGACAAAAAGAGAAAAGAGGAATAATCCAGCTATCTAAAATCATGAAAAAAGAAATTTATACCTTCCACTGAAAAAATATAACTCCATACTGTGTGACTCAAGTGTGTACCCCCAGCGAATGCAATCTACCCTTGACCTAGGGTTCAGCTTCTCCTGAGGTTAGAGTGGAGCAGCTTCAGCTCCCCCTAGAGATGAGAATGTAAAGTCAGCACACCAGAGGGATGATTGTGAACTTCAGGACCTGACGAGCATCAGTTGAAACATTCATCTCCCACTTACTCGTCTGACTCATTAGGTATAAGGGTACCCCTCTATAAGGTTTGGAGGATTCAGTCATTAGGTAAAACATTTAGTGAAAGCTTAATTTCTTGCAGCTGTGGCTGTTATTTTCATCTTGCTGCTGTTTTCATTTCGCTAATGTTAGGTTTCCAAGAGAAATTCAGAATGTGTTTTTCCTTGTGTAAGGCAAAATTTCTCCAATAAGATGACACAGATCTTTGTTGTGGAACGTTGCAGGATGTTTAGGGGATTCATCATCTTGGGCTGTCATTACAAAATACTACAGACTGGATGGCATGAACAACAGATTTATTTCTCACAGTCTAGAGCAAGCTTGTCCAACCATGCAGCCCAGGACAACTTTGAATGCCCAACACAAATTCGTAAACTTTCTTAAAACATTATGAGATTTTTTTAAAGCTCATCTGCTATCATTAGTGTTAGTGTATTTTATTTGTGGCCCAAGTCAATTCTTCTTCTTTCATGGTGGCCCAGAGGAGCCAAAAGATTGGACACCCCTGGCCTAGAGGCTGGAAGTTCAAAATCAGCGTGCCAGCAAGGTCAGATTCTGGTGAGGACTCTCATCCTGGCCTGTAGACCAGTGTTCCCCTGTGTCCTCACATGGGAGAGAGGGAGAGCAGGGTGGGAGGGAGGAGAGAGCAAGCTACCTGTTATCTCTTCTTATAAGGACACTAATCTCATAATGAGGGCCCCATTATCATGCCTCATCTAAACCTCATCACTTCCGAAAGGTCCCATCTCCAAATAACCGTCACATTGAGAGTAAGGACTTCAACATATTAATTTGGTGGGGCAGGGAGATAAAATTCACTTCATAACATTTAGCATTTCTGGCCTTTGACACTAAATATGAGTAGCACCCCACAGTCATTGTGACAATAGAAATGCCTCCACCCTCACCAATTTCTGAACCACACACTCAGATTGTTGTTTCTGTATTTAGCCAGTGGGTGTCAGTCAGAACTGTATGTCTTAATGCTGAGAGAAGTAATAGGGACCATCTTGCCCAGTCCCTCTGCCCTCTGCCCTCAGAAAGGGAGAGGGAGCTTAAGAGTGCAGTGTAAGCAAAGCAGTGCACCTTCTGTTACATATGCAGCCTGTACTTAGCTTGGTTGTGTAGAATTGGTAACAAATGGATTACACACACTCTGACGTTATCATATATATTGTGGAATTAGGAGTTCAGATACAGCAGTGATTAAAGCTTGCTGATGTTTTCCCAAGAAGCTTCATAGATGGGTTAAAAATGAGCCACATTTTGAAAGATGAGTAGGAATAAGTGCAGTAAAGAGCCAAGAAAAACCCAGACTGGGAAATGCCACAGGCAAAAAGGTGAAAGTAGAATAAACATGGTCTAGATTGGGGCAGGAATAGGGAAGGTGATGGTGAGGAATGGGTGTGTGTGTAGTTGGTGTCTTTTCCTTTGAAAAGACTTGCTTACCCCTCTGGCCCCACCACTGCCAGCCCTAGGACCAAGCTGCAGGGCTCTCCTGTGAGCTGCTGGAGCCCCAAACAGTCTAGCAATGTGACTGTCTCTTTTGTTCTCTGGGCTGTGTCTTGGTTATCATTGGATCTCCAGCATCTGACACACGGTAAAGGGTTAGTAAATAATTATTTTTATTTATTTATTTTTGAAACAGGGTCTGACTTGGTTGCCTAAACTGGAATGCAGTGGTGCAATCATAGTTCACTGCAGTCTCAAACTTCTGGGCCCAAGCAATCCACCCACCTCAGCTTCCTAAATAGCTAGGACTTTATTAGCGCATGCCGCCGTGCCCAACTAAATTTTTTTTTTTTTTTGGAGGCAGAATCTCGCTCTGTCACCCAGGCTGGAGTGCAGTGGCGCGATCTCGGCTCACTGCAAGCTCCGCCTCCCAGGTTCACGCCATTCTCCTGCCTCAGTCTCCCGAGTAGCTGAGACTACAGGCGCCCGCCACCGTGCCCGGCTAATTTTTTGTATTTTTAGTAGAGATGGAGTTTCACTGTGTCAGCCAGGATGGTCTTGATCTCCTGACCTCATGATCCGCCCGTCTCAGCCTCCCAAAGTGCTGGGATTACAAGCGTGAGCCACCGCACCTGGCCCAACTAATTAAAAAAAAAAAAAAAAAAATTTTGTAGAGAGATGTCTCACTTTGTTGCCTAGGCTGATCTCAAACGCCTGACTTCAAGTGATCCTCCTGTCTTGCCCTCCCAAAGTGCTGGGGTTACAGGCATGAGCTGCTGCTCCCAGCCTTGATGTATTGAATGATTGTGTATGGATTATAAGTTGTGAATTGGGAAGATTGTAGGAAAGAAAGACTGGTCATTTCTTTAGAGAAAGATTTTACTTCTGATTTGTGTGTTCTTGAATGGGTTCCTAGGACTATTAGGATTTATTCATACAAAAATAGAAATGCTAGACTTAGGAAAAAGAAAATTTTATTTATTTGTTTGTTTGTTTATTTGACAGAGTTTTGCTCTGTCGCCCAGGCTGGAGTGCAGTGACACGATCTCGGCTCACTGCAACCTCTGCCTCCCAGGTTCAAGTGATTCTCCTGTCTCAGCCTCCCAAGTAGCTGGGATTACAGGTGCCCGCCACCATGTCCGGCTAATTTTTGTATTTTTAGTAGAGACGGGGTTTCACCATGTTGGCCAGGCTGGTCTTGAACTCCTGACCTCAAGTGATCCGCCTACCTTGGCCTCCCAAAGTGCTGGGATTATAGGCATGAGCCTCTGTGCCCAGCCAGAAAAAGAAAATTTTGTAGAGGTAGAACCTGAAGTGGTGATGTAATCTAAATTGTTTTTGTACACAAATCAGACCAAGAAAAATCATAAAAGTGAAAAGGCTTAAAGAAGAATGCTGAAAGGTTGGTCAGAGGAAAGCACAGTAGTTGGAGAAAATCCATTGTAAGCACTACTTAGGGCCTTCTTAGCGTGAAAATATAGAGAGCACTTAGTTTTTCAAGGTACTTTTAACTTTTTTTGTGCAAAGCATTTTCTGAAATTAATGCAAAGACCTGATTCTGTCGTGTTTCTTGATCTTCTGTGCATGCGTACATTTTCTATTAACATATTACTTAGGATAGTGTAAAAACGAATGACAGTGGTAAGTCCTTTTAGTGATATTGCCATGAAGTGCAAGCTTCTGATTGGAGAGAAATGCTTGGATCCTAGCCCTGTGTCCCTGTGGTACCAGTAGGTGCTTCATTACTTTCATTTGCTTTGGTTTTTAGTCAGTTCTGATTCATTCTTTATGTTCTGTTTTTCTAATCACAAAAATCAGAAGAAATTTACTAATTATAAAAAGCAGTATTGGGTCACTTAAGAAAAATGCTGTTTCATTTTCACTAAAATATATATTAATAAGTTGTGTATTTCTTAATACTTTTTAGGCGCTGTTTTGAATTTTTAGATTTGCTTTTACAAGAATGGCAGACACATTCACTAGAACGGTGAGCATCTGATTTGAAACCATTTTTCCCTCTGAATTGAATCTTGAGAGTGAATGCTTTGGTGAGTGGTCCAGCTGGCTTTCTGTAAGAATGGAGGAATATATGCGTTTGTTTTCATGACTACGTCTGTTGTTTTACTGATGTTGGTCACATAATATTCGCAGACACTTTTAGTGAATTTCATTGGTTGAAATACTACTATGTCCGTGTGCATTCTGACAGCTGCAGAGCCAGTAGAAACTCTTACTGACTCTGGCCCTGCTGCTTGACATCCCCTTCAGTTCCCATGAGGTAACTGTTTAAAGTTGCTGTTAGTAGACAAGTTGTAGCTGTTAGGTCCTTCAAGGAATTTCATTCATTTGAAAGTTTTCTTTTTCTCCCTCTGTATTTGATGTAGACAGCCTATTCAATATTAAGGTCATTATCTCATAATTTCCTTAGAAACTAGTTCTGATATGAAAAACACAAGATTTTGTTTTTGGGGTTCATAAAAGATTGAGCTGTAAGTGCAAATTTTGAAAAATCAGCTTTAGTTTTTTAAAAAAATCCCACAAGAGAATAGAGTTATGAAAGTCTTTAGGTATGGGTGGGTTGGAGTGGAGCTAGGGTGTTGGGGCAGGGCTGAAAATTAAAGGATTGTAGGAGTGCTCTGCTTTGCCCAGCCACCTGGGAATTGACCAGCCTTGGCACAGAGACTCCCAGCTCCATGTTGCTATTTGGAAGTTATTTCTCCCACCTGGTTTCATCCGCATTAAACCATACATTTATGATTGTTACTGCTTTCTTTTCTAAATATCTAGACACATATCAGTATTAGCTGAAACAATAAAGAAGGGAATACATGATGCTGATTCCGAAGCAAGAATAGAAGCCAGAAAGTAAGTTTTTATTGTACCCCACTTTTTAAATTAACTTCTTCTGTATTTCACATGAATTATATGGATTGCCTTATTAAAAACTTGTTAAGTTACTTGAACATATTTGTTAACCATGAATTTTAAACATGACCCCCAATAGGCCATTTTGGAATATTTCTGTCTTTTTTAAATAACATCACTCAACCTTGTGAATAAACAGGACTGAGGGAGACAAAAGAATGCTCATTTTTACATTCATCACAAATTATCACATAGCTCTGGAAGGCACTTGTATACATGCTCAATGTATTCATTCATTCATTAAGCCATATTGTAATCCAAAGCTGCTTTAATGATTTACCATGAAAAATCGTGGCCACAGGGAATTCTCTTCCTGCAGTCACTTCTTTGCAAGCATCTGTGATTCCTTGTTGTGAATCATATTAAGGGGAGCTGAATTGACCTAATGCCTGGGATTATCACAGTGATAACTTGCTGTTTCTGTCTCACAAATGAGGTACTTTTGCCATTAGGACTGTTTCCTCCAATCATGTGGGCATGGCCTCTGTATTTGTTACCTCCTTGGAAATTTTTTTTTTTTTTTTTGAGATGGAGTCTCACTTTGTCACCCAGGCTGGAGTGCAGTGACACAATCTCGGCTCACTGCAAGCTCTGCCTCCTGGGTTCTCACCATTCTCCTACCTCAGCCTCCCCAGTAGCTGGGACTACAGGTGCCCGCCACCATGCCTGGCTATGTTTTTGTATTTTTAGTAGAGTCATGGTTTCACCATGTTAGCCAGGATGATCTCAATCTCCTGACCTCATGATCTGCCCGCTTTGGCCTCCCAAAGTGCTAGGATTACAGGTGTGAGCCTCTGCGTCTGGCCTTGGAAATAATTTTTGCTACTGTGACTGTAAATACCAGAAGTTTGATATTAAGACATTCTCTCTTGGGCAGTGCATCGATAACTGCTGCCAATGTTGCATCTGTGGTTTTTTTTTGAATTTACTCTCATAGTTGACCAACTCTCCTAATTGATACATGCTAAAATCTAATCTGCATCATTATGGTTTTGCTTAGCTGCAGTGATGCATCCTGATCTAGTACTTGTTGATCTTTGACTGCCTTCACAGTTAAATTATATTTCACTTGTTTCTGAGCTTATTATAACTATGAAGTGTTCGTGCCAATTTTTTCTTGGCTGGTTTCTACCAAAATAAGTGACATAATTAGTCATTGCTGAAAACTGTTAGGAATGGATTTGTTAATGATCTGTTTATGCTGTTTTTATCCTTGTATTGGACCCTTCCCATCCCCGGCCCATTTTTTTCTTGGTCTTTAGTCATAATGTGATACCGATTTCAAGTAGCTCAGAACATTTTAAAATTTTTCTGTTGCACATGTTACCTAAGGCAATTTTAAATATTTTATATCAAGAGATGTGTAATTGAATTTATAATAGCTGCCATTTTAATGAGCCTGTCCTGTGTTCTAGGTATAGTCCTAGATGTTTAGCTGCACCTTCCCTAAGATTCCCCAGTTTTGCAAGTTAGACTCTTTAATTCCCATGTTATAAATGAGGCTGACGTTGAGAGAGGGTAAGTGACTTGCCCATTGTCTAAAAGACAGTAAAATTGTGAGGCTGGGATTCGTACCAGGTCTCCTTTGTTCACCCTCTCCTCCTGCTACTATTAGCAGCTAAACTGAGGCTTCCAGTCCTTGAAAATCCTCTGTGGTGTACTCCAGAGTTCAGCGAAAGACCTGTGTGGATCCTTGGATTAGAACAGGATTTTGTGTGTTTCCTCTAGATGTTACTGGGGTTTCCACAGTCACTTCAGCAGAGAAGCAGAACACTTATACCACACCTTGGAGTCCTCCTACCAGAAAGCCCTGCAGTCCCACCTGAAGAACTCAGACAGCATAGTGTCTCTGCCTCAGTCAGACCGCTCGTCTTCCAGCTCTCAAGAGAGTCTAAAGTAAGGGATTCATCTTTGCTTATCATTCTCGTGAGAATTTGTGTTTCAAAGTTTGTCGCATGAGAACACAAATTCTAGCTATGTTTTTACATGTGTGCTTGTTACAACACCCCCTTACTTCAGGTAGATCCTGGTGCAAATTAAGATACCACCACGGAGTGGTAAGAAATGGGTTGCTTTGGTCTCTGCCATACTATTTTTCAGTTAAATTTATATGGCAGTCCTAGAATACAGTTTTAGAGTAACATAAGTGAATTATGGAGTAGTGTGAACTATACACACCAGTGCTTCAGAGAGTCTTCTCAGAGGATGTAAGTGTGAACCTGGAGACAAGTTTGGAAATGGAGGGCGTTCAAACTCCATGAATTAATATATTGTCATCTCTGCTCTGTGTTTGATTTCTGTCTGTAGTGACTATTTCACTCTCTGTGTTTGAAATAATTCTTCATCATAATAATTTCCTGTTGTAGTTTGTATTTGTATTAATTCGGATAAAGTACATGTAATAAATAGTATACATCTTTACTTTTAGTCGTCCGCTGTCTGCCAAAAGAAGTCCTACTGGAAGTACCACATCTAGAGGTGAGACTGACAGCCGCGGAGAAGGCCTGTTCTCGGCTCTGGTGTTCTGTACGTGCAGCTGTGAGAGGCTGCCCAGGCACGGGAGGCCGGCAGCCTGCTCTCAGTTCCTTCTTAGGCTTGAACATAGCCTGCTGTGCCCTGCTCTGACTCTCCGGCAGAGCTCCGCTTTGTCAGGGCCACTCACTGCTGAGGACAACATTGACAGGGTGACTTAGGAATGAAGCTCTGTGACCTTTTCTCCCCACCTCCCCTGCATGTTGACACTGCCACAAACTGCACCTCCTGTCTCTGATCCTTTGATGAGACAGTGAAGACATCTTGGTGGCATTTTGAGCAGCAGCAGCAGTGTGGTGGTGGTTAGTGGTGGGAGAGTGGCGTGTTCCAGAAGGAGGAGGGTGTCTAGGTAAGAGGGCGTGGCGCAGTTATGTCATTTCATGAGGAGACTCCATATACGTGAGCATTTTTTCCTTATCTCACTTCTTCATAGCAAGCAGAAACATGGTCCGTTTCCTTGGGGTTTATAGTCTTCGATAACAAGAAAACAAATGTAATTGATACATTACAGTTGAGGTCACTTTTAGTTTCCTTCAGCATTGCCTGAACTCTCTTCTGGGACCAGGAAAAACTGTTGGTCAGTTTTTTATGCTCCAACATTTGTTAAAACGTGGTATTTGTTTTCAGGAAAGCAAAACAACATCAAACTTTAGCAGTGTATTTTCAAAATTCTATGTAGTCCTTATTCATATTTCCTCCTTTATCACTAAAGCTTCTACAGTTAGTACCAAATCTGTGTCAACGACTGGGTCCCTCCAACGATCTCGAAGTGATATTGATGTGAATGCAGCAGCCAGTGCCAAATCCAAAGTCTCCTCATCTGCGGGCACGACGCCTTTCAGCTCTGCAGCAGCTTTGCCTCCAGGGTCATACGCATCCTTAGGTAACCACACCACTGTCACCCTTTCCCTCCTGCACTGCTCTGCGAGAGATGACTCTTACCTCTTAGCAAAATACAAAAACCCATGATTGAGGCAAGTCTCACTGTTGCAGGGCTACTGTTTAAATCTAAGTAGGTTTGTGCGCTTGCTGCTGATCAGCCAGCTACCCTTGTTGAGTGTCCCTTTCTTTGGTGCATCATCCGTTTTAGTGATGAGTAAGTACACAGTACATGCGTGCTCAGAGGGTGGGTGGCACTGAGCACATCCTTTCCTCAACTCTTCCTCCTCCTCCGTGGCAAGCCCAGCCACCTCCCATATTGTCAAAGCTAAGTTTTTTCCACCTCTGACTCTGGTGGGAGCAGAGCCAGCAGGTTCAGTGAGGAATTCACCAAAGGTAGTGTAGTTAGGTATTTCTCAATTTGAGAATATAACCAGAGCTGGCAGGGATCATTGGATTGGGTTGTGGGGAATGGCAGGAGGAATCTGAAGGAATGTGATGAGCTCATGAATCAGCATAATCCTGTCTGTGCAAACGAGTGTTGTCCTTCCATGTATCACTTTGGGAGGAGCATGCCTTCTGAGGATTGCCCAAAAATGTTTTTAAAAAATTACTTTCACAATTTTTACTATCTCACATAGTGACAAATCAGCTACTCATATTTTTTAGCAAATGCTTAACACGTACTATGTGTCAGGCTAATTGTTTGTTTCGTTTTGTTTTTGTAAGAGCCAATTCATCCAAAGCCAGAATCTAAGGATTTAGCTGGATTGGTTCTAGTTTAGATTTTACGGAAATGAACAAAATTTAAACTTCCTGAAATATTGAGGTGGAGTTACTCATGTAACTTTCAAACAAATTCCGGAGTCAGTTCTAAAACTAATGTTCAGAAAACGTTTCCAACGTTGGAGGTACAGTGAACAGATAGCATTCAGAGAAGATTTTAGGGTCTGCCATTTATTAGCTCTGTGACCTGGAGCAGGCCATGGAATCTGTAAGTCTATTTTCCATACCTGCAGATTACTTGTAATAATAGCCACCTAACTCATATATGAGGCAAAACAAAATTATATAAAGGTTCTTTATAAACTATTGTCCTGTAAGGTGGAAGACAGTGTGATTGTGATAGGAACATTATTAATTTGAAAGATATGTGTTCTGGAACATCTGCTCAGTCAGTCTTGTTTTTATGGAAATACCTCATACACACATGACAATTGAGAAGAAACAATGTCATTAAGAACTCTCTTTTTTAAATCGTTTTAACTATTCCAACATTATGTAGGAGTGTTGTCCATATGTAACCATTGAGAAAAGAAAGGAGAAGTAACAACTCTTCCCTCCTACGCTGAATTAGTTCTGTTAATTTTAGTTTAGTTTTTCAGTACTTACCTATGCTTTAGTATATTAGATCCACCTTTAGTATTTGTAATTAGTGTTTGTTTCATTGCTGGAAAAAGTGAGTAAAAATCAGCCATTAAAATACTCAGTGTTTTTGTTTTTCTGTCTGTATTTGGAGTGTTTGAATATGACTGGTATAGACTTCCCCCAGTGCTAGTGAAAGCCCTCACATCTTTTGGTATGATAATATGGAACTGACCCTTCAGAAGCACTGATGGTAAGTTTTCAGTCAAGTATTAACCTCTTCAAAGAACGAGACTGGAGTATTCAAATTCTCTGTTTCCTGAGAATTCTACCTCAATTTCCCTTATTTTGTCCCCAAACGAAAACACCAAAAAATTGAAATATAACACAATCCTAGTGAGAATTTGTTACAGTTGCTACTTAGGTTGACACATGACATCTTTGCAAAAGTGTAGCATTAAAGCTGATGATCCTTTTCCAAACTTCTAGAGTCCAGACACATGAGGGAAGACATGGAGTACATAGGCCTGGACTCAGGTACCATGCTCGACAGCTTTCGCTGCTGGACGTGTAGTTGGGATAGGCATTGCTAGAGCAAGCTTCTCTGAGCTTCTTACTTGACTCTGCCCTTTGGGTAACTCTTCAGTATTTTATCTTCTAGTTCCTCCTCTCTGCCCTGTTCTGCTGGTACTTTCTTCCAAGAAAAAGGAACTCTTAAGAGGATTAGAGTTGGCTAAAACAAAAAACAATCTTTCTTTCAACTGTGGCACTACCCTGGGTTGCCCTTCTATGTTTTATTTTCCAAAGGCAAAAAAACCATTATGCTATGTCAAGCTAATTTCAATACAAGGCACACTTACTTGCTTCAGACTCTGCTTTGCTGTTGAACTTGTTTCCCTTTTAATTTTGTTTTAAATTGTACTTTTGCTTTTTTAGTAGCTAATAACATTTGGCTTTTTAATTTTTTGAATGTTACTAACTGTTCCCTGTTATCCCTTCCCTTGTTTTTTAATTTGCTTAAAGATGGTACTACCACTAAAGCGGAGGGTAAGCGGTTTGTTTCTGTGATTGAGGTGTGTCTCACTTTCTCTGGTCCTCTGTTCTCACCGAGTGTTGCCCAGTACCCACTTGTCCTCACCAAGGTCCCTGCATGAGATGTTGCACGCTGTCCCTCCTCCTCTCTTTTCATTCTGTCTCCATTGGGTTTTTGCCCTACCTCTGCCTAAGTTCTCCTTCCCTTTCTTGTTCAGTCTTTGTTCTTGTGAATTTTAGCACTAAAGTATGCTGTGCGTGGTTTTTCATGCTGAGTCCACACTCTGGGGAGGAGCGTCGATGTCACACTGTGTGCTGCTGTCCTCATGGACTGCCTGTCTTGGGTTTTATTACTCCTGAAGCACTACCTTAGCTTTTGTTTCCTTTTCTTTCCTTTTGTGCTTTTGTGGGCCTCTCAGGATTTGCCTTTCCTGTTTTGAAAGTAAATTTCAATGTCAATTATTCAGACTAAAGGCTGGTAAACGTTTTCTAACAGGTAATTTAAAGAAATTAAAAAAAAAATTTTTTTTCTCTCCTCTAAAGGTACTACTGACTTACATGATGCTATTTTTTATTTGTCTCATGGACACACGCCCCATTCATTTATTTACTCTCATTCATCCCCTCATCAACCATGTATTAAATGCCTTCCATGTGCCGTGTTCTGTACTACACACCAAGGATATAACAATGCTGAAAGAAATAGGCATATCCAAATCCACTTTATTTTCTTTTTTATGCCATTCTCAAGAAGCTCTTCCTATTTTTGCATTACCTTTAGAATTTTAGACATAGTTGTTTTAGTCTCTGCAGGTTTTTGATAAGTGCATATAAGACTATTATTCCTTTGCTAGATAGAACGCGTGATAATGCTTTAAGTAATTGAAATTTAGAGGAACAGTCTCTGCCTAAATAGAGGCTTAGACCCACCAACCTTCAGGATAATTACTTAACAATTAGGAAGAGCTAGTTCATTTTCGTATATTATTTAGTCGCCCCAAAGGGCTAGCAGGCAAAGTTGGCTGGGTTTAGCTTGATGTGTGCAGCTCAGTTCCTTTAATCCATGTGTTACTTTCTAAGGACTCATAAAGGAAAGAGAGGAATGGATTTTTTTTTTATAAAGGTGAACATGGTCCCAAGATCAGTCTTTCTTAAATTTATCACATCGTGAGAATTACTTGGATGCTTACTAAAAAAATACTCTTAGCTCCTTCCCCCTGAAGATGCTGATTAAGTTTGGAAGGAACCAGAGAATCTGAATTTCTACTCAGCCTCATTGGTGGTTCTTAGGGTTGGACAAGTTTGTAAAACAAAAAATTTCCAGAATTAAAATAAAGACAAGAAACCTCTGTCCCGATGAGCACGTCATGTCTGACAGCAGAAGGCAGAGGCTGGTGTGATTGAAAAGCTGGTTGATAATTTTCTTCATTTCTTAAGCTGATATGGGCAAATTTATGTTTCTCCTCCCCAAAGAAACAATCCTGAATGTTTTCTCAGCCTTGCTGGGAGGGGAGTAGGAGAGTGGAAGAGAATAATGTAGATGAAATGGAAAGCAAAGACATTACATGGGAAATTATATGTTTTTCCAGAATGTCCTGATTTCCATGCCTATGTAACAGAATCGAAATCAGCCTGTTGTTCCACCCAGCCCTAGAAGTTTTTAACCTTTTTTTTTTTCCCCATCAGTTCCACAGTCCTGAGTAAGGTCAGAATTGCCGCCTCAGTTATTGCACAGGAGATTAACTCTCTGGTTTTCCTTCTGCTGGGAGAAATTGCTTTTCTAGAGAGCTCAGACTCCGACAATAGAGACCCTTGCTGGAGAAGCACAGAGAGTGTCAGTGTTTGTGTACTGGGGCTGCACAGGCTGTGCCAACACCTGGCTAGTCAAGGCCTAGAGGGACCCGTGAGTCTAAACACTTCTAGGTTGTCATTGTTCTGTTGGTTTCAGCAGTGAGACTGAGAGAGCCTGTTCTGGCCGGGCGCGGTGGCTCAAGCCTGTAATCCCAGCACTTTGGGAGGCCGAGATGGGCGGATCACGAGGTCAGGAGATCGAGACCATCCTGGCTAACACGGTGAAACCCCGTCTCTACTAAAAAAAAAAAAAAATTAGCTGGGCGAGGTGGCGGGCGCCTGTAGTCCCAGCTACTCGGGAGGCTGAGCCAGGAGAATGGCGGGAACCCGGGAGGCGGAGCTTGCAGTGAGCTGAGATCCGGCCACTGCACTCCAGCCCGGGCAACAGAGCGAGACTCTGTCTCAAAAAAAAAAAAAAAAAAGAAACGCCACAGTGGTTTTAAGGTAAAGTCTGCAGGAAATGTCACTTGGTGCCTTTTCAATATGAGTTTTCCATCTGCATTTTTGGAACCATTATGGGCCTTTTAAAAATTTATTAATAAGTCTCTTAAATATTTTATAATCTAGCTTATGAGACAAGATGATTTTAAAACAGTTGTATGCTCTAAATTAAAAACTTACAGGGTGGGTGTAGTGGCTCACCCCTGTAATCCCAGCAGTTTGGGAGGCCAAGCAGGTGGATCACCTGAGGTCAGGAGTTCGAGACCAGCTTGACCAACATGGTGAAACCCGGTCTCTACTAAGAATACAAAAATTAGCCAGATGTGGTGGCATGCGCCTCTAGTCCCAGCTACTCAAAAGGCTGAAACAGGCCAGGCACAGTGGCTCATGCCTGTAATCCCAGCACTTTGGGAGGCCGAGGCGGGTGGATCACAAGGTCAGGAGATCGAGACCATGCTGACTAACACGGTGAAACCCCGTCTCTACTAAAAATACAAAAAATAAGCCGGGCATGGTGGTGGGCGCCTGTAGTCCCAGCTACTCGGGAGGCTGAGGCAGGAGAATGACGTGAACCCCGGAGGCGGGCCTTGCAGTGAGACGGGATCGTGCCACTGCACTCCAGCCTGGGAGACAGAGCCAGACTCTGTCTCGAAACAAAAACAAAACAAAACAAAAGGCTGAAACAGGAGAATTGCTTGAACTCAGGAGGCAGAAGTTGCAGTGAGTGGAGATCATGCCACCGCATTCCAGCCTGGGCAATGGAGCAAGACTCCATCTCAAAAAAAAGAAAGAAATTTAGGCAGTACATTTGAGTTTATTGGCAATTTTATTACTATAGTAATTGAGAAAAATATATATTCCTTAGGAGCTATTCATTGTCTACATCAAGGAATCCTAACACTTACGGCTAATTAGAAAAATACTTTTTGTAAAGAACAAAAAACTCAACTTCTGGATGAAAGTTTATTTTTAGGTTATTGTCTTCAGTATATTATGTTCAGTAATTTTGGAGATTTTGATGAGGGAAACATAATGTCTTTTATGTTGCACATGAGGAAGTTTATGATTAGATTGTCATATGGTAAATGAATACATTCTCATACTTTTTTAAAAAGCTATCATGCTTAGGAAAAGCATTCATATTTTTCCCCAAATAAGTAACTTTAAATGAAAAGTTACAGTGCTTGGAATGGCCTGTGGGACTGACAACCATTGTTTGTTTTGGGTAATAATCATGTTTATTAAAATGTTGTCAAAAGCCATATCAACTTAACTTTCGGTGTTTTTAATTAAGATTACACAATAAAAACCATATAGCCTTGTCTTCAGGAAAAAAGAACTTAGATTTTAGTACAGTTTTACTGGGAAATAAAATGTAAAAAATTATCCAAGAACTGTAAATTTTAGGTAATTGGTCTTTTTATACAATGGGAAAAGTACGCATGTCTATATATTGAAGTAAAAGGGTGTTAAGCCTCTTTTAAATTTTTAAAATATGAAGGAATTTTTTTTTTTTTTAAGGCAGGGTCTCATCTGTCACGCAGGCTCTGGAGTGCAGTGGTGCTATCACAGTTCACTGCACCCTTGACCTGCCAGGCTCAAGTGATCCTCCTGCCTCAGCTCCCTAACCTGCCCATCAGAGGTGGGGAGCTGGGACTACAGGCATGCACCACCATACCTGCCTGGCTAATTTTTTAATTCTTTTGTACAGATGGGGTCTCCCTATGTTGCCTAGTCTGGTCTTAAACTCCTGGGCTCAAGTCATCCTCCTACCTCAACCTCCCAAAGTGCTGGGATTACAGGTGTAAGCCACGATGCCCGGCAGGAAATTATTCTTTTGGGGAGAATAGTCATAGGGAGCGAAATTTAGAAATGATCGAGTTCCTCG
Organism: Papio anubis; assembly: GCF_008728515.1. Classification (NCBI taxonomy): domain Eukaryota; kingdom Metazoa; phylum Chordata; class Mammalia; order Primates; family Cercopithecidae; genus Papio; species Papio anubis. The sequence continues at coordinate 8,931,115 of NC_044985.1, forward strand.
GTTTTGATTCTATGAAAGATGTCAGTGTATGAGTAAAGGCTGGTTTAATTATGCCCCCAAGCAGTGAAATGTAGAACAGATAGGTATGCCAACACGTCCCAGTGTGATGAGAACGGAGACTTACTTTGAAGACCTTTTAATTTTATAATCTGTAATCTGGGAATTTGCTGAAACATTTGAAACATGCAGGGAACAGAAAAACCCTAGTGACATGAGGCTATTTAGTGGTTTTTCATTTGCCTAACAAGGAAATAGGGAAACCAGGCCCACAAACTAGACTTGGTACACAGGCTGAATTTCTCCTGGTTTGGAGTCTTTTCTAGAAGGAATGGCAATGTGAGTGAAAAAGAATCCTTAGGAGCAGTATTTAAAAGTCATGAGATGAATGATCTTTCTTTATTCCTTGAAAGTTGAAGGCTTTGGGAGCCGCTGTGGCTCAGGCGGGTTGCCCTGGGACTCGAGGAGGCGAGGCTACACGTTCGAGGCCAACCTGGTCAACACTGATTAAAAAAAAAAGAAAAAGAAAGTCGAAGGCTTTGCGCTCCTCTTACAAGTCTTTGTTTTCCTCTGAGTCTGGCTTTGCTCTGGTTAGGTTTGTTTATTGTTGTGTATCTCGTTCATCCCTCCCTCCAGAATTCTTTTTGCCGTACAGTTCTTTACCTCTTTTTTTTTTTCTGTTACTTGTGCTGACTTTTTTTCTTCCTTCACATCTATCTGCTTGTCTCTGTTACTTAATAGATCATAATACAGAACTGAAGTATATTTTTACTGTTTGTTGCTTTATTTTTATTTATTTATCTGTATTTTGAGATAGGGTGTCACTCTGTCACCTAAGTTAGAGTACAATGTCATGATCATGGCTCACTGCAGCCTCGACTTCCCAGCCTCAAGTGATCCTCCCACCTCAGCCTTCCAAGTTGCTGGGACTACAGGTGTGCAACACCATGCCTTGCTAATTTTTTGTGTTTTTTTGTAGAGATAGGATTTCACCGTGTTGCCCAGGCTGGTCTCGAACTCCTGGAATCAAGTGACCCTCCCTCCTTGGCCTCCCAAAGTGCTGGAATTGCAGGCGTGAGCCACTGCGCCCAGCCTGCTTGTTTCATTTATTGAAACTTTTTTCCCCTAATTACCACAGAGCATTTTATATCATCTTTTAAAAACGTACCCAGGTACTCATAGTAATATTACCAAATCAATAGACTGAAAACAAAACAAAATGAAACAAAAGACACCTCTTCCTATAAAATAAATATATATCTGAGTTTTACACAACAGAGACCCTTTAAGCTGCATAGCTGTGTTCCCAAAAAAGTAAGGAAATGTTCAAAACCAAGAGGTTCACAGACTGGAGTGACAAGCTTGAAGTGATTTTTAAGGCTGTCCCCGAGGGCTCAGTTATTGATGTGAATAGCTAGACACACAGATCACAAGACCTTGAGTTGACCCAAGGTGAAGATTGAGAGTTGGCATTAAGCATTGACAAGGGGCTATATATCCATGACAAGATGGACAAGTGAGAAAAACAAAACAACACAAAAACTCCTCTTTATCTTCAAATTGATATGATGTCTGTCTTGACTTTGCCTTAGACAGAGGGGGGAAAAAAACCCCTAATCTTTTTTCATAATTTGTAACTAAGCTCTCTACTCACACAAGTTGTGGTTTTAAATTTACTTCACCTGTGGTCTTTGGAAGACTCCAAGCTAATGAACTAAAGTAGTTTGTGTTTATAGCCCCCAAGGGTGCTTGCCGGGAACAAACATTAAACTTCTGTAGCGGAAGCGGCTGTCAAATCTAATTCCTCGGGTTTCCTGCAGATGGAAATCAGCGAAGTAAGAGTTCATATGCTGAGTTATATCCATTATGAGTAAGAGACAGCAGAGAAAAAGAATAAAAACAGAATGTACCCTTAAGGACTTAAGGATCTGTTACAAAATGTAAAGTAAGTGTTTAAAAGAAATAAGAAACTTGTATTTTTTAAGGATATATACAACTTAGTAGCCAGAATAATCCTCCCAATTGAGAATATATTACTGTTCTAGAGTAAAAGCAGTGAATCCACACAGCTTCAAACTTAAGCGTGACAGGAGCCTTGGTGTGTCAGGGCTAATGCTGGCCGTCACCCTAAACTCCTTGGGCATTTGATGTGATGATTGTGCAGAACAGAAAGGACAGAAAGCCCAAGCCCACTTAAGACCTACATCGTCATTGGTGAACAAAAAGTTAACTCTACTAAACTGAAAAGAGCAACGGAGAAATTTGCCCATCTTAACTCTGGTACTGGTTAGAGGGGGAAAGTAATCTCCCTCGAGAATGCACAACCAAAATCTTGATGCAGGATTCTGGTCAGAATTTACATTACCTTTGTAGTCTGAAAAACCCAAATAGATAAATCATTTTAAGTTGACTGTAGATTACTTCTGTCCACAGGACACAAACAAAATCAGAGATCTTCTTTGGAGTAATTCAGCTTTAATCTAGATCTTAAAGAATTTCCATAAATTTCCAAGAAGAGTAATCATTTCATTGTCTTAACAGTTAAAGAAATAAAGTGAAATTTTAGAAAGGGAGTAAGAGGCTGTCAAGAATTACCAAGCAGATTTTGAAAAAGAACAAATGGAACTTCTAGAAATGAAAATATAATAAATTTTTAAAATAAAAAACTGGTCAGGCACAGTGACTCACACCTGTAATCTTAGGAATTTTGGAGGCTGAGGCAGGAGGATTGCTTGAGCCTGGGCAATATGGTGAGACCCCATGTCTACCAAAAAAATTTTTTTTACAGTTAACCAGGCATGGTGGTGCACACCTGTAGCCCCAGATACTTGTGAGGCTGGGGCAGGGGGATCCCTTGAGCACAGAAGGTTGAGGCTGTAGTGAGCCATGATCATAACTGCTGTACTACAGTCAGGACAACAGAGCAAGACTCTGTCTAAAAACCTGCATGGGTAAATTGAGCAGTAGAATCAGTGTAACTGAAGAGAGAACTCATGAATTAAGAAAGCTAGGAAGAAATTATCCAGACAGAGTTAGAAAATATGACAAAGTTGTTAAGTTACATGCAAGATAGTAAAGAAATTTAACATGTCTAATGGGAGTTTGAGAAGAAGAGGGAGAATGGGGCACAGACAATATTTGAAGAGATGATGGTTGGGAATTTTTCATAATTGGTGAAAGACACTGAAGCCAGGCACAGTGGCTCACGCCTGTATTCTCAGCACTTTGGGAGGCTGAGGTAGGGCTCTCCATGTTGCCCAGGCTGGTCTCAAACTCCTGGCCTCAAGTAATCCACCTGCCTCAGCCTCCCAAAGTGCTGTGCTTACAGGTGTGAGCCCCTGCAACCAGCAAAATTTCAGTTTTTGAAAATACTGATAAAGTAGGCAAACTTTTGAAAAATGACGAAATACAGAAAAGGTACAAATTAACTGTTAAGAATAATAAATTAGGCATAAATGTGGATCAGTAGAGTTTTAAAGGTAATAGGAAGCCAGGTACAATGGCTCATGCCTATAATCCCAGCACTTCGGGAAGCCAAGGTGAGAGGATTGCTTGAGGCCAGTTTGAGACCAGCCTGGGCAATATAGTGAGACCCCCGTCTCCACAGAAAATTCATTAATTAGTTTGTCGTGGTGACATGCACCTGTAGTCCCAGCTGCTCCCAGCTACTAGAAGGCTAAGGTGGGAGGACAGCTTGAACCTGGGAAGTGAGGCATCAGTGAGCTGTGATCACTAGCCTAGGCAGCAGAGCTAGACTCTGTCTCAAAGAAAACATAATAATAATTTTTAAAAATTAAGGTAATAAGATAAATTTATGACAGCTTTGTTAACAATTCAAAAACAAATTGCACAAATTTCAAGAAAACCCAAAACTGTTTCTTCAAAGAAATGAGCCATGTGAGTGGTTTTAAGACTGCTCATTAAACAATTTGAATCAGTAGTTAAATTCGTTGCCCTATTCCCGCCCTGCCAAAATAAACTTAATAAAAATGGAAAAGATACTCTAAATTCCTGCCATGCTCAGATGGTTCCACACGCAAGTATCAAACATTGGATAATTGCATTGTCAGTTTATCAGTGGAGATGCAAAAAAACATAATAAAAACAGGTAATTCCAAGCTTACGTAAACTCAGAGAAAAGGAAAAGAGGGAGTACTTCCCTCACTGGTTTTATGCAGCTAGTATGACCAGAGTACATACAAACATTGTGTATGTGAGTGTATATGTCATGACCATGTAGGTTCAGCCCAGGTTTAATTTTTCTTCTTTTCTTTTTGAGACAGAGTCTCACTTTGTTGCCTAGGCTGGAGTGCAGTGGCATGATTTTGGCTCACTGCAACCTTTGCCTCCCAGGTTCAAGCAATTCTCGTGCCTCAGCCTTCAAAGTAGCTGGCATTAGAGGCCCGCACCACCATGCCCGACTGATTTTTTGTATTTTTAGTACAGATGGGGTTTCGCCATGTTGGCCAGGCTGGTCTCAAACTCTTGTCCTCAAGGGATCTGCCCACCTCAGCCTCCCAAAGTGCTGGAATTACAGGCGTGAGCCGCTGCGCCTGGCCTAATACTTTAAAATTTATTAATGTAGTTCAAATTCAGGAGAAAAACCCTCTTATCTCAAAAGATCAAAACATCAAAAAATTCAAACGTTTGTGATAAAAATTCTTGGCAACTAGGCACAGGAATGAATTTTCTTTTTTTTCTTTTCTTTTTCAGACAGTTTTTTGCTCTTTTGCCCAGACTGGAGTACAGTTGCACAATCTCGGCTGACTGCAACCTCTGCCCCGGGTTCAAGAGATTCTCCTGCCTCAGCCTTCGGAGTAGTTGGGATTACAGGCGTGTGCCACCACACCTGGCTAATTTTTGCATTTTTAGTAGAAACGGGGTTTCTCCACATTGGCCAGGCAGGTCTCGCACTCCTGACCTCAGGTGATCCAGTCACCTCAGCCTCCCAAAGTGCTGGGATTACAGGCGTGAACCGCCGCACATGGCCACATTTTCTTAACCTGTTGACAGATATACTTTCTGTGAAATTTCAGAAATTCTTTTAAAAAATCTTGTTTGAGTCAACAGTGCTTACCCTCACTGCTTCTATTTTGCATTGTATTACATGACCAAGACACCACAATAAAGGCAAAGAAGTAAAAGTGAATTATTTCAGGGGAATAAGCTGATGAGTTATTTGTGGGTTTTATTCTATTTAGATAACCCCAAATCTGTATACAAATTAGTAGAATTAATAAAAGTTTAGCAGAATCCTAGTGTGTTAAGATCAAAATATAACGATTCCATTCTTACCTGCCAAGAACAGACAATATAATTTAATAAAATATAAAAATAAAGCAACTTTAAACAAGTCTATAAAAATTGAGTAAGAACTTTGAAAAAATGATCAAACTTTACCAAAAGACATTGAAAAAGTTAAACATAGAAGATACAATGAATGAGAAGACCAATGTTATAAAGCTTTTCCCCTTAACCCAGACTTTCACATAATGCCAGTCAGCATTTCAACAGGTATTATTGTGTCTGCACGTACATATGGAAGAGAGCAAAGGGCTTAGGAAAAGGTGAATTTACTTGTCCTGCCAATTAGCAGGATGTCCTTTAAAAAAAAGCTCATCACAGGCCAGGTGCAGTGGCTCCCGCCCATAATCCCAGAACTTTAGGAGGCCAGGGCGGGTGGATCACTTGAGGTCAGGAATTGAAGACCAGCCTAGCCAACATGGTCAGATCCTGTCTCTACTAAAAATACAAAAATTAGCCAGGTGTGGTGGTGTGTGCCTGTGATCCCAGCTACTGGGGAGGCTGAGGCAGGAGATTCGCTTGATCCCAGGAGGCAGAGGTTGCAGTAAGCCAAGATCACACACCACTGCACTCCAGCATGGGCAACAGAAAGAGACTCTGCCTCATATATTAATTAATTAGTTAATAAAAAGCTAATCACAGTATTGTGATGTCATGTAGGTATGAACACATTGACTAGAAGGCTGAGAAACCCAGACACACATAAGTGCTGCTTGATAAACAATGAAGGTGGCATTTTAATCAGTAAGAAAGCTGTTAAGTAAATTTATTTCAACATTCGTTAGTTATATGGAAAAAATAAAGTATATCCGCTCTTATCCATACGTACATAAGTGACTTTTCCAGTAAAATATTAGCGAAATAGTATGCTTTAGAAAAATATAGACCTTGTGTTATAATTTTAAAACTTTCTAAATATGTAAAACAAAACCACATAGTTATTGGTTGTGAAGACATGTATTTACAAAAAAAAAAAAAACAAAACAAGGGAATGCTGAACACTGCGTTTAGGTTCATGTTACCAAATGCTGGGGGAAAGTAGAATACAAGAGGGTTAGCAAAGAGAGTTTGTATTTTTTAAGCTAAATAAGTATACATGTCCATTTAAAAAGTCATTGTGACCTAAATATTTTATAATGAGTTTAAGAATTTAATTTCAGTTGGTTTTTCATGTTCACTTTGCCTTTGTGACTGCCTTGATTTAGCTCGGTGACTTAGGAAAGTCAAAGGTCATCACTCATAGCCTTGCCAGCCAGCCAGCCAGGCACAGGTATCTAGACCAGTAGTGTCACATTGGACAAATTGATTTATTTCCCTGTTTCTCGGTTTTCTCATCTGTAAAATGGGAGTAATTACTTTATGTGCTGTGAGGATTCTGAATTGACTCATATATAGTTGTTAGTAAATGGTATAGCTTTTCACTTCTGTATAGATTCTAGAGTTTGTGTATAAGTTTTTCCTTAAACTGTTATTAAAAGTCATTGATTCTTAACTACTTTTACTATTTTTTTAATGCCAGCTTTCTTTCATTGCTCTTTACCTTCCTTTCTTCAACCTTTTTCAAGCTTTAGGATTTGCTTTCTGCGTTACTTCTCTGTAAGCTTTTTTGCTTGCGGGGGTGGAATTGATTTTGAACAACATAAAAAGCCAGTGGGAGTTCAAGTTGGTTGTGGTTTTCCCATTGAATTATGACTGGAGAGGCATTTTGTGCTCTTTGGAAACCAAAAAGGCCAATTTTTTTTTTTTTTAAGTTTAATCGCTACTCATACTAGTCTGATCACTAATGATTTTGTGTTTCTGAATTCATTTTCAGTTTTATGTCTTCATGGTTCAATAATTGCTGTAATTTTTTCATAACTGCCTACAGCATTGAATTATCTTTGGGCCATCATTTCTCTTGGTACTCCTAATACTGATTCTTTTTAGCTGTATCTCTCTCTTTAGCTTTATCTTTTCTTTATCTTAGAAACTTACTGACATACATGCTTTAAAAATAGAAGTTTGATGCTACATATCAAAAACACGTTTATTCACTGGGGAGCTATCGCTTCTATGATGGCTGAGTTAAGAAGGTAGACTTTTTTGTTTTGGGTTTGTTTTTTGTTTTTTTTTTTTTGCATTACTCTTATTTTCTATAGTTTTTTTTTTTTTTTTTACAGTGACAGCTAATATTTTCTGTTTTTGGAAATTTGCCAGATTCGTAGACCATAGAAAAGAAAATTTAATCTGGAAAAAATTATGGGAAATGTCCTCAAATAGATATCACTTCCTTGTCTGAAGAGATAACATACTAAGATAGTTGGAACCTAAACAACTGCAGGTCCATGGCTCCATCTCAGGAGTTCCTGCTGTGTCCGTAGAACAGTTACGCGTGGATCATATGCACGTGTGTGTGCATTCTCACACAGGGGGACGTGGCAGACCTCATGTGGAGGATCTGCTCACACATGCCGTTGCTCCCCTGTAGTTGGCTGGTCAGTGCCTCTCTTCTGGGGCGTGGGTTCTTTTCTTGAGTAGGTGGCACTTACTGGAAATGTTGTGAAACCCTCTTTTTGCTATGTCCTCCAGGTCGGATCCGCACAAGACGGCAAAGCTCTGGGAGTGCCACCAACGTCGCCTCTACACCTGATAACCGGGGCCGCAGTCGCGCTAAAGTGGTTTCACAGTCCCAGCGTAAGAAACATATTTTATGCTCTTGCTTACCTCAGTTTTATTCAACAGCTCATTCTGCGGTTGAACATTTTACAATCTTTATATTGACTTCAGAGGGAAAAACACATTTTTTGTGGCTCTAAGATACTGTGAGTATTCTTACTGTTTGTTGGGTAAGCTTAAAAAATGAAACATTCCAGGCATACATTTGTCTCCTGTGCAGGTGATTTACATTTTCGTATTGTTAAACATTAAACATTAAAATGTAGTTTTTCTCCCTCCTTTGAAGCCTGTCAAATTGTAACTTAACCTGTTCTGTGACTCATTTTTGCATTGATAAGGAATCCTTCTGATGTAATTTTAGAACGGTACCTGGGCAGAAAACTATTAATGCTATGTTCTTTCCAGTGGTAAATAAGCAAATCCATTGAAAGCTCTCCCCCTTTAATTCTGTGCTCTAACATTTGCAGCCCACACCTCTCTTCCTGCCATGTGGGCTCTTGCTTTGCCTAGCTGCTTCCATGATTGCGTCTCTGTATATGTGAAGTCAGTTGGTTTGTTAGCCTTAGCCATGAAAGCAGCCACAGCTGGAATGAATTTATTCTGGCCACTCTTCAGATCCTCCCTTGGTGTCTCACTTTCCAGCCACACATAAACTTTAAGGGGCCCGCTTCCCCTGTGTGCATGTCGAGTAGAGCTGGGTAGCAGAGTGCTCCTGGGCAAGGTGAGCATGGGAAGGAAGTCTTCCTGTCCCCAGGAGCTGCATGTGGTCCCACAGCATAGCACTCACTAGCTGACATTTGTCTGCCTCCTTTGTGACCCAAGGAACTGTCTGTCTGTTGTAGAGAGTGCTCAGTCTGCACCAAACTTTAAGAGCTCTCTTAGTATAGAGAATGGCCTTGCTTAACACCTTCTGAATTTAAATTCTTTCCCTTTGATAACTGCAGTCCTCATGTTATATGATTTCTGCAAAGAAAGCAGATGATCACTTATAGTGCTGCCTTTGGTGAGGCTACAGAACCTTCCTGTGGCCTAGGTTGTATTGTGTAGTGTGATACACTACAAGCATGGGCGTCAGTGTCAGACAAAACTGGGTTTGCATCCTGGTTCCAGTGTGATGTTGGGTGAGTCTTTTAACCTTTGTGAGCCATTGTTGCATTGTCTGTAAATTGAGTGATAACAATTCCCACCCGCATGGGGTTTTCATGAGGATTTAATGAGCATTAGGAGCTTAGCATGTGATAGACAGTAAATGGACACAAGCTTTATAGTCATAATTGCTTCAGATCAGCAGACTCCCATCCTAGCTGAAGTTGAGCGTCCTTGATCCCTGTCTACTTCAGTAGGTTTAGGAAATAAGGCTAGGAATGGAGTTACATGATAAGGGATGCAGTTGAAGATGGCTTGAGTCCATTAAGACCAAGAATGCTCTCCTTACTGTAGAACTTAAACCGAGTTTTCATTCAGATCCAGGGTGCAAGTGTAGTCCGGAAGTGTCTATCTTGGGAACAACTTCTTGGCTCTGGTTATTCTGTTGAACCCTAGTGATGCCTGGAGACACAAAAGGTTATTTGACTCATACATATGGGTCAAATTTTACTGCAAAGGAATTGTTGACAAAAAGTGTTCAAATCTCAGAACCTAGGTCGATATAATGAAATTAAACCAAATAAAAAATGTCTAAGCGTGTAACTATGCAGTGTTACTTCCCTCTGTGGAGGCTGAGGGTTGAACAGTATTTTACGTGTTTCATTCTAATGCTGTTTATCAGCATTGGGGTCTTTGGGATTCCCTGCCCCAGCTAGGTCAATGCTGTAGTTTTCTCTCTTATATTGTAGGTTTTAGGAATGTGTGGGTTACCTTGGCAGGTGGTGAAGATTACACTTCCTTCTCTAATAGTGGTTAGGGTGATAATACAGCTTTAATTTTTCAGTCTTATAAAAATACTGTACCTAGCCTTGGGGCTCCCCTTTTAAAACTCCTTAGTTTTACTTCACTCACCAAATTATACTCAGGAAGAGTGACCACACTAGCCAGTGATCAAGCCTGTACTTTCAACTTATGCATGTAAATTAAAAGTTTAAACAATTATTTTAATAAGTGGTAAATATAAGCATATATATCACAAATGTAGATATACTAGTATTCATAGTCCTGATTTAATACTAAGTAGGCTTCATTAGTATTAGATTTAGGGCCCTTAATAATTGGCATATTTTAAATATTTGAGGTTTAGGGGAAGTCAGGACAGGTGAAACTAGTTAACAGCAGTTTCAGTTAGTTGATGTTTATTGAGCACTTACTATGTGGTAAGCACTTTTGAAGATGGTAGTGATACACAGATGAGTACGTTACAATCACTTCCCTCAGGTTGCTTAAAGCTAGAAAGCAGATATGAGCCTCGCACATTGTAGGTTTAAAAGTGTTTTATGAACAGATCTGAAATAAATGCTAATGTAGAATGACAAAGATAAACATAAGTACAAAAATAGGAGGAACAAGTCCTAGGAAATATAGCTGTTTTGCTAATGTATTTGTGAACAAAGACCTTTGTGTTGTGTTGCATGCTGACCTTCTGTATTGTGTTATTGTCTTTTAATTCACTTTTTGCCTGTCCTTTGGTCTGCTCTCATAATCAAGGATCCAGATCTGCTAATCCTGCTGGTGGTAAGCCGTTTCTCTTCTTGCCTTTTTGTTGTTGTTGTTGGCATTCTCCCCCACCCCATGCTCCCTGCACAATATTAATTTCTCTCTTTATTGTAAGCTTAGTTAATCTTTCTGCATTTTTCTTTGTGTTCAAATTCTAGAGTTTGAAATGGATTTCTTTCCCCTTTGTACATAGTTTAATAGTTTATTAGTATGCTCAAATTTTATGGGTAAGATTAGTAGGTCCTGAGACAAATTCTTCGTTGGTTTTTATAATGATTTTTCACTTCAATTTGTAGTTAAATCATTATAAACTATTAATTTTTGTGAGTATTCACCTAAGTGTTTCATTTGAATGATGGTGGTTTTGATTTATATAATACTTATTTTTAAATAATATATATTTAAAATAAACACACATATAAATTTACAGGTAAGTGTTGCTTCAAATGTTTTCTTCCTCTGGGTCATTCTATTCTAGTACATAAAAAATGTATCCTTTATATTTTAGAATTGTATTGCCTTCTCTACTTAGGGAGGTAATCTATCAATGCAAATGATTGCCATTTGAGTGTATTGGTGTGATGCTTAAAATTTTGTTGTTTTCTCTAAGAGAGAATTATGTCCCACAAGAAATAGTAATATATGTATCTAGCTACTTATCTATTAATAAAAATTATCAGCCATATTATTTGTTTTCAATTTCCAGTTTTATTGCATACTTCTCAGAGATTGTGGTCCATGTTATTTCTACTTTTGTAGACTTTTTTTTTGAGATTTACTTTGAGGCTTAATACACGATTTTTGTTTTTAATATTCATGTGCGGAAAGGTAAAAAGAATGTGTGTTCTATTTGTTGGGATATATATGTGTATGTGGGAAGTGTGTGTTTGTATACATACATGTACACACACAGACACAATTTTGACTGCTCTGTCAATTTCTGTGAGGTATATAGTTTTTCAGTAGTATTAGTCTTTCCCTGAGGTCTTTCGGTAGGTGTGACTTTTTCCATTTCTCCCTGTACTTTTATCATTTTTTAGTTTTATATTTCAAAGCTGTGTTGTTTGCAGCATAAAGGTTCGTGATTATTGTATCTTCATGGACAATTATTCTTTCATAAATATTAAATATCCTTCTTTGTCTTTTTTAAATGTTGTGTTTTATTCTATTTGTTTTTGTTTGTGGTGTATTGTTTGACTCTTAAAAATACCAGGCAGCTGAATTTCATTTTATTTTACTTTGCATTTTCTTTTCTTTTTTCTTTCTTTTTTTTTTTTTTTTAAAGATACAGGGTCTTGCTCTGTTGCCCGGTCTGAAGTGCAGTGGTGTGCTCATGGCTCACTTCAGCCTTGACCTCCTGGGCTCAAGTGATCCTCCCACCTCAGTCTCCTGAGTAGCTGGGACTAGAGGCATGTGCCACCATGCCTGGCAAATTTTTAAAAATTTTTGGCGAAATGCGGTCTCCCTGTTGTTGCCACACTGGTCTCAAATTCCTGGGCTCAAGTGATCCTCCCACCTTGGCCTCCCAAAGTGCTGGGACTACAGACATGAGCCACCAGCCCAGGCTTGTTTTAATCTCTTTTAAATAGATGAATTAGTCCTGCCACCTTTGTTATGATTAACTAATATGTTTGAACTTCTATCTTATTTTGTGATTTTTATTTACCAGGTTTCTGGTTATTTTATCCCCCTACTCCCTTTTATATCATTTGTCAGATTAATAGAATTTTCTTGGATCTATTTTCTGTAGCTAATGCTTAAGAAAACTGTTATAGTTCTACTTCTGCTCTTCTAGCAGTGACACCTAAAATTTTTAACATAATCAGCTCTTACAGAATAAAAAAACCAGAACAAGAATAAACACCTTTGTAGTATTTGTAGATATTTACTGTGGAATAAGGAGGCTATTCTACCAGTAATTCTTCTAAGTATATTCTTTTATGATATTCAGTTGTCTTTTATGCTCCTACATTTTAAAAAATTACCACCAAATAAAAATTTATTTTTATATAAAATTCTGTATTTTAGCCAAATTAATGTGTAAAACCTGGCTTTTGAAAGTATTATAGTTTATTCCTACATTTACATCTACTATTCATTGTCATTTTGCTTCACTTTTAGCTGGCAGCCGGTCAAGTTCCCCAGGAAAATTGTTGGGAAGTGGTTATGGTGGACTTGCTGGGGGCTCCTCACGAGGCCCACCTGTGACACCGTCCTCAGAAAAGCGAAGCAAGATTCCCAGGAGCCAGGGATGTAGCCGGGAAACAAGTCCAAACCGAATAGGATTAGGTAAGGATTCTCAAAGATCTTGGAAAACCATTCCCAGCTTGGTCATAGTTTTGATTATAAGCTAATGACTATGTCTAATGTAGGAAATATAGATCTATTTTTTGAACTGAGGATGTCACTTTGCCTGCGTGTGCTTTATACAGATTTTGGCACATTGAGGTTTCAGTTAGAAAAATATGTGAGACTTAACCATTCAAATTGATGGGAAGGAATTATGTCATTATAGGCTTTTGTATTTTGCAGTCGTTGTACCAA